>NC_090267.1:497267057-497968557 GCF_040414725.1 Anabrus simplex
GGCGTCTTCAGCTGAGATATGTAGCATTTGCAGGTCTTCTTTGGTACTTCTAAACCAGGGAATTGTGGTTTTGGGGTTTGAATCAAAAATGTGAAAGATTTCTTCAGATAACTTTCTTCCGTCCATTCTTTTCAGATGACCGTAAAATCGTGCCCGTCTCTTTCTGATTGTGTTGGTAATTTTCTCTATTTTGCTGTAGACTTCCTTGTTGGATCTCTTTTGATGGATTCCATTTCTGTACTTTGATCCCAAGATTCCTCTCACAATTTTGCGTTCTCTTTTCTCCAGTTCTTCAAGGAGTCCTTTGTTGGCATTTAGAGACAGGGTTTCGGCTGCATGTAGAACTACTGGCTTCAGAACTGTTTCATAGTGACGTATCTTGGTGTTTTGGGAAAGGCATTTTTTGTTGTAGTTTGTGCGGGATGTCTGGTAGGCTATTTCCAGTTTGCGTACTCGCTCCTGAAGTGCTTCTTTGTCCAGTCCATTTTTCATGATGATCTCACCCAGGTATTTGAATTTGTCTACTCGGGTGATATCCCCGTATTTTGTATGGAGTTTTGGTGGAGCCTCTTTGATGTTAGTCATTACTTCTGTTTTCTCAAACGATATCTGCAAACCAGTTTGTTCGGCAATTTCCTTTAAAATTTCAACTTGAGTTCTAGCGGTTTCTGTGTCATTTGAGAGAACAGCAATATCATCGGCAAATGCTAAGCAGTCTGTTGCGATCCCCTTGGATTTGGTTCCTATTCTCAATGGATTGTAGTTGGTTTCCTGTAATCTCACCCGCCAGGTTCTGATGATCTTTTCAAGAACACAGTTGAAGAGTATCGGGGATAGCCCATCACCTTGTCGGACTCCTGTTTTGATGTCAAAGGAATGCGAGAGACATCCGTGGAACTTCACCTTGGATTTTGTATCGGTCAGGGTGGCTCTAATTAATGCCAGCAGTTTCAAATCAACTCCAAATTCATTTAAGATATTTAGCAGGACTTCCCGGTCAATGGAGTCATACGCTTTCTTAAAGTCCACAAAGACAGACACATACTGCTTGGACCTTAGTGTACAATATCTGATGATCGTTTTGAGATTTTGGATCTGTTCAGCTGTTGAGCGACCTTTTCTGAACCCTCCTTGGTATTCACCAATTTGATGTTCGACTTGTGCTTCCAAACGCTCCAGGATGGCAAGTGATAGAATTTTGTAAGTCACGGGTAGCAAATATATTCCTCTGTAGTTGTTGATGTTCTTCATGCTGCCTTTTTTGTGTAATGGATGGATCAAAGCTATTTTCCAATCTTCGGGTAGGGTCTCCTTGTTCCAAATTTCTTCTATTTGCTTTTGCAAGATATCAAGTGATTCCTCTGGGGCATATTTCCATAGTTCTGCTACTACTGAGTCTTCCCCCGGCGCTTTGTTATTCTTGAGACCGGCAATGTGGCGCTTGATTTCATCTCTATCGGGTGGTCTGGAATCTGGGTACCTGAGTAAGGGTTCCTTGGTCTCAATGGCGCTTTGCGGTTTAGAGCAATTAAGTAAATTCTTGAAGTAATCTGCCAGAATGCTGCAGTTTTCTTCATTTGACGTCGCCAGTGTGCCATCCTTTCGCTCAAAGCATAGAGATGGTGGTTTATAGCCAGTGAGTTTGCGTTTGAAGGCTCTGTAGTACTCTCTGCTTTCATTCTTCCTAAAGTTTTGTTCTATCTTTTCAATGAGAGATTTTTCATATTTACGTTTCTCAGTTCTGAACACCCAAACTGCTTGGGCACGTTGGGTTTTGTAGGTTTCCCAATCATTTTTTGATTTCGTAGAGTAGTACTGTTTCCACGCATTGAGTCTTTCTTGGAGAACTGATTCGCAAGTACCATTCCACCAGGCATGCTTTTTGCTTCTCTTGATTTCTGCAACGTCTTTGGCGGCCTCAACAAGGAAACGTTTGGCGTTGTTAAAGTCACAGTCATTTGGTCTAGCCTTCCCCTGGAACTCCTCGAGCCTTTGCCGAAGTTTATCATTGTCGAAGCGTGTAATCTGTTTGGTTGTCTTCCTTGTGTTTGCGGGAATTGGTTTGAATTTGATAAGAGACATATAATGATATGAGGCCACATTGATGCCTTTCTTTACCTTGACATTCATAATCTCAAGGCTGTTTCTCCTGGAGATTGCAACATGATCAATTTGGAACTCTCCGAGAGCTTGGACGGGAGAACGCCAAGTCATTTGCTTTCTGAGTAGATGGCGAAAGTGGGTCGACATGACCTGCAGGTTGTGATTTTCGCAAATGGACACCAGTCTTTTGCCGTTGGGATTGGTTCTTTTGTGAGCAGGGTAATTTCCTATAACTTTCTTGTACTTCTGTTCACGACCTAGTTGGGCATTGAAGTCACCAAAAGAAGCTTGACATGGTGTTTGGGGATTTTGTTTAATTTTTCATCCAGTAGGTACCAGAAATTATCAACTTCGTCTGGATCAGACTTGTTCTTATCGTTTGTAGGAGCATGTGCGTTAACTAGGGCGTAGGTTTTGTTTGCGCATTTAATTGTGAGTATAGACAATCTGTCATTCACAGGTTCGAAATTTGCAACCGATTTAAGGATCTTGGTTCTAACAGCAAACGCGGTTCCAAGCATCACAGCTCCATTGAGGATTCCTCTTTGCGCTTTGCTCTTGAAAAATCGGTAGCCTTCGGATTCAAAAATCTCTTCATCTGGGTACCTTGTTTCCTGTAGGGCCATTATGGATATCTGATTTTCGTGAAGAGCTTTGGTGAGGGTTTTCAGCTTGCCAGTTTGTGTAAGTGAATTTATGTTGAAAGTTGCTAGAAAGGTTTTAGATTTTGGCCTGAGTTTTTGACTCTTCGGGGTACACCGAGACGCTCCGACTCGTCTGTTGCATGATGTCGAGTCTCCCCCAGAATCCGAACGAGACTCGTGCGCCGTGGCGCTCACGACGAGGGATTTATCCGAAGATTTACCCCCTGGGGTATGTTTCTTGAAATGTTGTGCCATCATGCTTTTTGACTTGACTTTGCTTTGGACGGGTACCAATCCTTTTACAACTAGGGTTGTTAGCCCTAGAGGTTGCCTCAAGATGCTTCCTGGTTTCTGGTCATTTACCAGTCTTCCCCGTAACCCTGGCAAGGGACCAGTTTTTTTTCACGGTGGTATTTTATTTCCCTACTACCCTCTGACTCTGCTGGCGGCAGAGCCAGCGAGCTTCCCCAATTCCAATGGGACGCACCCGATTGAAGTAACCGGTAAATCCCCGCACGGGTTTATTTTATTTATTTATTTATTTATTTATTTATTTATTTATTTATTTATTTATTTATTTATTTATTTATTTATTTATTTATTTATGACACATGTCTGCAACAGAGCTGCACTCCAATTACAACAGACATTACAAAATATACATTGAAAAATAGAAAAAGATCACGAAAAATTAAAAACATATTTTGAAAAATTATAATAAACAGACTTAGAAGAAAAATAAAAAACAACAATAGGTTATATAGATATCAGGATTAGGTAGCGCTGCAATTACTGGCTCCTGATTACATAAGTAGGAAGCACACACGTATGCGAACAGGTCAGGTGTATGATTAAGAGTGTAAAAGTAATATCTCGGAGTTTATAGACAATTAAATTCCATTTGTGATATTGAAAATTACATAGTGTAAAGAATTCTATTTTATTTTATAAGATGCTATTTGTTAAGGTTGTTTAAGTATATTCACTAAAGGAAATCACTAGACATTTTTGAAGTCTGTTAGGGACATTGAGAGATCTATGTCGTGGTATCTGAATAAGTCATTAAACGTACTACACATCCTTACTAATGGCGAACTTTTATGAATTAATATTTTGGATAAGGGACTGTAAAAGTGCGTCCGGTTACGCAAGTTAGATTTGCTTACGTTAAAATTTATTCTGGCTAGTAAATCACCACCATCTATAACGCCATTTATAATTTTGTGTAGAAACAGTTGTTGGTATAATTCTCGGCGAGCGGTTAATGAATTGTAACTAAATTCTTCAACCTATATGCCGACTGGTTATGCCTCTTCTAATAAATATTTCGCAAGAATCTCTTTTGAAACTTTTCAATTTTATTTATATAAGATTTGTAATTTGGCATCCATATAACGGATGCATATTCTAATTTTGACCTCACGAATGAGTTACAGAGAACACATAAAGTCTTAATGTTATTTATGTCCTTTGCGTTTCGTATTATAAAACCTAGTTGTTTCAGTGCTGTATTTACTAGTGTTTCAATATGTGCACTGAATGATAAGTTACTACTCGTTGTAACTCCTAAGTCATGTATCCTCATTATTAACCAAAAAATGTAATTCTCCTCTTTCTGTTTCCTTTCTTCTTCTTTACGATGAGGCCTGGTAGAGACCACATGTCAATTTCAATTCATCCTTATTTGTTGTTTCCTCTTCCGCTCTTTCCAGTATTCCTTCATCATTACACTATGCTTTATTCTTCTCTCGTCACATCACACTGGACCGGGTTTCCTCTTCATTCTTCCTTTGAGTCCTCCATTCTTAAAACTATTTTTCTAAATCTCTCATTATATAGTTTCCTTTTATCCTAATTTATTTCTCTCTAAATATTCTTTAACCACTTGTATTCAGCTTGTTGTTGACATTTCCCCAAAGGTACTTGAATATCTGTTTTGTCAATCTGTTATATTTCTATAGGTATGACCGAAAAAGTAGCAATCCCTTTTTCTTACTTTACCAGTTATATTTTCTATGTTGTGGTATATTTCCTTATTACTTCTTCCTTTGCATTGTTCTGTTGGTTTCATTGTACCTAATACTTTTTTCATGATTCTCCTTTCTAGTACTTTCAGCTGTTTTGTTTTTTAGAATTTGTTTTACGTCGCACAGACACAGATAAGTCTTATGGCCACGATAGGACAGGAAAGGGCTAGAGCGGAAAGTAATTGGCCGTGGCCTTAATTAAGGTACAGACCCAGCATTTTCCTGGTACGAAAATGGGAAACCACGGAAAACCATCCTCAGGGCTACCGACAGTGGAGTTTCAACCCCGATCTCCCGGATGCAAGTTCACATCTGCGCGCCCCTAACCGCACGACCAACTCTTTCGGTGTGCTTTCAGTTTATCTAAACTATAATTCAGAATTGGACATTCAGTTGCACAAAGACATTCCGGTTTCAGCACAGTATTATAGTGCCTTACTCAAGACTTTTACACAAACATTTCCTGTTGTAAAAATTGTTAATGATGCCATACACTTTCCATCTTGTGTAACCTTTCTTCTACAGCAGCTTCTCTAAATCTAAATGTTTTTTTCTGATTCATTTATCTATGTATTCAATTGCTTACTTATTTATTAAATCTGATCCAAATTGCCGTTGCCTTACGACACAGGGTAATAATTTATTTTTGCTGTTTATTACGTACTGTGTACATGGCTATCAGTGTATAACATACGTATAACAAGTTAATTGTATTCGCACATCTTCTATGTCTCTCTCAACTCAACAAACATACCTCTCTCACCCAATATAAAACATACTCTTTTTTCACTCTATAATCCCATAGTCGTCACTTCGCGACACAACTCAGGTAGAGCCAGCTGTTTAATTTCAGCATGGAAGATGTCCTAAAGGCAAGAAGACCGACAGTAAAATCCTTGATCTTGCGAAAGGAGGGGGGTGGGGGGCAGGGATAACCCTTGTCCCTTTTGTACAGAGCGGAGGAGGGGTGAAAGGGGGACAGTTCAATTAGGCGGGGCTGGGAAGAAAGTGCTCTCGATTTATCTGTATAGTTATTTAATGGCTGGTTGTGATTTTTTAACCTGACTTGTAGATTAGTCGTTCTGCTCGTCTTTGAACTCGGTTGTTCAGTTCAGTAAAATACATAACTACCACCATTTTAAGCAAGTGAAAGCCATGTGTCAAACTTAAAGTTAAGGAATATAAGCAATAAACATTCTTTAGGATAGAGGAAGGAGAATCCAATTGATATGACATACACGTTTACAAACGCATCTTTTGAAACAGTGGAGAGAATTATTAAGTTTTCATCAGATTGAAGAGGAAACTATATTTTAGGAAGGAAAGACTAAATTCAAAACTACAGTTTTTGGCGTAAAAATTAACTTCCTCCGTTAAAATTATAACATGGAATATTACATTGGGGTATTCTGAAAAAAGTTAGAAACCCCTCTGGTGGCCATGATCGGTAAGGCACACAATCGTTGGCCGCACCATCAGAATGTTGGCCGGAAGGGTAGGGGAGGTGGTGGTATACAATTTCTAATCACTATATCGCGTGCCAAACACCTGGATTGAATTATAAATCACTCCGCAGTGCTCATGTGAAGCTGTTGATGGTGATTCATCCGTCCGATGTAGTAGACCCCCTGGTGCTATTCGACAGGAGTAGGCTATGTGCCGGCTCCGGTTTTCATTCTCCCTCCCTTTCTACTATCACATATCACGTAAAACCTCTGACCAGGCTGTCGTCAGGAAAGGCATCCGGTAGTAAAAACTCGCAACGAAAATTTATCTCACTTCAGACCCCACCCCGCAGAGAAACCGCACAAGGGTTGGACATGCAGACTGTATATATGTACTGTACCATTATATTGAACCGCGAGAATGGATATTTAACGCAGTAAAATTTTTGCAGTAGGACGCCGCTTGTGAGGGCATGATGCTATATAGAGCGCGGGAATCGAGAAGGTGATTTCCCGAGGCAAGGCGTGGTCATGTGTGACGAAGAAAGAATATGTGAGGAAGAGTGAAAGAGAGATGGGATTTTGTCTGGGGGAGAGACCTGCCATCTTAACAGAGATTTTAGCGGGAGCAGACAGGCCCACCACATTACGGAAATTGTGTCGTAATTCCCGTAATTGAAGGCTTCTCAGGAAAATAAAAAGATGGAAATGATTGCTAGAATTTTACGAAGCTATAGATCCCTCCAGGTTTATTAACATATGATTAGATCAATAAATATGTACCAAGCAGAACCACCGTGGGAAGCTCTGTAGTGGCCACATTCCAGACTCAAGTTGTTTCTCGAGACTTTCCCTGGCGTCCTTTGGTGTGTTGCCTCATATAAAAGCTGAGTGATATGGGGGAGATCATCCAGTTGACGATCATATTGCTGCCAGCACGCTTCGCACGTCTGCCTAGATTGCGCCAGAAAACTTTTGTTCAGAACAAAGACAGTGTGTAATTATTACAGTGCGATAACTTTGATCCAGTGGATAGGTGACTTACAGAGTTACAGGTGGTGGCTTTATAGGTGGCGCGATGTTCAGATACCTATCAATGAGATCGCGTGTGCTTAATGGTATCAGTAACAAAAGAACGCCGTACTTGTAGACTCGGATAAATAGCGGTAGGGGCGAAGCTCCCGAGGTGCCGAGGAAGTGTGGACAATTGGCTAAGGAGGTCTATATCTATCCTCTGATAGACTGTTGAATCCAAATTAAGCGGGCATAAAAACACAATAACCGAGTGGATAGTCTCTAGAGCAGAAAATAGTTTGTGGTACAGTGCACAAGTTAGCGAGTATGCAGTTATACGAGAATGGAGGACGAGGAGTGTGTATTGCAAAATGTTAGCGCTGTGTGCTAGCTCAACCTAAATAAATGTCCAGAATGTTGCGTTGTGTTTAAAATGAATATTTCATTGTAGTAAGAAGTCGAGATATTCCGAGGGGAGTGAGGTGCAAGAACTTCAGAACGTGGCTTCGAAGACGCTACCTTGAACGAGGCATCCCTCAAGAAGAAGACAGCACCATGGGCCAGCGGAGCAGGAAGACCGGACTCCAAGAACTGACCCTGGCTGCGACCTCTACCGTGATGGGCTAAATCATGCTAGCCTACCCGGAGGGAGAGAGGAGGAGATCAACAATGAGATACGTGGACCATGAATTACTAGACATTTGGTAGAGTTAAGGTGTCACGCAGAGATAGTAGAATTAAACGTGTAAATATTAATATAGGATTTGATTGTGGCTCATCAGGTTGCGTATTAAGATTGTTTTGATATATCTAAGGGTAAGAGTAGTTAGATTAGTTTTTTCATCTTTATGTAAAGCAGACAATGAGGTAATTTTTGTTATCGCGGCAAGAGGTAGTGTGCCTAGTGATACGTATTTGTTTGAGTACGATAGACCGGATATTTTCCTTCGGGTCGGTCGTTAAATACATTTTCCTTGTAGGACTAGGATCACTATGTGTAATTCCCATTATATTCCAGGGGAAGGGCAGACATATCTGCGTAATGTAAGGTATGCATGCTGATGGTATTTATTTAGTTAAGGGGCTCCCTTTACGTGCCTTAGACGGGCGTAAACTATAGCGGAGGCGCAGGTTTTAACGCTATTCGACTCTGTGCTACTCTGCCAAACGTTGGGTTTGAACCTCTGACCCCCAAGGTTACTGTTGACACGCCGCATATTGACGGTGATGGTTTGATGTGATAGTATGGTAGAACACTTTATGTGATTTAACTGCGACCCGTGTGGGTGGTTAAATGAAGTCAGGTGCGTATGTGAGATGTGTCTTTCCTCACTTATTTTGTGGCCATTTGCTGCTATGTGTAGATGCTTGAAAGTCCCTTTGTGAAAGAATGTAGGGTAAGACGTCTAGCGGTAGTTTGTTTACAAGTTTTTTTATGTAGGGGGAGGCTCCAGACCTGACTGCAGGTCAATGTTCGCCTGCTCTGTATTGGGGTGAGCTCGGCCATTTTTAAATCGCCCTGGAGGTAGGTCATTCTCCTTTGGCAGAGAAGCCTTTTGCAAACACAGTGCGTCATTTATTTTAACCATTTTACCTCCTGTTCCTTTCTTGTTTGATTCGCATTCTTAGGGTTGCGTATTTTACTAATGTGATCTTGGCACTATGCTACTGTTATGATTGCCCTGTTGACACAAAGTTCTGCCTGGTGGACGTGGGTTCACGTCCGTGTAAATAGGAAATTGAGGGCACTAGAGTAGGTTATCTGAGATTATTTTTATTACTTATTGTCCTGCTAATTTTTGTGTATATAAATATCCCGGTATGGGAGGAAACTTTCATAATAGCGGTAATCTCTGCGGGTATCCTTGATTCTACCATCATATCATCTTATGTCGCAGGCATAGGGATGCGGTTTCCATGTGGGGAACACATCCGGTTTTTCTTGGTTCACAGATTGACAAACTTCAGCATAACGTCATCCATCCAGATGGTATTTTCTTTGTTTTCCTTTTAAATTGTAGATGTGAGCCTTTAGGGCGCTTATTTGGGCACTCCAGGTGCAATCATTGTAAATAATTTGAGTTATGAATACAAACTTATGCTCAAAATTTTGATCACAGCGAAAGTGTTCCTCATTTCGTAGTTTAATGTAATTGTATGAGTTCCCCATGATCCTCTCGTCATAAGAACCCAACTAGCGACCACTTCTGCCGACTGCAGCTGAGCTGGTGCCCGTATGCAAGAACAGATGAGCAGGTAAGTATGATCCTGCAGTATAAATGTGCCCTGTAGGGTATAGTATGTTGGCTATATAAAATAAGAGTTTTGTCTGTGCATTGGTCAGAATTTAAAAAGAATGGTACCGTAAAATGGGGTTACTTTGAACACTTTCAAACTTTATTGTGTTACCCCTCAAATATTCCTAATTATTTTAAATGGATCAATGCAGCCAAGTAGGGGGACTCAGGGAACTCAAATGATTTTGCATATCAAAATTTATCATAACTGTAGTTATTATATATAATAAAAATAAAATTCAGTGTTCAAAGTTACTCTGCGATTGGGGTAACTTTGATCGACAAGATTGTTTTTAAATGGAATTGGTGATTGAATAATACTGCATTAAGATGAAAATGTGGCTAAATTAAGCCGAAATTTTAAAATAAAGGTAGTAAAATATTTTACAAGCATTTTCATAAATCAAAAGAACGGAACACTGTTACCTTGAACAATGCTGTAAATCCCCATTCGGATACAGTTAATAGATGACCAACAAAAGAGTTTTCTTCTTTGTCAGAAAATCCTAATGGTCGTCCAATATTGTTGGTGTGTTTGTTTCTCACTTTGTTGCTAAGAGTTCCTATGGGGATAGAAAAATGCATGCTAGCAATTCTCATTGTCATTCTGCCATTCGTGACAGCATTCACAGCTTCCTCCAAGTTCTGCAAAGAGTAACTCTTGTATGGACGGGAATAAGGTTTACGAACGTGTCTCCTTGGCATTTTACAACTGAAAAATATAAGGAAACTACTTTTGTAACACCTACAATCACACCATTTAGTAGAGATCAACAATAAGCTTCAGATAAAAAGAAAGGCATTATCAACAGAAAATAATTTATGTGTTTGGGGTAACTTTGAACTATGTTACCATATTTTAGATTAGAAAATGTCCGAATAAATATTTTCTGATATAACCATGAGATATGTTCTCGTACATCCACTGCAAAAATCATGTATATTATATTTAAAACACATATTGAAAACCGTGATACAAATGTTTTCTGAAGATCAAAGTCGATACATACCTTCAAGCGCATAAAAGTAGTCACATGTCAAAAAATTTAACAAATTTAGCCAGCATTCTAAACACCAACCAAAGAACATACAATTGCCAACAACCACAGGCAGTGGTACCAACGTGCCGATAAAACGTATCCTTAATATCCCAAACAGAAATTTACCTTAATATATTTCTTCAATAGTATTTATAACAGTAAATACGATTTCCAGGAAAAGTGTTCAATGTTACGGTATCGGTTCTGTATCGGACGAGTCTGTAGTAACAAGGAAATGTACTTTTTAATTTTCCGTCATGTCTGTCTGTCTGTCTGTCTGTCTGTCTGTCTGTCTGTCACGCTGAGTGAAATAGTAGTTTAGGGGAAGCCCTAAAAGTTAATTCTCAAATATTGACGTTATTAGTGGTCCTATCGATAAATACTACATAACTAAATTTCCGATAATTTATTTCTTATACATTTTTTACCATACCGGCTGTGGTAACAGAGATATTTATGAATTTGTATTTTGTTGCTAAGTCCATATCAACGCCGAACCACGAGCAAATGGGTATACAGAATTTAATGAAAATCGGTATATAGAGTTGGGGAATAAAAACTACAGTCTAGGCTATAAACAACTTTATTCACCCTGGATGAAATGATAGTTTAAGGAAAGGCGCCTAAAATTTAATTTTCAAAACCTATGTTATTGGTCCTATCGAAAATTTATAGAGAATAAGATTTATATTTATTTATTTATTTATTTATTTATTTATTTATTTATTTATTTATTTATTTATTTATTTATTTATTTATTTATTTATTTATTGACTTGTGGCGTGGCTCAGGCTATGAAGCCTGCTGTTATGCCAAACCATCTCATATGTACTACATTGTACAAACTACAGAGTATTAGGATTTCTAGTTACATATAATTAATTATAAAATTAAACTTAAATAATAGTTATAAACAAAAGGAAAATTTCTGAGAGTCACTTTAAAAAAAACATTAAATACTAATTTCTTAAGTCTATGTACCATTTATAACATGTTTTTTTAAATACATTTCTACTATGTATGTCTCTAATTACAGCCGGAAGGGAATTCCAAGAGCGTATGGTTGCAGGTATGAATGAGTTGCCGTACCCGGTCGTGCGGTAAATTGGGAAGCTCAGCAGGGAAGAGGTTTCTGACCTTGTAGGTATACTGTTTGGAGATGACAAGTATTTAAGATCCATTCTCAGATAACTTGGTGTGTCTGTACGGAGAATGTTGTGAACAAGCGAAACAGAGTGAAGGTTTCTTCTCTCCGCCAAATATAACCACGACAGATGTTCAAGACAAGGTGATATATGGCAGTACCTGGGGATATTTAATACAAAACGGATGCATGTATTATAAGCCCGCTGAAGTTTAGCGTTAAGTGTGGTGTTTAGGTTGTTGTATATTACGTCACCATAATCGAAGATGGGTAGAATTAAGCTTTGGACAAGTAACTTTCTCGTATTTAGAGGAAGGAGATCCCGTAAACGTTTAAGAGAGTGCAAAGAAAAGAATACTCGTTGGCATATTTTCGTCGTGTGCTCCGTCCAGTTTAAGTACTTATCAAAAATGAGGCCAAGGTTTTTTACTGTTTCGTTTATTTGTATTGGTGTTGCGTGGAATAGGATTGGGGGAATTTTAACACTTTTCAGTTTGGTATGATTACTTTTGGATCCAATTATGATTGCTTGCGATTTGAATGGATTGACTTTAAGAGAATTATTTTTAGTCCAGTCTTTTATATTTTCCAGGTCATCGTTTAGTTTGTCAATGTCTAGTTGGATGTCTTTCGGGTTTGTTTGTATATAAAGTTGAATATCGTCTGCGAAGAAATGGTATTTACACGTTTTTATATGTTCTGGTAGGTCATTTAAGTACAGTGAAAATAGCAGTGGCGCTAGAACACTGCCCTGAACTACGCCAACTTCAGTTTGTTGCCAGTGTGACACTTTCGTACCTGCTGAAACGCACTGCTGCCGCCCAATTAAATAAGAGTGCAGCCACGTCAGTGCGCTTGAAGAAAATTTTTGTGCTTGTAGCTTAGCTAATAATATTTCTCTGTCCACACAGTCAAATGCTTTACTTAGGTCTAAAAGTACAAGGATAGTCATTTGTCCGTTGTCCATGCCTGCTTGAATGTCATTTGTAACTTTTAGTAGTGCTGTGGTTGTGCTGTGGTTAGGTCTAAATCCTGACTGGTATTTGTCCAGTAAATTGTGTTTGTTAATGTAATTTGTTATCTGCTTGTGAACGACCTTTTCTAATATTTTACTAAGACAAGGAAGTATGCAAATTGGTCGAAAGTCTTCGGGTTTTGTTGGATTATCGATTTTTCTTATCGGTCGTATTATGGCACTTTTCCATATATTGGGAAAGATTCCTGTCATGAGTGAGGTATTTATTATGTGTGTAATTGTTGGGAGAACAATTTCAGTGAGTCTTTTAATTAATGTCAAATTTATTCCGTCACATCCTGTAGCCTCTGACTTTATTTCATGAATTGCGTCTCTGGCGTCATTGAGAGTTACATGTGAAAAATAAAATTCTTCTCCATCGTGTTTTGTTTTCGTATGTAGTCTGTCGATTGTTTCCCTTTTAGTTTGTTCGTCTGTATGTGAATTTTGTGAGCAGAAAAATTGATTTAATTCGTCTAATGGCAAGTCAGTGTTGTTTTCGTCGGTTTTATTTTTTGTCAAACCAATGTTCCGAAGAATTTTCCAAACATTGCCAGAACTGTTATTTTTTAAGATTTCATGTGTGTGGCGTATCTTAGCATTCCTGATGATCTGAGTTGTTGTGTTACGCAATTTTTTGTACTTTTCGAAATTTTCTGCGGTTGGATTTTTTCTATAATATTTGTAATCTGCATTTCTTTCCTCCATTTTTAACCTTATGTCAAGGTGATGGGTTTCGTTTCACTCGTGCAGTCCGTATGGGGGCGTGTTTGTCATACAGTCCTAAAAGTAGTTTGTTAAACAAGGTTATTTTATAGTTAATGTCTTGTACGAGCTGTATGTTGTGCCACGGTGTTTTGAGTGCGTCCTCAATGAACGCCTCTTTGTTTAGGCTTTTGAAGTCTCGATAGGCAATTAATTTAGGCTCATATTTGGGACATTTCAGTGAGTAAGTTGCGTAAATAAAGTCATGTTGGGAAAGTCCGGGAGCTGGCTGTTGTCCGTAAGTCTCCATTCTATCAGTATTGTTTGTAATAATTAAATCCAGTAGTGTATGGGAAGTAGCTGTGTGGTGTGTAGGATTTAGGGGAAGGATCGTCATATTGAGTGAGGTAAGCATGCTTTTGAGTTGTCTAGATTCAGCATAGTCACATTTTATCATGTCAGAATTAAAGTCGCCCATTAAAATAGCATGCTCATACCTGGGTAATAGGTCCTGTAGTGCTTCCTCCAGGTCTTCGATGTATCTCGTCTTCGGTGCACGATACACAACACCCAGTAAACACTTAACACTGCGAATTTGTAATTCAATAAATAGGAACTCCGGCCCGTTGTGAAATTCACTTGGTGTTTTGAGGAATTCTTTGAATTTCATATCTTTGCGCAGATATATCCCTACGCCTCCCCCACCTTTTCCTACTCTATCGTTTCTTATCAGCGCGTAACCCTTCATATGTACTAGTGAAGACGGGATACTTGGTTTCAACCACGACTCTGATATTAATATGGCATGGAAGTTGTTGTTAGAGAATATGTCTGAGAATTCAGTGAAATGGGAAAGAAGGCTCTGTGTGTTCACGTGGCCCACCTGCAGAGAGCTTGGAGGTACAGGAGGAATGTCGCTGGGGCAGCCAGCAGTGGTTTGGGAAGGGGTGGTTGTAGTTTGACCGGTCTGCGTTTGGGGAGGGGAGGTTTGCAGGCTGTAATTAGAGACATTTGTTTCCTTTAACCTAAGAAAAGCCAACTTGACAGTTTCTAAATGCTAACTGAACTAGTTTCCTGGAATTTAGTTAAGCCTAATCTAAGTTATCAATTAAATTTAACATATATTTACAAATCTAGGTATTTTCCTATTCAATTACAGTTATCGCCTAGTTTTAGCTTAGGCTCATGATTAACTAATGTTGTTTAGTTCTTGACGATTTGTGACCCGAATTTTCCTGTCACCTCGTTTCACTATCACTGTCCCGTCCTTCGACCACGTATTTTTTACGCCGTACTTTGAAATTGCCTCCTGGAGAAGCTGTAGTCTCAGGGGAGTGAGATCTTCTCGGATAGTTTTGTTTGTGCCCTTCAGTTTTTTCTTATTTGTGAACATTGCATACCTTTTCCGATAGGACACAAACTTCACTATTATTGGTCTCGGACGACCGCCTTCTCTTTTGCCTACCCTGTGTGACCTACCAATGTCTTCTAGACTGAGATCGACCCCAATTTCCTCAGCGATATTTAAAATTATGTTGTCCGTGTTCTCATTTGCGGACTCTGCTACACCGAACACTCGCAAGCACTGGCGCCTCGTGTACTGTTCCAGATCGTCGGTCTTCTCCTGTAACTGGGACTCTACTCTCTTTATAATTTTGTCCCTATCTTCGAGAGCACTCCGCAAGTCTTCAATTACCTTAGTATTGAAGTCTACAGACTCCTGCAATTGTTCTACCACTACCTTTGTCACTTGCTCCTGTATTAGGTTGGCAAGCGTGCTCAAGATGTCCTTGCTGCACAGCGCGTTCTGAACGGCTTGCTTCACCAAGTTCTCCATCGACACTTGCTTTACTTTACGCGGCATGATATTTTTGTCTGCTGGTAGATGTTGATCACACGTATCACGTCACTAACACTTCTGTATACGCACAACAATGGTAGGAAAAAGTATTAGCGTCACAAATCGTTTACACTGCGAAAGTACACCTTCAAACTTAACGTTAATCAGGAGCCTTGCCTTGTCCGACTATGCACTGTCCGCCATGTTGTAACTTCAGAATATAGAGAATACAATTTCCGAATTCAGTTTAACCATACAGACTATGATAAGAATTGTATTTCAGAGTCGGAAGAAGACTAAATGTGAAGGCCTACAATATCGAAAACTCATAAAACTGTTAAAACATTACATTGATCATTGTTTGCAATGATGTTCCTTGTCTCTTATGCTGCCACTCATCTCCGATAGATGGGATTACTGCTCCGTATCGAATATAACAGGCTGCCCGAATATTGGAGGGAAATAGCCGGGGAATTAGAAAACTTTCTTCTTTAGCATGCCATTCTTCTGGTTCATACATTTCCTGATACTGCTGGTATGTAACACTCTGGTTCATCAGAGTATTCAAACAATTTGATCCCTACACTGACCCGCTGATTTGAATGAACAGTGTGCACACTAAACGGAACAATGGCAAACATTTTAGTAGTAATTCACGGCTCACGGCTATCAGCGGGAAGATTATTCCAGCTCTGGAACTTTGGACTGTAATAGCGTAGTACTGTAGCGAAGGAATGTGTGGTTTTCATTTCATCGAGTATTTCATATGATAAAGCGCGACATTCCCACTGACGTCAGACTTATGTTGAATCAATTGGGAAACCACTAACACCCTCTTTCTGAGGATGTAAAAAAGCAGGCGGAGAGTGAGTGTCTGCCATTACGATGAATACTTCCCAACTTGGTTGTGACTTATGGTAGGCAAGACATTACAATGAAAAACCCTTAAACCAGTGTTCACATGAGGAAAGACGTTTGTTAACTTCGTCATTGCGTTCCTGGTGTAACGGTAAGAACTGTGCAATTTAATATACTCTTACCCACAACGTGTACACTACCTAACCTAGATTGCAATAGAGTTCCGTAGCGAAGCACGGGTAGCCTACATCAAGCAGTATTTTATAAAACTAGAGTTCTATTCTAATCCTGACAGAACTCAAGGATTCTATAATAGAGAACCTTAAGTATTTTGAACTAAATACAAGCACTGGCATACACACATTTTATCGAAAATGGCATTTTTATAACCATCAAAGGGTCCGAAACCATAGCTAGCTGATCAGCATGCTGACCTTTAGTCCGGGAAGTCACGAGTTCAATTCCTAGCTGGGTCGGGGATATTAAACTTCACCAGTTCGCGAACTGGGTATTTGTAAAGTCTTCACCTTTACTTTTGATACTTGGTAGGATGCCTTCATTATAGATGCGCAGGTCGTCCATGGGTGTCATCTCGAATAACCTCCAACCAGGTCATGTGCCATTGCCACCATCAGAGGACACACTTAAGCCCAAGAGTAACTATAGCTCACTTAGTCAAGTGTTGACAATTCTTCACAAAGAAGTGCTGTATGTTATTAAAAACATGCAGTAACATTTTCTCCGCTGCATGGATGTGTTTTTGGTCTTAGAAAACGAGAGAGAGAGTTAAGAGTCTTGGGTTATCCTCCGCCCACCCCCTCAACCATTCTTCCATTTTTGCTAGTGGCTTTACGTCGCACCGACACAGACAGATCTTTTGGCGACGATGGGATAGGAAAGGCCTAGGAGTAGAAAGCGGCCGTGGCCTTAATTAAGGTACAGCCCCAGCATTTGCATGCTCTGAAAATGGGAAAACACGGAAAACCATCTTCGGAGCTGCCGACAGTGGGATTCGAACCCACTATCTCCCGGATGCAAGCCCACAGCTGTGCGACCCTAACCGCACGGCCAACTCGTCCGGTCACCCCTTCTGACTCCACCCATAGGGAAGATAAAGAATTCCAATAAATCAAAAAAAAATAAGTTCACCCACAAAAGAATGGCAAGGTTCAAAATTGTGAGAAAATGAAAGACATCCTAGACCTTGTAAATATTATTATTATTATTATTATTATTATTATTATTATTATTATTATTATTATTCATGTCGTATCGGCCAACTTTGGGCCACGTTATTTCAACCGGCTTTGATGTCTGCTCAGTAATTCCTCATGAGTTCTCGGTATCGTTCTTTCCTCTCCTGTGTCCACGCCTTTCCACTTTATAATTTTGGCTTGTCTCGGAAACCGTGAAAAGCTTGAAGTCTCTTCTTAAGTGGGATACGCTCCTGGATGTCATTATGTGTGCTTCCCAATTCCTCACCTCAATGAACCCAGCCCCTTTGGTTTTCTTCTGCCGAAAGAAGGTAATGATGCGGTTGGTCAGTCTGTCACACTCCAATAAAAGGTCGTTCTTCTTTTCCGGGTGGTATCGGTAATCTTATTTACGTGGGCGTGCAGTTCGTCGTTATGCCGTCTTCTTAACTACCCATTGTCTTCGACGGGACCTAAGATATTTCTCAAAACCTTCCTTTCTTTGACCTCCAGTTTCTCGATCAGGACTTTTTTGCTCATTGCAAGATATTCTGATGCGTATAAGACCTCTGGACGGATGACACTGCAGTATTGCCATAGCTCTACTTTGAAAGATATGGATCTTTTGTTGTATACGCCCTTGGTGGCATATCATTTAACCTTTTCCTTTATCTTTAATGTAAGGGCTTCTTTCTCTGACAAGTTTCGTGTTATCAGTTCTCGCAGATACTTCAGCTTATCTACTCGTATAATTCTACATTGTCCCACTGCGAACTCTCTGGGTGTAAGCTTGATATTAGTTTAAAAATTGTTTTCTCGAAAGATCTGTAGACCTGCCTTCGCTGCTTGTGTCTTAACTGTAAAACCTGTTCCATGGCAGCATTTAAGGAATCTGAGAAAACTGCGAGATCATCTGCAAACACTAGGCAATCAACATAGAAATTTTGCCTTTCGTGCCCTGGCCTGACTCCGATTTGAACTCCTTGATTATTAAGTTCTTTGCGCACCTCCCAGATGACCTTTCAAGGGCTGAGTTGAAGAGTAGAGTTAAGGTAACCCAAGGGCGAAATTCAAAAGTCCTAAACTAGCAAAGCTATATTTTTAAAATTCATACCAAAGAAGTAATGTGATGTCAGAAGACAGTTTATAAGTTTTCAATTCAGTAGCTTTAATGGTTCAGAAGATATGGTCAAATTTCATTTTTATGGGACGCCATAGAAAAAGTTCCTCGTATTGCAAATTTGATTTTTTCAACTCCATATTTTGTCAACATGTTCATCATACATGCACTTTTTAGAATTTCTAGTGACAGATAATCCACTAGAATTTTTTTAATTCATGCATTCATAAATTTTTCCTTAAATATCAGCAAAAAAGAAATTTAAAAAAGAATAATAGTAATTTTTCGCAGAAGAAAACTGAGAGCAATTTTAATTTATCATATATCTGTAAACTAATATAGCAAGTTTGAAGTGCCTACCTCAAAAACTGTAACGCAAGGGACATTTTATATACAGGAAGGTACTGAAAATTTGAAGTATGAGAAAACTGCGATTAAAGATCTGAATGCTGTACTCACCCTAAAATCCTCCTGGTACATATGTGGGGTCCTCAGATTTCTCTTTCTCCTGCTCTCCTGATGGTTTAGCAATATTCTCCTTCTTTCTCTGATCCTTTCCACTGGTAGAATCTCGCTTCTGGCTATGGTATATCCGACTCTTGTCGCGTTGCACAGAATTTCTTTTAGCACAATCTACCCCTCCTTCATCCTTGAGCTCTTTCTGAAGCTCCAGTGATTTAACACTCCCCATGCTGAATTCACTGACCGCTCTGGTCACACATAAATCTAGTTTCTTTTTTGAAACAGACACTTCTTTTGGGCATTTGTTCCATACCACATGGTGGAGCGATTCATTGGCATTCTGTGTTTGGCCTCGTGTACATCTTTCTAGAAGTGCAGTAGAGGCCATTCTGAGGTATATTGGCATCATTTTGGATGCAATATTTTGAGACAGCTGCACTTTTCTTTTTGAATGTGTATCAACACATCCCTCTGCAGCCTGCCTGTTGTACCAGCACCAGGAGACCACCCCCTTTGGACAAGTGCCATGTTGTGACTTCTCATCACTTAAAATGTAGTGCCTCAGAGTAGCATAAATGTCTCTTTTGATTTTTTCCACATCATTTATGTTCTTGGATATGGAATTACTATAATAGCTAGTAAGCTTCCTTATCATGCTGTCAGTTAAACTCCCCTGTCTTTGTGTTACACCTTTACCCCTCCATTCTTTACCAGATGGCGAAGAGCAGTTCCCAAACGTTTTGATATGTCGTTGATACACTCCTCTTTGACAACACTGACATTAGGAACATAAACTTGAATGTCATTCAGATGTGCATGAGTATTTGCATCCCCATCTGATAATATGTTAGTGTACCTAAGGTTCCTATCTATGATTGACCTTCGCCACAATATTTTAGCTGCATCGTTTTCAATAGCACTGGATGAACCTGAGTAGTTTTTCTGGCAATTTACATTTTCAGTGTGGTCCTGATACCACTTCCTATGTTCCAGAGAGTCCTCTCCTAAGCATTCTGCAGCAGAAACACACATCCCACAAAATTTTGAAAGAATTTCAAAATCCAGTACAATTTCTGTCAGAACATCTATTACTATACCTATGCCATAATTTGAGGCATGTCCAGGTTTATGGAATGTGCCATCGTAGGAAACACAAACGTCAATGACTTCTTTGTCTTTTAGTGAAGGATCAGACTCAATGTAAGCTGCACGTACAAATTTAAAACTATTTAAAAGTTCTGACTTCACTACCTGCCCTTCTTGAGCTAACCTATTCAATAGTTCTGAATAAGACCTTGACCCCGTGGTATTCATTCCCATATTCATTGAGAATATCTGCATAGCAGAACGCCCCCTTCCTAGACATAAAAATGAATCAACTCCTTTTGTTGACATCAAAAGGTGGCCTCTGAGAATCTTTATCTTTAATTCTTGGTGAAGTAAACACCTGAGATGAAATGTTCAAGCAGGCTTTACACTGCACTACTAGTTTCGAGCAGTAACCTAAATTCTCAGATGTGTAAACATTGATACTGTCAGACTTGCAATCACCACACAGTAATCCCTGAAATAATTGCTTCCAAACCCCACTATGTACAAGTGTGAAAGCATCATTGGATAGTTGATTTATTTATTTATTTATATTTATTTAGCGTATGTTAACACATTGGAATATAGAACAATATATAAATGATATATTAAAATAACTTACAACTTACTGATACTACACAGGGAGCACTCTATGATATCTGTATATTGTAATTAATGGCTCAGAGTAGTGAGAGCTCCATCTGTTTCCTCCCAAGTGATACGGGCCATGCAAGTGTAGATTTGAACCCCGTTTAATGATATATTAAAATAACTAGGGCGTTATTACTATTAGACATGAACCAGAGTATATAATAACAATGTATGCTCTTATATAGTGAGAGTCAATTTGTCTATCCAGGTAACAGCATCTGGAGTTAGCGATAAAAAGTCCTTCAGATCTCCCGAGTATGACTTAATACCACACTGCTGCATAATGTGTTGGATGGTCTGAGGAGTCGCTCCACAAACATGAGATGGATCAGAAATGTTGTTCCATTTGTAGAGGAAGTCATTACATACTCCATAGCTTTTACGAATCCTGTTGGCAGTTTTCCACGTACGTCGAGGCAGATCAAAATCAGCTGGTTTAATTTGGGTATTTAAAACAGTTATAATGTCTGGTGGTGCATGTTGGATCCATTTTTCTTCCCGTTGATCATTTATATTGAATCCCGTATTGAAAAGTTCAACAGCAGATTTCATTGCTGGATGTCTGGATTTTAACCTGCCAGATATTGCACTTGGAATGTAGTCATGAACTGGAAGGTCCGGGTGATCAAATATTTTCTTATATTCACGTAACAAAGCTACCTGTCTTCTCAGTGCAGTGACTTAAAGTTGGAATCCAAAATGTTGGTGTAGTTTTAGACAACCTGTGATTCAACGCATTGTAGTATTGAGCTGGATGTCGAGTTTGCTGGTATGGTTGCTGTTCATCCAGACTGGAGCACAATATTCTAGTCCCAGTGCAGAGCAGCTGTTGATCCCCATGTAGTACCACACAGCTTTTGAGGGATGTTGTTCCTGGAACGAACTCAGGTGTTGTCGATAAGTCAGGGATCTGTCAAGCGTGACACCCAAATACTTTGGAGTAGAATTATTTTTAACTATATTTTCGTTAAAATAAGTTTTCAGTTGTCAGTTTTCCTGTTTGTTATGAAGACGAAAACTTGAAGATTCTTTTTACGTGGGGTTGGTGTGAGTCGCCACTTGTGGTAATACTGCCATAGGACTGAAAGATCATCTGTCAATATCCCTTCAGTTTACTCTATGCATTTTCTACTCATTCCAATGCCTAGATCATCTGTATAAGCAACTTTCCTGCTTACAGTATGAGGGATGTCTGAAATATGTAGATTGAGAAGGATTGGTGTGAGTACAGTGCCCTGTGGAAGACCATTTTTCAAAGTTCTTTGCTTACTGATTTTCTTGCCCAGGATAACTTGGAAATATCTATCACATAGCATATTATTTATTAATTGGGCTAGAGTTCTGCAGGGGATCACTCTTAAGAATTTTAAAAGGCGGCCCTCTCTCCATACTGTGTCATAGGCTGCTATCAAATCGATACTACAGACGTCTTAATGCCATCTTGAAAGCCTGCCTCGATATAAGTTGTAAGACTAAGGTCATGATCTGTACAGCTCCTCCTTGTAAGGAAACCAGCTTGTCTATGTGGGATATGATCCATAATTTTGCTGTTGATTCGATTTAGAATCATTCTTTCCAGTTGTTTATAGCAAGCACTGAGGAGAGCTATAGGGCGATAGTTTTCTGACTTATTTTATTTCCTTTCCTGGTTTAGGGATTGCTATTATTTTTGTTTCCTTTAGCTCTTTAGGAATGCGACCAGTCTTCAGGACATCACTAAAGAACCTTGCTAACCATACTTGAAATATGGACCAGTATTCGGTGACTTTCCCAGCTGTTAATTTTTTAAGTGCTGTACTAACCCCTTCTTGCGTAAATGGTTGTGAATATTCTGTATGAGTTTGGCAATTAGCTTTGACTTTTCTAAGTTCCTGTTTTACCATTCTTGTATGTGTTTTATCTCTAGGAGATCTTGATAAAGAGACAATTCGATCACCAACTTGGTTAGACGATACCGGGGCTTCCCTCCTCTGAACGGGTGGGCTAGCTCCAAGCTTCTTCAATAAGTTCCAAGCTTTCCTACTGGAATGTTTGAAGTCAAGATTTTTTATAGTTTCCATCCATTTCTTCCGATGAGCTACATCAAGAGTTCTGATCAGTTCCTCTCCAATTTCATTGTCACCACTTCTGAAAAATTCTTTATGAAGATCCTGACTTTATTCAAACCAGGTATGTATTTGTTTTGATAACCTCTTGGGATATGTTTTTAGCTGTTGATATTACAGCGCCTACAAACCGCTTGTAATTAGATGATATGGATGGTATTCATCTCAATCATTTGTGAAGATCTACGGAAAAATTCTGCCAATCAGATTTCTGGAAGTTCCATCTTGGTTTAGGGAAAGATGAGATGACAGGGACCTGGATACCAAGTTCAAGGAGAACAGGTCTGTGCTGGCTTTTGGGGAAAACTTGAAGAACCTTTCCGTTGGCGTGAAGGGGTTGATTTTTAGTATCCTTGGAGACAAAAATTAGGTCAGGATTTAAATCTTTGTTCCAAGCAGCTGATTGGAAGGTGGATGGATCTTTGGCATCTGCCCAGTTTGACAAGTGTTCTCCATTTACATCATTTGAGTCGTACTTCCGGTCAGTATGATGGCTATTGAAATCACCACAGAATGGATGTTGAAAAACTTCCAGGACATGTGTTGGCCAAAGGATTGGAGGAGGTTTGTGTACATTTACAATTATTAATTCACCAACTTTGGTTGTAATTGTATAGATGTCATCGTCTGTTGATGTTTTCAATAGACAGGTATCTGCAATATTACTACGAACATATGTTATATTACCATAATGACGATGCTAGGTTATCCATGTCACATCATATCCAGGAATTCTTGTTCTCCTTCTGGGTTGATCTTCATTCTCTATGTGAGATTCTTGTACAAGAAGTACGTCTACTTTATATTTGTGTAAGAACCTTGAGATATATTGTCATTTAGACGTACTGATGCCTTCTATGTTGATCTGACAAATATGGATGTTCTGTCCTAGTTTCAATATCCGGTGGTCCTCAAAAGAACCGATATTTACTTCCGAAGTATTATCCATGTGCATTATGGCCAGGAGATCAACATCTGTTGATAGTTTGGCCGCCAATGAATTATTGTTGCTCGCTTAGCACTCAGGGGACACATGTAGGGTATTGAGGAGGTAATTCCTACGGACGTGAACAACGATCATCCCCCGATAGTTGACCATTTTCAGCCTTACCAGTTTCTGAATATTAACTCTCTCAGCAAAGGCAACAAACTTCTTCTCACTTGCTGAAAATGAAACTGTACACTATTCACTGAACTAACCAGAATAGGAGGCTCACCCTCATAATTACTGGAAATATTTAGTCCTAACTGTTTAGCTTTAGAGAAAGACAATTTTTCAGCTCTTGATTTCTTAGATGGATGTTTATTTTGAGTCCTATAACCACTTCGCGCTGTTTTCAACCTTGCTATTACTAAATAATTAATTTCAAGCCATAAAACTAACACACACGAAAAACAATCAATATAAACACGACCACGAGGTAAGCACAATGTTTACAAGCAGAGGGAGGAAATACTTCTGCAATCGTATTCATAGTACTCAGTTCTACACAAAATACACTGGTTTGAATAATAATATTTATTTTGAGATTATATAATATCTCTATAATAAAGGAACTACAGTAAGCAGGGCATGTATTTCATAAACCGTTATGAACATGACTAGACCAGTATGACAAAGTTTAACACCAAACACTCCCCATGGCTTCAGGAACATTTTGCCAACATTTTGTCGCATTGCATTCGAACACAGTGCAACGAAAATGTAAAAGAAACCTAAATGATGCATGGAGTGAAGAAGTGGGCGTGGCGTGGCACTCGCAGAGATTAAAGCTCCGCGAGACATTTAAATCGCTGCAGGGACTTTAAAAATGGCGGATGCGGTTCGGCGATGCAATACTTCAATAGACATAGGTATTTTATAACGTCAAAATCAAAATTCCCATTTTTTCATCGATTTTCAAGAAAATTCACTCATGGGTTACCGTAATAGTCCATCTCCTTGCCTAACTCCCGTCTTTATTTCAAAGGCGTCTGAAATCTCTCCCCTTAACTTCACTTTCGAAATGGTGTTGGTCAATGTTTGTTGGATGATTGTTCTGGTTTTGTTGTCTAGGCCAAATTCCTTTAAAATTCCGATCAGGATGGTACGATCTATCGATTCATATGCCTTCTTGAAATCTATGAATGTCACCACAAATTCTTTATTGCGTAGCTTAAAATATGAAAGGATGGATTTGAGGTTCAAGATTTGTTCGATGCAAGAACGCCCTTTCCTGAAACCTCCCTGATATTCACCGATTTGTGGATCTGATTTTTTCTGCCCTCATTTGAAGGGCTTTCGACAGAATCTTGTATGTTATCAGCAGGAGAGAGATATTCACGTCTGTTTTATCGCCTTTCTTATGAAAGGGGTGAATTAAAGCTGAAGTCGAGCCATTCAGAAGTATCTCTGTTTACCAAATCACTCAGATAATTTCCGTTAGTTTATCCAAATATTTGTCAGCTGCACACTTCCAAATTTCAGCAATTATTGAGTCCTTGCCTGGTGTCTTCTTAACCTTAAGTGACTTAATAATTTGTGTGAGTTCTTCTTTCGTTGGTGGTGGGGAATTGACATGAATCTGCACAACCTCTTCAAAAGAAAATGTGTTACTTGGAGCTTCACAGTTCAAAAGGGATGTAAAATAACTCGCCAAAATCTACGCAGTTGTTTGTATAATTTTGAGCCATTTTACCGTTGGGGATTCTGGAGGACTGTATTTCACGAGCTTGCTCTTAAATGTTCTGTAGAAGTTTCGTGCATTGGCCCTCTGGAAGTATTATTCAATTTGTGCTTGTTGCATCTGGTCAAGCATACGTTTGACCCCACGTATGGTCTTTGCAGCATGTTTCTGGCGTTCAGAAAGTTTATTCTGTTAGTGTCGTTCTTATTAGAGTTCCACCTCTGCCAAGCAAGTTGTCTTATTGCCGCATCACATTCACTGTTCCACCATGCATATTTTCTTGGTTTTGACAGTAAAATTGCCTTCTTTGCTGTTCCAATTAGGGACAATTGTAGTTATTCTCGTCTCTCTGGATTCAAGGATTCAAGATTTTGTGTGAATTATCAGGTAGGCATCAGATTTTCTATATGAAATCTATCAATCATTTTCACCTGTGCCTTTCTGGAGTTTCTAGGAAGAGGTTTAACTTTAATGTTTGATAGATGGTGATCTGAGTCTAGGCAGGCATTTCTCAGAACTTTAACATTCTGGATCTCTCGCTATGCTTTCCGCGTGATGGCAATATGATCAATTTCGAATTGTCCAGGATTGTCATTAGGGGAAACCCAAGTCTTCTGTTTCCTTGGTAAGTGGTTGAAGGCTGTTAATTTCAAGACTAGATCGAATGCCCTACACAGCTCCGCAAGTCTTTTTCCATTGCGATTAATTGTCCTATGCGCTGGGCAACTTCCAATAATACTTTGGAATTTATATTCCTTGCTAAGCTGGGCGTTAAAATTCCCAACCGGGATGATGATGTGTTCGTCTGGAACTTTAGACAGGATTTCTTCTAGCTATTCCCAAAACTTGACTGCTCCATCCGAATCCTTCTTATTTGTCTGGGTGATTGGTGCGTGGACACTCGCGATGGTGTTCGTTTTGTTTGTGTTCCGGAAGGAATGAGAAAAGATTCGACTATTAGGAGAGTTGAAGTCCGTAATAGAATTCGAAACCAGCTTGGTGACGACAAATCCCCTCCCAGGATGAGGGGTAGATTTTACGACGCATTTTTCGTGTTTTCCCTTTGAAAATTCTGTAACCGTCTTATTTGAAGGCATATTCATCAGTGAATCGTGTTTATTTAATCGACGAAATTATTATTTCATGTTGGTTTAGAGTATCTGTTAGTTGTTTCATTTTAAGAACCTTCAGAATCTATTTCACGTTAAAGGTGGTAGAGAAGTTGGAATGTTTGTGTTTGATCCTTCCTGAAGTCTGCGATACCTCCGAGCATTTCGGTGCGGGCTCCATAGAATCCGAATGCCTGCATGCCTCGTCAAAGACAACGGTGGATTGATTACCATCTGGGGTAGTATTTTGTGCTGAATTTGCCGCCATTCTTTTGACAGTTGAAGAACTGTAGTTTGGGCCCAGGGAACTTTCACGCCAACCAAGGTTTGTGACTTGGAGACCCTCAAGATATTTTCTGGCTAAGAGCAGGCATTTTCTCCTACTATGAATAGGTATGGTTTTCCCACCAATAATAGGGAAGCTGGCTGCAATGGTTGCCCTCTGGGCGATGGGGTCGCCACATATCTACGTATTATCATTATTATTGTTATTGTTATTATTATTAGGTTGGTACATAAATCCGTAGCGTTTTTGTTTTGCGAGTTGTTACTCCGGTTGCTATAGGTTTATTTATCGAATATTATTTTTTATTTGTAGCTCACTGTTTGTATTTGAGGTTACACACTGAAGATTATCGGGCTAGTTGGCCTTGCGGTTAGGGGCGCGCAGCTGTGAGCTCGCATCCGAGAGATAGTTTGTTCGGACACCAATGTTGGCAGCCCTGAATATGCTTTTCCGTGGTTTCCCATTTTTACAGCAGGCTGTACCTTAATTAAGGCCACGGCCGATTCCTTCCCACTCCTAGCCCTTTCCTATCCCATCGTCGCCATAAAACTTATCTGTGTCGGTGCGACGTAAAGCAACTAGCAAAAAAATACTGAAGTTTTGTCATTTGCAGATACTGAGTGGAGCTGTGGACGTTAAAAATGGCGTGCCAAGTGAAGAAATTAGAACATTTGTGACATATTCTTTTCTTTGAGTTCAATAGAGCGGCGAAAGCAGCGAAGGCTGCCAGAAACATTTGCGCAGTGTATGGGGATAATGCCATTGGAGAGAGCGCGGCAAGAAAATGGTTTCCTGGTATTAAGGTCTTCTTGAATGCACAGACCTTCGGGATTTTAGGAAGATCGTTTAAACGGAATAATTCAAAATGATCAACCTCAGTGTACACGAGAACTGGCAAATGTGATGAACTGTGATCATTCCAAAATCTTTCGACATTTTCATTCAATGGGCAAAGTTAAAAAATCAGGTGTATGGGTGCCGCATGCCCTAAGCCCAAACCACATGTGCAACTCTTTGCTCGTCATCGACTGTCTCGTGAACAACACCGACAATTCCTATAACGTATCGTTACTGGTTGTCTTTATGCTAACATAACGGAATTGTTGAGCCCAAACAAAAAACAACTCCCCGTACAAAGACCTGTGCGCATCCATAAAAGATAGTGCTATGCGTCTGGTGGACCAGCGACGGCGTGCTTCCCAGAGGTATAACCATCACTGCCAACAACTGGGCGTCTTGCAGGCACAATCCAAGGAAAACGACCAGCAAGACTGGATGAAGTGATGCTGCTCCATGATAACCCCCGACCACACTCTGCTAACTTGTCAAAAAACACTATACTGAAGTTGAGTTGGGAAGTCATTCCGCACTCACATTATTCACCTGAGCTTGCACCCTCAAATTTTTACCTTTTCCACTCTCTATCGAACAACCTTCAAGGAACTTCCTTTCCGGATGAAAATGCGCTCCGAACATGGCTTGACGAGTTCTTCGACTCACAACCACATGATTTTTAGAGGCGTCGAATCGAAAAGTTACCCCAGCGTTGGCAGACTGTTGCAAGTAGTGGTATATTGCTGCTGATTAACTTCCCTCTTATTTGTATCTGATATTCTTTTAACTAAGAACGTATGCACCAACCCAATATTATTAGTATTATTATTGTTATTATTTTTTACACCTTACTGTCGGGGAACAGAGAGCAGAAGAAAGCGTGGGGTGTGAATGGCTGAACAAGGACGAACTAGAATTTAAGTATTCCTAACAAAATAAATATCGAATTTCATTTCTTATCTTTCATTGTATTTAAAATTTTGAATGTGATTACACTTAGACGGAAACCTTCCATTCTCTTCCCAGGGAGCTGAGAATCTTAAAAACGTACGTTGGTTTATTCAGAAACTGTACAACATCCGGAGCTCCTAGGCTCAAATTACTGATTTTGCAAAATAGAATAATTATTTACAAAATCGAATGCAACTCACTTTTTGAGTGAAACAGTCCAAACCTCTGACCCGCAGATCTTCAGAACCTTGCAAGGCGGAGGACACTCCTTCTAAAGCTTACAAATATAGCGAAAGGAGCCTTGGCTTCCAGTAAGTTGCCCCTTGTGAGCTAGGAATTTTCATGCATAACCGCATCGTTCAAAATCACAATTGAAGCAGTAGATACACTGCTGTACAATTGCCCCTAAATATCTAATTATATATGTTACCCTCGAGAAGAATATAAAATTCAAAGTCATAAGGGCCACACCACTCGGCCATAGAAGAAGAAAGAAGGTTACACTCCTAAGTCCGAAATTAAATAATGAAAAGGGAGCGAAAACGCAAGCACTCCCAATTAATTTCTAGACAGGAGACGTAAGTGGGCGAAAACACTATGACGCAGAGGTTAATCCCATTCTACTGGGTAACTAAGTAAAGAAAAAACAAATTTTAAACCCGAAAAGGAGTATAAATTTAGAATGTTAGAAATCTTATTCAACCCACGTTAATTTAGACGAACTGTAACTAGGGTAACCACTCATTCTTTTTTACATTTCCACTATTTCCCTACAGAGCTCGATAGCTGCAGTCACTTAAGTACGGCCAGTATCCAGTATTCGGGAGATATTTGGTTCGGACCCCACTGTCGGCAGCCCTGAAAATGGTTTTCCCTGGTTTCCCATTTTCATAACTGGCAAATGTTGGGGCTGTACCTTAATTAATGCCACGGCTGCTTCCTTCCCACTCCTAGCCCTTTCCTGTTCCATAGTCGCCATAACAGCTATCTGTGTCGGTGCGACGTAAACCAAATTGTTGTTTTACTATTTAACATGGGAAAATGAAAATATGAAAGTCCGAAGACTGAAACGTACATTTGTTTTAGAAATGAGAGAACCCTACATTTGATTTGAGATAAACGGCGGCGTCCTAGCAAGTAAATACCAAGGGGAACGTAGAAATCATCCCTAGCTTCACGGACAGTAGAATCGCTTAATACAATTGACTGCCATACCTTGTTTATAAATATGTCATGACGCTGAAACCCCCGCATCTCATCTCCCGGAGGAAATGCCCTCTATCTTCTGTCCGTAGAATACACGACAACTCTGCTGCAAGATCAGACAGCTTGTGCTAAAAATTTGCTTCTTATATAGTGGTTTGGCAGAATAATCCAGTTGTTTTAAACGAGCACGTTGTTTTTGATTGGGTTAAGGGATTTTCATATCAAGATTTATGATACATTGGTCAACTGGATACCACGCCTCTAGTTAGTTAGTTCATTGGCAGTTCTGATAACTTCGAATAGTTAAAATAAAGAAGGGAAAGTCAACAGTGCGTTCAACCTGAAGACACAAACATTCTCCATGACTAGTAATGGGATCTGTATCGCAGTTTGAGTTAAACTATTGATATTAGAGACATCTAGTCCTCAAAGGGAGAACAGCCTACGAATTCACCAACTTCCCAGTTTAGACTAAAGATGGATGCACATTCAGAGCAGACACAACTTTAACTTCACAGAGGGGCCTTACTCATGGTACAGTTATTATTATTATTATTATTATTATTATTATTATTATTATTATTATTATTATTATTATTATTATTATTATTATTATTATTATTATTATTGTACCGAGAGGTACACATCAACGCCGCGCATTCAAAATAAGCGCCTTAATGAACTCCTCTATCGATCAAAAAGGGAAAATAATAACACAACAAGTTGGAACTTTAATCAGAAGATGTCACCACTGAAATATTAAGTAACTTTGTTATTGTGCAGTTTCCTAAACTGACTGAATTTCTCCTTTTTTTTTTTTTTTGCTATACATCAAGAAGTTTGAACATTTTTCTACAGATGACACTGCCAAAAAGCTATGATCATGCACCCTGGTGCAAGGTGAAAGAAGTTATAACTTAAAGAAGTTTTGTATTTCTAAGTTTTCCATAACTGATCTATGTTCATTTATTTTTGGGTTGTCAATACTTCATTTTCTTTCCGCCAGTTTTGAATCTAGCCAATCACTAATTTTTGTAATTAATTTTCAACCAATCCTGCATTTCTTGTTCACTTTGTGTTAACCAATAAAAATTAAGAGGGTGTGTCCTGATTAGTTTTGAATGCTCTCGAACTTTCCCTGAGGATTTATACACTGCGGCTTTTCACGTTTCCTTTCCAATTGATCGTCGTCTTTGTGAGTGTGTGTGTTTAAGCAGGAGGCGGGCGGCCTTTTTCTTCGGTCAGCAGAACATTTATATGGTAATGGCCACATAACTTCATTCTTTCTTGCTACCTCCCCAAATTGTTCTGAGGGGAAGGTCCGAATTTTTACTATGTAACCTGCTTTTCTAATATGTAATTTTTATTTTGGCCAATGTAAGAACTTCATAAAATCTTTAATTGTAAATTGGGGATAGAGAATGAGTTACCCTCTCGAGCTCTCCTTCATCTTAGTTTGAGGTGTCTGCGATTTTGCAACCTTTTTGTAATTCCCTGTAGGTTTTAAGTTTTCATTATCTTGGAGCGCAGTGTACGCCTCCATTCATTTTGTGTTTGGGCCAGTTATCTAACCTGTTCTTTTTCCATGAAGGTCCAGTAGGGTGGGTATTAAATACCCCTGTGAAAGTAAGTTCAATTTGTAAATGGTGGCTTGAGAGGCCAGAGATTGTAAATTTGGATGTAACGTTGCCTTGAGAGGGAAGTAAGAAATTGAGAGCCTCTTAGCTCTTTTTCAAGTTTTGTAATAGTAACGAGTGCCTCTGGTAGGCTAGATATTGTGTTTTTGGAGCAAAGTGCTCTTGAATTGGGGGATTTCTGCCCTTGCCTAAGTTATACCACTTTGAAATGGTAAATTTGTAAACTAGAGGCTTGAAGCCCAGAATCTGTAAAATTCACTAATCTTGGATTATTCTAGACTTGTTTCAAGATTGCTCTTTGTACGTGTCATGTTGTTATGTTCACTCAGTGAAAAAGATTGTTAAGTTATTTTCGGAAAAGAAATATAACCTTTTAAAGTTTTAATTCAATTTTGATGTCGTAGTTATACCCATTCAAGCCCACACATTCTTTCACCTCTTTCTGCTCCACGGGTAACCTCGTAACAATTATTATTAATATTATTATTACGGGATACTGTGGTGGAAAGAGGTGAAGGAAGGTGCTGTCATGAACGGGTCGATTTTAGTCAGTCAAAAGGTTAATTTAAAACTTTAAAATTAGAGTTATATTTCCTTCTCCTTTTTTGTGTTTCATTTCAAAATAGTCTTTACAATTTCAGGTACCAAAATTTGCTTACAAGTTAGGCGACAACGTTTATAAAATAAGAACATTCTAAAAATGACAAATTAGCAACCTTGAGCTTACACCTCCCTAATTACCAATGTTGCACGAGCATAACTGCTCCCATTAACAAACTGTGAAAGAGACGGATCTCCCAATTTCCTTTACACCCAGGTAAGAGAGTCCTTGCTCTACGAGTTTTTCTAGGAGACTACTCTCTAAACCTTATAACCGTATGGCCTCCCAAAGGCACCATTCAACTTTTACATTAATACACTGAGCGCCTTTGCTCTATAAAATTTACATTTTCAAAAAATTGTCCAGGCCTATCAAAGGCAAAACCTACATTGTTTAACAGGGGTATCGAATACCCATCCAACCAGGCCTTTGTAAAAAAACAACAGGTAAATTTACTGGCCCAAAAATCATAATGGTGAGGACACGGACACTTGCACTCCGTGAAAATCGAAATGAATATTTAGAACCCTATTTGGGCTTATAGCCTGAAGTTACAGAGGCTAATCCCATACTACCGAGGTGACTAGATGAAGATAATATTAAAATTACAAGTATTTCAAACTGAAAAAGGTTACAAAATCAGAGCCACCTCAAAATAAAATTGATAGGGAACGCGAAAGGGTATGTAACTCTCTATTCCCTGATTTCAGCTAAGTTCTTTTGGTTTGTTTGAGATTTACATTAGAAGACTGACATTTAGAAGTTTTGAAATTTACATTTGAACTTGGAATTTACTTTTCAGAAAATTATAGTTACATAGTAAAGATCGGAAACCTTCCCCACGAGATAGCTTTCAAAGACTATCACTTAACAAAATCCGGACTGCCATTACCTTGAACTGATGGACGGCTCGATGATGGACCTTGCCTCCTTTGTAAACACACACACTAGTCTCGAGCGATGAATAAGAAACCCTGGTCGCAAATGTGCCAGCTATTATACCCGAGAGGAAGGTTCTAGAGGGCTCTGGGCTACGGACCGACACACCCCCAATTCTTATTGTGTAATTAAATAAATACTAGACATAATTAAATATACAAAATTTTCTATTGGCCAACATCTTAAGTTGGCGGGAAGAGATCGAAGTATTGTCAACTTTAACATACCGGAAACAAAGAATAGTCTACTCAGTGTAGTAAACCACAAAATAAAAATTCTTAACAATTTTTATAATTCCTCTTCACACCAGAGGGCATAACGTAGTTTGTAGTAGAGACGTCTGTTGGCAAAAGTTCAGAGTTCTTGCGCTAGTTGTTGCGAGTTTTAAATTTAAGACGGCATTTTCCAAGGCGCTTCATTTGAACGAACGGGACGGGTGTACCTTCCGGTACTATTATTATTATTATTATTATTACTATTATTATTATTATTATTATTACTATTATTATGATGATTATTATTATTATAACCTAGCTCTATGATATAGGGGTAGCGTGCCTCTCTCTTATTCCAAGACGTTGAGTTTCTTTCCCGGCCAGTTCAACGTTTTTAATTCTGGACTCAGGAGTAGAACGGAGTTGAGTAACAACAAGATTTCTTAAGCTCTTAGTTACAGGAGGAAAGCGCACAGTGAGAAGATGACGCTGCTGACTCAGTAGGCCCTTACGAACACTGGTTAACATGGTTACAATGATGTCGGGAAAATGATGACACTAATTTAAGATAGACCAAAAACATATCCATGTTAATATAAATACTCCACATTATTATTATTATTATTAGTATTATTATTAGTATTATTATTAGCGTATGATGTGTACATGGCAATCAAAATATACAAATATAATATAAAATGAATAGAGTATCCTCGGAACATTGATCCTTGTTTCAAAAAGGAATAAAATAGGAAATTGACTTTTACTTTTCATCCTAAGCTTCGTGTAGCATTTCCTTTAGGAGTCACTTTTAACACCGGCGTATGGTCTAATGGCGTATTCATTTAGTAGAATTAAAAGTGGCGTCGTCGGCGCCTCGCCAGCGACTGCATCCTTCACGCGCCTGGAGATCCCGCAATTATACTACCCGCTTCATCATTATTAGAGAGCGGCTGCCTACCTCCCAGGCGCAGCCACCGCAATTAACAAGTTCGGCCAGCTTTAGTAATCCCTGTGTGTTGAGACACAACAGCTCAGCTAAAGCTGTCACACAGTAAACGAGGATTTATACGGGCTGTAGAGACTCACTGAATCAAGAGGAATTAGAGAGATATTAAAGTTTCCATTGTAATCAAGTTTTTAAAATGTTTTATACTCTAAATGTGGAAGAAATATTACTGTGAAATCGTAAGTCCCTAAAGCACTTTCTAGAAAAATATAAGAGAGATTACTCTTCCTCTGAACTAAATTGGAGTACTTTCTTTTTATATTTTTTAGAGCCGGGTATTGAGTTAAATGAGTTACTTGACTTCAAGAGTAATAATACTTTTAACTCAGGAACTCCCACTAAGGTGAGGTGTGAAGCGGAACATTGTTTCTATATGACGTGAAACACATAATCAGAAGAGCTGATCTAAAGGATGTCTAAATAAGAGGCTGTCTGAACAAGTATGAACTATAAACTCTGGAAACAAATACTCTACAAATGCAACACCAGTCGAAGTTAACAAATAGACTTACTTTCCTTTTTTCTCAACACCTTAAAGTCTAACTAACTCAAATTTGCATTGGGAAAGAATTTGTGGAAATATTATTTTACATGGTGTAGGCTATATAGGGGTGTCCGAAACTAAGCTACAAAAATTTTAAGAGAATATAGTGTTCTGAAACAAAAATCGATCGGTGGCGTTTTTTATTATTTCCCTCTACTCAAATCTCACCAGGAGATCGACTAAGAAATGTAAGTTCAAGTGTGGGTAACTTCTGTGTCAGCCTGTGCAGCGTGTAGCCGGCCAAGCTGTCTTTCTTGATAACTTTGGGTGGTACGCTACCGTAGTTTACTGACGTGCAACCTTGCTACTATTGGCGGCGTATCAGTGATCAACATCTGAGCTTATGCTCGGATAATGTATTGTCTTTATTCTCTCTATTATTATCTTCATGCGCTAAGGTATTCAGAAACGCCTGCTACTAGTAAAACTCTTGCCGTATTTCGGTTAGCACAGTGCATTGACTTTATAAATAATGTCGGTAAACACAGTACATGTCCTGCAGGTCAAAGTTTGCCACACTAAAAAAGTAATTACTGCAATATCATACCCTTGTAACATAACTTACAAAATTAAACATTGTAAGTAAGTTATGTGATATTAACAGGAATGAATGGTTGTTTAGAACAGACCATCCTAGGATGTAGGGTAATAAAACTAAGTCCAAGGTAGATGCGTACGTTACTATTGTGTTTTGATAGGTGTTAATCAGAAATTTACACCTCTATTAATGCCAAATATCCCAGCACGACTTTAGAGTCCTTGCGCCATTTAGGATATATGTTTACTGATAAGTGAATTCTGTTAATTGTTTCGGTATCGTACAAACTGCGAACGCTAATATTTTTAATTTCATTTTGTAATGTGCTTCACGCGGCGCAGGGCAAAATCGCAAAAACTTACAGAAATGATGCTTCAAATTTATCTTTCCCGGCGATGCCCCGCTTGTCCACTTCCCTCCCCTACATGAGATGAGTCACGCAATACACACTAGTGTACTGCTTGCCAACTGCATAGCACATGCAAACAGCTGATACCGTGCGCTCCTTAGTCACGCGCTCATGTCTGTACTTCGTTCGCTAGAAGAGATTCTGATCATTTCTGCGTACCCCATGCATTTTCTTTCGGAATTTTGAAGCTAATATTAATACTGGCAAATTTGGCCAATATTAATATTGGCTAACGTACTGTTGTGAATTCAGTGTACTACGCCACAGAACATAAGATATATGAACCAGTTTCCTCCGGTGATTAACCAAAGGGTTTAGGAAAAAATGGATGACCAGTCCTCTCTTATAATATTGGATTTATTATGCCCATAAGGTTTCCGTGATTTATTTACAGACACACTGTATACGAAGCGTGTCTGTAAAATAACAATTCAGGTATACCGAATGGTAAATTTCCAATGCGTGCCTTGGTCACTGTCTTCGACCATAATCTCTTCACTTCCCCCTTGGGGTTATCCGGCAATGGTTCACCCAGTCTTGGTCTGGTAACACGTGCTGGAAATCCGTTTTCCCTATCCAGAATTCGCGTCAAATGTGATGAGTGTTTTTAATCGTAGAAATTTAGCGCTTAAAGGATATTTATGGGCAAAATTTTGGTTCCTATGGGATCATTATGAACAGACAAACTGGTGTCAAGGTTTCTCTGCAGGCAGAGCCGATATTCTTGACAAACACGTGAATGGTAGCCCCTCTGCGACCTTGTGCCTAAGGATATACTTTTTTTTCTTTGCCCGAAGAAACTCCTGATCAACAACGATTACACGACATTGAAGAAACAAGTGGCAGACGTCTATCAATCAATAAATCAGTCATCAATGATCTGCATTCAGAGTGGTTGCCCAAGTGGCGGATTCCCTACCAATTTTTACCTCATATTTATATTTATTTATAATCGTTTACTTATCTTCTACTTAAAGATTTTCAACGAACTTGGAAATTTATCGAAAGTTTTCCTTGATAATTTATTCCAATCACTTACTTCTCGTCATATAAATGAATATTTGCCCCAATCAGTCCTCTTGAAGTCTAACTTTGTCTCCCTGTTATGATCTTTTATACCTATAAAAGCTACACTCAAGCTTATTATCCTACTTATGTCATCCCACAACAACTCTCCACTGACAGCTTGAAATATACTACACAGTCTAGCATCTCGTCCCCTTACTCTTAAGTCTTCCCAGCCCAAAGTTTGCAGCATTTTAGTAACACTGCCCCTGTGTCGGAAATCGCCCAAAACAAATCGTGCTGCTTTTCTTTGAATTGTATCCAGTTCTCGCATCAAGTTGTCCTGGTCAGGGTCCCATACGTTGGAGCCATATTCTAACTGTGGTCTTAGCAGAGACTTATACGTCCTCTCCTTTACATCCTTACTAAAACTGCTAAATTCTCTCATAATCAGGAGAAGAGATCTGAAACCTTTCTTAACTACTTCGTTAATATGATTACTCCAATGAATATCATTCCTTATATTAACATCGAGGTACTTAAATTGTTCCCCATCAACACAGATATTAAAACTGAGAGAACTTTTCCTCTTGGTGATACAACTATGATCCTAGGATAGAGAATTTACTACCCAGACCAACTAAGTATTTGAATAATGGTAACAATGAAGCTGAAAAGTCAAGCATGTGCCAGTAATTCATTTGCAGTGTAACGTTTGTCAACTAAATATTCTGTGAATGTTTATATTTTCTTTCGTCGATTAAATGTAGAGTGTACCACCTCAGGTATTTGCCCTACAAGGCCGAAGTTTCAGTAGCCGTGAATGTGCCACAAAGAGCCATTTACAGGATTTAGCGATGGTTCTGAGACACAGGAGATGTTAATCGTAGGCCAGTACAGGGTCATTCAAGAGTTAGAACTTCAAAACAGAACAGATATCTGTCATTAACTGCACGTCGAAATCAAATAATGGCTGCAAGACTACACTCCCCAGAACTTGCAGCTTCCGCAGGAGCTCGTGTTTCTCGGCAGGCTGTGTACCGGTGAGTCAGAATGGATGATCTTCTTGCCAGACGTCCAGTAATGTGTGTCCCGCATATTTTAAACCAGAGGTTTTCCCGGGGGAACACAGCACTGTAGGTGGGCGATTAGCGAATGCTGTTCAGACACAATGACGTTCACGTTACGTCACAGGCCGTAAAAGTTGGGCAATGATCTCCCAGTCAATCTCGATCACTGCGGCGATACACGAGTATGAAATGGAGGCAGAAAATAATTAAAGACAGAGGGAAGAAATTCACGTCATTTTAAGTTTTCGTTGTAAAGTTCTTTATTAATGGCGTGCATTGTTCGAACTTGACACGAGTAACAAAGACGGAGCAAGACGAGCCTTGCTGCATATGCAACCACCAATACGTGTGAGTGGAGCTTGTAAGCTAAAATGCCCGAGTTTGTTGCAATTCCTTCGACAGGGCATGTTTGAAGCAAAGTGTTCTGTCTAGCGAGGCTGACCTTGCTTGCTTTACTGATGTTGCAAGCAAAGTGGTTCATTCAGATATGAGTATGCCCTTGTTTACAAAGAACGAAGTTTTGGAATTGAAAGGTATACAAGGATGATGGAATGGTTGAGTTAGCCGAATTTTGAGCTAGAGTTTCTGCACTAGCCTTTGACTAAAATGCTTAATGTTTCGAGAGGTAAAGGTACGCGAGAGAAACTTAACAGAGTACGGCTAAGCAAGGAGGGAGAGAGGGAGGCGAGCACTTCTACCTATCGCTCAGATAGTGCGTGAAGGAGCGAGTATCGAAGGGCAAGTTCGAACGAACATAGCTCGGCACGCATTTGATAAGCAAATTCCGTTATAGCCATACTCGTCACATATGAACCCAGCATACAGCGTGTTTTGCATGACAGTATTACTTACCTTCGTTGCAGTTTACGTATTTTGACAAAGAATAAAGTGTTAGGCCAATAACCGCAAATATTTTTGTACTTACGCTTTTCAATGTTATATTTTAAGAGGTGTTTTTCCCTACAGGGCGAGTTGGCCATGCGGTTAGAGTCGCGCAGTTACGAGCTTGCATTCGGGAGATAGTGGGTTCGAACCCCACTGTTGGCGGTCCTGAAGATGGTTTTCCGTGGTTTTCCATTTTGACACCAGGCAAATGCTGGAGCTGCACCTTAATTAGGGCCCACGGCCGCTTCCTTCCAAATCCTATGCCTTTCCTATCCCATCGTCGCCGTAAGACCTATCTGTGTCGGTGCAACGTAAAGCAAAAAGCAAAAAAAATTAATTTCTAACATAATACGAAGTTAAAGTGGATAAGTTGTGGCTTGTGGTTGCTTACTGAGAATAAAATCAGTTAGGTTTTTATTTGAAGGCATGTGTATATCTTTTTGGTAGATGCGTTTACATTGTTGTACTTCAATCGTGGACAGTAAATATCTACGCCCTCACTCGTGATTAAACTCCCTCCCCATTTAGAGGCTAGCTATTATCATTGGTCGCCTGATAGATACGTTTTCAATACAAGTTTCAGGAATTCCTTGAACAGGAAAAGTCAGATAACACTATAACGCTGTTCAAAATCTATCAGTAAACTTGTTGAATTATGTAAATATATTAATTTTTGCTAGTGAATAACGGGAAATTTAGTTTTTAATATAAATACTATCATTCCCATCCAAGGAATGTAAATCATAGCTTGTACGCTTAAACCCTGTATCTTTGTAAATTGTTACACAAACATTATAACGTGTCAGTTTTCGTTGAATGTATAAATATAAGAAAATAAAACTGATTTTTTTACATCAAGCGCAATATAAATCAAACTGGAATATGCTGAAAAGGTCAGTTCTATAGCGATTATAGCGGTCTTTACTACTTCGTAATACTTTACTCCAATAAGCATTTCGCTGAGTAGTGAGGGAGGACTTCATAGTCACAATCGAACGACACTGCTTCAGTTCCCTGTGTTCGCTCTCTAGTTTCACTGTGACATATGCTTGCTACGTAAGCTGCCCGCATTTACGTCAGGCCAGTCTGGCCGCACTGGGCTAGCCTCAACGGGCACCCAGCTGAGCACCTCTGTCCTAAACTATAGATGGTTCCGATTGCTGTTGGATTCGTGTGTCATCATAACTGGACCTTGAATAAATGGCTGTAAGTCCTCTTCAAAGATGAGTCTAGATTCAGTTCGGACAATGATCCTCAACATGAATTCATCAACCTAGTAATATCGTGGAATGTGATCAGTGTGATCATGGTGTTTGTGGTGGTGACACACAGGAATGGGCACGTACGAAGCACCACGTATTTGCTAGAGGTAAAGAGATGAGATGCACGAACAACATGTACGATTTTTCAGAGGCTCAGTCGACCCAGACTTCATCTTCATGGAAGAAGTTATAGAAAAAGTCAAAGATTTGTTGGATTAACTTAAAGGAGTTCATTCTGAGAAGATGACCGTAAACATGTGTCCTTCTTTTCCGCAGAGTATCTGAGAGTCTTTCAGTTTTCTTGTAGAGTGTTTTATCCTTGATGAATGTTATCTTATTATTCTCAAGTTTTGCTCCTATGATCTTTCTTGAAAGTGTCCTTTCTTTTAGCTCGAGTTTCTCCATCTTCCCTTTGAATTTATTTATTTATTTATTTATTTATTTATTTATTTATTTATTTATATATACAATACAAATTAATTTCTGAGAAATTTTTATAATAACCGTTGTATAAATATATTTGTCATTTTATATGGTGGTCTGAAACTTTAGACTGGTACTGTATGATGTGGTATAATATTTACCACTTTAATTTTATTCCTGGATACTTTATTCACGTAATTACTCTGTTCATTAAAAAGTGAAACTTAATTTCACAGGAATCAACTGTTAACCGTACGAACGTTCTGAGCAGCTTTGTTTTTCATCGGTAAATCCGAGCCGTGTTCTACTTAGATGACGCAACTAAGTATCTTCAATTGGATTCTACGACTGTAACAAAGCACCTCATTTTCTTCCAAGTGTATTTGGTTACAATATGCAATAAAACGGGCCCACTTGCCTGTTCTGTGCAAACAGTCTCATACTCACGTGCAGTATCGATATGTTCTTACCAAAACATTTCAGCGTACAGAAATTACAATTCTTGTTTCTTCCTCCGTTTCGTCCATCTAAGGATCACGTTTGACAATCCTTGCATTATTGTTAGCCTTCTCTGCCTTCACTCTCTCCTCTATCCTACTTCCTTTCTTCTCACTATTGTCTCCCTAGTTTCCTGGAAACCGCGGAAGGTTTTGAGTAATTATCTAAATCTATTTCTGTCCATTATGTCACCTTCCGTAACACCCAACTTAGTCAAATCCAAACTCAATTCTCGAAAATCTTTCAGTTCTGCAATCCTCTTCCTGAAGAATTCAAAAATTCTCTTCGTCAGTCTGGTGCTGTCCATTATCCACAAGTGCCCATAGAACTGTTCCCTTCTCTTCCTCATTAACCATTCTATGGTTGTATAGAGGGAAAAAATCAATCAATTACTAATCAAGGTTCATCTGCATTTAGGGCAGTCGCCCAGGTGGCAGATACCCTATCTGTTGTTTTCCTAGCCTTTTTTTAAATTATTGAAAATAATTCCGAAATCTCCCTTGGTAAATTATTCCAATCCCTAACTCCCCTATCTATAAACTAATATTTGCCCCAATTTCTCCTCTTTAATTCCAACTTTATCTTCATATTGTGATATTTTCCACTTTTAAAAACACCACTTAGACTTATTCGTCTACTAATGTCATTCCACCCCACCTTTCCACTGACAGCTCGAAACATACCACTTATTCAAGCAGCTCATCTCCTTCCTCCCAACTCATTCCAGCCCAAACTTTGCAACATTTTCGTAACAGAAATCATCGAGAACAAATCGATCTGCTTTTCTTTGGATTTTTTCCAGTAGTCGAATCAAGTAATCCTGGTGAGGGTGATCTCAACCGGAAAGTACAGTATGTTGGTCATTTTTCAAACTTCTTTGGACTCAAGATATTTCGAAGGAATTTCCTTCCTCTGATTCTGCCAGCGTTGCCGGTGTTCCTGCCCCATACAGGCAGCTCCTTCTGACCACTGTGCAGCAATGTCCTAATTTGTCTTCAATGGAACTGGACTTGTAGGAGCCATGGCATAGTCTGAAGGACATCTACATCCTCATCACCCTCTATTTTATTGCCTTCTTTCCATATCCATTGGGAGTGAGAGTTTCTCTCAGTTATTTAAACTTATAAACGCGATGGATGTCTCCAAACTGACTTACAATTCTGTCCGTGTCATCTGCTTTGTCTGAGTTTATAAATGCTGTTTCTTGAAAGGGAATTCTTAATCCTCGGTATTCTTCTTCTTATAATTATTATTGTCCGCCCTGTGGTGTAGTGGTTAGTGTGATTAGCTGCCACCCCCGGAGGCCCGAGTTCGATTCCCGGCTCTGCCATGAAATTTGAAAAGTGGTACAAGGGCTGGAACGGAGTCCACTCAGCCTCGGGATCTCAACTGAGCAGAGGTGGTTTCGATTCCCACCTCAGCCATCCTGGAAGTGATTTCCCGTGGTATCCCACTTCTCCTCCAGGCAAATGCAGGGATGGTATCTAACTCAAGGCCACGGTCGCATCCTTCCCTCTTCCTTGTCTATCCGTTCCAAACATCTCATCCCCCCACAAGGCCCCTGTTCAGCATAACAGGTGAGGCCGCCTCAAGGGCAGTGTCCTGGAGCGTGAGACATTGGGTCTGGGTATACAACTGGAGAGAATGACGCGTAGCTCGCCCAGGCGGCCTCACCTGCTATGCTGAACAGGGGCCTTGTGGGGGAATGGGAAGATCGGAAGGGATAGGTAAGGAATACAGAAGGAGGTGGCCGTGGCCTTAATTTAGGTACCATCCCGGCATTTGCTTGGAGGAGAAGTGGGAAACCACGGTAAACCTCTTCCAGGATGGCTGAGGTGGGAATCGAACCCACCCCTACTCATTTGGCCTCCCGAGGCTGAGTGGACCCCGTTCCAGTCCTCGTACCACTTTTCAAATTTCGTGGCAGAGCCGGGAATTGAACCCGGGCTCGGGGGGTGGCAGCTAATCACACTGAAGACTACACCACAGAGGCGGACGTAGCGCCTTAATTTAAGATTGTTAAATAGACACGTTTTTACAAAAAATATTTGTGATACCATATGCTCTTTCCATCTTGTGTACCCTTTCTTCTACTGCAGATGTGTTTAAACCATTTTCTTGAATTATTTCTCCCAGATATTTGAATTTCGTTACTCTTTCCACTGGACCAATATCTGTTGAATTATTATTATTATTATTATTATTATTATTATTATTATTATTATTATTATTATTATTATTATTATTATTATTATTATAACTCCTACGCCACAGGTTAGGCTGGTTGGACTTTACTAACGGATTGCATGTGAAGCATGCAAAAGTGACGTTAAATGAAATCCAAAGTAGCAAATTAGTCTGCTTTGTGAAGAAAGATTATTTTTGTTAATGGCTTTACATCGCACCGACACAGATAGGTGTTATGGCGACCATGGGATAGGAAGAGCCTGGGATTTGGAAGTAAGCGGCCGTGGCCTTAATTAAGGTACAGCCCAGCATTTGCCTGATGTGAAAATGGGAAACCACGGAAAACCATCTTCAGGGCTGCCGACAGTGGGATTCGAACCCACTATCTCCCGGATGCAAGTTCACAGCCACGTGCCTCTAACCGCACGGCCAACTCTCCCGGTGTGTGTGAAGAAAGGTGCTCTTCCGGGAGAAGAAGCAACAATACTAGGCAAAGATTAAGGCACAGCGGTTGAAAAAGCGTGGCCCTAAATAGGCCTATCGTAAAGAAGAAAAGAAGAATTGCATGCACACCTGCGATTTCCAACCACCTCATTCACATCTGTGCTCAATAGCAGCCTAAAATCGCAATAGCCAAGCTGATTGGCTCGGACGGTTGAGGTGCTGGCCTTCTGACCCCAACTTGGGAGGTTCGATTCTGGTATTTGAAGGTTCTCAAACACGTTAGCCTCATGTCGTTAGATTTACTAGCACGTAAAAGAACTCCTATGGGACTTAATTGCGTCACCTCGGCGTCTCCGAAAACCGTAAAATTATTTAGTGGGGCTTAAAGCAAATAGCTTTATTAAAAATCGCGATTAGTGTTTTTCGCAGTCCTTGTAAAAATATCTGGCGACTTTCCTTCTACAACTTCTCATTAAATATCAGGTTTAACCCTTTACAGGTTGCTGGTAAATGCACTTACCACTTGGGGTATTAGGTAAAAGTATGCAAGATGCAATAGCCTACCCTAAGTGACTTTAACTGCCCTTTTCCTAGTCTATAAGGCGTGATCAAAACGTTTCCGTCTGGGGGCGTTGCTGCAGCGTAGCGCGACTCTGATGCAGTCGTGTCATACCAAGGTGCGTGCGTTTAATGCGGACAAGTGAACTATGGTGACGTTATTAGCAAATGCGTCCAAACAGGCCACTAACGTCAAGAGTCAAGGATGGCACTATAAGAAAGGTTTGTTTAATATTGTTACAAAGGTCATGGATAATATTAACACTTAATTCTTAAGGCCAGTACATTCTCAGCCTTGACTTATTACGGCATTAGTATGTTTCAAAACACTCTAAGGAAGTTATAAATTTCACAAGGCTTTCTTTGTTTTGTCAGAATATTTGTGTCTTCTTATCACACCTGCGATTTTCGACAGCGGGGAGGGGGTGTTACCTGTTCGTGCATATGGTTTAGCTCTGGTATCAACACACTTTCTGAAGGCATGAAGAATGTTCAAAAACGCTTGTTGAAATACAGTAACCTTTCTACTTTTACTGTTCCGAACATAAAATTTAGTTTGAAATCGCTTTCCAGTATGTTCTTCTTATTTTGGCCTTTTGACCCCCCACTCTTCCTCCTCTGCACAGGTTTGTAGCAACAACTCATTTTCATTTCCTTTGATCCCGGGTCCATTTGCTCGCTTTTGTGGTTTTATATATTTATTGGGCTTGATACAGGTATAAACATAATGCTGTGAAGCACATATACTATTACATTGGATAAAGAATATCAAATTAAAATTATACTATCTCCTATGAACATTCTTGTAAAATAAAGTCAAAAATGAAATAAAAATACACTTTTCTTCAGTAACATAATATTACAAATATTCAGCTACATATGCACATGGTACAATAAGGCATTTAAAATATTTCAATTAAAATGATTTACTAACGGTTTTAAAGCTGAATTAGTACGACAATTATACATGATGGTAGTGATGTTATCGAAGAGATGAGATAGATGATATTACTAGAAACTAGAAAGAGAACTTAAGTTATGAGCTTAACAATAAGAGTCAGCAAAGTGGGATTTTAACTTAGAACAGAAAACAATTCAGTTATTTGTTTACATTGTTTTACCATGGAAGTGTATGTAGTTGCAAATATATCTAGCCTGTACTCATTGCTATATTCATTTAATATTTTCATTGAGTTTATGGTGAATATCTGTGTTGTTGGGTTCTTGATCTGGAGCAGTAGATGGTAATATGTTTTGGGTGTTTAGACGGATTAGGGACAGACAAGTAGAACAGAGCGAGCAAGGTACACACAGGTATCAAGTTTTATGGAATCGTATCCATCAAAGAACACTAAGAAGAAAGTTACAGCTTTTTTAATAATATAATATGTTCGTGCACCGTCACATAGTTTCTAAACACCGAATATACCTCCACTATAACTACAAACCCGAAAAATTAGCAGGGAAGTCTCATTTTTTAACTCCACTGAAACAATATGGCAGCATTGACATGACCGGAACGGAAAGAGATGATTGGTAGTTAAGGAGATTATTCCACTTGATTTCAACAGATGGCGGAGATTGTTCTGTTTGAAAGCAAAGTTGTACTTTCATGCCCTCCAACGATACGATTTTATTTTTGTGTAAAAAAAGAACAACATAGTTTAGTAGAGGCTAGTAGTACAATACAATGGCATCAGTAACTCAATGTTGATGAAAATCTTGGAGATAACTCCTTTTGATACCAATAGACTCATATTTGACCAAATAAATAATATATTTTGTTACCCAGGGTATTTTCTTGTTACCTACATAGTCCGGCAGACAATGAACAGCCTACAAGAGAATCTTTGTCATGTAAATACATATTGAGTCCACAGAAGTCATGCCATAATTCTGAGTAATGACTAACAGGCAAGGCTCTTTCCTCAAAATGGCGAGGACTCCACTTAAACTCCTTCTTTAGTCATTTCTCTCCCCTCACCCTACCTCCCCCATCCTTTTCCAGTTTTTCCACTTTTAATTAATGTAATACCGCGCACTTTATTTTTGAGGGAACGGCCAGGAAGGGGTGGGGGAAGGGGTAACAGGGAGAAAAGCTTGCGCGCGGCTCTAAACAATGTCATACTCTGAATCTTCATTCTACAAGTCTCGACGAAATTTATGGCGGTTAATTAAATTTTAATTTCAGTTTGTTAGCGTTACTGCTTTTGTACAGAAAGTGTGGAGGAGTGTGGGGTGTGTTGGAAGTCTATAAGAGAAAAGAATGAAACCAAGAGAAAGAGAGATGGCAGATAGGGAGGGGGGAACAAACAGGAATGAAGGGAAAATGGAGAAAAATATCAGCGGCATATATCTCAAGCTCTCAACAAGTTTCGGTTATAGCAGATGCATTTCGTGATTTGTGAGCTTATTGCTCGTGTAATGCTTACGGAAATAAAAAGTTTTAAAAAAGGAATCTTATGCAATGGAATTTTACGACGAACCTAACAATCTCCCTCCGACTAACATTGATTAATCAAAAGCTTTCCTCTCGTGCAGCCTTTAAATTAAATTAGATTAGTCTACGGTTATCGTACAAATGTGAATATTCCCATTAAAAAAATATTCTTCTGGTTCAAAGAAATGAACCTTCCGGACAGAAAATCAACGTTCGTATATCCTACCGTATATCCATAAAATACTGAGAACGGTTTCTTGGCTGTGTGGTTAGGATAGTGGTCCAGAGTGTCTTGGGTTCGATTCCCGATCTGTCCGGGGAATTTAATTAAACCTGCGGCCACTGAATTAGGCGGTTGAGGAAAAGTCCGCTGTTGATAGATACGGGAACACCGAAGTGACAGATGGTCGAGAATCGCTTACTTGTGAGCACGGACTGGCAACACTGATCGTGCTGTGATGTCTAATTTAAGTCTGTCCGCTCCAGGTCCACGTATTCTTTAAATTAGTCCTGTTTTCTATATTACCACATCCAATACATAGTATTCAGAACATGCAATTTAAGTGGAATATGACGAATCATTATGTATATGCTATAAGTATAATCTGCGTACCAAATAATAATTTAATAATTTCGTGTGGCTATTTCTAGCCGAGTACAGCCCTTGTAAGGCAGACCCTCCGATGAGGGTGGGTGGCATTTGCGATATGTAGGTAAATACGTGTTATTGTGGTAGGACAAAAATGAATGGCGTATGGCTTTTAGTGCCGGGAGTGTCCGAGGACAATTTCGGCTCACCAGACGCAGGTCTTTTGATCTGACTCCCGTAGGCGATATGCGCGTCATAATGAGGATGAAATGATGATGAAGACGACACATGCACCCAGACCCCCGTGCCAGCGAAATTAACCAATTATGGTTAAAATTCCCGAACCTGCCGGGAATCGAACCCGGGACCCCTGTGACCAAAGACCAGCTCGCTAACCACTTAGCCATGGAGCCGGATATCGTGGTGGAGGATAGTGTTATGTGTGGTGTGTGAGTTGCAGGGATGTTGGGGACAGCACAAATACCCAGTCCTCGAGACGAGGGAATTAACCATTTAAAGTTTAAATCACCGACCCGGCCGGGAGTTGAACCCTTGACCCTCTGGACCAAAGGCCAGCATGCTAACCATTTAGCCATGGAACTGGACATCTGCGTACCTAATAGCTTTAGACTTCAACAAAGTTATATTGTATAATTCCGTCAGTAACCAGCATGTATGAATTCTTACCTCTATAAATTCATTTCTCCACTATCCCTTAACAATGTTGAATAACTTAGCAATTCATCCTGGGTGCCTCCACTCTCTGTTCAATAACTTTACAATGGCATAAAACTGAGTTTCGTTATCGATTTACCTCCTGTCCTCCTCATCCAGAAATTTCTCTCGTATTTCCCTTGTCTCTAAACAATCTTTTATAAGGTGTGCCCATCCCATTTAATTAGAACATAATAAATATGTGTTATCATCCTTATTCCCTCTGTATGCCTTATTTTTGTGTACTCCCATTAACTCCATATTATTCCTCCTTGTTTCTGTTTTTGTTATATTATCTACATTTATCCTCATTTCCCTCATTCATTTTTACATTGTGAAGAAATTTGTTGCTTTTCAGTATTGTTAACTCAGAGGACTATTTTTTACATGTATAGTACTGAAGTATTTAAAGTTGTATTGTAAACAATAAACTAATACAAATATTTTACGGGAATCGGGAAGTGTGATAGGCTCAAACATTTCAACATTCGGTTTTAAGCTTTAAAAAATTTCCATCTTTCCCGAAGAATTTGGTGTGTCAATTATTGTGCTCAGTTACATTTGAGGGAATAAAATTAGATTTACACATAACTATCCACGCTGAATGTCATTAGATGCCGGCTACCAGTCAAATATTCTTTTCGGATTTTCCTCAAGTCATACTCTTTGAAATTGTGTGTACCTTTTTTTCAGAAACTATCACATAAATATATTTGAAACTTACTAGTCTCTTAGACACTGTATCGATCCGCTTGTGGAAGTAAACTTAATCATATATCTTGATTAGTTCATGGAGGCCAGATTGAACAGTACTGAAAATTTTACAGAAAATTTCAGTTTTCAACTAGAATAGGAAAAAGTAATTTCTCAACTCTTGTAAATAAACCAAACCCCACGGCACTTAACACCCTTGAAAGGGCTTTGGCCTGCCCAGTGACCGCTGCTCAGCCCGAAGGCTTGCAGATTACGAGGAGTCGTATGGTCAGCACGACGCATCCTCTCGGCCGTTATTCTTAGCTTTCGAGTCAGGGGCCCCCAACTCACCGTCAGATAGCTCCTCAATTATAATCACGTAGGCTGAGTGGACCTCGAACCAGCCCTCAGGTCGAGAGAAAAATCCCTGACCTGGCCGGGAATCGAACCCGGGGCCTCCGGGTGAGAGGCAGGCACGCTACCCCTACACCACGGTCCTGTAAATAATAGGACAATAATTTATCTTCAACAGATCCAAAAAGGTTTAAGTATGCGAAGTTTATCGGGTCTGGTTTCAGTATTTCCTCAGAAAAAGATACCTCTGTAAAGGGAAGTTTTCACCATATTTTTTTAAAAACATTATTTTTTATAATGTTCCTTCTGGTACAAAATATTAAACATAGAAGCTTCGTATTCTACCCAAATAATGACGAATGTATTCTAAATATATCAAAAGAACATTCAATGAAATACCTCTTTTATTTTCTGAGATATGTAACTAAACATCGGAAGTTACATTTTTCTATCGTTTCACACTTCCCGGTTGCTCAATAAAACTTATGCATATTAATACGTAACCCGAAATTAACCTGTCCTGTGTCCTGCACTGGCGCGCGACCCCAACGTCCTCAGCTGGCGACATTTATTTGGCCAACTTCCAGGAAAACTATAAGATCCTTGGAAACATGTTTCAGAAAAACATCGATGTTCTATAGGTAGGCCTGTCCCATATAATTTCACAGGTTATGCTGATTTCTTGGAGGTCGTTTTCAATATAGATTATCCAATTACTCTTGCCTTTCAGTGAGTAGGCATAGTTAAAAAACGAAATGGACTTTCAAACAAATAGGTCGTGTTACCAATTGAACTATGGTAGCCTAGGTCACGTTTGTTCTGTTGGAAAGGATCTAAACTAGAGATCTGGCACTAATGCCATCACGCTGTTGAGTGCGTGCAAGTTGCCCGTTGGGGCCAAGTCAATGAATAGTGAATTTTCACGACGGTATTGCTATAAAAATGGATTTTATACCTATTAGGAAGGCTGCGGGTTCGGATCCCACTGGTGACGATTTGGCCATTTTCGTTCTGTACTTATCGTCTCTTCAACACATATTACATATCCGTAACACGACCTGTAGCTTAGAGCAAATATGACGTAGGCCACCATAGCTCAATTGATAGAGCAACTGACGTGAAATCGGGAGATTGTGTGTTCGAATCCCACTGGTGTCTGGGCGGGCTTTGTTCTGTACTTTATATCCATTCAAGACGTACTACGAGTACGAAACACGACCTAATACGTGAAAGTCGATTCGTCCTTTTCTAACAGTATCTAATATTTTCTCAGAATGGTGATATAATTCAGAAAAACGCTGTTTCATCCACATTCTTCCTATGCATACTGGGCCAAAGATTATTCTGAGGACGTTCTTGTTTTTTTGAAGTGTTAGTGATCTGCACAAAACGATCAGGATTTCTGAAGCGTATAATGCTTCAGCGTTAGTTACAGTACTATAGTGTTTTAGTTAGCGTTCCGTGATATTGATTTATATTGTGCCTCTTCTATGTGATTCTATAGGCTTTTTGTTATTTAGAAATGCTCTCTCTGCTTCACAATTTAATACGGATGGTTGTACGATTTTTGCTAAACATTTAAAATTATTTACTTGAGGGATTTTGTCAAGCTGAGTTACGAGAGGTTGTTTGTATCGAGATCCTTCAATGTATCAGGTTTTCTCATATGAGATTTGGAGATCATTTGAAATTGTTTTGCATGAAGTTTTTGGATGGACTGAACTGCTTCTTGCCTATTCTTGGATAGGATTACCAGATCATCTGCAAACGTCAAACATTTGGTGTGAATTTTACTTTCACTAGCTTGCCAATATTAATTACTTCTGTTTTATTTTCGAAATCATTATTAATAGCAGTAATAGTAATTTCCGCCTATGTGGTGTAGTGGTTAGTGTGATTAACTGCCACCTCCGGAGGCCCGGGTTCGATTCCCGGCTCTGCCACGAAATTTGAAAAGTGGTATGAGGACTGGAACGGAGTCCACTCAGCCTCGGAAGGAGAACTGAGTAGAGGAGGGTTCCACTCCCTCCTCATCCATCCTCGAAGTGGTTTTCTGTGGTTTTCCACTTCTCCTCCAGACGAATGCCGGGATAGTACCTAACTTAAGGCCACGGACGCTTCCTTCCCTCTTCCTTGCCTACCCCTTCCAATCTTCCCATCCCCCTGCAAGGCCCCTGATCAGCATAGCAGGTGAGGCCACCTGGGCGAGGAACTGGTCATCCTCCCCAGTTGTATCCCCGACCAAGAGTCTCAGGCTCCAGGACACTGCCCTTGAGACGGTAAAGGTGGGATCCCTCGCTCAGTCTGAGGGAAAAACCAACCCAGGAGGGTAAACAGATTAATAAGGAGAAGAAGTAGTAGTAATTTACTATTTCTACGTCGCACTGACACAGTCAGATTTTATGGTGACGATGATAAGGACCATGGTAGGACTAGGAAAGAAGCGACATCTACATACAACACATACCACCAGTCAACACAGGTATACGTAGTACGTAGCAACGAATACAGGTGTCGTCATAAAGGTGGTGGTTGGTGGTTTGCGGTTATTACTGTTTGAAGAGGAAGTACATCTGGGAAACCATCCCCTACCAGATGTATGCATAAGTTTTTGCCGGGTTTTGTGGTAAAGGAAACACGAATTTTTAACGGAATTTCATTTTTTGTTTATTGAAAATTAGCCATCTCCTTCTACATACTCCTCCCATTTTTCAGGCAAGATATGAATACGTTGCCAGAATAACTGCTTGTCTTTTGCGGTAAACCATTTGTCGAACCAGTTTTTAACTTCATCGAAATCATTGACGTGCTGCTCTGCCCCATTGATGCGAAGAGGTGATAGTCAGATGGCGCCAGGTTGGGGCAGTACGGCGGGTGCACGAGGAAGTCCCATCCAAGCGATTTCAAGGTGTTTTTCACTGGTTTTGTTGGGCTGTGGCGGCCTTCAAGAGTTGTTCATAATACACAATACAGCCCTGGTCCCACATTGAAATCAGCACGTTTAAATTGTCAAAAGCATGACTCACATGTTCTAATCGATTGAGCGTGTTCACCACATGTTTCTACCAGCAAGCGATGACTTTCCACAGCCTTCTTTTTTGATTAAACAAGAAAAGTAATTCGTGCAGCAATTGTTCCTTTTTAAGCACAAACGTAGATACAACACAGACGCTGGTGCTTGGCGAGCTCAACTTGTGGATGTTAGTAGGCTAGTGTCAGACGAACAAACTGACGTATGTGTCAAATTCATACGCTGCGTACTGTTCGCTGGCACCTTCTGTTGGTGAAACCGGAGAACACTTATGCATACAACCTGGTATTAACACTGATCAAAGACAAAGTGTAAAATGAAGGTACCAGCCAAAGAAAGACAAGGGCCAGTAAGGGCGCTAAAATTACAGATCTCCAGGCATCGAAAACCTAATATCGTTGGGGATAAGAACAAGTATTAACCAAGAAAGGTCGTGTTGTAAAGATGATGGTGAGGAGCCTGACGCAAGTAAGTCGAAGCAAAGCAAGACTCAGCTATGGGAACCGTGGTCACCAACCAGTGTGCTCAAGCTGAGAATTCGTGGGAATTTTCCGCTTTTAGTCGCCTCCTACGAATTCCTCACTGGGGCATGTAATCGGCTATTAGAAAGGAGAGGAAGAATTTCCTTGTATTCCTCCAGTACAATTTAATGATGATGATACGTAATATTGACACCCAGCTACGAGAACTAGACATTATCGCAGCTCCACATTCCGACGTGCTGTGTGGCGAGGACAAGCGTAAGATTGTTATCTAAGTTCGTCAGGCCTCTAGGTACAGTCAGGCGATGCTTTGATTTGCGCCCCTTGATAATTGGGCCCACCACGCCCTGTGCCGTGCCGTGTGGACACGACTGTCCCAGCGACCCGCCCTCCTGGTTGATTAAGGAAATAGCGTAGATCAGAGGAGCATCAAGGTAATTGGCATTATCTAGAGACTAATCACCGTTAATGAGCGGGGTGTGGGGGGAGCGAGACGTCGTCAGGGGATACTCACAAGTTGCAGATTTGGGAGCAGCAACCACTGCACCTCCATTCTGTATGACTCATTACCGACGTCCCTACCTTCACTGCAAACTGAGAGGTGGTATTGGACGTCAGATTGATATACCGTGGTAACCTGCACAATACAGTGAAAGGTGGGTTGCGTCTAAATCAAGTTGAAACCCAACTTGCGTAACATAGCTTTGTTCTTTTAAAGTAATATTTGGCTGATTCTGACACGAGAATTCTGTGTGTGCCCAACTCTTGTACCCTTCATCTACGGGATCGGGTATGCAGTCAAATAAACTTTGTAGTTAGATTTTACGGCTGTATGCCTTTCCGCACGTCAGCGAATTGTTGTAGTTTAGATCATAAGTTCTATACTGGCTTGATGCAGCTCTCCATGCCACCCTATCCTGTGCTAACCTTTCCATTTCTACGTAACTGCTCATCTTATACCGGCTCTAATCTGTTTGTCATATTCATACCTTGGTCTACCCCTACTGTTCTTACCGCCTACGCTTTCCTCAAAAGCCACTTGGACTATAAATTTATTACTGAAATTTATTTTCAACAGACTGAAGAACTTAACAGTTATAAATTCACTATATTGCTCTGTTTCTCTTTCCCTATTACCGACATTCCCACTAATCCGTCCCACCTGCCCGTTTACAACAGAGAAGCGAGTGTCTTCTGTACTTTTTAGCAATGTTTCAGAAATTGTGTTATTCTTAAGCAACAATTTGATCCATTTACTCAGTGCACCTGGTGCTCCTTTTTTCACCATTGTTAATCCTCAGCCTTTTATCCCTCGTCTGTGAGACGGCTGCCAAAAACTCCACGACCATCACCTTTCCTTCCGGGGTCCTACAGAATGTATTGTTCTGTATATCAAAAAATATATAAGCGACAGGATACATTGTACACTTTGACCAACATGGATTTACGTTAATTTTTGAGTTGTTTTCGAATGTTGCTCCTTTTATGAAATAATTTCATGGCAGAGAAATGGTCAAAATTAATTTTCTAGAATTTTTTGAAAAGTAGAAATGTTCACTTTTTTAGAAGTTCATGTTAGTATTCTTTGTATTTCCTTCTGGCTTTCTAATTATTTATTTTAACGTAATTGAAAATATATTTTAAAGTAATTAAGTCCAATAAAGAACGAATAATTAATTTGATAAATATCTGGAGTGTTACGGAAACCGTGATACCAGTTACGTTACAAAATTATGTTATGATAGCACTTGAAGGTTCAACTTAGTTATGTAGCTTATATAATTTAAGGAAAAATTATAGTTCTACTCATGGTTTCAATAAATCTCCATATGCTTCCAGTATTCTTATTAATATGTGGTTTTTGCATAATTAATATTTAATTTTCTTTTTCGTACTTTAAAATATAATATTTCTGTAAGTTACCGCCTGTTATTAAAATGGGTACTACAAATTATAAACACTATACGAGAGAACATTTGTGCAAAATTTTGCGGAAACCACGTTAAAACCGTTGCTCAGAGATCGTACTGAATTCCAAAAATACGGTACTTAGACCATAAACCCCATGGTGCAAATCTCCGATTGGATAAGGCCTACTGAGCGAGCGCTGCTCATCCCGAAGGCCTACAGATTACGAGAGTATCGTGTGGTTACCGAGACGAATCATCTCGGCAATAATTCAGGATTTCTAGATCGGAGCCGCTATTTCACCGTCATACAGTTCTAATCAGGTAGGCTGAGTAAACCTCGAACCAGTCCTCAGATCCAGCTAAAATTTCCTGACCTGGCCGGGAATCTAACCATGAACCTCCGGGTGAGAGGCAGGTACGCTACCTCTACAGCGTGGGGCCGGCAAACATATGTTTACTTTCGAGTAATTTTCACTAGAAGAACGCCCCCATTAGTATTAATTTCTGATTAAGAAATGATGAACTTAGCTGCCTCATCTCATCGTTTCTCAATATCTAAACTAGCGCCTTCACTTCTTTTCTTCCTATGTTAAGAATTTGTCCAGTGACAAAGACTAGAATATATTTTACTTAAACGATAAGCTTTGTTAAATAACTCTAAGAACTTTCAGAACTACATGTGTGATATAAACTCTCCGCAGGATCTTTGGCCCCATGGGAAGAATTTCACCATGTACGCCAAGGTTTGAAGAATCTATTACCACCATATTTAGTAGGGTAGCCCTTAAATATGATCATGTTACGCTATTTTGAGCCCATATTATGTACGCTAAATGCGTGACCTAACTGAAGAAAAATAATTAGCTAGTCTTAAGAACACATGCTAAATATATTGAGACCCTAAATGCAGTATTCCTTTATCACAGTAGAGGAAATAATTTGCGAACAATAAATGGAATATAAAATCGGCAAGTGGCAGGATTACTACGATCGCATTCAGAATAAAGAACGGGCTGTTATGACTAGACCTTGGACTTGTAGGTAGTAACAGGTTAGAATTCAAACAACAGTCTCTTTGAGAGTGGACGAACAGGTGTGGGTAAGGGCACTCGATTGTCCTGGGGACAAGAAATTGTTCCCAAAGACGCAGGAACCAGTTTGGTCAACGGCATTAGGATGCAGAAAGCAACGGGAGACCACTACATTAAAGATCCTCAGAGACATTCCAATAAATTCACATGGCATGCTGCAACGTCAAGATCAGAGCTGGCCGTGTGGATCGACAACCTTCGTTCGGAGACGACGTCTTAACAAGAAGGTTATTAGGAATTTGTCGTTCACCCCGCTCTGGCGTAATGTAATGAGAGTAACATAAATCTAGGGGGTCTGAGCTCTTTCGCAATGTAGTGAGAGTAACTTAAATTCGAGGGGTTCTGACGGATAATACCCCTAATGTTATGTAAAACTCATATCATAACCATTGTGCAGTCTAGATTCCACTTCTTACTTACTTCAGTAAGTTTACATTCTAACCTAGTGCTGCCTTAGTTATGTCTGTCCTTGGCGCAACATTGCTTTTACCTGATCGTAATGCGGGAACTGTCTTAATCTACATTAAGGCTGCATGTTTAATTCACAGAATATTTTAATATGCGTGATGTGACGATGTTAACTAAATAATTTATATTGTTCCTGCCCTCTCTTTGTCTTTGTCAGTGAAGTGAAAGAATAGTAATTAATATTACACACACAGTAATTCTACTTGCAGATTTCGCTTCCAACTAGTTAGCCCCTTAACGTACTCGCAGCACGCAACTTGCTCCATAGGAGTGTTAAGCAGGTTGTCGGCACCACAATGTCCACAGGCGTTTCTCACCCTAGGAATACGGAACACTATCAGTTCCCGCCCAGACATGGTCACCAGATAGGTGTATGATGTATTTGCAGGATAACGTACTCTCGTGTTGAATATTCATGCTCGAAGACCGGCCAACTCCAAATACATAACAAGCTATCATGCAGAGTAAACAGGAAAGCACGTAAACTCTTTTTCTATGTCATTCCAACTAAAACGTTCATGATAATAAAAACCTTCACGTCTGTTCACAAAATATGACACTCACTGACGGTGAGATGCTCCATATTCAAAAAAGTATCACCGCGACTGCTTATTATCACATTAAAGCCCGGATAATTTCACTATATATTTCATTCATGCCTTTGCTGGCGAGATGTAGTGTTTACAGTGCACTATGTCATCTAGTATGGGCTATATCAAATTTGTTATTTTCATTGACCTGTCTCAGTCTCATCCTTGGCTTTGACAATATGAAAGTGACTGAGGTATGAGTGATGCTAATAATACCATTCCTTATGCAGCCGGTCCCTGTTATGAATGGTGTGAAAACATCGCTCATAGGGTCGGTTGGTGCATGCATTTCAGTGGGCTTGGCTGACTGATCTGTAATAGCAACAGCTGGCTCGGTGAGGAAAGCAACGGGAAACTACCTCACTCCTAATTTCCGTAGTACGCCTCTTCAGTGACGCCTAGGCTATTTATGACAGCTGTTGGCGGAGCTGCAGAAGATCAAACCATCCTTCGGGCTGAATACCCAACATACCCAACATGCATATTTCATTCATAATCAAAAACATGTCACTACAATTGATTAATATTATGTTGTCTCCGTACTGACACTGGATAGTAAAATAATTACTTCTTTCTTTGGAATATTGTATACTTCCCACCATTCACTACGTAAAAATTAGAATATTCTAACCAATAGCTGAAGAAGATAAAATAGATATATTAATATATTTTTAAGTATTGAATGGTTGAAAATATACAGTATAATATCCTATTTGAAGTAATAATTATGTTATTAAACGTGTTACTATGCGAATCAGTGATAGAATGTTGACCTCCCGATCCTTAGACTGCAAACTCAAGCCCAGCAGAAGTAAGTTAGTGGGATTTTTGACGGAGTGAGTAAAGGCCGTTCGATACTGCATGTCGCACGATGTTGGAATGTAAAAGATATCTGGTGGCACTGACAAAATTAATTCTAAACCATAATCGCCCAAGAGAAATCTGTTCGTCTGTCACCTGCTAGGGTAAAGTGAAATGTACAAACTGACACGGAAGTAGCCTAAATGGCAGAGTAACTGAAGACATAACATTATTATGATTTTTATCATCATCTTTCTTTCTCCGTTATGCCCAAACAAAGAGCGCGTTTGAACTAGTTAGCATGGTCTGACGTCTTCTTCTTATTCTTCTCACAAAATCACTTCATGAATTCGCCGTGGTGTTTTGTTTCGTTCTTCTGTCCACTGATTTTCAAGGTCTGTTTTAGCTCTTTCCATAAATGTGTGATTTGCAACCAGAATTACAAAGACTATACGATTATTGTTATTCGATTATTATTATTATTATTATTATTATTATTATTATTATTATTATTATTATTATTATTATTATATTTCTATAAAGAATGACCAAAATTTTTGAGGTACTCTGTTTCTTTATAGCAAACTGCAGATGTTGTGGGAAGAATTTAAAGTAAAATATTATTTTCACTTTACAAATATTAATATATTAATAACTTTGCAAAGTAATGTTCTTAGTCCGGGCGATATGGGTCGTCGTCAGAAAGGGCGCCAGTTTTCAATAGACCAATATTGATTGAATACAGTTATGTATCAATTTCTACCAATAACAGAATGCCTCTTTTTTTTTTTTGCTAGGGGCTTTACGTCGCACCGACACGGATAGGTCTTATGGCGACGATGGGATAGGAAAGGCCTAGGAGTTGGAAGGAAGCGGCCTTAATGGCCTGGTGTGAAAATGGGAAACTACGGAAAACCATCTTCAGGGCTAACGATAGTGGGATACGAACCTACTATCTCCCGGATGCAAGCTCACAGCCGCGCGCCTCTACGCGCACGGCCAACTCGCCCGGTAATGCCTCTTTTGAGGACACACTTGTTTACACTAGAAATCATGAATACGTTTGTTCACGAAATAAAATTTATGTGACTACTTATACGAGAAAATAATAACAGTATAATTGCTGCTGAAAGTATGAAAGATAAAATTGTTTTTACGTCCAGCAACTGTTTCTAAAGTACAGAGATGAAGAAACCTTGAAAAATATGCGTTCTTCTTACAATAATCACTCTACAACCAATAGAATAGGTTAGAATACTCCCAATACTGAAACTGGGGAGTAAGTAATCGCAAACTGTAATTAAAAATGTGGTCTAATGCATGCATTATTTTCGTTATTAATCTTTATTTATTTATTCATTTATTTATTTATTTATTTATTTATTTATTTATTTATTTATTTATTTATTTATTTATTTATTTATTTATTTATTTATTTATTTATTTCGTCCTAGACGTTAACAGAGGACAAGCATGTATCTTACCCTCCATAAGTTGTATTAGATTAGTACGTACTTTTGTGTCACAAGACTTTATAGATTTATTCTGCAATTACAACGTTCATTTTGAATTAATTGTATGAATGAATGACTACATGAGTGGGTGATCTATAATTTCATTACTGAATTGTGTTCGAGCATGAATGAATAAACACTCTTCACACCCTCTCAAGGATAACCACCAACTCGGGAGAGAGCAATATGTCTTAAACAACTTAACAGTCATTCTGTGGAGAAGTTTGAAAACGTTCTGGACGTCAAGGGAGGAACAAATCACCACTACCAACCTAAGTATGCAGCAAAAATTCCCCAGATGTGAACAATAACATTTAATGAGTTAAAGTATCCACATAGAAAAAACCTTAGCAGAGCATAACGATACTTGGGGACTTCATAAATAAACCTATGTATGTCCAACCCTTGTTTAGTTTCTCTACTGGATCAGACATGAAGTGAGATGAACCTTCGTAACGAGTACTTTCGACCGGATTCACTTCCTGACGTCAACCTCATCAGAGGAGTAATGAGATGAAATGAATGACGTGATATATGATAGTAGGAAGGGAGAGGGTGAAACCCGGTGACGGCACATAGCCTACGCTACATCTGCTCAGGGCTTAACGTTTCCATCAACAACACGATATGCCTTCGCTCCATATGTACACTGCGGAGAAGTATGGAATTGCAATCAGGCTTTTGGCACGAATTGGCACGATTAGAAATCGTATACTCCCACCTCTCCCACCCTGTCGGACCATATTCTGATTGCGGAAATGAAATGGCAAATAATTTTTAGTGCCGGGAGTGTCCGAGGACATGTCCAGCTCGCAAGGTGCAAATGTTTTGATTTGACACTCCTAGGACCTGCGTGTCGTGATGAGGATGAAATGATGATGAAGACGACACATACGCCCAGCCCCCAAGCCAGCGAAATTAATCAATTATGGTTGAAATTCCCGACCCTTCTGGGAATCGAACCCGGGATCTCTGTGACCAAAGACCAGCACGCTAACCATTTAGCCATGGATGCGGACATTGCAGAAATTTTTTCGAGCAACGGAACTCGAACCGGCTAAACACATTGTCGGACAGAACCTTAAGAGTTCTAATAGCTCAGACATGAAGACAATATGAAAAAGTCTTCTTATTCTTCTGCCAAATTTTTCACTCCCCGATGACGTCGCACATGTGGTCTTGGCCCTGTTTCAGGAACCGATGCCCTTCCTAACGCCAACCACATTCACCATTGAGTGTGTATTGTGGTGTGTTCTATATTCATGAATATACACAAACACTCAGTACCCGAGTCAGACGAACGAAGCATGAGCTTATGAAACCCTCCCAACCGGGTCGGATGTCGAACCTGGGTCTTTCAAAACGAAAGCCGCAGCGATGACAATTCAGCGAAGGGGCCGAACGAAAAACACTCCACAATTCTTATGTTTGAAACAACTCAACAATCACTCTCAGGCTTGAACAAGTTCTGGACACATCGGACTGCCAAGGTAACAATTGCTTCGAAATGTTTATTTAGTCCGTTTACCCTCCAGTGTTTGTTTTTCTCCCGGACTCAGCGAGGGATCCCACCTCTACCGCCTCAAGGGCAGTGTCCTGGAGCGGTCGGGGGATGAAACGGGGAAGGAGGAGGCAGCGTCACACGCTATGCTCAACAGGGACTTTGTAGGGAGCGGCCGTGGCCTTAAGTTAAGTACCACCTCGGCCTTTGCCTGGAACAGAAGTGGGAAACCACGGAAAATGAGTTCAAGGTGGAAATCGAAACCCCTACACTCAGTTCACCCCCGAGGGTCAGTCCTCGCACCATTTTTGAAATTTCGTGGCAAAGCCGGGCGGCACATAATCACACTAACCACCACACCACAGAGGTGGACGCTTCGAAATGTATGCAGTAAAAAATCCCTAAATGAAGATTAGAGCAGTTGGTGGGTAAAAATCCACAGTTCTGTCCTTCAGACAAGCAAATCAATGTTGAAAACATCCTTAGAATATGAACTACTAGCTGTAGTACCCGGCGTTGCCCGGATAGTTTCTGAATGTTACCGTTTAAGATTTGCATTACCAGTTAGTTATGTGTGAAGTGAATTTTTATAGAATTCGTTTTTGACTTGCAGATCTAAAATGTAGTTTTAGAATTATTTAGATGTGTTTGATTTCAAGTTTTAGATTATTTAATTTTCGAGTAAAACTTCGTCCTTATGGAAGCTCGAATCCACTGCGAATTATTTGATCCTGTCAAAAATTAATAAGTGATAACTATATGTATTTAGCCGTCGCACTATAGATCCGATGTACAGGATTTCAACTGTCAGTGAGACTGTACCCCTCTCGCTCCACACACGTAAGAGATAAAAAAATATGGATTGTCACCATTCATCTCAGTGACCCCGAAAACGGTAGATTCGACACTGTTTTCGATTATTTTTATACCTCACTCCCCCCTCACCCCACCCCAAAGGGGGCTGACAATGAACTTTAAAAAAATTCAGTGTGTCTCTATTCATTTCAGCGACCACGAAAACTATTCGATACTATTCTAGATTATTTTATACCAGCCCCCTCGCCCCCTGTCCATAAAGATGCTAGGGGTATCTTACCCCCACGCGGTTTGTCTCCTGATACTAATTGATAAGTGTACCAAGTTTGGTGAAATTGCTCCACTGGTTTAGGAGGAGATGTGTCATTTACACACCCACACACACACATACATCCATTTTATATATAGTAAGAAGAAGAAGATAATATTTCATATATAGTTTTTCGATTATTTTTATATCTCACCCCCTTCACCCCCCACTTGGACCTGTAAAAAATCCGGAGTATTACTATTCATCTCAGAGACCCTGAAATCTATGGATTCGAAACTGTTTTTAATTATTTCTAGATCTCACACCCCTTCGCTCCCCAGCTAAAAGGGGGCTGAACTTGGACACTTAAAAAATTCTGGAGTATTACTTTTCAACTCAGCGACCCCGAAAACTATGAATTTGACACTATTCTCGATAATTTTTATAACTAACTCCCCTGATGGTGGTGGTGGTGATTATTGTTTTAAGAGGAAGTACAACTAGGCAACCATCCTCTATATACCACTAATCAGAGGGAAAAAATGGAAGGGATCCGACACTTCGAAAAATGAAGATATCGGCCAAAGGAAGACAAGGGCCACGAAGGGCGTGAAAATGAAAGACTCCCTAGCCCTCGCAAATCTAATAGCATCGGGGTCGGAAAAGAACAAGAGTTGACCAAGGAAGGTCGGATAGGATAGATGAAAGTGAGAAGCCAGGCACAAGTAAGTGGAAGCAATGCCAGGACTCAGCTAAGGGCCCCGTGGTCGCCAACCCACGCTCCAAAGTTCAGAGCCCCTGGGGCTTAACCCCCCTGACCCCCTTCCCTTAAGGGCGCTAGAAATGGTTTACCCACACAGTGTTCGTCTCCCGATAGTAAGTAATACGTGTACCAAGTTTGGTTGAAATTGCTCCAGTGGTTTAGGAGGAGATGTGTTATTTACACACACACATAATACACGCACACATTCATCCATATAGTAAGATACATAGTAAGTTAAAATTTTTATACTTCACCCCCTTTCCATCCCCGCCCAAAGGAGTCCTATGAGTGCCTTACACAACAGTATATTTTTCCAGATAGTAAGTCTTATGTGTATCAATTTTGGTTGGCAGCTATGCCGAAACTTACATGCATAATCTCGCTGCTCAAGAATCCTGGAGCTGACGTTGCCATGGTCACGGCAGTTCATTTCTTTTATCCGATTCCTAGAGCAGGGGTAGTGTGGTGCCAATATCTCCGTTAGGGTTGGATTTACGGCCTTGGTTTTCCGGCCCATAGGGCTTACCGAGTTTTGTTCTTCGCGTCAAGAGGATTAAATTGAGCTTTGTCTCGTCCTTATACGACAAATTCGATATTTTGCCTATGTTAGACTATTATTTTTATATATCCCCCCGTGCCCCCACTTCGAATTGTTTTGAAAATAAAATACAGCCCATGTTACTCACTCGCAATGTAGCTTTCTATAGGTGAAGACATTTTTAAAATAGGTTCAGTAGTTTTTGTGTCTATTCGTTCCAAACAAACAAATTTTTCCTCTTTAGTGTAGAGAAATTGTAGGTAAATAAAAATATAGTAAAGTATGAGAATATATTCTTTATTTATTACTAAAATAGCAGTTCTCTACGTAATCATCGTTATCCGGTCAATTATATATATATATATATATTTTCTATTTGCTTTACGTCGCGCCGACACAGATAGGTCTTATGGCGACGACGTGACAGGAAAGGTGTAGGAATGGTAAGGAAGCGTCCGTGGCCTTAATTAAGGTACATCCCTAGCATTTACCTGGTGTGAAAATGGGAAACCACGGAAAACCATCTTCAGGGGTGCCGACGGTGGGGTTCGAACCCACTATCTCCCGAATACTGGATACTGGCCGCAATTAAGCGACATCAATTAGATTAGCAGTTTGTCTTTTTCTACTACTAAATGTGAGTCAATGCAGAGTTTCACTTAAGCACATAACCCCCAGCATTCGGTGGGTACATTTTCAAAAAATCAAAAAACGCCTGAGGGTATTGAACCAAGGAATACATTACAGAAAGAATGGTGTAAAAATGTCAATTTGGCTGGGATTTGAATCAAAAAGAAAACAAGTAAAGAAACAAGCGATTTTAGGCTGCTTTTCCGGAACTGCATTTAGGCTAAAAGTGATTTTCGATTTTTTTGTTTGATAGAGCTATCCAGGGCTCACAATTGTAAACCTTTCTTGGCCCATTATCCCTTCAACTTTCGGCAAAATTCAAGAAATTGTTCAATTTTACATTTTTCGTAGTAAGGGACCCGTGCTTTGTCTGCTAAGAAATGTTTTACCCATTGATCGCCCAACAGAGATTCGCTTCAGTCTGCCACCTTGTAAAGTAAAATGTAACGCTGAAATTGATGCGCAGGTGGTGTGAATGGCGTAAAATTCAGGTGTCTTCATACGATAACTGAGGCCAAAGGATATTTATTATCAGCTCGGCAGTTCTTTCTGGATCACCCTGTGTTCTCATGTTGAAATGTCAGTCAACATCTACCTGTCTGCTATAGATCACTAGCTCGAGAACTGGAGGCGATGTGGTCAGTTTCTTTGGTGGTGGTGCCGTTGTAATAAGCCCTTACATAATAGATGGTTAATATCTTAGAAGTGATTACCCTTGATTAGAGTGCTGCCTTGTAGCCACACCCATCCATAATGTAGAGGGCGCGCGTCACTTCATTGTTTATATGTAACCAGCTCATTACATGATGGCACTCTGCCCATCTCTCTCGCCCTCCCCAACGAGAGCTATATCCGTCTCTGTCCACTTCTAGTGATGAGGCAATTTGTGGCGAAAAACACTTAACTCCGGAACAACTTACCTTGTTATAATAATGATCTCGACCTTGATTCTTCTCCTCTATTAATTAACACGTACAACCAGTGGTACACACAAGTCATTCTTGGAGACCGATTGTACTGGTAAGTTTTAAGAAGTACAACTGGACAACCATCGTCTAGGACTTATCATCATCATCAGCATCATCTTCATGATAAGAGAAAGAATTCTAAGCTGCAAAATATGGTCAGAAAATGGGGAAAGCCGGTTCTGAAAATAAATACAAAAAGGTGCAAAAATGTGTTGATCCAATCACTTCATTAAGATTTAAACTAGTTACGTGTGAATCGTTTATCCCATTTACTAGGTTCTAATATTTAATAAACTTCTTAAATTGGATTACACACGACATTTCAATGTTTTTGTCAGTCAATTGTAACATTTACTTCGCAGACGTCACATCGAAGAATTCAGTATCAATAAATTGCATCTTGAATTCTTCTGAAATGTCTCCTTCTTATCCTCTGGCATGATTTTATATTGCGAAAAAATAGTTCTTGTTCGTACTGGTGAACACAACACGGCCAACAACAGCCAGTATTAACTGAATTTAGTTTAATTGTTGCAGCATCATTGTTTAAATATGAATCGCAGGTGGTTTCCATAAATTATATTTTAATATTTATTTATTGTCTATAATTGACTTCTGATTAAATAAAATCGTTCTCCTGAACCTGCATTCTTCTTTTCCCTGCATGTTCCAACTCGCACAACCAGGATAAATCCAACGCTTCATATTCAGTATTCCCGAGTCTCTCTTGTTCAAAGAACTTCATTTACCCGCAATCCAACCCTCCTTAACTCTTTATCTTCTGACAGGAACTTGGACGGTGTTTTTTCGTATGCCTCATTTAATCGATTCTTCCTTAACTTAAACTAGCTCATTTTTTTAATATTCCTTTGTTCTCTTCACATTGCTGTCTCTTCTATTGAATATAATGTAATATTTATTTATTTATTTATTTATTTATTTATTTATTTATTTATTTATTTATTTATTTATTTATTTATTTATTTATATTTTACTGTACTATACCGTTGCTTATGTGTCATATCTGTATTTGTCTTACTGTGCCTAGCTATAAGTTCTTCTCTTCGTTTAACTTTCAATCTCTAATTTGCTTCGTTCTTTCTTTGCCTTTATGTTTTATTGTTAATTGGTGTGTCTCCACAGTTATTTTGTTAGATTTAATTTTTTCCTCTATTTATATCATTAGAGGTTTTTTCTCATTGTTCTTCCACTTAGTTCTTTATGTTTGCATTGTGCTACTCCATTGTAAATATATTATTCATTGCGGAATCCTTTAATTCGGCTTCTCCCTGTTATGGTTTCCCAAATAAATAAATAAATAAATAAATAAATAAATAAATAAATAAATAAATAAATAAATAAATAAATAAATAAATCTTAAAAATCTGTTCAGGAAGAGGAAAAATATGCTGTGTAATCTTCTAGAAACGCAGATAAAAGTATGGGAAAAAGCGCCGAAGGATGAAATAGAAGGGAAAAGGTGGCAAAACGTAGGAATCTCACAAAAACAAAGGTACAAAATGTGCAACAAATTGTGTTTAATTCGCTTCATTTCATGTCCCCATATACATATATTGACTTATCTGTATAAAAATAAATATATATTTGTAAAGGTGTTGTAATTTAAAATCCAATCACTAATCATCATCATCATCATCATCATTATCAACTTTCTTTCCCCTTATCCAGTTCCTTCTAGGTCGTGGCATTTATCGCAGTCATCCACCTTCCTCTATCCTCGTATCATTTTGTTCCCGTAAAGGTTTCTTCTTCCTGCACTCCTCTTTACAGAATCGATCCTTCTTGTTCTAGGCCTCCCTCTCACTCCCTTTCCCTCGAACTTCATCTCCATGTGATTGGTGATATATGATAGGTTATGTCACAGTGGTAGGTAGGCTAGTAACGTTGTCCCTTTTCTGTACAGCTGAGAAACACTGTTGATTTTAATAAATATTACGTTTATTATTATTATTATTATTATTATTATTATTATTATTATTATTATTATTATTATTATTATTATTATTATTATTATTATTATTATTATTATTATTATTATTATTATTGTTACGGAGTTTCGTGGACTTGCAGAGGTGAAAGAAGGTGCGGTGGTGAACAGGTCTCAGGCTACGAAATTAAAATTAATTAAAATTTAACAAAATTATATTTTCTTTACAAAATCAGGAAATAACAAGCATGGCAGGTACAGAGTAGCAAGGCAACAAAAGTACAATTACAGTATTTACCGGATTTGGGCTTCGAGCTCCGAACTCACAATTCTTGGGCAATTAGCCCAACTTTACTCCAAAATAAGTTTTAACAGAGGGGCAGAAAACCCCATTCATGCCCAGGAGCACTTGCTCCAAATTACACAGAAAAGCCTCCTTGAGGCATACAACACTCAATTTTCAAGAAAGAGCCACTCGCTCTCAAACTTTAAGCCTATCAAAGGCCACACCAAACTCCACATTCAAGTTGTCCTCTAAGGACATAAACACAGGGGTAAAATACCCAACCTACTGAGGCCTATTAAGAGAGAAAAGGTTAATTACATGGCCTCTAAACTACCAATTTGAGAGGAGGCGAACTGCACTCCTAATACATTTTGTTTAAAACCTAATCTGGCTCTAGGCCGCTAATGCAAGGGCTAATCCCATACTAAAGAGGTGACTTTATAAAGAAACAATTTACATTACGTTAAGGAAGAATCGGTTGTGAAAAATAAGTTCACCTCAAAACAATATGAGTGGGAGCTCGAGAGGGTTAAGCACTCTCTATCCCAATATGTAGCTTTAAAAGAAAATAGATGCTAAGAGTCTTTACTTTTTAGGGAAAAGTTACATGGTGGAAAAGCTTCGGACCCGCCCCGAGAGTTAAACTGCTGAGCTAGCAAGAAAAGAAGTTATTAAACGGCCATTACCTCATGGATGAACTGCTTCCCGAAGAAAGAGGCGCTTCCCCCCCCCCCCCCTGCTATGTACTTTACACTTTGAAAGTTGGTACTGAAGTGGCCTGGAGACCCGAAAATCAGCAGTTTAAATACTCTCGCGGAAAGTTCGAGGCGTTTTAGGAATGAGAACACCCTCCCACAAAAACTTTATTGGCTAGGGTTAAGCAATATATCCCCTTTGGGGAAGATACACCTGATTGGTTATAAATTAATTAAAGAAATTCGGGATTGGCTAAATACAAAACAAGGGGAAAGAAAGGGGTATACAGCCAACTTAAACAATAACAGAAAGAAATTTAACAAGGAACAAACTTTTGAAATAAAAATTTCTCCCACCGGGCGAGTTGGCCGTGCGCGTAGAGGCGCGCGGCTGTGAGCTTGCATCCGGGAGATAGTAGGTTCGAATCCCACTATCGGCAGCCCTGAAAATGGTTTTCCGTGGTTTCCCATTTTCACACCAGGCAAATGCTGGGGCTGTACCTTAATTAAGGCCACGGCCGCTTCCTTCCAACTCCTAGGCCTTTCCTATCCCATCGTCGCCATAAGACCTATCTGTGTCGGTGCGACGTAAAGCCCATAGCAAAAAAAAAAAAATTATCCAAAAAACAGTTCTTTCACTTCGCACTAGGGTGCACCATTGTAATTCTTCAGTAGTGTCCTCTAGAAGAGAAGGTTCACACTTCTTACTACAGGAAAAACAAAAATACGTCGAAAACGACCCAGTTCAGAAACTTCAAAATTTCCAAGTAGTGACATCTTCTGAGAAACTGGAAAATTAATACCGTAGATAAAGTTCAGACTTCCTCCAGCAGAGGAGTTTCAACTGGCGCAAAGTTTGAATTAGCGGCGCGGAGGTATACCGCCCGGTACAATTATTATTATTATTATTATTATTATTATTATTATTATTATTATTATTATTATTATTATTATTATTATTATTATTATTTCGGGGATAGCGTGGTAGACAGAGGTGAATGAAAGTGAGGGCATGAATGGGGCTCTCTAAGATAGTCAAAAATTAAAATTTTAAAATTAGTGTTATATTCCTTTTCTCTGTTATCTTTTTCTCTCAAAGACAAACTTTATAATTCAGCTGTAAAAGTTTATAAGGTAGGGTAGAGGTAACAATTTTAGAATATCGACTAACAACAACCTTGAGCTTGAAGCTCCCTAATCACCATGAGCGCTGCGGCTCCTCAAGGAGACCTCCCAATTTCTTTTACAGAGAATTCTAAATACGCAATGTTTCAAGAGCACCTTACTAGTCTACGAACCTTATACCACACCGGCCTTCCAAAGGCACCACGTAGCCATTACAGAGATGTAGCGTCTTTGCTCTATTAAAATTTTACACTATCAAAGGCACAACCTACATTTTACATTTCAAACAATATTAACTATCTTAGGCAGTCAACAGTCTAACCTCTTAACGTAAAAGAATGAAATTGAATTTTACAGGGGTATCGAATACCCATTCCACCGGGCCTTTGTGGAAAACAACAGGTTAAAGTTACTGGCCAAAAAATCAAAATGATATGGAGGCGGACATTTACACTCCTTGAAATTTGCAATTAAAAGATGAAAACCCTATTTGGGCTTTTGGTCCGAAGTTACAGAGGCAAGGCCTAAACTACCGAGGTGACTGAATAGAGAGAAAATTTAAATTAGTAAGATTTCAAACTGAAACAGGTTACGAAATCATAGTCACCTCAAAATCAAGTTGATAGAGAACGCGAGAGGGCATCACACTCTCTATTCCCTGATTTCGGCTAAGTTCTATTGTCTTGTTTGAAGTTTACATTTTAGAAAATTAAAGTACATTAGTAAACGTTGGAAATCTTCCCCTCGAGCTAGCTTTCAAACACTATCATTTCAACAGGACTGCCATTACCTGGAGCTGCTGGATTACTCGGCGATGGACGACGCTCCCCGCCTCCTTTACAAACACATACACTAGACTGAAGCAACGAATAAGACCGCCTGGTCGAAAAATGTTCCAGATTTTATACCCGAGAGGAAGGTTCTAGAGAGCTCTGGGCTAAGGCCCGACATACCGCCAATTTCAATTGGGTAATTAAATAAATACAAGATATATGTAATTGGCTGAAAAAATAAATATACAATATTTTCTATTGGCCAGCTCCAAAGTTGGTGGGAAGATGTAGAAGTGTTGTTAACTTTTACATACCAAAAACAAAGAATAACCAATTCAGTTTAGTAAACCTTAAAATAACAAATTACTTTGTCTCCTAATAGACCCTCCTCACACCAGAGGGTATAACATAAGTTTTTGGTAGAGACATCCGTAGAGAAAAGTTCAAACTTCTTGCGCTAGTAGTTGCGAGTTTTAGTTTTAAGATGGCATTTTCCAAGGCGCTTCATTTAAATTAACGGGGCGGGTGTACCTCCCGGTACAATTATTATTATTTCTTCTTTCTTCGTTTCGCCCAACTAGGGACCTCGTCACTTCAACTGTCTCCTTTGTCCAGCTTTAACTGCCACCCGATGCTCCTGCATTCATTTCCGGTGTTGTTATTTTCTCTCTTGGGTCCACGCCTTCCCTTCAGCTTCCGTTTTTCCTGGAAACCTTTGTGCGTACGTGATTTTCCTTAAGCGGAACACGCTCCTCGACATCTTTAGGAAAAATTTCCATTTCTCGTACACCTTTCTCAACTGTGAACTATACCCCTTTGGTTTTCTTATCTTGAGAATACATTAATGTCCTACCTGGGATCATTCGTGTCGCTTATCTGCTCCACGTGCGTGTATCTGTACTCGCTGTTTCCTTTGATAGGTCCCACGATTTTTCTCAAAATCTTCCTTTCTTTGCCTCTAGTTTTTCCATTAGACCTTTCATGTTCATTGTACGAGTATCTGCGCAATCAGACACTCTGGTCAAATAACAGTGCAGTAATGTCTAATTTTGGCGTTTAAGGATGTCGATGTATTTGTTACTGCACATATCGCATTAACAATTATATTTAAGTAATTTTATAACTTATTTGTGTTTAACTTACATTATTGTAGTATTTTATTTATATTTCTTGAAATTGTGAATAGAGGGCAGCACTTGGCTTCCGGGACTGTTTTCTGGCGCAAGTGACTGGCGGGAGAAAGGGATCAGAAGAAGCGCGTCAGACATGCCGCTAGTAACATGTGGAGACGACAGTCTCACAAAATACTTGCACAACAGTGCTAACGTTTCAGGTGCAGCCAAACCATTGGCACAATAACAATTAGGAACACAAGTGTAAAGAATATTTCTAGTGTTAATTTGTGTCAGTACGTACCGCATGTGTAAATATAATTGTATATGTACAAGAAGTACGTACAGTACTAGTGCGTTTTGTAGTTCACGAACATCTGAATAAATAAGTGACTTGTGTGCTCTTTATGTTTTATATACTGTATTGCCTTAATAACATTTAAGTGGTCCTCCGAAAGTGTACTTTATTGTTTTATGTGTGGTTATCATTCGCGACCTCCAGAGGTAAAGTTTTGATCGGAAACAAAACAACATTTTCATCTCGGTCAAACATTTTGGTCCTCCGGGCCGGATCCTTCGAGCTTTCATTTTATGTGACAACAAACATCGTGCATTTACAGTGACTGGATTATGCCGATAATATATTGTGATGTATCGTGGTGCAATTTATGACGCAATTCGCCACATGGCTGATTTACGCGCGAACTCACGCCGCTAAATCAGAGCTACCAACCGCGCCGGTCAAATCTTCCGCGCTGTGGAATACAACCTGTGGACTGCTGGCAGTAGCAACCCTGAGCCATATCAAGATGGCTCCTTGATGACAACAACTACTTCCCACACCTTACAAGGTCAGATCCAATTCATATCTTTATTCCTATCCTTTCATTATGGCAGAGGAGAGTATTAAAATTCTAATACGCAAACGAGGTGTAATAAAGGGCAGCGTAACACGTATTAAAAACTTCGTAGATGGGTTTAACAGTGAGCAGGGAATTGTGGCTATTATCTCTCGTAGGGAAAGTTTAGAGGAATTGAAACAAAGGTATGAGGACATTCAATCCCAGCTAGAAATCAGTGAGGAGGGAGAAACATACGAAGCAGATAGAGAAATATTTGAAGACACATATCATCAGATAAAGGTCGACATAGACAGAATAATCACCCAGCATGAAATAACAGGTCTTTCCAGACACTCCAGTCAGCAATAATTACAATGGGGCGCACATCAAATTACCTACTATTACACTGAAACCATTTGGAGGCGAGTACGAAGACTGGAGAGGATTTCACGATTCCTTTGTATCTATGATCCATAACAATCAAGATTTGCATGATATACAGAAATTTCACTACCTAATTAGCAGTCTAAGAAACGAACCTCTTTCAATTGCACAAAGTCTCCCTCTATCTGCTGAAAACTACAGCATAGTTTGGCAAATGTTAATAGACAGGTTTCAAAACAACAAATTAATTTCGTCAATCCACATCAAACGGATATTAGAGCAAGACTCAATCCAGAAAGAGAATGCCAATTCTCTCAGAGAGGCTATAAACACAAGTCAGGCCAATGTAAAAGCATTACAAGCCCTTGACTTAGATGTTTCAATTGAAGATTTATTATTGTCACAATTGTTAATCAACAAACTAGATCCAGCGACTAGGAAGGCATGGGAAATACACACTTCAGGTTCTGAGTTAGAATCTCTGGAGGTGTTGTGGACATTTTTAGAAAAGAGATGTTTAGCACTTGAGGCAATCAAGCCAGGTACTCAAGTTCAACAGATTAAACAGTCGATTAGATCTACACCCAAACATCAAGTAAGCAATGTGCATGCTAGTGTTAATTACCAATGTGTACTCTGCAAGGGCTCACATTACCTATTTAAGTGCGAGTCCTTCAAAAGGCTCAATGTCCATGAGAGACATAATGTTGTGAGAGATTACAAATTATGCTTTAACTGCTTGGGCAGTAATTATAATGTCAATCAGTGCCAATCAGGCTCGTGCAAGATGTGCGGAAAGTATCACAATTCACTATTGCATGATGGCACCAGACGTGACCGCAGCAGGCCAATGCTTAGCTCACGGGAAACAGAGAGAGAACACAGCTCACGCCAAGCAGTAGCTAATCACACAACCCGTTCAACAGATGTTACTCACTGCGCTGTCAAGGAATCCGATCTGTCTACAGTCTTGATATCAACAGCGATAGTCAAGGTTAAAGACATTCACGGTAATATGCATGAGGCTAGATGTCTTTTGGATTCAGGTTCTCAGACAAATTTCGTGAGCGAAGAACTAGCTCAATTATTACGTCTAAGAAAACAAAAACATGTTACACCAGTAACTAGAATTAACGGTGCAGGAGTTCAAACCTCACACTGCATTACAGTTCATTTGCAATCTGCGGTCAGCACTTTCAATGTAGATGCCACATGCTTAGTGCTACCAAAGATTACAAACAATTTGCCAAGTAGAAAAATCGACATTTCAAGATGGAATCTACCCACCAATATAAAATATGCCGACAGAAATTTCCACATTCCAAGCAAGATCGATTTGCTACTCTGTGCAGATATATTCTTTAAGGTTATATTGGAGGGCAAGAAAACTCGTGATGGGTATCCAACATTGCAGAATACGAAACTGGGTTGGGTAGTAGCTGGCCAGGCACCCATACAACACCAAGGGGAACATGCAACATCACTATTCATCCAGGTAGACCAATTAGACACACACCTTAAAAGATTCTGGGAAATAGAAGAACTGAATATGCCACCAATCACCAAAGAAGAAAGAGATTGCGAAGAACACTTCACTAAGAACACAACGCGAGATGCTACAGGAAGGTTCCGAGTTTGACTGCCACTTAAACAGACTTCATCGCAGTTAGGGAATTCATACCCTCAGGCAGTAGTGAGATTCTACAGTATTGAGAAGAAACTTAATCGTGATCCCAAATTAAGAGAAGAATATTCAGCATTCATGAATGAGTATCTGAAACTTGGCCACATGCAACTGGTACCCACGTGCACTGAAGATGGAGGATACTTCATGCCACATCATGCCGTATTCAAACCAACAAGTACCAGCACTAAAACTCGTGTTGTCTTTGATGCGTCTGCTAAGACTGACAGTGGCGTATCTTTGAATGACAAGTTACTCGTAGGTCCTACCATACAAGACGACCTGCATTCTATTGTACTACGTTTCAGATCACACAAGATTGCTCTTGTCGCAGATATTACAAAAATGTATCGACAAATACAAGTTGACAACAAGGACATGAAACTACAACGAATACTATGGAGAAACACTAGCACCGAACCTCTCCAGTGTTATGAACTCACGACAGTTACTTACGGTACGTCAAGTGCTCCCTTTCTCGCTGTGAGGTGTTTGAAACAGTTAGCCGATGACGAGTCAAAGGAATTTCCACAAGCAGGAGCTGTCCTTAGAAAGGATTTTTATGTTGATGACCTCCTAACCGGAGCCAGTACTGAATCAGAAGCCATTCGCTTACAGCAAGAATTAGAGACATTACTGTTAAGAGGGAGATTGGAACTTAAGAAATGGTGTTCTAACAGCAGTAAGGTCATGTCAAAAATACCAGAAGAAAATAGAGAAACCAAATCACCACTTCAACTCGACAATGCAGACACAGTAAGAACATTGGGAATACTCTGGCACCCTTCTACGGACCAGTTTCAATTCGACATAACTGTTAAAAGGGTTTCCCATGCTACCAAGAGAAGTGTACTCTCAACTATTGCTGCAATTTTTGACCCTCTGGGCTTATTGGGTCCAGTTATTCTCTCATGCAAGGTCTTCATGCAACAACTCTGGACCTTTCAATTAAAATGGGATCAAGACCTGCCGAGTCAGCTTCTTAACACTTGGAATGCTATTTACTCGCAATTACCAGAACTTAACGATATCAAAATTGACAGGTACATTTTAAGTAAGACTAAAGTTGTAAATTGTGAATTACATGGTTTCTGCGACGCCTCTGAACGTGCTTACGGGGCTTGCGTGTACATTCGTACCACAGATGAAGAAGGGCTTATTTCATGCAATTTGATGTGTTCTAAATCAAGAGTCGCCCCACTTAAACAATTGTCAATTCCACGCTTAGAATTGTGCGGCGCTCTCCTGTTAGCAAGATTACTTAAGCGAACGTTCACGAGTCTCAACCTGGATGTAAGTACTATTCATGCGTGGACAGACTCTACAATTGTCTTACAATGGATTGCGTCACCGTCGACGAGGTGGAAAACATTCGTCGCCAACCGGGTCTCTGAAATCCAGGACACGGCAGAAAACTGCACATAGCATCATGTATCTACACAAGAGAATCCAGCTGACATATTGTCACGAGGAAGCGAGCCTCAAGCATTAAAATCACATGACCTCTGGTGGCATGGACCGTCCTGGTTGTGCCAGCCTGAAGAATTATGGCCAATCAGTACTGCAGAATGTACCTCAGAAGCACTTGAAGCCAAACCCACTACATGTGCAATCAACAGCTGCGATAATGAAGACATCACTACACGGTTTTCCTCGTTATCAAGAATGAAACGTGTCTTTGCGTACTGTAAAAGATTCATCTACAATTTACAGCACTCACATGCGAAGATTACAGGAAATCTAAGCACGGAAGAATGCAACAATGCACTACTTTGCTGTGTACAATATATTCAACACCAGGAATTTCAGAAGGAAATTCAATATCTTCAACTGAAAAAAGAAGTTGACAAGAGAAGTCAGTTAAAATTTCTCGCTCCATTTCTTGATAAAGATGAGTGTCTCAGAGTGGGCGGGCGATTACGTAATGCAGACGCAGCATATGACCAGAAACATCAGATTATATTACCAGCGCATCACCATGTCACGAAATTAATTATTCGTGACGAACACTTAAGATTACTACATGCTAGCACACAGCTACTAGTTGCATCACTTAGAATGAAGTATTGGATTCCTCACGCCAGGACAACTGTCAAAGGTATCATTCGCAGATGTGTGACATGTTACAGGTTCAAGGCCGAGAGCTCATCGCAATTGATGGGCCAGCTGCCTGCTGAAAGAGTTAAACCCACTCGTCCTTTCCTATATAGCGATGTAGACTTTGCGGGACCCTTCTTCATTAAACAAGGTTCTCCACGTAGTAACACGAGAGTAAAATGTTACGTTGCACTTTTTGTCTGCTTAGCCACCAAGGCCATTCACTTGGAACTTGTAAGCAATTTAACCACCGAAGCCTTCATTGCTGCCTTAAGGAGAATGATAGCCCGGAGAGGAAAGGTACTTCAACTTCACAGTGACAATGGTTCATCATTCATCGGAGCCAGAAATCAACTTCGAGAACTTAACAAATTATTCCAATCAGAGCAACACCAACGTGAAATTGATAATGTTGGAATCCAAGAAGGATTTACCTGGAAATTCATTCCTCCACGAGCACCAAATTTCGGAGGTCTTTGGGAAGCTGGGGTGAAATCTATGAAATTTCACCTTACTAGAATTACCAAGCACGCTCACTTGACATTCGAAGAAATGACTACTCTTCTCTGTCAGATTGAATCCATTTTAAATTCACGTCCAATCACTCTCCTGAACAATGACCCAAATGACACCTCTTATCTTTCACCCGGACATTTCCTGATAGGAGAACCCATGATGGCCATACCTGAACCAGACCTAACCTTATCAAATACTTCAAGGCTTTCCAGGTGGAATCATCTTCAAAAAATGAAGGGACATTTTTGGAACAGGTGGTCATCCGACTATCTGGGCAGCTTGCAGCAACGCATGAGATGGAGGTCAGCACAGCCCAGTGTATCTACAGGAACTGTTGTCCTAATTAAGGAGGACAACACTCCACCATTGGACTGGAGACTAGGCATCATTGAGCAAACATTTCCAGGCAACGACGGGTTGGTGAGAGTCGTTGATGTCCGTACACCCACAGGAGTTTATAGGAGACCTGTGTGCAAATTATGCCCACTCCCAATTGACTAGTGACCTCAGTGTAGTGCGTCGTCCATATTTTCTTGTGTATTTGTGCATATGTATTTATCTTTGCCTTGACAGTTTTTTTTTTTTTTTTGAGACAGAACTCAATGCATTACTTGTTTTATTTTCAGGGTATTTAATTTCATTGTTATTGCATTTAATTTGTAAAATGTGAGCACATTTTAAGTGGGCCGGTATGTTACTGCACATATCGCATTAACAATTATATTTAAGTAATTTTATAACTTATTTGTGTTTAACTTACATTATTGTAGTATTTTATTTATATTTCTTGAAATTGTGAATAGAGGGCAGCACTTGGCTTCCGGGACTGTTTTCTGGCGCAAGTGACTGGCGGGAGAAAGGGATCAGAAGAAGCGCGTCAGACATGCCGCTAGTAACATGTGGAGACGACAGTCTCACAAAATACTTGCACAACAGTGCTAACGTTTCAGGTGCAGCCAAACCATTGGCACAATAACAATTAGGAACACAAGTGTAAAGAATATTTCTAGTGTTAATTTGTGTCAGTACGTACCGCATGTGTAAATATAATTGTATATGTACAAGAAGTACGTACAGTACTAGTGCGTTTTGTAGTTCACGAACATCTGAATAAATAAGTGACTTGTGTGCTCTTTATGTTTTATATACTGTATTGCCTTAATAACATTTAAGTGGTCCTCCGAAAGTGTACTTTATTGTTTTATGTGTGGTTATCATTCGCGACCTCCAGAGGTAAAGTTTTGATCGGAAACAAAACAACATTTTCATCTCGATCAAACAGTATTATTGCAGATGTCTTTAGTTAGTTGGTAGGTCATTTCCATTTTGTTAATGCGAGACACGAAGGCTCCTTTCTCTGATAGGTTAGGCTCTATCCATTCACCGAACTATTTAAACTTTTCCGCCTGCTTAATTTTTTCCGAGTCCAACCTCCAGTTCCCTTGCGTCTGATTTTATGTTTGTCATGAAGTGCGTCTTCTCAAAGGAGATTATTATTATTATTATTATTATTATTATTATTATTATTATTATTATTATTATTATTATTATTATTCCCGGTCTATAAAGCCAAGAGTAATGGCCGAGAGGAATAGTCGTGCTGACCACACGACACCTCGTAATCTGCAGGCCTTTGGGCTGAGCAGCGGTCGCTTGGTAGGCCAAGGCTCTTCAAGGACTGTAGTGCCATGGGGTTTGTTTATTATTATTATTATTATTATTATTATTATTATTATTATTATTATTATTATAGTATAATGTGTACGTAATATTAAGCTATTGGCTCATGTACATAGCTCACTTGTTATGGCAGTACTTATATTTCCATTACTTTATTATATGGAAGTCAGGGCCATGATTGGACCTGTCGGATGGCAGAACAACCTATGATGATGATTATTATTATTATTACGTATTGTGTTCTCTTTATACATCGCTTATATTTCTCACTTTGTATCTTACTTTTTCATTGTGACTTTGTCCCGTTCTTTTTTACCTTTATGATCCGGATTTATCTTATTTGCTTTCTTTCCTCATTATATGTTCACCAAATCTTTAATATTTAGTTCAGTTATCTTTGATTTTATGATACAAATAGTACATTTTTTGTAAATACATATTGCCTGTAATGTAAGAGATGGCCACGAGCCCTGATTTCGACACTGTTAAATTCAAATAACTAAAAAATAAAAATCTGTTTTTTATTTTAATTTTGCAAGCATTTCTTAGAGGTCTCCATACTACGTAACGTTAAGTAATTTCCTCAATTGTGCCGGAAGTTGAAGGGATAAAGAGCTCGAAAAGATTTCAAATTGTGAGTCTTGGATAACTAAAACACCTGATAATCACTTCCGGCCTAAATGCGGTCTAAAATCACTCGTTTCTTTGTTATTCAAATCCCACCCAAATTAACTTATTTACATTATTCTTCCTCTAATGTGTTCCTTCGTTTAATGCCCTCGGGATTTTTTTTAATTTTTCCTAACATTACCGTACTGAATGTAGTTTTAAGGGCTTAAGTGAAATTCTGCACTGACTCACATTACCCCTCGTAGTGGCAGTGAAAGGAAAACTGCTAAACTTATCGACCGGATAACGATGATTAAGAAAAGAATTATAAAATTTAGGAATATAATTATATTTTATTTACCTAAAATTCGTAGCTCATTTCCCTAGGATGTTTCCAACATCGATTTGCTTGCCTGAAGGGCTAGAACGGTGGATTTTCTCCTCTATTCTCTTTACATGACCAAACCTTCTGATTTTACTCCTATCAATTCTTCATTTAAATTTTCTACTCCAACCTCCTTTCTCAGATCTTCGCTTTTTAACGTCTTTCCTATCCTTTCCTTCACTGGCTTGAATTCTACTCTCCTTCTTACCTGTCATTGTCCATATTTCGGCCGCATAAGTCAAAATGGGTGCATAATGCACTTATCCCTCTACACTTTATTTGTATTTTCCCATTCCAAACAAAGTTTCTTACAGTCTCGTATAACTAAGGTCAAAGGACTTTTCCCACCTCCCAATGCTTATTTAAATTTTATAGCTAGTTTTTACTTGTATACTGTCATGTGTCTTCTTAAATTCTAGCTAAACATTACAAGAATACATTTAATTCCATTTTGGAACGTATTCAGCTTAGAAACGTCCATTAAGTACAAATGTTGGCACATATACAACAATGAAAACACTAAAGGTTATACTGAAGGTGCTCTTCCGTTCTGCACTGGTAGAATGCATCGTCCTGTTACACCCTCTTGCTAATCTCCATGTCCACTCTTGCTATTCTGCATTAATTCACTCCCTAGGTGTTTGAATTTGTCATATATTTCAAGGCTTTGACCACCAGTTTCCATAACGCCCGTCTCTTGTCTTTGTCCTCTTCATATCATCATGGTCTTGCTTTTCTCTGCGCTGAATTTCATACCATACTTTTCAATGTCTCGTTCTGTGCCTCAAGTTGTAGATCTTTGCTGTCCGTTCCCCAGATCGCAATATTGCCTTCTTCCTCTGTCTATTCCCACACTAATGATGGGATAATCGAATAATCGGATGAGTTTCAAATATCATTCAGTTGTATCGCGTAGAATATTCGGATACGTCATGAACCAACTTTTCGGTTTAGGAGTGTCGGAAGGATAATCGATTGGAATAAGCGAATAGATGAAGTCTTATGAAAAACAGACACACGCCTTTTTCCTAACGTATCCTCAATTGTTGAAACTAAATGAGTGAATTAACTGTCTTATTAACATGACTTTTCATTCCATTATTTCGAAAGCATTCACTATTCAGTTGCCTCATTCATTCGAATGCAGTTCCGAATGAATAATATAAAAAGTAATCGAATTGATAAATTCACTATACGATAGCATCATTTTTTCGAATAAATAATCGAAAAATAATCGGATAATCGAATAAGCGATTATTTTGTTTTCGATTATCCCATCACTATCCAATACGCTTCCTTTGTCTCCTTTACAGTTTCGTCCGTAAACAAAAGAGGTAACAGCACACTCCACTGTCTTAGTCCTTAAAACTGGAATCTGTACGCTGCTGACGCAGTTGTTGTGCATTGCTTGAACCATCCAGTCTCCTTCTGAACCTGGTTTCAATAGGAACACTATCATATGTTCCAATATTATTTCCTATTAATTGCCAAATGCTGAAGATTGGGTCCATTTTAGATCATTTATAAGGCCGTACTCTCCCTCTAGGAACTCTCCTTCTACCCTTCTTCTCATTCTACTCTCGAATATCCTTTCAAGCAATTTCGCCAATTGATAAGAATTATCAACTGAATCGCAGAAGCGCTTCAAAAGTGAAGTGACACGAAGGGTGTGAAATGTAGGCCTCACAGGTCTAATATCGTCGGGGTCGGAAAAGAACAAGAGTTGGCCAAAGGAGGTCGGGTAGGCGAGAAGAAGGTGAGGAGACGGGCACTAGTAAGTAGATGCAATGCCGTACTCAGCTACAAGACACGCGTTCTCAGAGCAGACATGTACCGTCGCTGATTCCCTCTCCCAAATGTACCTACAGAATATTACATTCCAATTCAGAAGCAGACGTTTTCCCTTCGTTTCTCCTGCGAACTATGTTTTCCATTAGTAGTTAATATTTTGCATGTGAACTAGATGTTGTGTAACTCTTTAACACACTGAGCTGAGGGTGTATGTGGTAGAATAACACCCACGGTATCCCCCGCCCGTCCTAAGGGGCGACTAAAAAGGGCCCCACAGCCTCTCAAATTTAATAATAATGCTATTTGCTTTACGTCCCACTAACTACTCTTTTACGGTTTTCCGAGAAGCCGAGGTGCCGGAATTTAGTCCCGCAGGAGTTCTTTTACGTGCAAGTAAATCTACAGACACGAGTCTGGCGTATTTCAGCACCTTCAAACACCACCGGAAGGAGCCAGGATCGAACCTGCCACGTTGGGGTCAGAAGGCCAGCGCCTCAACCGTCTGAGCCACTCAGCCCGGCTCTCAAATTTAAAGCGTGGGTTGATGATCACGAGGCCTTTAGCTAAGTCCTGGCATTGCTTCCACTTACTTGTGCCAGGCTCCTCACTTTCATCTATGCTATCCGACCTCCTCTGGTCAACTCTTCCTCTTTTCTGACCCCGATGGTATTATAGCATTCGAGACGTAAGGAGCCTTTCATCTGCCAGCCCTTCGTGGCCCTTGTCGTTTTATAGCCGATACCTTTAATTTTGGAAGTGTCGAATACCTTTCTCTCACTATTGCTAATAGGTGATAGTTACCTAGTTGTACTTCCTCTTAAAGCAATAATCACCACCCCCGCTCTTTAAACGTCATGAGAGAACGAAGAAAGAGAATGTTGCGGGCTGCTGGAAGTCTACAATGCTGGCGAGAGGCAACAATGATGGCACAGTGGCGACAAGCAGCGTGCTGAACAGTTCCACCGGCGAATTGTTGAGACTCGCGATAAGGAAGCTCCTTGAAAAAAGTTGAAAACTTTTCTCACACATTTTACACCCGTGAACCCACAGGTGAGGCGAGAAGCGCCAGTAGTAAAGATACAAATCAAAATAAAAATACTTCAATAAATTTACAGGGTAGTTAAACACACTACCTCTCCGAGTATTGATTTTAGTCTTAAGGTCACTGTTACTCGCCACAGTATAAACAATTCAAACCGTTCATTCAGCAATAATGAACTGGACAACCAAGTTACTGATATCCCAGTGCATGTACTGTAAGTGTATAGATGAATTATTTCTTGTAGATATCAAATGGGATTTGAGGCTTATACAGTGTCAAGAAAACAGGGTGAAACTCTTAACGTTTCGCACAAAAATTTGCTCCGCGTGTTCAGGTGAAAATCTCGACTGTTCACAAGGAAGACTTCTACAATAATGAGGGTTTGAATTTAAGAATGCTTTACCGTTGGAGCTGTAGCGGTACGCTCTTTCGCCACCAGGTGGCTCGCTGTATGCTGGCACAGCGCTCCAAGCGGGAGCAGATGACAACATTAATCACCAATTAAGATGTTCTATCACACCGTGCGTGCGTGAGGAGTGACTGAGAGGGCATTAGACGAATGTGGTAGAAGAAATAAATAGAAAATAATAAAACAAAACGCAAGGAAAAACACTGGGATAAAATAGAACAGAGCTGACGAATGGAAATAAAGTGTGTGGAGAAAACCAGGGGATGATAATGATGTGAGACGGTGTGCACCCGTTATGAAAGTATGGCACTGTACAAATAGCTTGGAATGAACCATCTAGTGATGATGAAAGTACAAATTTTGAAAACACCGCCACGAAGTAACAATAGAGAAAGGACAGGGAAGAGAACAACCTACGTAAATCCTTAACGGCTTGCAACCACGTACTATTTAACTGATAGCCACTGTCCCTGTTCAAACTTTTAGGATATTAACATATTTCCACAGCTTCCCGCATTATCCTGGACCTGTAGTGTTCAGTGTAGGTAAGAGCTTGACCATCTTAGAACACGACATCGTGACCCGACGATAGAGCGTGCTCAACTAATGCTGACTTGTTGAGCTGGTTGAGACAGATATTTCTTTGGTGGTCCTTAATGCTAGTCCCAATGGACCAGCATGTTTGGCCAATTTACACCTTGCCGCAAGTACAGGGAATTTTGTACACCCCAATTTGTCCTTGCTTTTATTTAAACTGTGAGCAATTTTAGTGACGGGTTTTATATTGTGGTTGTGGAGGACCTTGGCAATTCGGTATTTTGAATGTAAGGCAGGTAGGCAGTTACCTTCACTTCCTCCTTCTGTGAAGTTCGCTTATTTGTCCCTCTGGGATGCAGGGCTCTATGTCCATCTCCTCCCGGATATTTGATGGCTCAAAATGATGTGACACTCTCGTGGTGAGTGTCATGAGAATGACCTGTTTTTGTGCTGGATAGTGGTGCTAATCTTCATGGGGGTAGCGCTGTGTGTGGGTAGGCTTACGATGGTTGGTATGTCCTAAGGAGCCGTCCGATGTGACCTCGACGAGCTCTCTCCACCATATCCCTGCCTTTCTAGAGCGGCGCCTCTATCTCACCGTCAGGTAACTCATTCGTTGTTCTGAATAGATATTGGACCTCCCCCGTCTCCACCCGACTCATGTAAAATTCCTATTGTTGCCGGCAATCGAACCCGGAGCGTCAAGGCTTCTACAGTCCTGAAAAAAGTAAGATATTAATCAATTACAATCCAAAATGATCCACTAGTGCCAAAAACATGAACTTATTAATAGGTCATCTCCTCTAAAATCACAACAAAATCTGCCAAAATGCGAGGTAAAGGTAACTGCAATATTAGGGGTGAAAACAGAATTCAACCCGATATTTAGAGGGATAATCTACCAAAGAGCCGCGCCTCTTACGTAATCGAGATAAGTAAAACGTAAACTCGTGTCCTCATATCGAAATGGCGCTGATCTTTCCAGGCACGCCCACAATGGAGTGAGCTGTAACCATTTTAACCACATAAATCTCTCCTGACATTCTAAATTCTCTGGCAGTACAGGGAATCGAACCTCGAAGGATCGTATCTAACAGGACTAACCGTTACACTACAAAGGCTGACAGTGAATCATGATGATCAGACTCCTAATAAAATCATGGTAATGATATTTAATTACTTGTATTTGTTGTATAGATGCAAGTGGAGTTTGAGTTCTTTCCTTCCTTCCTTCCTTCCTTCCTTCCTTCCTTCCTTCCTTCCTTCCTTCCTTCCTTCCTTTCTTAATCCGTTTACCGTCCAGGGTTAGTTAATCCCGGGACTCGGCGAAGGATCGCACCTCTACCGCCTCAAGGGCAGTGTCCTGGACCGTGAGACATTTGTTCGGAGGGATACAACTGAGGAGAAGGACAAGTACCTTCCCCAGGTGGTCTCACCTGCTATGCTGAACAGGGGCCTTGCTGGGGGGATGGGAAGATTGGAAGGAATAGACATGGAATTAGGAAGAATGCGGCCGTGGTCTTAAGTTAGGTACGATCTCAGCATTTGCCTGGAGGAAAAGTGGGGAAACCACCTCGAGGATGACTGAGATGGGAATTGAACCGCCCTCTATTCAGTTGACATTACAAGGCCGAGTGGACCCAGTTACAGTCCTCGTACCACTTTTCAAATTTTGTGGCAGAGCCAGGAATCGAACCCGGGCCTCGCGGGTTGCCGCTAATTACACTAGGGATTTGACTTGTGACTCAAAATCAAAATTTCCAACCATCATGCGTAATTTTCCCTTTTTTATTTCAGTGGGAAAAAGAACATCAAATACTTCAGGTCAGAAAGTACATGATGTTTAAGAATCGCCAAAGATATTTCGATATAGAGCCTACTATGTTCTGGAATATGATATCCGGTATTTGTTTAATTCTTAGAAAGTCCAGCGTCTCCTTAGAACGTGTTCCTCTAGCGCCAATTTTACGTCTAACGACTTCCTAATATTTAGTCCCATACTTCTTTCCGAGATACTCATATCTTTGTGCTCACTAAACAATTTGTTTTACGTTTCACAGACACAGATAGATCTCATCACGACGATGGGGTAGGAAAGGGCTAGGATTGGGAAGGAAGCGGCCATCGCCTTAATTAAGTTTCAGCACATCTAAAAAGACGCTGGACTTCCTACGAATGAAAGTAATACTGGACATCATCATCGACACCCTAGTGAACTCCATGCCGAAAAATCTCTGGCGATTGTCTAACATCATATGACCTTCTTCACCTCAAGTATTGGATATTCTTTTGCCTAGTATGAAAATGGGAAACCATGGAAAACCATTTTCAGGGCTGCCGACAGTGTGGTAGGAACCCACTATATCCGAATGCAATCTCACAGCTGCGCGCCCCTAACCGTATGGCCAACTGGCTGGGTCGCAGACTAATCGAGGCTGCTGTTCATTTTCCTCGATTCTAATAGTGGGATCAGTCACGATACTTATATAGCTTGCCCGGTCAATGACAACAATATCATCTCGTTTTCTGGATCTATTTGTGGAAAGACCTCCAACTATCTTCAGCAGTAATCTGGGAGAAATGCTCAGCTAAGCTATCGTTAGATGTAACTGACTATACTGTTCGTGTGACTGGATGTCATCTGGACTTCAACAATCCTCAAACCCAACCCAACGACACTTCATGTGACGCTGCTTAATGATATCTGAACATGCATTAATGAAAAGAAAAAGATTAAAATAATTGTGCTTTTACAGTAATTAGGAAATCCCTAGCCTATGGTATAGCTTTAAACCAGAAAGTAACAAGGCGACAGTTCGACTTGGACTGGACTGATTTCAATGAAACTTTCTTGAGTAATTAATTGACAAATACTAAATGTAATTATAATACCCATTTTGGTGTACAATAAGCAGTGGTATTATAACTAGAACCCGAAGTTTTATGTAGTATTAGGTTAGAATGCAAACTAGTTTGGTTATTACGAATTGTCGACTAGCCTGTTCTTCCGATACGTAGCGAGAGTAACATACCTTCTAGGAGTTCTGATGGACCGTACCCCTAATGTTTATGCTAACCTCGTAGCACAACCGTTGTGCACGAGAGTATATACTTGTTATTCGCTTAAGTAAGTTTGCATTCTAACCTACTGCCGCCTAGAAATTCGGGCTCTAATGATAACTAACTGCTGAAAAAATAGTTGCTCCGCTCGGAGCAGTTAGCTTAAAATAACATATGCACTGTAGAAATCTACTGACATGCCAGATGTCATGGATTAGCAGTATGTGAAGGTAATAGTCAGTGGCGTGACATCTTGCAAGTGCCCACACCTGTATCAGGATTGATCTGCATCTACAGAATGAGTGTAAACACCGTATGTGCAGGTCTTGAGTTATGGTCATTCAAGCAGGGCATTGTCGTGGGGGCCAAATGAATGGAACATTTCTCTTGTCGAATTTGTACGGACGATTGACATTCGTCGATCGACGGTGTCACGTGTGTATCGGGAATATCCCACCGTGATCAGTATAGTGGCCGACCACGGATGAATAATGATTACAAGTAATTACAAGCTACTCTGGCTCAGACCGCATCCAGCAGGTTAGTACAGCGTTCTTTAACGGTAGTGGGATATGGAAGCAGTGCCCTTCTTAACACAGCGCCTCACCTGGATGCGTGATGTTTGTAATTGGACCCTGGAGGACTAGCGACATGTAGCTTGGTCCGATGAGTAGTCACTGTTCCAGTTGTTTCGAGCTGATCGCAGGGTTCGGATATGGCGCAGGCCACATGGAATCATGAACACCAGTTGTCAAAATGGCACCATACATTCCGATGATTGTTGTGGGTGTGTGTCCACGTAGCATGGGGCTAGATCCTCTGATCCACCTGAGCAGGTCATTGACCAGTGATTGCTTGATGACCACTTGCAGCCCTTCCTGACTTCACGCACCCCTACAACAATGGTATATTCCAGCAGGATAATGCACCGTGTCATCGGGCCCAAGTACTCCAGAGTTTGTTCAAGGAGCGTTCTGGAGCGTATCAACGGTTGCTGTAGCCACCTTGTTCGCCTGATATGAACCCTATCGATAATTTATGTAACGTGGTAGTGAGGACCATTAACACCAACAGAAAGCTAGAAATTGTCGACAGATATCTAAACGGCATCGGTTAGAATATCTTCACGGGTATTTCTTCTTGTGGAATCGATGTCACGAAAAGTTGTTGCACTTGTAGCGTCTGTGCTTTATTTAGTATTAATTACGATAGCATCAATTATGGTTCTATTGTACAATAATTAGTTTAGTATAAGAGAAGGTATAAAGGCCTCAAAATACGCCTATAAAGACATCTATCTATCTATTATTGTTTTATTAATATAAAATGAGAATAATGCGGAACGTGTTCTGAAAGTATTTTTCAGTAAATTAAATTATTATTATTATTATTATTATTATTATTATTATTATTATTATTATTATTATTATACCCCCTGTGAGTGGGGGATGCAGATGAAGAATACATCTGTGGTATCCCCTGCCTGTCGTAAGAGGCGACTAAAAGGGGGCTCAGGAGCTCTCAACTTGGGAGCGTGGGTTGGCAACCACGCAGCCCTAAGCTGGGTCCTGGAATTGCTTCCACTTACTTGTGCCAGGCTCATCACGTTCACCTATCCTGTCCGACCTCCCTTGGACATTTCTTATTCTTTTACGACATCAGCGGTATTAGATCATTCGAGGCCTAGGAGTCTTTAATTTTCACGTCCTTCGTGGCCCTTTGTCCGTATGGATTGCGGGTTAGAATTCACCCACGGTAACCTCTGCCAGTCGTAGAAAGCGACTAAAACAGAAAGCGGAAAGCCGAGTGACTCGCGGGATAAGGAATCTTCCTCCACCACGCCAACGGCCTCTTAAGAGGGCGGATGGGCAGGTGAAGGTTCAGGGCAATCTCTTTCGCTTCGTATGGGAAACCGTCTCTACAGGTGGAAGAACCTATAGGTAAACGACATGAGGATGTAGAAGGCAACGGTAAACTATTACATTAAAGATCGTAAGGATATTCCATGTATAGTAGCCATGCTGAGTTCTGATGATAGAGTTGATTCTACTGATCCTGAAAATCGGACGCCAAGATCCGGCAGGAGTGGGGAAAACAGCGAGGCCACTCCGGTCGTCATGCCGAGAAATCTTCGCAAGGAAAACAATAATTATTTTATTGGCACATGGAATATTAAAACATTGCTCAAACTGGGAAGATTAGAGGAAGTAAAATGTTCAATGGTGAAGAACAGATTAGATGTTCTAAGTGTATGTGAGACAAGATGGGCCGGCAATGGTGACTTTAGATCTGAGGACTTTAGAATAATTTATAGTGGCAACAATAGAACCGGAAGTAGTGGAGTGGCAATTGTATTGAGAGGTAAATGGGTCCACAATGTTGAGAACACCTATTATATTAATGACTAGATGATGTACCCGTGCTTCGCTACGGAATTTTACGCTTGCCTACCATCAGTCACAATCATGTTGGGGAGTTTTCATTATAATGGCAGACACGCACTCTTCACCTGCCGTTTTGCATCCTCAGAAAGACTGTCTTAGTGATTTTCCCAACTGAAATAAACATAGGTCAATACAATGACGTCAGTAGGAATGGCGCAATTAAAAGCAATGCTTTCATGGGAAACACTCGATCAAATGAAAAACCACACATTTCCTTACTTTTAACGAACAGTAATACGCTGCCAATCTAACAGTCCAAAGTTCCAGAGCTGGAATGACAAAGCCGCAGACAGTCGTGGTCCGTGAACACTCTTCATCGTTTTTGCGGGGGGGGGGGGTTGAGTAGTGGAGAGTCCCAGGGCAAAAACTATTCTTTTACTAATCTGTGTCCTAGCAGTGCCCGATGAGTTGGAAAATCTCAATTCACTACACTGGGGGCGGAAAAATCTATCTGACTTGGAGCCTAACTTTTCCTCCAAACCAGAGGAGAAACCCCTCTTCACTGCTGATTTGGCTACTACTAAGTGCGCCTCGTCCTTATGTGTGCACACTGCCCATTCAAAACAGTGCGTCAGAGTAGGGATCGAATAGCTGGAATACTACGATGATTATATAGATGTTGATTCCCATAGGGAACCGAACCAGTGTGTTACGTACCAGGAGTATTAGAAAATGTATGAACCAGAGGAATGGCATGCTATTTCCCGCCAATATTCAGTCAGGCTGTTATACACGGTACGCAGCAATAATCCCATCTATCGGAGTTGAGAGGCAACATAAGAGACAAAGAACATCACAACAAACAATGGTCAATGTAACGTTATTGTTGATCAATGTTATGCGATTTCGATATTGTAGGCCTTCACATTTAGTTTTCTTCCGACCTTGTAATACCACTCTTATCTACATAGTCGGTACGGTAAAACTGAATAAAACATAAATGATCGGAAAATTATTATCTATAACTTTTGTTATGTGGTACTTTTCGACAGGACCAATAACATAAGTAAATAATTATTAGGCGCCTTCCCCCAAAATACAATTTAATCCAGGGCGAATAAAATTGTTTATAGCTTAGATTGTAGTTTCTTATTCCCCTACTCTACATACCGATTTTCATTAATTCTTTGAACCCATTTGCTCGTGGCTCGGCGTTGATATGGACCCACCAACAAAAATACAAGTTGATGAATATCTGTGTTATAGCCGGTGCGGGAAACAAGTATAAAACATAAATGATCGGAAATTTAATTCTCTATAACTTAGTAATGTAGTAATTATCGATAGGACCACTAATAATATAAATATTTGAGAATTAAATGTTAGGCCTTCCCCTAAACTATCATTTCACTCAACGTGAATGAAATGATTTATAGCTGGATTGTAGTGGCTCATCCCCCTACTTTACATACCGATTTTCATTAAATTTTCTTCAGCCGTTTTCTCGTGATGCCTGTACATATAGACAGACAGGCAGACTGAAATTACGGAAAAGTAAAAAGTGCATTGTCTTGCTACTCTGGACAGGACCGATACAGAAATGCCATTCTTTTCAAATTGTGAGCAATGTACAGACAAAACTCTTATTTTAGATTGATTGATTGATTGATTGATTGATTGATTGATTGATTGATTGATTGATTGATTGATTGATTGATTGATTGATTGATTGATTGATTGATTGATTGATTGATTGATTTATTGATTGATTGATTGATTGATTGATTGATTGATTGATTGATTGATTGATTGATTGATTGATTGATTGATTGATTGATTGATTGATTGATTGATTGATTGATTGATTGATTGATTGATTGATTGATTGATTGATTGATTGATTGATTGATTGATTGATTGATTGATTGATTGATTGATTGATTGATTGATTGATTGATTGATTGATTGATTGATTGATTGATTGATTGATTGATTGATTGATTGATTGATTGATTGATTGATTGATTGATTGATTGATTGATTGATTGATTGATTGATTGATTGATTGATTGATTGATTCCTAATCGTGAAAGTAAAAGCCAGACCATAAGGTTTGGTCTTAATACAAGTGTATTTCCCCACTACCAACAGTAAGGGTGACGACATAGAAAAGATGTATGAAAACATCGAAGAACTATTTGAAATTATAGGCAAGAATGCCAATGTGATTTTGATGGCTGATTTTAATGCTTCTGTAGGTTCAAATGGAAATGTTCAATACAGTGGTAAATTTGGTCTGGAAGAAATCAATTCCAAGAGGCAGAAGACTGTTAGAAATGTGTGAGCAGTACGAGATAGTTATATCAAACACATGTCTTGAAGTTCCCTAAAGCAGACATTATACTTGGAAGGCACCTGGAGATACGAGAGGATACCAGATTGACTATATAGTGGTTAAACAGAGGTACAGAAATCAAGTGAAATCCAGTCATAGTTTTCCAGGTGCTGAAATAGAGTGATCATATTCTTGTTGCAGCTAAATAAACAGTCAGATTCAAGAAGTTCCAAACGTTCAGACAGAAGAAGTGCTGCCTAAATAAACTTCAAGATTCTAGTGTGTTACAAACATTCAAGAATGCTACCAAAGTGAAGAAAGGTAAATAGGGATGGGATGATACAAAAGGTGGCTTAGAGATAGCTGCCAAGGAATTCCTCGGTAGAGCGAAATTAAAACCAAAGAAACCGCGAATAACTTGAAAAATTTTAGAGCTCATTGAAGAAAGGAAAGGATTATGTAAAATACAATTTCAACAATAAAAAGAATTTAAAAATTAAAAACTTGATAACAATGAAATGCCGACTAGCCAAAGACAACTGGATGGAAGAAGTAAGTGAAGAAATCGAAAATGACTTGAAGAAGGGGTATTCTGATAAAGCTTCCTTTAAGATAAAATCTCTGGGCAACAAGAAAGAACTAAAATCACTGTGGTTAAAAATAAAGATGGAAAACTGCTCTTTCAAATGGAAAATATTAGTGACCGATGGAAAGAATACCTTGAAGACTTATATGATTGTCAGCACGAACAAGGAACATTACCAACTGATTTTATTAAAAGTAAAACAGTTACACTCCGCCCCCCTCCCCCCAAAGAAAACGAAATGCATGCGATTGTTCGAATTATAGAACATTAGTAATCCCTTATTTCTAAGATTTTACTTATCATCATTAAAGACAGTATTGGAAGGAAAATAGAACAACAATTGGATAACCATCACTATGGCTTTAGAACACAGAAATGAACTAGGGAGGGTATACAGTATTAGCATTACGTCAAATTCCGGAAAGAAATACAGAAATCAACAGGGAAACTTATGTAGCATTTACTGACTTGAAAAAATCGTTCGGTAATGTTGAGTGGAAATTGTTTTTTCAACTCATGAGGAATATGGGACTTGGCTGGTAAGACAGGCGCCTTATTCTGAATCTATATAAAACTCAAACCATGGCAGTTAATATTAATGGTAGTATAAGAGAAGCAAAAATTAGAAGAGGAGTGCGACAAGGCTGCTCACTGTCACCATATCTCGTTAACCTGTTTGTAGAGAATGCAGTTGGAGAAATGAAGGAGCCTACTAAAAGGGTGAATTCTAATGATAGTTCAGGTCCACAGTACCCGCTTTGCGGATGATATTGCTCCCTTAGCTAATCCTGAAAAGGAAGATGCTAATAACATTAAACAAATCCTTATAACAATATAAAATAAATATGAATATAAACAAAATTTATGATAATAGACAAAAACAAGACTGCAGGCAGTTAACACTTAAAATTAAATAACACACCAATAGAATGATCACAAAATTCTCCTAGTTGGGTACTGTAATTACCTCTGATAACAGATCCCTTGCATAAATCAAAACAAGCCTCCCAAAAGGAGACAAACTTATTGCTAAATAACCATCTCACTTTGGAGACCAGAAAATCAGTCCTCAAGACCTTTGGTTGTAGTGTTCTACTGTATGGGTGCGAAACCTGGGCATTAGAGAAACAGGAAGAAACAACACTTGAGGCTGCAGAATTATGGTTTTGGAGAAGAATTACACAAACAAGTCGTATTGATAAAAAAAACAAATGACTTTGTTTTAAAGAATGTAAAAGAGGAACGACGTTTATTACATAAGATAAAAAATAGGAAAACAAAATTCCTTGAACACGTACTGAGACATGACTCTCTTCTCCAAACCACCATTAAAGGTAAAGTACTGGGGAAGAGACCCAGGGGACGACCAGGGGTGTCATACAGAACTCCATCGGTAAGCTGGCATGTGGTTCATAGAGCAACATGAAGGGGCTAGCAGAAGATAGCCAGTGACGTGGCATTGCCTTTAGTAGATGATGATTATTATTGTTACCGTGTTTTTGTGGAGCGGAGAGATGAATACGACAATTAGAAGATTAATTTAAAACTTTAAAATTAGAGCTATATTTCTTTATCTGCTATTTTTGGTTTCTTTTCACATGTTAAATTTTAACACACAATTGGCTTAGCGAAAACAAAATTTCAGTTGCAGAACTAGCTCGTTAGTTTAGGTACAATGAAGGAAAAATCAGAATAATCAACGAATTGCCAATTAACAATCTGAGCTTAAAACTCCCAATTTACAAATGTGACTTGAGCACTACTGCTCCATTCATTCTATAATAAAGGAGACGGATCTCTCAATTTCTTTTCTACGAGTTTATATAGGAGATTACTCCCCGAACCTTATGACAATGCAGCCTTCCAAAGGGACCATTCAACTATTACATTAATAGAAAGAAAGTCTTTGCTCTATAAAATTTACACTTAGGGATCTATTTCCAGAATTTTCTAGGCCTATCAAAGGCACAGCCTACATTTTACAAATTCAAGCAATATGCTCAACAGTCTAACATCTTTACGTAAAATAAATGAAATAGAATTTCACAGGGGTATTGAATACCCATTCTACTGGGCCTTTGTGAAAAACAACAGGTTACATTTACTGGCCCAAAAATCAAAATTGTGTGGAGGCGGACACTTGCACTCCTTGAAATTTGAAAATAAATATATAAAACACTATTCGGGCTTATGGCCCGAACATACAGAGGCTAAGCCTATGCTACCGAGGTGACTAGATGGAGAAAATACTTAAGTTAGAAAGATTACAAACTTAAAAAGGTTACAAAATCATAGTCACCTCGAAATTAAGTTGATAGGGAACACGAGAGGGTCGCTCACTCTTTATTCCCTGATTACGGTTAAGTTCCTTTGGCTTCTTTGCAATGTACATTAGAAGTTTGAATCTTGCATTAGAAGTTCGAAATTTGCCTTTTAGAAAATTAAAGTTACATTATTAAAGATTGCATACCTTCCCCTCGAGCTAGCTTTCAAAGACTATCACTTAGTTAAACCAGAACGGCCATTACCTTGAGCTGATGGACTTCTCAACGATGAACGAGGCACCCCGCCTCCCTTCACAAACACACACACTAGATTCGAGCGATGAATAAACCAACCTTCCAGAAAACTCTGAGCTAAGGCCCGACACACCCTCAATTTTGATTGGGTAATTAAATGAATACTAGACACAGTTTGATTGGCTGAAAAATAAATATTAAAAAAAATGAATGGCCAACATCTTAAACTGGCGGGGAGAGATATAACTGTTGTAAACTTAAACACGCCAAAAACAAAGAATAAACAAGTGAGTTTAGTAAACCTTGGAATACAAAATTACTTTATAATTGGTAGTAGTCTTCAGATTATCTGTAGGGAAATGTCCAAACTCCTTGTACTAGTTGTTGCGTATTTTAGATGGTAGATAGCGCTCTCCAAGGCACTTCATTTAAATGAGCGAAGCGGATGTACCTTCCGGTATTATTATTATTATTATTATTATTATTATTATTATTATTATTATTATTATTATTATTATTATTCATCGTTTGCGCCATTAAGGACCGTGAGATCTCAACTGTTTGTCTTCTTGAGGGCCCACCAGGTTTTCATCCTTTCGGAGTGTGTTGTCTTCCATGCATCAGAATGGACATGCTTCAGTCGAGTTGGGACGTCTTCTTGGTGACCCTGTCTAAGTTTGAGTTTGAGTGGTGCTCGGAGTTGAATGACCGATTCTGAAATTCCATACTTTTAGAGATCTTTACCGATCTCCTCCAACGAAGGAAGAATCCTTTTGAGACTTCTGAAGTAGGATAACAAACGTTCAGCTGGCAATCTGAAGAGGTGGGCGTAAAATGTTATCCTCCTTTTCTATATTAGGCTTGATATCTCTTCAGTGTGGGTGTATATTTCTAAGTTGATCCGAAGTCTGTAAACATCATTTGTGAGACTGGGACCAAGAAGTTTTCGGATAATCCTCCTTTCCTTAATTACCAGTTTCTCAAGCAGCCTGTGCGTAAGAAGTGTTATATATTCTGCTGCATATAATGCTTCCGGTCTAATTATTACAGTTTGACAATGTGTAATTTTTGCATTTCGAGACATGGACTTATTGTTACATATCTCTGAGTTAGTCGGAAGGCTGTTTCAAATTCGTTCACTCGCGTTAAGGCGACAAACTTCTCAGAATTAATGGATTCAAACCATTCACCAAGATACTTGAATCATTCCTCCTTCAAGATACTACCGTGGGTTGTCAGAAGATGTGGACCGAGCTCGATAGCTGCAGTCGCTTAAGTGCGGCCAGTATCCAGTAATCAGGAGATAGAGGGTTCGATCACCACTGTCGGCAGCCCTGAAGATGGTTTTCCGTGGTTTCCCATTTTCACGCCAGGCAAATGCCGGGGTTGTACCTTAATTAAGGCCACGGCCGCTTCCTTCCACTTCCTAGGCCTTTCCTATCCCATCGTCGCCATAAGACATATCTGTGTCGGTGCGACGTAAAGCAAATAGCAAAGAAAAGAAGAAGAAGATGTGGTGGAGCATGTACAGGAGATTTTGGGGCTAATTTTAACACCGCATTCATGCAGGTAATTGATTTGCTCAGTAGTTATTATTATTATTATTATTATTATTATTATTATTATTATTATTATTATTATTATTATTATTATTATTATTATTATTATTATTATTATTATTATTATTATTGCATCATCACACTATACTTTACTCAGCGAAGAAAGTTACGGGAAACTAATTTCATTTAAAAGAAAGCGTTATCTGACTACATTTATAACTTCAATCAATCAATTAATCAATCATTCACTACTGATCTGATTTAGGGCAGTCGCCCAGGTGGCAGATTCCCTGTCTGTTGTTTTTCTGGCCTTTTCTTAAATGATTTCTATGAAATTGGATATTTATTGAATATCTCCCTTGGTAAGTTATTCCAATCCCTAACTCCCCTTCCTATAAATGAATATTTTCCCCTATTTGTCCTCTTGAATTCCAACTTTATCTTCATATTGTGAACTTTCCTACTTTTAAAGACGCCACTCAAACTTCTTCGTCTACTAATGTCATTCCACGCCAACTCTCCGCTGACAGCTCGGAACATAACACTTAGTCAAGCAGCTCGTCTTCTTTCTCCCAGTTCTTCCCAGCCCAAACTTTACAAAATTTTCGTAACGCTACTCTTTTGTCGGAAATCACCCAGAACTAATAGAGCTGCTTTTCTTTGGTTTTCTCCAGTTCTTGAATCATGTAATCCTGGTGAGAGTCTCATACACTGGAACCATACTCTAGTTGGGGTCTTACTAGGGACTTACATGCCCTCTCCTTTACATCCTTACTACAACCCCTAAACACTCTCATAACCATATGCAGAGATCTGTACCCATTATTTACAATCCCATTAATGTGATTACCCCAATGAAGATCTTTCCTTATAAAACACCTAGATAGTTACAATGATCCCCAAAAGAAACTTTCACCCCCATCAACGCAGTAATTAAAACTGAGAGGACTTTTCCTATTTGTGAAATTCACAACCTGACTTTTACCAACCCCGTTTATCAACATACCATTGCCTGCTGTCCATCTCAAACATTATCGAGGTCACGTTGCAATTGCTCACAATCTCATAACTCATTTATTACTCTATACAGAATAACATCATCTGCAAAAAGCCTTACCTCTGATTCCACTTCTTTACTCACATCATATATATACGAAAACGTAAAGGTCCAATAATACTGCATGTAGGAGTTTCCCTCTTAATTATCACAGGATCAGATAAAGCTTCGCCTACTCTAATTCTCTTAGATCTATTTTCTAGAAATACAACCACCCATTCAGTCACTCTTTTGTCTAGTCCAATTGCAATCATTTTTGTCAGTAGTCTCCCATAATCCACCCTATCAAATGCTTTAGACAGATCAATCGCGATGCAGTCCATTTGACCTCCTAGATCCAAGATATCTGCTATATCTTTGTGGAATTCTACAAGTTGAGCTTCTATCGAACCAGTTATTAATTTCGAAAACATGTCTAATACAATCAGAAATAATGCCTTCTCAAAGTTTACACGCAACGCATGACAAACTTACTGGCCTGTAATTTTCAGCTCTATGTCTATCACCCTTTCCTTTATACACAGGGGCTACTATAGCTACTCTCCACTCATTTGATATAGCTCCTTCAACCAAACAATAATCAAATAAATACTTCCGATATTTCCTCAAAATGGCGTTAGTTCTCGTGAACCTTCAACTGTTCCAACATTTTGTATGTTCAGTAAAACATGCACGTCTTAAACGACTGCAATCTGTCAAAGACTTTGATTACTACTTCGTGGAGCGTTTTGACACAGCCCTTATCCGGCCTTGTATATCTCTTCTGCTGTCACTCATCTCGGCTAGAACATTACTGTAGCATTTAACCCATCAATGACGGCTCCATAAATATAGCTCAGAATAGCAACTAAGAGTAATGCGTCTCGTCTGTGAGCAACCCCAGAAGCGCTCAGCGCCCCAACAACCACAGTCTTACATGACAGAATGTAATAGAATACAGAACTAAACTAGATTCTCTATTAAGCTCACCACAAGCTGAAACTAACTTTGTAGCGATACCAAATTAAGCTAATTTTCTCATTAAACTTAATGGAAGCCACTTGAGACTAACGAAATACGACGGAGAGAACACGCGGTTATGATCCCAGGGATTAACTGCAAAAGTTCCACTCGCCCGTTTTTATCTTAACTCTCTAGCGTTACAAATACGTTAACACTCAACACTTGCCTTTGTGATCCATCAATAGACTATTGTTGTGACTAAACGGCGTTTGGTCTGCTGGAGCACACAGCTCTCGATTTAGGACATCCTTCTCGCTTAATAATAATAATAATAATAATAATAATAATAATAATAATAATAATAATAATAATAATAATAATAATAATAATCTAAGAATTTAGAAAGAAAAATTAAAATAACATATAATTTCGCCAATTATTTTGAGGAGGAAAAACGAAGATGTTGGAATTAATTGATTGGTATTTGCAGATGATTTTGCTATACCTTCAGAGAGCCCGACAGATGCAGCAACACAAATCAGTCTCTTGGAGGAAATAGCCAACAAAACAGGTTTCAGAATCTCTGTCGATTTTTTACTAAAACATAAAAAACGCTGAACTTAATCAGACTGGGATCCCAAACTCAGTCAAAAATCCAATCCAAGTAAATCAGCCTGGAAAGAGCACCTTCAAAAGAGAATTACCACAGTGGGTTAAATCCCACCGTTGAAAAACCGCAAGTGGTCTATTCGGATTCCGGGGAAGCCACAGATGTGTGTGTAAGTCGAAGTGCCTCGAGACCCCGTAAGAGCAAAATCCAACCGAAATCAAGAATATGGCTTATGACATTTAACACAAATTCCCTTTTGAAAATTGGAAAACTTAAAAACACCCTAGTCAAATCCAGAGAAAGCAAAATTAAAATTATTGCATTTCAAGTATCACAATACAGAGATGAGTATCCTTTTGATTCAGAATGACACATAATATACACAAGAAAACCAGGAGAACGAGTTATGACAAACTGTCCACAATTTGGGGCCGTATTTATAGTAGATAAGGCAATACTTGATTCAGTTACATCTTTCAAGTCCTACTCAGGTCAACTCTCTACACTGACGATAAAATCAGCAAAAAAGATCTACACGCTAATCATAGAACACGCGCCAATTAATATCGATAACAAAAACAACCCAGAAAAAGTGGAGGAATTCTAGAATCAATTAGATAATATTCTCCAAAAATACCAAAAAATCATGTCGAGGTCTTCATTGGTGACTTCAATGCTCGAATCAGCAAAGAAAAGAAACATAGACACTGGGTCAGTAAGTGGTCAGGACATAAGCAGATCAGCAAGAATGGTATTTGACTCACTGAGACCTGCAAAAACCATGACTTGTTTTCTAATCTACACTTTTCAAGAAAAAACCGTCTAAAACCAAAACTTGGATCTCGCCGAATCCACTATTAGGTGAATACCAACTGGACCATGTAATGATCCACCGTCAAAACACAGTAGAAATAATGAACCACGAAGTTCTTAAAGAACTAGATCTAGATTAAGACCATTACTCCACAAAATTCTCTTTGGACATCATTCCAGAAAAGAGAAAGTTCACTCAGAAAGCTCCACGCCGTAAATACGATGAACGAAAGGTAAAAGGCACTGACCAGTTTATAAAAGAAACACAAAAATTGAATCCACAAAACTGGTAATATATTCAAGCAGGCTTTGTAAAAATTGCAGAAAACATAGCAGCACTATCCTAGACACGGAAACACGCATGGTGGACAGATGAGTGTGATCAACTCACGAAACTCAGACAAAAGTCATGGTTAAATCGGTCATGCAATACAAATCCAAAAACTAGGCAGGACCTCAAAGATGTCAGAAAAATGGTCACTAAATCTATAAGAAGGATTCTTAAAGATCACAAGGACACAAAATTACAAGAAATGGAATCTGACTTCAGGAATCACAATTCACGAAATTTACTACAAAAAATTCAAACAAAAATTAACCAAGTATTCTCCTCCGTCGCTCCAATTCAAGAATTAACTCGAGGAAATGGCTCACAGCAACGCTAAAAACTATGAAATTCTTGGGAAATACTTTTTTAAATAATTAAATTGTGAAAATCCCCAAGAAAAATTCAAATTCTACCCAGTACAACGGAACCCAGGCTCAGAACCACCCAGTGAACAGGATATTAAAGAGATAATTCACTCATTGAAAAATGACAAAGCATCAGGAGACGATCAAATTACTGCATAACTATGGAAAAATGCAACAGAATATCTCATCATAAAACTCAAAGAAATTATGGATGAAAACTAGAAAACTGAAAAATCTCTGCAGAATGGAAGATGGCGAACATACAAAGGGCACTAGGAAACTTTTGTAATACGCAAAAACTGTTGGTTGGACACCCCCTGTTATGGTGAGGGATGAAAAGAGGGGTGAAAACCGGTATAAATGACCGCAAAGCGCGACCTTCACACCCGTTGTTACCAAGCAGTGGGATTGAAAGCAAGTTAAGATGTCAGTGAGGTCTAAAGGTGAATATCGCGCAATTACCCACTACAATTTTGCTTGTGGATTAACTGTTGACCAGTGCCTGGAGGAAATGACTCCTGTGCTGGGGAAAGACTGTCCTCATCGGACAAACATTTTCCGCTGTTACAAAGAGTTCCAGAGGGGAAATTTTGGGGTTGAAGACGATTCTCGTTCTGGGCGACCGTCTGAACCAGTGACTGAGGAAAACATTGAAGCTGTGAATAAAATTTTACAGCAAGAGAGGCGGTTGACATATCGGCAGGTAGAAGAGACCCTCCATATCCCTGCACCAGCTATTCATTCAATTCTACACGACCATCCCCATGTTAGAAAGGTTTGTTCCCATTGGGTGCCCCATTCACTTTCAGAGGAACAAAGGGCACATCGAGTGAAATGGTGCCGAGAAATGCTAAAATAGTTTGAAAATGGGACTTCGCGTAACGTCAATAGCATCGTTACAGGTGACGAAACTTGGCTTTATTATTACGATGTCCCAACAAAATCCTAGAACAAGGTGTGGCTGTTTGAAGATGAGGGTACTACTGTGACTGTGCGAAAGTCAAGGTCAGTGAAGAAAAGGATGATTGCAGTATTCTTCACTAAACGGGGCATCCTGACTCGGGTTGTGCTAGAAACACAAAGGACAGTTACTGTGAACTGGTACAGTGAGACTTGTCTGCCTCAGGTCATCCAGGTTCTCAAGCAGCTCCGTCCAAGGTCACGGCTCTATACTTGGCTCATGCATCACGACAATGCTCCAGCACATCATGCTATTGTAACAATGGATTTTGCTGTCAGATCAGGGTTGACTGTGCTTGATCACCACCGTCCATACAGTCCTGATCTTGCCCCATGTGACTTCGCACTCTTCCCAGAAGTGAAGATGAAGCTGAAACAGTTTTGCATCCGACGAGGAGCATCTGGCAGCATGGGATCAAGAGTGTGAAAATGTAACCGGGAAATGTGGCAGAGTTGGTTCAGTGACTGGTTTCGACGTATGGAGAAGTGTATTGAGTGTGGTGGAAACTATTTTTAAAAAGTCAAAAGCGTTCACTCACATCGCAAAACTTTCCTAGTGCCTTTTGTACATCCACTGTATAAAAAAGGAAACAAGACAGACCCCAACCATTATAGTGGAATTTCACTGCTGTCAATAGCCTATAAAATTCTATCCGAAGCTCTCTTGAACCGTGCAGAATCTCAACTGGATCCATATTCGGCGAATATCAATGTGGATTCAGAAGAAGGCGATCATGCGTAGAGCAAATAATAAATCTAGAAAATTCTATGAAATATTTCCACAGTTCATCAAACAAGAATTACGTCATCACATTCGTCGACTTCAGAAAAGTATACAATAGTATAGATAGAGAATCACTTTTTCAAGTATGAACAGAATTTGGGTTTGATCAGAAAACAACAAACATTATCAAAGAAACACTCACGGAAACCAAATCCAAGGTGAATTTTATGGAAGAATTATGCACAGAATTTCAAATAGACATAGGAGTACGACATGGGATGGAGTATCCCCGTTGCTCTTGAGAAAGTTGTACGGGAATGGAGAAAAGCTGGTGCACCATCCCACCGACTGGGGCTAAAACTGAAAGGCATAAAATCAGACTGCTTAGCATTTGCTGAATACATGGCACTAATTGTCCAAGATATCTCTGACGCACAAAACGACTTGAACTACTACAAGAACAAGCAGCGAAAATTGGATTACAAATCTCATTTGAAAAAACAAAATTTGTGACCGACATCAAAATCGCATCAAATGAACTTCTAATTGGCAATAAAACGATATTTAGAGTAAACGAATTTAAGTATTTAGGTGACATGATTACAGAAAACTGTAAGGAAAATATATCTAATTGAATCTATACTCCAGTAAATGGAGATTGCTTTTCAGTTTTAAAAAATATACAACAAAAGGAGCCTCTCCGAGAACTGCAAAATCCGACATCATACAACTGTAATCAAACCTGAAGCACTCTATGCTTCAGAGACACACAATCTCCAACACAAACCACTAAAACGCCCAAAAGAAGTGAAAGAACGTAAAATAATGAGAAAAATCCTGGGGCCAAGAACCAACGACGCTGTTCATTATTCAAAACCTAACACAGAAATACATAAAAAATCCCAAAATCACAGACATAATCCGAATGCGGAGAATTCAATTCATGGGACACTTAGAAAGAATGGACCCGAACAGACTAACGCACAAAATACATGCATTCATAAAGAACAAGGCTACTAGACCGAATTGGTACAAGCATACATAAAAAGACCCGAAGGCATTAGGATCACCAAACCTACTGGACCAAAATGAAATCAGGAAAATCGCTCACACACGGGGTTTCGATGAATAAGAGAAGACTACACAACATACATGGTCAGAGCAACAAAAACAGATCCAATCGTTGCGTATGAAGAATTACTGGACCAACAGAAAGGCTAGAAAGTGTCTTTTGCGTGATTCTAAGCAACCCATTCGCGAAGAAGAAGAAGAAGAAGAAGAAGAAGAAGAAGAAGAAGAAGAAGAAAACGCTCCAAAATATTTGACAACACAGTAAATTAAAATACCTTGGAGAAATAATTCAAGAAAATAGTTTAGAAAAATCTGCTTTAGAAGAAATATTTCATAAGATGGAAAAAGCGTATGGCATCACTAAGAATTTTTACAAGAAATGCTTATCTAAATAGCTTAAAATAAAGTACTACAATACGGTGGTAAAACCACGCAAGTGAATGTCTAGTTCTGAACTACAGTTTCATCATCATATGCATTTATTCGTCAACAAATATATAATACCTATATACAACGTCATTTTGACGTATTATTTGTGTCGTCTCATATGTCTGAACAGTCCGATTCTGGATGCACAAATTTTATTGCAGTGACAGCACACACTACTTGTTGCTGCAGGTGGCTGTGCAAGAACACCACCCCTCGCATTCGCTCCTCATCTCAGATTCTATTCTTCTCCTCTATCTTGTTCTAGATGTTCAACGTTGTATAAAATGCTACGCCATTTGGGCCTATTCTCGGCTGTAGTTTCCCAGTTGACCGTATCAGTGTTACACCTTTTGAGATTACACTTTATAACATCTGTATACTGTTTAAGCTGCCCTCCATGGTTACGCTGCCATTCTTTAATAGGGAGTACATGATTTTCTTTGGGAGGCGTGTATCTGGCATGTGAACGATATGACCAGCCCAGCGTAGCTGATGCCTGACTATATTTTCCTCCATGCTTGTAGTGTTGGCTTCCTCGAGGATACTAATGTTCGTTCGACGATCTTGCCATTTAACTTTCAGTATTCTCCGCAAGCATCATTGATGGTATTTTTCCAGGCATTTTAGGTTTCTCTTGTAGGTTGTCCAGAACTCGCAACCATAGATAAGAGAAGGTATTACAACAGCATTGTAAACGTACAGTTTGGTTCTCACACTGATACCATGATTGTCAAACACTCTTTTAGCTGACGACCGAAAGCCGCACAAGCACATCTTAAACGATATTGGATTTCTGCATCAATGTTTGCACATGTTGAGAGATGGCCTCCAAGGTAAGGAAAATAATTTATGTTTTGCGTAGATTGTTTAGATAAACTGGAAGTACTAGAAAGAAGAATCATGAGAAAAACAATGGAAAATAAGAAGTAATAACAAAATATACAGAAACATAGAAATTATAACAGAAATCATAAGAAAAATGTAATTGCTATTTCTTTGAACATATCTGTAGAATGGATGATAAGAAATTGACAAAACAGATATTCAAGTACTTTTGAAGAAAAGTCAACGAGGAGTTGGATACAAGAGGTCAAGAAAGATTTAGATAGAAACAAAATAAGAGAAGATTAAACTACATAAAAAGACATCTTTAAAAAGAATGTGAAGAATGGAAGAATTCCAAGGAAAAATGAAAAGTAAACGCGATGCAAAGCGGTCTGAGGAGAGAAGAATAAATCATAATTCAGTTATGAAGGAATATTGGAAATCATGGAAGAGAAAACGACAAGGAAGAATGAATTTAAGTTGGCATGTGGTCCTTAGCAGCCCTGATCGTAAAAAAGAAGACTAATGTAAATGCGTGTCCTCATATCCTAATCTTTTCTGCGAAATTGATTAATATTGTTACATGTTGGCTGGGTAGATAAGTAAACATTGAAACCTGGTAGTAAATAACTTCTAAAATGTAATAGCTACCTACTTAATCTTACACAGCAACACATAGGCATACAAGGACAGTAACTTCCACGACACAGTACAGATCACACAACTCCACAGTTCGCGCTCTCCCTCAGTTCTCCGTGTTCGTTCGCACTAAATCACAGTAAGACTTCTTCAATCCCACAGTGATTCTCGTTGCCGCTTTCGCAGTCTTCAGTTTACAGCCCGCACACGACAGTCTCACAGTTCGGTTCGACGTACGCTGTCCATACTCCAGTAGAACATCGTTCACAGTCCCTTGCCGATACACAGTGTTCTCTTCCACTCTGCTCCAGAGACACGACTCTCACTCACAGCAGCTGGCTCAGGAGACTCAGCTTCACGGCAACAGACAAGCAGAACGAACACTCACTTCCACGGACAGAACACTCTACAGACTGCCTCATGAACTTCAGGCTGTCAACGTCCCCACTGAAAATCGCTCAAACTGCACTCAACTAGACCGCACCGGCTTTCTTTTCAGGAAGACCCGGAAACCACTCCCCCCGCGCGGCGATCAACACAATCTAAATCACCTCCGACATGCTGTCAATTACAATAAGAGATAGTCGGGAGGATTGGGAATGAGTGATAATGAAGGGAGCATTTGCCTGTCCCCATGCTCAGCATGCTACGAGGCCAGATGATGTGATGAGGTATCATAGTGGTGTAATCAAGTACTAAGAATCAAGACAAAACCACATAGGCAGAAATAGAAAAAAAAGCCTACATGTAAAACCTGACAAACTGCAGATTTCACATGCATGGTTGTGGGTTGGATAACTTCAGGTAATATTGTTAGGAGCTGGTATTGTGCAGAAGTCAATCTCCCATTTCAAGCTAGTCCAGTTATTCGGTGCATCAGTCCTTCAGAAATCCTGCTGCACAGCTTTATCTGCTTGAGGTCCTTGGTGCCCAACATCCGATCCAGGAGAATGCGGCCATGTCCACCGATGTGGGGATTTACTTGAGAGGTTGAGCACATGGCAGCGGACCTCCATCCTCCCTGCCAGAGCGATGGCTCTATAAACCGGGAAACTGCTATGAGAGCCCGGATATAGACCGAGAAGTTGGCGCACATTGGTGCCTCTCTAAGTGTCATGCAGGCTGTGTGGTGGTGATCACCAGAACAGCGATTACAGCGTACCTGGATCCACAGATACCCTGTCAGTCACTCCACCTCATACAGCGGAAACAATGAAAAAGATGTAGAGGGGACGTTTAGGTCTCACCTGACTGCCGTTTCTCGATGAGGTGCTCTCCTGGTGGTCCGTCGTCTTCTTCTTCCCGGTGCAGAGGTGGCGTCTGATCATTTTCGGTGGCCTCTTCTTGGCGGGGAAGGAGACCTCGTCCTGGCAGTGGCCCCCATACTGGCCTGGGGACCAAACTGTGTGCGTAACCCCACTGCCATGCTGCCGTCCACTGTCACGGGCACCGTCCTCGATTCCGCCCGTGTGATATGTTTCCCCTGGATGGCCCGTGCTGGCTTTGTAGCATCCACAGCGGCGGCCTTGGTCTGCGTCCTTTTGGTTGTAGTAGGTCACAGGCCCTGATCGGCGTCCACTTGGTGGAGCTGGGATGCTCCTCCTGCGTCGGTACCAACCAACTTGTTCCTCTGCACCTTCTCCCTCTTCATGGTCTGCGTCGTGGCAATGACCTTCGTTGGTATCGGCCGTGGATTCTGTCCGGTGCCGGCAAGTCTCGCCTGTCTTATATAGCTGGACGGCCCTTCGAGATACATCAGGAACCTGAAGACCGTGGAAGTCTCTGTAACTCGGAAGGGTCTCCGTTAAACAATCCTCGTACCTTCCCGAACGTTCGAGACGTCCAGCAACGTAGCGGCCAGTGACAGATTGGCTCGCTGTGTGGTGAAGTGACATCACTACTTATACAGTCCATGTTCGGCTGTTCCTCCCCATGACCTGCGGCGAAATGGCGGACGTAGAGGCCTTGCGCGTATGTGGTGAGGGCGAGAAATAATTTCACGGAATAGATATATATTTCTTAAGGCATTAAATAATAATTATAATTTCGTTTGGCCATTGTTAGCATGGTGAAGCTCTTATAAAACAGCCCCCCGACAAGGGCGGGCGGCATCTGAATTGTAAAGGAACTGCGTGTTAATTGTAGTGGAGGATAGTGTTTTGGTGTATGAGTTGCTGGGATGTTGATGATAACATAGTCAGGGAGCCATGGGAATTATCCATTTAAGGTTAAAATCTTCGACCTGGTCGAAAATCGAACCCGGGTCCTGTGAACCGAAGGCAACTACACTGACCATTTACCCAAGGAGAAGGCCAGTATAAAAATGATTTTAAACAAGCCACTCCACCGGAAATGAGACTAATACTGAATAACAATGAAATCAAGGAAACGACGACAGTTTAAAATGTACCATGAAAGATACACATTAAGCCAGGGATGAATTCAACACATATTCTCTCCCCGGTGACAATGGAGAGATGAACTGCTCTTGCCGAGCGAGTACAAGTCTCTTTGGCTGTAGCAGGTGGTGATGAAGATTTGTCTTCTTGCTGCTGGTGGTTAGGTTGCTTGTTGGAACGGGGATTACACTGATCGTGCCGAAGATACAGTAGAACCTGCCTTATACGTAACTCTGTTCTGCTTAATTCGTATTTGTACGTAATTTCCTTTAGGTCCCGGCAAAATGTTATTTAAAAGCGTGTCAATTAAACCTTATTTATACGTAATTCGTTTATACGTAATTCGCTGTTATACGTATTTAGCGTCAGTGAAATGTAACTGAGTTTTGCGTAATTGTAATGAGCACCTGCTTTTCTTAAAATAAACTACTGTATTTATGAAGTTTCCTCTTTGTCGGCGTAGGTGGAAGTAGAGCGGTCGGGTTTCGGTGCTGAAACAGAAGACAAAGAATTTCGTCGAGTGACATTGTTGACCCTTACTTACTGGCGGCTTAACAAAGGCCAACTGAGCGAGTCCCCTTCGCTCTCTATCTCGCTCCTCCTCCACCTTCCTCGTTTTTGACCTTCACAATGCCGCCAAAGACTAAGATACATTACAAAAAGTGGGCGTTTTTGGTGCGGAAACAAAAGAAAATACAGCAAATTTGCTTGAATATGAGAATTTGTTTCGTGGGAACAACGGAGAAGTAAAATGTCCACGGAGCCGATATCTGGTGTTTATTGTTGAACAGTAGTTTTGCCATTCAGTTGCTTTTGATTAGCCATGGAGAACAGAAAAAGGAAAAGTTATACCCTAGATGAAAAAGTAAAATTTATACGAGAAGTGGACGCTAATCCACACAAAACAAAAACTGAAGTTGCTTCACACTTAGGGATTGCTTATACCACGCTATGTAAAAATAAACGCTATTTTGGATGAATTCTTACAACTTGGTTCAAAATCAGCAAAGCGCAGCCGCCAGCAAGAAGGAAGGTACGTAGATTTGGAGAAAGCACTTTTCACATGGTTTCAGCAAAAGCGGGCTGCAGCTCTACCAATAAGTGGCGACATGCTGAAGGCAAAGGCGTCAGATTTAGCTAAAAAGATGACTATCACTGCTGATTTCAAGGCTTCATCAGGATGGTTGCAAGGATTTAAATATCGTCATGGAATCACAGGGAGAACAATTTGCGGTGACTCAAAAGCTGTGGACGACGTCACAGTGCAACACTGGAAAGAAGAGGTTCTGCCGGGTATCGTAAGCAATTATCAGCCTCCAAACATCCACAACTGTGATGAGACCGGCATATTCTACAATCTCCTTCCTGATAAAACATTAGCTGAAATGGATGACTCATGCCATGGAGAGAAGAAAAGTAAAATTCGTGTAACAGTACTTCTCGCCACCAATGCAGATGGATCTGACAAACTTCCTCCACTTATGATAGGAAAATCGAAGAATCCGAGGTGTTTTAAGGGTGCGAAAACAAAACCTTCGGAATATGCATCCAACAGAAATTCTTGGATGACTATGCTTCTAACGGAACAGTGGTTGAAAAAACTGGACATTAAAACGAAAAAGAAACAGAAGAATATCCTTCTTCCTACGGATCGATGTGCAGCACTTCCACCTCAAATCGTTCTGGAGAATGCCAGAGTGGAATTTTTCCCTCCTTACTGTACCAGTGTTCTACAACCGCTTGGCTTGCGCATCATTGCAAATTTCAAAGTGAATTATAGAAAAATGATGGTTCAACATTTAATAACACTGAGTGATACAAGAAATGAACTTCTCGCCATTAATTTGCTACAAGCCATGGACTTTTTTTCGGCTGCCTGGAAGCAGGTGTCATCCTCCACAATCAGCAACTGTTTCCGCAAAGCTGGTGTCTTACTAGAAAAGGCTGCCTCTGATGATAATTATGGGAACAAAGTTTCATCTGGCAATGAGCTAACGCTACCGGAAGGTGTAGAATTCAATGCTTTTGAGCATTACGATGATAATCTGGCTATATGTGGAGAACTACCGGATGAAGAGATTATTCCTGATGTATGCCAACAGCTACAAGCGACAGTGACAGTGACAGTGATGGAGATAACGACTTGAATCTTGAAACACCTGACCTGAGTGAGGTGTTAAGTGCAATAGATGTGTGTAGGCGTTACATCAGTGCGAAAAGTTGTGAAAATGCTTTTAATTCGTTACTAATTTTGCAAAAGGAGGCTTATACTCTTAATGCAAGAAATGTGAAACAAGCCAGACTATCTGATTTCATTAAGGCTGGACCAAGTTCAAAATAATATTGTCTGTCTTAGTGTATTTATTATTTGCAAGGACTTACACATGCAGGTCTATTCCATTGGTTTTTCGGTAAATATATGATGTATTGTGTAAGTCTGATTTCTAAGTAATTCTGAGTTACAAGTAGTTTTTCTCTTCCTCTTGATATACGTATAAGTCAGGTTCAACTGTATCTGCAAACAGCGGAACAGGTTCACCATAAGTGAGGTATCACGAGAGATCCGAGGACGTGTATAACAGTAGGGAGTTGAGGTGTAAGTCGTGTACGAAGTGCATCATTCATCAGACGGTGCAACGTACAGATTTGCCACATACAGCAGGATGGTATGTCTTTGTTTTATTCGTACAAAGGGCACTAGGAAAGTTTTGCAATACGAAAAAACGGTTGGCTGGACACCCCTGTTATGGTGAGGGATGAAAAGAGGGGTGAACACAGGTGTAGAAGACAGGAAGGCGCGACCTTCACACCAGTTGTTACCAGGCAGTGGGATTGAAAGCAAGTCAGTGAGGTCTAAAGATGAATATCGAGCGCAATTATCCGCTACAACTTAGCTCCTGGATTAACTGTTGAACAGTGCCTGGAGGAAATGACTCATAAGCTGGGGAAAGACCGTCCACATCGGACAAGAATTTTCCGCTGTTACAAAGAGTTCCAGAGGGGAAATTTTGGGGTTGAAGACGATCCTCGTTCTGGGCGACCGTCTGAACCAGTGACTGAGGAAAACATTGAAGCTGTGAATAAAATGTTGCAGCAAGAGAGGCGGTTGACATATCGGCAGGTACAAGAGACCCTTCGCATCCCTGCACCAGCTATTCATTCACTTCTACTCGACCATCTTCATGTTAGAAAGGTTTGTTTCCTTTCAGAGGAACAAAGAGCACATCGAGTGAAATGGTGCCGAAAAATGCTAAAACAGTTTGAAAATGGGACTCCGTGTAACGTCAATAGCATCGTTACAGGTGACGAAACTTGGCTTTATTATTACGATGTCCCAATAAAATCCCAGAACCAGCTGTGGCTGTTTGAAGAAGGGGGTACTCCTGTGACTGTGCGAAAGTCAAGTTCAGTGTAGAAAAGGATGATTGCAGTATTCTTCACTAAATGGGGCATCCTGACTCGTGTTGTGCTAGAAACTCAAAAGACAGTTACTGCGAAGTGGTACCATGAGACTTGTCTGCCTCAGGTCATCCAGGCTCTCAAGCAGCTCCGTCCAAGGTCACGGCTCAACACTCGGCTCTTGCATCACGACAATGCTCCAGCATATCGAGCTATTGTAATAATGAATTTGTTGTCAGATCAGAGTTGACTGTGCTTGATCACAGTCCATACAGTCCTGACCTTGCCCCATGTGACTTCACACTCTTCCCAGAAGTGAAGATGATGCTAAAAGGGCGGCGTTTTTCATCCGACAAGGAGCTTCTGGCCGCATGGGATCAAGAGTGTGAAAATGTAACCGAAGAAAAGTGACAGAGTTGGTTCAGTGACTGGTTTCGACGTATGGAGAAGTGTGCTGAGTGTGGTGGAAGTTATTTTGAAAAAGTCTAAACCGTTCACTCACATTGAAAAACTATCGTAGTGCCCTTTTTATTGTAACGAGTTGGCGGGGTAGCAGATTAGTAAATACTCGACTGGTAGTTTCACATTAAGATGTATTAATTCTAATAACCACTTACACACAATTACGTTCGTTGGAGCTATCTCACACTTTTCAGTCACACTGAGGAATCACCATCAATCAACTCCTGCATTTCCCCTGTTTGATTTTGTGCTGATAATTGTGCCGTCGCCTGACCAAAAATCCTGCCTTTCCTGCTAAAGTACATCACTTATGCCAACTGCATCTAACTTTTGCCTATCTATTTCCCTCTTCAGATTCTCTAACCTACCACAACGGTTCAAAGTTATAACATTCTACGCTCCGACTCGCAAAATGATGATTCCTGATTATTGCCCCTTGCAGCCGGATATCCGAATGGGAGACTATTTTACCTCCAGAATATTTTACCCGAAAGGAAGCCATGATCATTCATACAGAAAGAGCTGCATGTCCTCGGAAATTAATTACGCATGTAGTTTCCCGTTGCTTTCAACCGTGCAGCAGTATCAACACAGCTAAGCCATGTTGACTATTATTACAAGGCCATATCAGTTAATCATCTGCACTGCCGCCCTTGCAACTTCCGAAAGGCTGCTACCACCGTTTCGACGAACCATTCATTAGTCTGTTCTCTCGACAGATACCCATCCAATATGGTTGCACCTATGGCTCGATAACTTGCTTCATTGGGACACGCAAACCTCTCCAGCGCGGCAACGTCACATGATTCACAGGGGAGGTTAACCAATAATATTCCTTATTAGTAGGACACTTAGATGGAAGAATGTAAATTTACCTTTACGATTCAAGGAATTACAGAAATTTCTAAAAAGACTTATACCGAAACGTGAGTAAATGTTCAAATGTCGAATAATTTTATCACAGTGTTGTTTCTTCATGGAAGGATATCATTTTTCATCACTCTAAATCTTTGACTGGAAAGGGTTAATCAGATGCATGCTAGCCAGCTATGCTAGGATTCGATTACACCACCTTAAGACAAGAGTGTGCATCTTCTTTCAGCCGTTCTATTCATCCAGTCTGGTATTCGAAGAGCAGTGTTGTCGTTGTTCTGTTCGATTGGTCTGTACTTCTCGGTGATTGAGTGCTGTAATGGCAGGTTCCATCAGTATACAGTCCCAGAGCGTCGTTAATCAGTCAATGGAAGGCATTCACTACGGCCGCTCAATCTGGTTGAGTAATGTTTAAATAGCTCATGCGGCACTCCACTTGTTTCTGATGGTCCCCATTAGCAAACCGTCCAGCCACAATTACTTCTAAGTGCCTATAATTTGATATAAACAATACATTAACAGAGTTTATCGATATTCCGGAGTTTTTAAAGACCCAAATACCTGGTAAGAAGTTTAATTACATGCAGTGTAATTTTCCAAGTGAATTACAGTACGGGAGAAGGCTACAAATGGATTTCAAATTGTATTTTCCATCCCCTTATTCTGGATTGGGTTATCATCAGATTCCGGATTTTAGACAGTAGTGAGTTAAATGCAAACGTACTGAAGCCAGTAATAAGTATACACCAGCTGCACCTGCTATGAGTTTTGCATAAATAAAGGGTGCGGCCTATTAGAACCCCTAGAATTTATGTTACTCTCGCTGTATTACGGAAGAGCGGGCTGGTTGACACTTCCTAATAAACAAATTAGTTTGTATTCTAACCTGTTATTGCTTAAACTTCCGAGCTCTAGTTATCATTTATACCAGGCGGCTCGCGAGCTCCGTACTTTCTACTTATAAATGTCCCGCATGCACAAATGATGAATGGGATGTCTACTAACTGATTTTCACAGGGGCACTACTGCCAGCAGGAAGGTTACGTCAGAATGTGAAGAGATAAAAACCGGACGGTCTCTCGCAGCATGTTCCTCAGCGCTACTCGTTTAATGCGACCCCTTGGATTAGTAAACCTCGGTTTCGAACGCATACTGTAGCACTGGGGTGGTGTATGGCACATCAGCACTGTATCTGCTGTCGGCAATGGCTAGTGTGTTCAGCAACGACGAATACACAGTAATCTAAGGAAAATCTAACCGGAATGAAAGTGAAGCTCCAAACAGACGTCTGCCTCCTACACATATATTTCACCGAACAGTATTAGTTTTTGTTTCATACAAATAACCCGCTTACAGAGTGGAATGTCTACACGTGTATAAACTAACAGGCAATGAAATTGTCTTTTCTGCATCTTTGGCGTATTTATAAATGCATCCTGTTATGGAACGTGTGTAGTAAAATGAGTGCTGTTTGTTTCATAACATCCAAATACAGTACGTTGTAGTACTCCTTCGAAAACAAGTGATTAGGCATCCCATGCATCACCTATGTATGCGGGACATTTGTAAGTAGAAAATACGGCACTCGCGAGCCGCCTGGTATACCATTGGTATAACTAGTCTAGAACATCAGATAAAAAAGATGATATGAAATCTAGACATTCGCACAATTAAGCGTGTTATTAGTATGGTGTAGTGATTGAAAGGTATGTCCCCCCTCCTTCTCAGTGTTCATATAGAACATGCAGTAAAGGAAATCAAAGAGGAATTTGGGAAGGAAGGCCTTCCTTAAGAAAAGAAACTTGCTCACCTTGAACATTGAATTAGAAAGATGCTTTTGAAAACTATCGTCTGGAGCGTGTCACTGTATGGAAATTAAACATAGACGATAACTAGCTCAGGAAGAAAGAGAATAGAAGCTTTTGAAATGTGGTGTTACAGAAGAATGCTGAAGGTGAGATGGATAGTTCGAATCACGAATGAAGAGATACTGAATCAAATTGGTGAGACGAGATCGATTTGGCTAAATTTGACAAAAAGAATGGATATATGATAGGACACATATTAGGACGACCAGAACTTGTGCAGTTAGTTTTTGAGGGAAGTGTAGGTGGTAAGAACGGTAGGTGTAGACCAAGCAGATTATAGCAGATGTAGGATGCAGCAGTTACGTAGAAAAGAAAAGTTTAGCGCGGGATAGGGTGGCATGGAGAGCTACATCAAACCAGTCTGGACTGATGGCTCAAACAACAACATGCACAAATTACAGGCAAAACAACCTGATAATGCGTGTTAAGATGTTCTAAACAAATAGTTTAAATTGGGCCGTGAAGAAATTATTTTATTTATTTATTTATTTATTTATTTATTTATTTATTTATTTATTTATTTATTTATTTATTTATTTATTTATTTATTTATTTATTTATTTATTTATTTATTTTCATTTTTCCTTACGTCGGTTACGATGCTATGGTAATGAAATAACCTACTTAGTACACTGGTTAAGAACCTCCTCCTGGTTTATTGTGCTTCATTCAATGTCGTCACTAATTTAGAGGGTTCACCCTTAATTACTGGTTTTACGAGGGAGAAGCAGGAAAGGATTTTCCAATCTGTTACAAGTCATCTCCCACTTAGAGGTCAATGACCTCTGCTCCCACAGTGAACTCAAACAGTTTTAGACGATATCCGCTTTCACTCTCTCGAAGGAAATTAACTCGCTAATATTTCCATATTGTTGAGGCTAGGGAAGTCCCGATAGCGATCAGTACGCTCAAAGTGGGGTGGCCATGCTATTGTGCTGTCTGCCCTAGCGTGTGTTGTTGTATTTGTTTGGCCTTTGGAATGCAGCAAAGTGTGACGTTATTCGGTTTTGAAATGATATGGAGTTCGGATCAACAATACCTACTTTGTTTTGATATTGACATGGGCTCGGATCCATGGCAACCACGTCAGTAGCGTCATCTTCTCACTGTGCGTTTCTTCCTGTAACTAAGAGCTTGGCAACATCTCGTATCAAGTGAACCGCGTTCTACTCCTCAGTCCTGAATAAAAATATTTGAAGTGGCCGGAAAACTAATAATAACAATAATAATAATAATAATAATAATAATAATAATAATAATAATAATAATAATAATAATAATAATAATAGTTACGACCGAGCTCGATAGCTCCAGTCGCTTAAGTGCGGCCAGTATCCAGTAATCGGGAGATAGTAGGTTCGAACCCCACTGTCGGCAGCCCTGAAAATGGTTTTCCGTGGTTTCCAATTTTCACACCATAAGACCTACCTGTGTCGGTGCGACTTAAAGCAACTAGCAAAAAATAATAATAATAATAATAATAATAGTTACGGTAATTTCGTGGATCACAGAGGACTAAGAAGCTGCCGGGGTGAATGGGCGACAAGGAATTAAGTATGCATAAATTAACACAACGGAATTCGAAATTATATTTCTTTCCTTTCTTCGTTTTTGAATTAAAAATTTGATAAATAGAAGATCTGAATGAACAATAACAATTTATAATGAGCTCCTCAGCTCCAACAACAACGACTTAAACCCCCAAAATTACTCCAGAGTGTAGGAAAACATCAGCTACAAAACTTGAGAGAATTTTTTTTGTTGCTTTACGTCGCACTGACACAGATAGGATTTATGGCGACGATGGGACAGGAAGGAGCTAGGAGTGCGAAGTAAGCGGCCGTGGCCTGAATTAAAGTACAGCCCCAACCACGGAAAGCCATCTTCAGGGCTGCCGACAGTGGGGTTCGAACCCACTATCTCCCGAATACTGGACACTGACCGCACTTACGCGACTGCAGCTACCGAGCTCGGTCCACTTGAGAGAATTATCAACATGATAATATACAAGGAGATGAAAATTTTCGCTCTTGAACAGGTACACCATTTATAAGAGCATGTTTGCTCCACTAACTTCCATAGCCTAGGAGTCTGAGCTACAAAGGTTAATATAGTCCAGCCTCTCTGAGGTATACGTTTCTTACAGCGCACACGTTTATACCTGACAATCGTCAAAAAAGTAATTTACAGTCACACAGCCCTGGTTTGGGCTTATCTTCTGCTCAACATTTTTTTTCACTTTCTGTTCCAGAAAAATAAACAAGGCAATGAATGCCCATGCTAAATGGCCTTCATTTTAAGAAAAGGGTTGAACATGAGTGGCCATGAACAAAAGACTAGGAGGCGAAACACTTCTACTCGTTCTAGAATATTTTAAAACCCTAATTGGGCTTATGGCCAAAAGATACACAGGCTAAACCTATTCTACGCGGGGTGACTAAATGAGAAACATTAAAATACAAAAGGGTGTTAAGAATTTTAGATGATTAGAAACTTTAGCCACCCCATACCAAGTTGAATGGAAATCAACAGAGGGTAATCACTCTTTGTTTCCTTACATTACATATTTCCCAGAAAGGAATAAAACACAGTCCTTACACCGGTAGAAAATTCTACATTTAAATCACAAGGGTTAGAAATTTACAGAAAATAAAAGGACTTTGAAACCTTCCCCTCAAGATATCTGCCAGAGCTATCACATGTTGTGAAATTTTTGCTCACAGCGGCCCCTGCCCCCGAATTAAATGCCACACTCACTAAATTGGAGTGATGAAGATGACAATGCGGACCTGAAGCGCCCAGCTGTTATTGTATTTCTAGGGGAAGTTTCCAGAACTCCTTACAGATAGGCTGGATTCCTGTACACACACCCAATTTTAATTGGCTAGCGAAAATATTTACAAATTTCTGATTGGTTGAAGAACGAAGAAGAAGTATCTTCATATGGGAGAGTTTCAGAGGTATCTTTTTTAAAATACCTTGCATAAATAATGACGGGGTTTCGATTCCCACATCAGCCATCCTCGGAGTGGTTTTCCGTGGTTTCCCACTTCTCCTCCAGGAAAATGCCGGGGTGGTACTAACTTAAGACCACGGCCGCTTCCTTCCCACTTCCTCGTCTGTCCCGTCCAATCTTCCCATCACCACCCCCACCCCCCACAAGGCCCCTTTCAGCATAGCAGGTGGGGCAGCCTGGGTGAGGTACTAGTCCTCCTCCCTAGTTGTATCACCACGACCCAAAGTCTCACGCTCCAGAACACTGCCCTTGAGGCATAGAGGTAGGATCCCTCGCATAGTCCGAGGGAAAACCAACCGTGGAGGGTAAACAGATTAAGAAAGAAAGAAAGAAATAATAATAATAATAATAATAAAAGCGAAATGTTTGATTATTGTACCGAGTGAGTTGGCAGTGCGTTACGGTCACACACCTGTGAGCTTGCATTCGTGAGATAGTGGGTTCGAACCCCACTGTCGGCAGCCTTTAAAATGGTTTTCTGTGGTTTCCCATTTTCACACCAGACAACTGCTGTACCTTATTTCAGGCCACGGCTAATTCCTTCCCACTCTTAGCCCCTTCCCATTCCATCGTCCCCATAAGGCCTATCCGTGTCGGCGAATCGTTAAGCTAACTGTAAAAAGTAAACTCCCCATTATATAAGGAAGAGTATCAATTAGTTGATACCAAAGTTACTGGATGAATTGCTGGCGAAAGAGGAATCATTCCTGTCCTTTTCGTCAACTTCTACAAATTATTTAACTTCGATCAGGTGTTAATAAGAAGTTGGAGTGATCCCCTTGAAACATTAAACAAAACCCTAAAGAATCATATCTCTTAAACTTTTTAATGTAACAACATATGTCAAATGTACTAACCAGCCATTATGTCATCAACTCCTCAATATTTCTTTAATTATCTTTTTTGTGTATATTTCGTCCTCAGGGTCAAACTCCATCTGAAGAAAGCCGAAATACATAAAAGTAATTATATTTAACTGCGTAGGGCCTATATAGAAATACTTTTCTCTATGTAAGTTTAATGAAAACAGAATATGAGGCCTTGTTTTGAAGACTTGAAATTAAATATGAATCTAATTTCCGGGTGCTCGGTTAATAATTATGTGCGTTAGATTATCGTGGATTAGTCCATAGTATGCACACTTCGCATGATTTCACTGAAAGCCGTGAAGAACACCAACAACTGAAAATCTAAGAAGCTGCGCCTCATATTTCGTACCTTATTTTAAGTCCTTTTGAAGGAATAAAAATTCTGTGATACGGCAGCATGTTAGTTGAAATTCCTATCATTCAACAGTGGCACGGTAATAAATTGTAAGGTGCGCTATGATGAGAAAAGTGAAATATTTTCAGGGGAATTGGATGGAGGTAATATACATTTGTAACAACGAACTATCTACGACATCTCATAAGGTAGTGTGACGACATATTGTGATACACGAATATCTAGAAAGTGAAATTCTTATTTCATACATTCTTCCTTATCCATTTCTCTTCCCGCAGGCTTCTTTCCGCCTTTCTCCCTCGCTTCGTTTAACAAAAGAGCGGCTGTGGCCATTTAATGCAGACTGAAAGCCACACATATTTCTGCCAGGTTTTTAGCGGGCAGCGCGCTGGTTCGGGGACTCCCTAAATGGAAAGACAACATGGAACAGTTCAAATATTTATTTCCGTTAGCGAAGTGGTGTCTCGCCGAGGAATATCCTAATAGCAGGGTGATGTCTCGCTACACGCGCCCTTGCTCTGCCGTCTGTACAGGGCGCACTACCAGTCACCGTACGTACAGTGGTATTCATATTAATTGCTCCAGTGGTCAACTAGGCCATCTCGTGGAGCTTCTGGTATTAAGATGGTCTCAGAATATGAAGAAGTGAAAATTATCAATTTCCAAATCATTGTTAAAGAAAGAATGTCAAAAATAAAACGATTCTATAATAATAACTAGGGCCCTGATGTTTATGCGCTAAGAATGTTAGAAATATGCAAGCATTTATGGCCTGAAACTGCACTGAGACAATAAATATGACTTTTAAAACTTTTTGGTCACATTATCGAAATCCTCAAAATATTGCTGCTGTTTAAATTAACATTATATTGAAAATATACTCAGAAAATCTAGAACATTCAATAATCATAAAGAAGTAAAAATATTAATTTTATTATTATATTTCGAACTGGCAAATGTACCCGTGTTTCGCTACGGTATTCTACATTGTATACGGATTTCTCCGTAAATTACTGTAAAGGCAGTAAGACTATATTAAATTCCACATACAAGCGGACTTCGCCATCAGACGACTCGTTCAGTGTTCTACATGGTGTGTCCTATGACATTTTCTCGTATCTAAAGTTAAAAACTTCATCACTGATCCGTATTGAACGAATAGTTACAATGCTAAAAAGAGAAAGATGTTCCACCTTTTCAATACAATAACACTGTTGCACGAATCAATATAGCAACATATTTAATTCATTAAGGGACCGGTTCCGACATCTGTTCATGTCATCATCAGCCTACACAAAAATGGCAAGAAGTTAACACAATTGTAACACTTATGACACTTTTCTTGAATTAAAAATAGAAGTTCATGTAGAGGTTCTTGAGCGCTCTTGCTGATCTTAAGGTTAAAAAAATGATGCAGTATATTTCACAATTGTTGTTATTCAAGGAATAAAATTTGTTGTTAGGTAACAAATGATATGATTTTGTTTTTGTACTTCAAAAAGTGGATAGTGATATATATACAAACTCTTAGAATATGAGACTATTAGTACTGATATGGATTTTTTGAGATCTAAAGAAAATAAAATAAATTAAAAATAAGAAATATAAAAGTGAAAATGGTAAGGTAAGTAATATTATGAGGCTCACTTTAATTTAGCCTTGTCATGAAGTACAAGAGGAAGTAAGAACCGAAACTTGATTATAGGTAGAGGATAGGAGGGGGTAAGGGAGTAAGGGGAGTAGTTTAAAGTGGGTCAGGGGGGTGTTGTCGTATGATCAAGTAGCGTGAGAAGGTGTTGTGTATTTCGTGGAAGATTGAACGCCTACTGGTCAACTTGAAGCTTTTGAAAACTAAGATAAGGAAGTCAAAAAGAATGTTCGGTTTTTCAGACAAATCGTTAAGGTTTTGGTTAGGATTAAAATGTTGATCAAGGTGTATTAAACAATTTTCAGTGATATCAAGAAGAGGGCCTTTGTTTAAGGTACTGATAAATTCAATGTCTTGGTCTAATGTAGTGAAATGATGTTTTACGTCTTGCATGTGTTGACCTATTGCTGAGAATTTATTGTATCTTATCGCGTTAACATGTTCTGAATATCTAATTTTGAAGCTGCGTCCAGTTTGTTCAATGTAAGAAGAAACGGTATACGCCAGATTTTGAAAATATATTAGTTCTGTTTATAGATTTGGAGTTATAAATTACATCCGTGTTTCTATTGTTAGTTCGAAAGGAAATTTTGAAAATATGTTTTTTGAAGATATTGCCAATGCAGTAGACGTTTTCATTGAAAGTGAAGGTAGAGTAAGCTGCTGGTTTAGGATTGTCATTTGATAATGTTGTATTTGTTCGGTGTTTAAATTTATTGATTATTCGTTCAATGAAATATCTGCTATAACCATTAAATTTAGCGATGGAACGTATGATATTAAGTTCTTTCTTTAAATTTTCTTTGGTAAAGATATGTGGATGATACATTGGTAATTCTAGATGATAGGATTATCAATGCATCCTCTACTATTAATAATCTCTACAAGATTGATCCTCATATTAAATTTACACTTGAAACTGAATCCAACAGTTCAATCAATTTTCTAGATATAACAATTAGCAGATTACCTTATTCTTTATCTTATATGATTTATAGGAAAGCCGCACAAACAGCTACTACCATAAGACAAGATTCCTCACTTTCAAACCGCGCTTTCAAAATACCTTTATCTAAAGAAAATTTTAAAAAAGTTACCGGTGCCGACACTATAGGTCCTCTTTTCCTAAAAGATACTGCCAGCACTCTATGCGTCGCCCTCTCTAAATTATTTAACAGATGTTTTGCCGCGAGCTATTTTCCTATTACCTGGAAACAGGCAACTATTGTTCCACTTCTCAAATCAGGTAACGAATTTAATGTTTCATCTTACCGACCGATTTATATTCTCCCCACACTATCCTTTATCTTCGAAACAAATATATACACCAGCGTCTCCTCGCATTCACTTTGCCGTATATCTCAACCAAGCAGCATGGTTTTCTACCAGGTGGCTCTTGTCTAACAAACCTGGCCACTCTGCATAGCATTGCATCACACGCCATTGCAGCTAAATCACAGCTGGATATCTGCTACGTAGTCATTTCGAAAGCTTTCGATTCTGTAGACCATACTCTGTTGCTCCATAAACTCTCCGAACGATTTAATATACATGGCAGTCTTCTGACCCTCTTGCTGGCTTCCTACATAACCGTTGGCAGAGAGTGGTAATATCAGGCACTACATCCTCATGGTTACCAGTCACCTACGGTGTCCCACAAGGCAGTACTCTTGGCCCCTTGCTGTTTTCTTTGTTTATGGACGATCTGCCGTCCGAACTCAACGAAACACCGAATACCCTACTCTTTGCTGACGACTGCAAGATATTTAGGGAGATCAGGAATCCAGCAGATGCAGCTCTGCTACAGTCCTCACTTAATGCCCTCTTGAATTGGTGCCGTACTTGGAAACTTATCCCCAATCCACAAAAATGCAGCCACATGACCATAACACTACGTAAATCTCCTCTATCGACATCGTATTACCTGTTCGACAAGCCGATCACCGTAGTTACGTAACAACGTGACCTAGGTGTAATATTCGATACAAAATTACAATTTAAGACCCACATAGAAACATATACAACCAAGGCTATGAAATTACTAGCCATTCTCTATCGCTTCACAGAAAGTTCTGACCCCATTGCTCTTCGTCACTTCTTCCTCACGATCATTTAACCTCTCATAAACTACTGCTCTCCGATTTGGACAACAACCTCCCCCTCCAGTACTAAGCAGTTAGACAGAACAGTGTCCTTCTTTGCTGCAATTGTAAGGAACAGAAACCCCAAGTTCAGAAATCTGTGTACGCAGCAGGTATTAATGGCAATTAATATGTCACCGCTGCACATCAGGCGACAGGTAGCTGACCTGAGTTTCCTCCACGAGATCTTAAATGGACATTACCGCTCGGAACACCTTGTCTCACTCTTCTCTCTCCGTGTTCCTTCCCGCTCCACCAGAACCAAAGACCTTCTCCACATTCCCCACACTCAGCACTCAATACTTCAACGATCTTTCCTAATCCGCCTCCCAACACACTTTAACAATATTAATTGGAGACAAGAACTTGATATAGCATCAAATAAAAGTGTATTCGAGAGGTGTGTAAATAGTATTTTAAAGATAAGTTGATGTGAAGGGATTAAACCGCCATCTTGACCCATGACAACTTGGCTATGAACATGGACATTCTCATGGTTTTCGATCTGGGCAGTTGTTATTAGTAGGCTGTGTACCTGATCTTGTTATATTTTGTTATGTTTGTTATATTTTATTATGAAAGTTTACGTTTGTTAAATAGTCTGTTGACAGTGCAAGTGAAATTTGCTCAGTGTAGCTGTATCTTGTGCTTCCTGAATAAATAAATAAATAAATAAATAATACAGAGGGAAAAAATATGACATGTCATCAACATTCGGGCCCTAATAATAACATACATCACACAAACATCATTATACAGTGTAATGCTTTGCAGCATCCAGTCTGCAAGCCTCCGTCAATTTATTAAACGCTTCCACAATCCTCTATTTGTAAGTAGCTCTGTAGTTGCGAATAAAAGGCTGTAACATGTAGGTAATTTAAAGTATTCTATTCTTGATTTTTTTTTTTTTTTTGCTTATGGTAACGATGGGATAGGAAAGACCTAGGAGTCAGAAGGAAGCGGTCGCCCTTAATTAAGGTACAGCCTCAGCATTTGCTTGGTGTGAAAATGGGGAAACCATGGGAAACCATCTAATGGGTAGATGATAGTCGGTTTCGGGTTCGAACCCACTATCTCCTGGATGCCAACTCACAGTTGCACCGTCTTACCGCACGGCACACTCACCCGGTCTCTCTCTCCAAGGTAACCTGTCCTCCTCCATTCGCCTCATATACCCTAAGACCGAAGCTGCTTCATGTGCACAGCTTTTATTAATCAAGTTCATTCCTAATTTAGCACTCATCTCCTCATTCCGAGTACCCTCCTTCCATTATTCCCACCTGTTTGTACCAGCGATCATTCTCTCTACTTTCATGTCTGTTACTTCTACCTAATGAATAAGAAATCCTAAGTCCACCCAGCTTTCGCTCCCGTACAGGAAAGTTGGCCTGAAGATATGTAAAAATAGTTTCCTTGACTTCTTTCTCACAGAATACTGTTGGCCGCAACTGCGGGCTCACTCCATTACCTTTGCTGCACCTTGATTCAATCCCACTTACTAAATAACTCCATCCTGAGGAAATACTTGAAACCGAGTGACTGTCCCTGCAATTACAGCTGTGAGCTTGCAGTCGGGAGATACTGAGTTCTAATACCTCTGTCGGCATCCCTGAAGATGGTTTTCCGTAGTTTCTCATTTTCACACCAGGCAAATGCTGGGGCTGTACCTTAATGAAGGCCACAGCCGCTTCTTTCCCACTCCTAGTCCTCTCCAATCCCATCGTCGCCATAGGATGTATCTATGTCGGAGCGACGTAAAAGCAAACAAAAGAAGAATACTTGAAATTATCTACATGTTCCAGTCCAGCCTTGTTTTCCCAACCCAACATTCAAAAAGTAAAAGAATAAAAATAGAAGTGCACAGGATCAGAGAGAATCAACAAACGAGTAAGTAACGACGTACCGCTGAGAAGGAGAGTCTGACAAAATAAGTGCCTCAGAATCTCAGAAAAACGTGAGGAGTCATCAGAAATGTAATCATACACGTCCTAAAAGATGGTCTAGTCTACTACGTGTTACTAAGTATTTGGTTTATATCGGGCATAACAAATATTCACCGAACTCGATAGCTGAAGTCGCTAAGTGAAGCCAGTATCCAGTATTCGGGAGATAGTGGTTTCGAACCCCACTGTTGGCAGCCCTGAAGATGGTTTTTGGTGGTTTGACATTTTCACAACAGGCAAATGCTGGTAAAAATGAAATGTCATATGGCTTTTAGTTCCGGGATATCCCAGGACGGGTTCGGCTCGCCAGGTGCAAGTCTTTCTATTTGACGCGCGGAGGCGACCTGCGCGTCGTGATGAGGATGAAATGATAATGAAGACAACACATACACCCAGCTCCCGTGCCATTGGAATTAACCAATTAAGGTTAAAATCCCCGACCCGGCCGGGAATCGAAACCGGGACCCTCTGAACCGAAGGCCAGTACGCTGACCGTTCAGCCAACGAGTCGGACGTCAAATGCTGGTACTGTACCTTAATTAAGGCCACGGCCACTTCCTTCTCACTCCTGGCCCTTTCCTATCCCATCGTTGCCATAAGAACTATCTGTATCTGCGTGACGTAAAGCCAATTGTAAAAAAAAAAAAAAAAAAAAAAAAAAAGGAAGTACTACTATGTCAAATACTGTGGGCAGAACGCTAACCATTCTACCCCGCTTTGTGTTAACTTTAATAAGAGTGTAAACATTTAAATTCTACTCCTCCAAGGGGCTTTATGTTTTTGCTACAGTACTTTTGCGCATTAGATTCGTTGAAGGCTAAACGTAAGAAAAATTTTACTCGTCCTAAACACTTGATCACCGGAGATATTTCTTTCTTTCTTTCTTCCTTTATCTGTTTGCCGTCCAGAGTTGGCTTTTCCCTCGATCTCAGCGAGGGACCCACCTTCACCGCTTCAAGGGCAGTGTCCTGGAGCGTAAGACTTCGGGTCGGGAAGGAAGCGGCCGTGGCCTTAAGATAGCTACCATCCCGGCATTTGCCTGGATGAGAAGTTGGAAACCATCGAAAACCACTTCGATGAAGATGGCTGAGGTGGTATTGAAACACCCCCTTCCCCCTCTTACTCAGTCGACCTCCCGAGGATGAGTGAACCCCGCTCCAGTTTTCATAACACTTTTCGAATTTTGTGGGTGAGCCAGGAATTGAACTCAAGCCTCCGGGGTCGGCAGCTAATCACACTAACCACTACACCACAGAGACCGACACAGAGATATTTAAAATAAGAATGGTGAATGAAACATAATAGTTTATACTCGCACATTGTTATTGGAACAGTTTCTGTTATTGATTCTGGTCCTCTAACTTTCCATTGCAGGCCTGATGGATGCTCACTTATTTATAAAGGCAGACTTATGTGAATACTTACATATTTACGTATGGCCAGTACTTCAACTAATATGTTAGTGTCGTGCTCCATGCTGTAGCGAGTAAAGATATTGCTCCTCTCCCCTCCAGCCGGTCTTGAGACTAATCCCATATGATTTTTGTCCATTTATTCGCGTCCCGCCCACGGAAACCGCCGAGTCGGGAGAGGCCATCAGCGTAATGCAGCCGCTCTCCCTGTCCTCATTAATATTGTATTTCTTGTTGGTGCGTCCATCTCACCGGCTGACTTATGGGGAAGGCTAACTCAGAAGAGGGGTGGCGGCGGAAGAAGTAAGGTGTGAAGTAAATGGTGTGTACGATAAGCTCTGGATATGATACACTCCTCACACACAAAAAACCGTAATTAAAGTAATGGTGTGACATAGCACGCAAGTCTATTCAAATTAGTTATCAGCGCATGAGTCATGCACAACAGATTTCTACATCCCAATTATTACTGCCCGCGTGTCTGATAACTTGAAACTTGACGTTTAGGCATGAATATGTGAGACTGCAAACTTACTAAAGCGAGTAACAAGTATTCATAAGTTTCTGCCGGGTTTCGTGTTAAAAGAAACACGTAATTTCCAAGGGAAGTTCATCTTTTGTTTATCGAAAATATTGACCATTGGCTTCTACACAATTCACCCATCTTTTAGGTAAGTTATGAACACCATGGCATGGTATGCTTGTTTTTTGCGGCAAACTATTCGCCAAGCCATTTTCCAACTGGTTTCGAAATTGCTGAAGTGCTGCTCTGCGAGCGCGTGGCCCACTGATACGAAGAAGTGATAGTCAGTTGACGCCAGGTAGGGGGGTGCGCAAGAATATCCCATCCAAGCGATTTCAAGGAGTCTTTCACTGGCGCATTGTCGTGTAACAAAATCACTTCGGCATGTCTCCTGGCCCATTCCCGTCATCTTTCATCAATGCGTGATTCAAATTAATCATTTGTTAGCGATGCGTTGTGCGTTAACGGTTCAAGACTTCATAATACACAATACCGCTCTGATCGCACCACACATGTTTAACTTGTCGAAACCATGTCTCACATGTTCTAATCGATGGAGCTGTTCACCACATGTTTCTACCGACAAAAGATGAATTTTCACAGCATTTTTTTCCTTTGATTAAATAAGAAAAGTAATGCGTCCCGCAAATAATATTTTTCAGACACAAACGTCGATATGATCACTGAACGATACAACACAGACGCTAGTGTTTGGCGTACTCAGCTTCTGTGTATTGGTAGGTTAATGTCAGACGAACAAACTGACGTATGTGTCAAATGAATACGCTGCGTAATGTTCGCTGGCACCATCTCTTAGTGAAACCGGAAAGTACTTATGCGTACACCCTGCATACTCTAGTCTGTACAACAGTTCTGCTACGAAATTTAGGAAACCCCCTGGAAGTTACGCTACTCTCCCTGTATTACCGAAGAGCGGGTTAGGAGACACTACCTACCAGCCATTCTAATCTAATACTACCTAAACATCCGGACTCTAGTTATCAGGAAGTGTAGCCAATCCCGCTCTTGCATAATGTAGTGAGAGTAATATAAATTCTAGGGGTTCTCATGGGCCGTACTCCTAATGCTTATGCAAAACTCACAGCATGACCGTTGTGCAGGGTAGGGTAGTCTTGTCACTCGCTTCAGTCAGTCTGCATTCTGAACTATACCTATAGTTCGGCCCACGAGAGTTGGATTCGGTCGTTTAGTGCCACCAGCGGGAAAAAGTTGTCTAACGCTGCTTGAAAATGATCTGTTGCTATGGCAACGATAACAGAGATGCCATATTTAAGGAAGCTTCGCCACGTGGGTTGGGCTGCTCTCAGTCGCTTTTGTGATATTATTCAGAGTGGTACCGTGTTAAATGTGTTAGTTATTGCTGGTGGTGATGGTGGTTATTTTTTAATAACAAGTACAACCAGGCAACCATCCTCTATATAACACTAATCACAGAGGAAAATGGAAGGGATCTGACACTTCGACAAATGAAGGTATCGGCGAAAGAACGACAAGAGCCACGAAGGGCGTGAAAACGAAGAACTCCCTAGCCCTCGGAAACCTAATAGAATGAGGGTCGGAAAACAACAACAGTTGACCAAGGGAGGTTGGATAGGATAGATGATAATGAGGATCCTAGCACAAGTAAGCCGACGCAATGCCAGGACTCAGCTAAAGGCCCCAAAGTCGCTATCCCATGCTCCAAACTTCAGAGCCCTTGGAGCCCATTTATTCGCCTCTTACTACAAGTGGCGTTAGTTGTTGCTGGATTGTATGATTATTTACGTGTTTGTTTCCTGAATATTATTTTGGTTGTTTTTTTAAGCTAATCATTGGCTAGTAAATCTTTCTTTATTCGAATCAGAAGTACAATAGAATGACACTACATTTAAAAGAAACAAACTATATACACAGATATATACAAGAGAAAGGTCTTCAACAAATATATGTCATACAGATGTCACACCGATACGGCCCAAAATTTGGCCACTTCAAGGGCATTTGGATTGTCTACCACCAAGTCTTCCATTGTGCAGTTTGATGGACACAAGGGACAGCATAGCAGATGTTTGGTTGTCTGAAGTTCACCACAGTCACAAAAGGCCGTATCGATGGGGAAGTTCCGCTTTTGTAGATTCGCTCTGGTTCTACGCGCTCCAGACCTAAGTCTGTTTAAGACCTCCAAGTCAACCAGTCCTCGGTGTGACGGGGAGGCAACACTTCCCGTGGTTCCATCCATTTCAAGAGGCGAGGGGTCTTTTGTTTCCATTTGGTAATCCGGCTAGTAAATAAATGAAATGAAATGAAATGGCGTATGGCTCTTAGTGCCGGGAGTGTCCGAGGACAAGTTCGGCTCGCTATATTCAGGTCTTTTGATTTGACGCCTGTAGGCGACCTGCGAGTCGTGATGAGGATGAAATGATGATGAAGACGACACATACACCCAGCCCTCGTGCCAGCGAAATTAACCAATTAAGGTTAAAATTCCCGACCAGGACTCCTGTAGCCAAAGGCCAGCACACTAACCATTTAGCCATGGAGCCGGACAGTGGCTAGTTGTACAGTTCTATTCAACACGTGCATTTGTTGAGGTTATTGTCAGATAAGTGATAATGAAATCTCATATTTATCGGCAATGACGTGTTCTGTCTTAAATGCAGGAATTACAAGCACTACCTTAGGAACGGGTCAAAGATTATTGAATTCTATTAGGCCTACATATTTGATTAAATATTCTACCTGTATGAAAGGGCGATATGCTGCAGATGGAGGTAACTATGGCAACACAGCGTATTTCGTAGTTACTGCTTTCCCCGCTCAAATGTCCGACTCCAACGCTCGTGGAACCAACTACACCTTAAAATTCGGGGTCTAGTTACGACTGAGCAATAGATTATTCGGTTCCCCCGTTGTGAGAAGTAAGAAAAAAGTAATTCCCCCTTTCCTAAGACCTACTTCCTCCTTATATTATCTTCAACTCTATGATAACAGCTTAAAGTTTTCAATAATTAATGTTAATCCTTTGAGAAATAATTAGCATAAATCTTGTTTAAATCTGCACATGTAGCTTCTCGGCCAGATCCTCAGTACTGAAGTACGCACAATACTTTTTGTTTCTCTCAATGGTCAAAATTACGCAGAAATGTTTTTAACTTGTAAGGGACGAACGATCAGAGGTAACTGACTGTTTCAATTAGAACTTTTCTTTTTTGATTTTTACAATTAGCTTAACGTCGCACCGACAAATATAGGTCTTATGGCGAGGATGGGATAGGAAAGGCCTCGGTGTGGGAAGAAAGCGGCGGTGGCCTTTATTAAGATACAGCCCCAGCATGTGCCTGGTGTGAAAATGGGAAAGTACGGGGCTGCTGACAGTGTGGTTCGAACTCACTATCTCTCGGATGCAAGCTCACAGCTGCACGCCCCTAACCGCACGGCCAACTCGCCCGGTACTTTTATTTCTAAAGAAACTATCAGATAACTAATCTCTCAGAATATAATTATAAAAAATGACTTATTAGGTTTTCTTTGTTTTTTTTCTTTAGAATTTCACAGTCCGGCGTTTAGCTGAATGGTCAGCGTACTGGCTTCCGATTCAGATGGCTCCGGGTTCGATTACCATTCGAGTAGGGGATTTTAGCCGCATTTTGGTTAATTCTTCTAGTCTGGAGACTGGGTGTTTGTGTTCTTCAGACACTTCGCGCTACAAACCACCGCAGAAACACGCAATAGTGAAGACATCCCTGCACATAGAGTTGGCGTCAGGAAGGGTGTCCGGCCGTAAAACTAGGCTATCCATTCAAAGTGCCGACCCAGGATAAGTGGGGAAAGTCCAGAAAGGAGAATATGTAACAATCTTCTCAACAAATACAAATGAACAGGATATAACAATATTGTATGATCAAACTGTCAGGACACACACCTCACGCGTAGGAGAAGAACATAATTACACTAGATGGCAAGAAAAGTGGATCACTTTGAAAATGTTGATTTTCTGTTCGCTAAAACAAATTTTTTAGGACATATGTAATTTTGTGATGTTCCTCTTTATAAATAAACGTTTTCAGCACTCTCTGGTAAGTGTGTGGTGCATATGGTCCGAATTGATCGACTATTAGAGATAATTTTCCATGCCATTAGCTTTTATGACGATCCCTTTTAATTTTTATGGTTTTATGACGGTCCCTTTTAACGTGGTTCCTCGCCCCCTAATCAAGCGTTAAAGTTACTGTAAACATTTTCAGTGATAAGATGTTCTTTGTAAAAACTCTGGGGAGTTCCAAATCAGTTTTTTTTCGATCCTTGATGAGTCAAGATGTCTCTAAGTAGAGAAAATGTTGCACGCGTAATCGATTTGGTTGAAGACGGTCGCAGCCTTCGGTATGCGGCCCATGCTGTAGGAGCATCTTATGGAAGTGTACAACGGGCCGTGCAACGTTATCGTGAACGTGGAACATGCGAAAGGAGACCGGGATCTGGACGTCGACGAATTACGAACGCCAGGGATGAACGATTTCTTGTCCTCCAAGTCTTGAGAGACCGAAGAACAACAGCGGTTCAGGCGAGAAATCGTCTAGAGGCTACAAGAAACGTCCGTGTGAGTGAGAGAACCGTAAGACGAAGGCTCCTGGAGGCTAACCTTACTTCAAGAAGGCCCGCTACAGGGCCACTATTAACGGGGCAGCATCGGAGAAGACGACACGAGTTCGCGATGCAGCATCGAAACTGGACCATTCAGGACAGGAGCATAGTGCTTTTTACAGATGAGAGCCGCTTCTGTCTAAGATCTCCAGATGGGCGAGAAAGAGTGTGGAGGAGGCCTGGAGAGCGATTCTCACCCGTAACTCTCTCCCAAAGGACACCATTTGGGGGAGGCTCTGTGATGGTGTGGGGTGGCATAAACTTTGAATCCCGTACCGAGCTTGCGATTCTTGATGGCGGTTCTCTCACTGCTCACCGCTATGTGGAAGAAGTTATGCAGGATCATGTTGTCCCATTTGCACAATTTACGGGCGACAATTTCATTTTAATGCACGACAATGCTCGCCCGCACATCGCCCGTATCGTCACCCGTTACCTAGAAGAAGTTGGAATTCAAACTCTAGACTGGCCAGCAAGGAGTCCTGACCTAAATCCCATAGAGCACGTATGGGATATGATTGGGAGAAGACTTCGGTCTCAGAATATCGAGACTCTGGCTGAACTGAGGGCACGATTGGTGACAGAATGGAACAGTATTCCTCAGGAAATAATTAGGAATCTAGTGCGCAGTGTACCACAACGCCTCTAGGAGGTCATCACTGCCAGAGGCGGAAACACCAGATTTTAATGTCTCTAGTGGTTTGCTAAAACATTTTCTGACAGTGTAAATCAGTGAAAGTGTTAAAATTGGAGTTAACTTAAATACAGTGAAAGACATGCAAATGAGTAAAAATTACAGGAATTACAGAAACGATAAAATGTCATAATAAAGTGAATGTCAGATAAATTTTGAAAGTGAATTTAGTGTTAAACGTGAAGGTAACATAATGTTTGATTAGTATTATCAGTATTATTATTTATTTAGGACACTGGACTAACAGTATATCCATTGAAACAATTTTTTTCAAAGTGATCCACTTTCTTTGCCGGCCAGTGTATATGGACATGAGTTCGGAAATGCTTTGTTTCCACTTTAGAACAGATTTTCTGCAACTCTACACAGTACATTAATCAACCGAGCAAGTTGGCCAAGCGGTCAGTGTGGCGCAGTTGTGAGCTTGCATTCGGGAGATAATTGGTTCGGACGCCACTGCCGGCAGCCCGTGGTTTCATGTTTTCACACCATCATCACCATTAGACCTGTCTGCATCGGTGCGACGTAAAACAAGTTGTAAAAACCGAAAATGTCCTCCAATAACACTGATACGCGCACGGATACATCAGCGTCCGTCAATAAGAACGGTTCTCGAAAATATTCAAGGTCACAACGAGGAATTAACCTCTTTGAATCAGTGGTAGAGTGTCGGCCTCCTGATCTCAAGATAGCGGGTTCAAACCCAACAGAGGTAACCGCAGTTTTGGAGGGTGGGAAAGTTCAATTCGACACTCCATATCGTACGATGTCGGCATGTACAGTATCTCTGGTGACACATTTCGTGTTTACTCGACAAAATTCAAAATAATTCAGCCATAGACGCCCAAGAGAGATTTATTTTTCTCTTCCATCTACTGGGCCTAGAGAAGAACTGACGAGCAGGCAGCCAGTTGGCGTCAAATAAAACTTTATCCACGCGGTAGCTGGGGCCATACGATTTTTCTTTCACTACTTGAAATGTACACTCCGTTACTGGTTTTTAACTTTCGTCTGATGACACCGAAGTCTCGATGAGGAGAAATAGTGTCCAGGCTGAGTGGCTCAGAGGGTTGAGGCGCTGGCCTTCTGACCCCAACTTGGCAGGTTCGGTCCTGGCTCAGTCCGGTGGTATTTGAAGGTGCTCAAATAGGTTAGTCCCGTGTTGGTAGATTTACTGGCACGCAAAAGAACTCCTACAGGACAAAATTTCGGAATTTCGGCGTACCTGAAAACCGTCCAAAGTAGTTAGTGGGACGTAAAGTTAATAACATTTTTATTATTGCTGTAGAAATAGTGGAGGATTTTGTCAAATTTTCGACTCTCTATTAATGCCAACAGCATCCTTATTATGTATGATCTCAAATTTTGCCCCCTCGAGTATCTGAAAACATTTGGAGTTCTCTGATACAGTATGACTGGGACAAAGTCCTCTATGTAGTGTAGGAAGGTTCAGATTTTGTTAAGGCTTCCCTTTGGCTGGCCCCCGTAAGAAAAATAAAACATACTTTCGTTGATTTTCATGTTTCGCATTTGAAGATTAAATCCCCACAACTGCTCAAGATAAAACAGTTCTTGCACAGGCATATTACAGTATCGATGAAAAATTTAGGACCACATAAAAATCATGAAATGTCGAGTAGAACATAAAATTGTGCTACTAAATGTCTGTATTCTTTTGCCATGAGCTCTTGCATCTAATATTATATACATCGCCTGGTTTCATTTAGTTACGCCAAGTTTTGCAGAAGTTATACGTTTATAACTGTTGAAGGTCACATCAAAAAGTCAAAAGTTTTGGAAATATTATGTACTCTATACAGTAATTGCTTGCAGGAATCACCCCCAAGAATTTCTTTAGACTTTGCAATAGGTGAGGATCATTTTTTGTATAAATATAAACATTCCTAAAATTCAGCACCGACTTTGGTCAACATTTTTTTCAAACCAGCGCTAAGATGGTCACCATATGCAGAGTGAAAATGGAAAATTATGGTAAAAAATTCATAACTTCTTCAATACTTGGACTAACTCAATGAAATCAGGCGACATATATCCTGTTAGATGCGAGAGTTCAGAAAGAAAATTACAGATGTCTACAGAGGTTCTAGATCATATTTCGTGATTTCTTTATATGGTCCTAAACTTTTGACCGGTACTGTATGTGTATGTTGCAGTTTCCGCATGTAATTGAAACGGAGGGCGAAATAATCATCACGATATCTGCAAACTTTACTCACTTTTTTCATAACAGTTTAAAATGTACAAGATCCTTTAGTGAAACAACTCTCCGCTGGTAGCTCTTTTAGCTGAATCCCAAAGTGATATATTTCTCAGTTTCACTGCCAACTCATCACATTGACCACCTAGTCTACCTGAGAACGTCCGAACGACAGGGAAAATTTTTCGCTCAGTGTTTAATATAGCAGAGTGTATAGAGAATACCAAATCAGAAAGAGAGGCACTGTTATCGGGAATCAACGAGATAAACTCGAAATACACTGACTGACAGAGCAAATGCAACACCAAGAAGGAGTGGTCAGAACTTTATGCCAATTGCAGGGAAGACTGACGTCACTGAGGTATGCTCATGATGTGAAATGCGCCGCTGTGCTGCGCACGTAGCGAACGATAAATGGGACACGGCGTTGGCGAATGGCCCACTTCGTACCGTGATTTCTCAGCCGACAGTCATTGTAGAACGTGTTGTCGTGTGCCACAGGACACGTGTATAACTAAGAATGCCAGGCCGCCGTCAACGGAGGCATTTCCAGCAGACAGACGACTTTACGAGGGGTATGGTGATCGGGCTGAGAAGGGCAGGTTGGTCGCTTCGTCAAATCGCAGCCGATACCCATAGGGATGTGTCCACGGTGCAGCGCCTGTGGCGAAGATGGTTGGCGCAGGGACATGTGGCACGTGCGAGGGGTCCAGGCGCAGCCCGAGTGACGTCAGCACGCGAGGATCGGCGCATCCGCCGCCAAGCGGTGGCAGCCCCGCACGCCACGTCAACCGCCATTCTTCAGCACGTGCAAGACACCCTGGCTGTTCCAATATCGACCAGAACAATTTCCCGTCGATTGGTTGAAGGAGGCCTGCACTCCCGGCGTCCGCTCAGAAGACTACCATTGACTCCACAGCATAGACGTGCACGCCTGGCATGGTGCCGGGCTAGAGCGACTTGGATGAGGGAATGGCGGAACGTCGTGTTCTCCGATGAGTCACGCTTCTGTTCTGTCAGTGATAGTCACCGCAGACGAGTGTGGCGTCGGCGTGGAGAAAGGTCAAATCCGGCAGTAACTGTGGAGCGCCCTACCGCTAGACAACGCGGCATCATGGTTTGGGGCGCTATTGCGTATGATTCCACGTCACCTCTAGTGCGTATTCAAGGCACGTTAAATGTCCACCGCTACGTGCAGCATGTGCTGCGGCCGGTGGCACTCCCGTACCTTCAGGGGCTGTCCAATGCTCTGTTTCAGCAGGATAATGCCCGCCCACACACTGCTCGCATCTCCCAACAGGCTCTACGAGGTGTACAGATGCTTCCGTGGCCAGCGTACTCTCCGGATCTCTCACCAATCGAACACGTGTGGGATCTCATTGGACGCCGTTTGCAAACTCTGCCCCAGCCTCGTACGGACGACCAACTGTGGCAAATGGTTGACAGAGAATGGAGAACCATCCCTCAGGACACCATCCGCACTCTTATTGACTCTGTACGTCGACGTGTTTCTGCGTGCATCGCCGCTCGCGGTGGTCCTACATCCTACTGAGTCGATGCCGTGCGCATTGTGTAACCTGCATATCGGTTTGAAATAAACATCAATTATTCGTCCGTACCGTCTCTGTTTTTTTCCCAACTTTCATCCCTTTCGAACCACTCCTTCTTGGTGTTGCATTTGCTCTGTCAGTCAGTGTTTAAACAAACTATGAACATTTACAGCAAGAAGAACATCTCGATCAATGCAAAACTCAGACACTAACAGACAGTGAGCCGCCCGCAGCTGAATGTGTGAACCTGATAAAAACAGGATTGTCAAGAAGTTGGAACCAGTGGAGAGAAAGATTCTAAGGAAGATACTGGCACCCCAAAGAGCACAATATGGATCATACAGAAAGAAACGAAACCTAGAATTATATCTCAAGATGGAAAAGATCTCAGATATCATCCAGAAGTAGAGAGCCATGTTCTTCGGATATATCTACAGAATGAACCGGGGAAGACTGACCAATCAGATAATAGGCAATATTTTTGAGATCAGGAAAGCTACAATGCGCTGGTGTCAGGAGTTAAAGAATGATCTGGAAGAAACTAGAATACAACGAACGGACATCAGCAGCAGGGATCCTTACAAGTCCAGGATCAAGGCCAAGAGGTTTCAAATAAAGTGTTAGATCCCATATCTAAGCACCGCGAACAGAATAAAGGAGGAGACGAGGATTAGAGCTCAGAAACAGATAAATTGACGTGGTCCGTAAGAAGAAGATAGGAAGTCCCTGGTACTTGTCACATCATGAGCACTGTCCTTACACTAATTTGAGAATCACCGGGCGAGTTGGCCGTGCAGTTAGGGTCGCGCATCTGTGAGCTTGCATCCGGGAGATAGTGGGTTCGAACCCCACTGTCGGCAGCCCTGAAGATGGTTTTCCGTGGTTTCCCATTTTCACACCAGGCAATTGCTGGGGTTCTACCTTAATTAAAGCCAAGACAGCTTCCTTCTCACTCCAAGGCCTCTCCTATCCCATCGTCGCCATAAGCCCTATCCGTGTCGCTGCGACGTAAAGCAAATAGAAAACAAAAATTTGAGCTTCAAGGTAGGTTACTTCGTTTCCACCAATAATGCGACTTTTTTGTTGCAAAATACTCATTGTGGTAGTGGATTAACTGGGTAATGTTACCTGCGAGTGGCAGCCCGGACAGTCGTCTCAGTCGTGTTACGAGAAGTACAAGATGTAATAATTCAAGAATTCCACACTGATTTTGAGGTTAATGCTCACCTTGGTCAGAGCTCTGTCAAACCACAAACGAGTGCACACACTGCACTCCAGCCCAAACAAGTTGCTGGTAAACTTTCATTCGTATACCGACAGTCTACCTGATTTCTTTCTTTAATGTCACTTGATTCAGTTTGGCATAAGGCCATCGAATGTGAAATAGCTCAGCATCCGGGATCCAAACCGAGATACATCCGAGAAGAAAGACGAAAACGGAGAACCAAAGCAGAAATTGAAAATGTTACACCCCCAAGTATTTTGTGAAGGTGATCATCAAATAATATGAGAGGAATTATTGAAATTTGGAACTGATCCGTCTAGGATAACGGCCAACAGTATTCGTGATGGCACTGAATTCAAATCTCCAAATGTCATGTTAAAGAAATTCTCTCCATGCCTGTTAGCTCCCAAAATTTCTGGCTGCAAGCTGGTATGGCAGTTTATCATAAGTAGGTCAAACGTCGGTCGCACATATGGCGCCAACTGGTAAGACCTGCGTCAGGCCTCGTCGAAGGTCATAAGACGTTATTAACCATGAAGAACGGTTACATAGAGCAATACAACTCTAAATTGCTGCAAGGTGTAACAGAAACTCCTTACAATCTACTAATTAAATTCTAAACGAAGTGCTCATTAAAAACTCATTAGAAGCTAAAGTTACCTAGTTCGAAAACGGAAAGGTTAGCTCAGAAATATAACCGCGAAACCAATAACGTCCAGATTCTGAGTTATTTTTCTTATGTTAATATATCAGACTTTTCTTTCTTCTGATTTAGTTTCGGTTCATTCTCTTTAGGGAACGTTGAATCAATCACTTCTTTGTGTATTGTTCCTTTCTTAGTGCCCAGTATTTCCTCGTTCTTTCTGATCTTCGTTTCCCCTCGTCTTCTGAGATAATAGGTTTGGCTTTAATGTAGATTTTTCTTGGAACTTAATATTTTCGTATTTAGTTATTACTTTAACCGTTCGATCGAATAGTGAATTTTCTGTCATTTTAAAATATACTACGTCTTTTTCAGTTTCTTTAAATCAGTTGGGTTTTGTTTTGCTGTTACGGAAGAAGTCAAAGATTTTCTTGGTTAATCTTTTAGAGTTCATTCTGAGAGGATAGCCGTAAAAAGTTATCCATCTTTTTCGCATAGTATCCGAGTATTTTACAATTTTCTTGTAGAGCGTTTCATTCTCGATGTATGTTGCCTTATTTTATTGTCCTGAAATTTGGGTCCTGGCAGAAAACGAGTTGATCTGAATTATACATTAACAGAAATGGAACAACAAAATGAAAACCAAAGTCCTTCTCTGTAGCCGGCAGTATGAACCTCCACGTTGTACAGGAGTTCACTTATCTCGGTAGCAAAATAACAGCAGATGGAAGAAGAGAAATTATCAGCAAGTCAAAATAGTGTTCAACAAAAAAAAGGAAAATTCTTTACATGCTAAAACATTAGTATGAGCTTCAGGAAACGTCTTGTGAAGCGTACTCTTGTATAGTAGTGAAACATGGGCTCTTAGCTTGGCTAAATATGGTGCTACAGAAAAATTCTGAAAATTCCGTGGGTGGACAAAATCACAAATGAATAAACGCTGAAAAGAATTGGAGAGAAGCCATGTTTATGGAATATGCTTACTCACCGAAGAGATAATCTGATTGAACATATTGCACCTGTCCAGGGTTAGCTGTCTCTCAAGTTCTTCTATTTTCAATGGCAACTCCTCGAATTGGATCCGTAAGTTTAATCAGAATCTTCAATTCGTCATCTGGTATTTTTTTTAAATGACACTACACTTTGGAAAAATCTAGCTTAGGCTCGCACGGCCAGACTCATGACGTCTTTTCGTAATTTGCCGCAGTCTTATACACCACGTAATTGCTAATTATTTTTGCTATTTGCTTTACGTCGCACCGACACAGATAGGTCATATGGCGACGAGGGGACAGGAAAGGCCCAGGAATAGGAAGGAAGCGGCCGTGGCCTTAATTAAGGTACAGCCCCAGCATTTGCCTTGTGTGAAAATGGGAAACCACGGAAAACCATCTTCAGGGCTGCCGACAGTGGGATTCGAACCCTCTATCTCCCGGGTGCGAGCCGCGTAATTGATGATATGTTAAGTGGAATACACCTTTATATCATAATTAAACATGAAATTCCCTGATCCTGAGGAGCTCTTACTTGTATATATCCGCTGCATATTTCAAAATGCATGTTATTATTATTATTATTATCAACAACTGAAGGTTCTCAGTTGGCATCAACGAATATGCCGGTAAATACACAGAGAATTATGTTTTCATGGGTTAACACAACTTAATTAAAGACAACCCTCTGACTGTCACGTGGTGCTTGCTTACCCTCACTCACTGCCACAAGAGAGAGATTTCCAAGTGCGGGCTGGCGCATAACCTGTTTTGCTAAGTTCGCGCAATGAAACTCCCGTCTCTTGAGCCAGAGACGAGTCGCTCGTGCCCCGTATAGTGCAAAATATGCTCTTTATGGCACTGATTATCACAGAATGACGCGGAAAACCGCATTTCACAATATATTGAGGCATGAAAGGCTTCTGCACACAATACCGGAGGGCAGTGTGGACGGAAAGAACTGCAGAGGTAGACTACGGCTATAAAACAAAACATTCACGATAAGGGTAGGGATAAGTACTTGTAGCGCCAGACCGGAGTTCATGGAAAGCCGCTACAAACCAATCCTCATATTGAACACCACATCTTTCTTAAAATGTTCCTTTATTTTAACTCGAGTTACTTCATCTCGCCTTTGAAATCCATGTTTAATGTTTCTGCTGCGTATAGTGCTTCTGGTTTAATCACTGTCTTTACTTTCAGTTTGTGATCGTCGAATTTTGTTATTAACACACACATACCAACATCACTCCTTACAGTGATTTACATCTCTCGTATGCCCTGTCTCAGTGGCGACCTCTACAGACCAGTACACCTCCACTTCTTCAGTGGTTGGAAAGTGGCTGTCAATTATGACTATAGGAACACACTCACAAACCCCTGAGTTCATGTGCCAACTTACACCGGAACAAGACTTTGCAGGATAACACAAGATGCCTTCGAGTGAGTTTACATTTAATGCTTTCTCAAACAGTTCACCTCGCCCCATTCCTGTTTGATTCATCACAGAAAGGTTTCAATAATACATCGCAAACTTCTGAAAATTTAGATTCAGATCTTGAACTGGAGATTCCAGCTTTAAACACAATTTTCCGATCTCCGGTCACAAACTTAAGCCAAATCTCCGGTTATGACGGTGTACTTTTCAGATGTGAATTGAAGTTTATATTTGTCAAGACAGGGGCATCGCCAAACATTTCTGTGACACCAAACGTGATTTCTTTCGTTCTCGGCTTCGGCTGATTCCTTATCAGGAGAGTTCAAGGACGGTTCAGAAAGCAATAGTGCATCTTACATTGGTAGCATTCCCCTTGATAAACTCATTGCCTCCGAAATACTGGATGGACTCTACTGCATCAGCACTTTCATTCGCAGAAATATTATTTCGTTCTGGCTAAAAATGTTATTTCCACCGTTCCCTGCTATCGGCTAATTTCTTACGAAAGCTTTATCTCAGCGATATTACTGTGATTATCACTTCACATGAACTTCCAAGGTGAACGTCTCGTACTTGTATGCGGAGCTGAACTGAACTCCGGAGTGGTCTAGTGGAGGTCTGAGGCCCTACCTGATGATGAAAACGAGACACACACCCAGCCCCGAGCCAGACGAATTAACCAATTAAGGTTAAAATCCCCATTCTGGCCGGGAATCGAACCCAGGATGCCCGGAACCAAAAGCCAGGACGCTGACCATTTAGCTATGGAACCTGGATGAACTGAACTGAACTGGTTTGACTCGTACAGTACGTGACACAACACAACCATCATAAGCAAGTAGGCTTTGATAAATACTGTTTTACACGATCTACTCGGGAGTGGAATCATAGATATAATGATACTAATGCCCTGTCAAACCGAAATTTTAGGCCTGTCTATGCAACAGTAAGAAAAATAAAGAAAAATAACAATTAAAATAAAAGGGGTAATCAAAACGTTTCCGTCGACGGCCGATCGGGTTGCCAATTAGGAAAAATCGCCGTGAGCATTGAGACACTCATCCCAGTATGGCGCTAAGTTGAAAATCCCCCTGTGGTAAAACAGCGTGTCCTGCTGCGTAAGAAGTTCGTGACCGCCTGCTGCACATTCTCGTCCAACAGGAAGCGTTGACCATCCAAGGCCTTTTTGAGGGGACCGAAGACATGATCGCATGGGTAGAGATCAGGACTAAATGCCTTATCCACCGCCCGCTTGTTGTAGTCCATAATGGATGAGCCTGGCCTCCCAGATCAACCGGAACCTGTGTCGAAACGCTACCCTCGCGGGATTTGGTGCACCACTCCACAAGGCTGGTTTTCGACAGACATGGCTGCCCCATTCCTACATAGGCTTCATTCTTCGATAGATGTCCACGGGTGTTCTGCAGCCAAGAACAGAATAGCAGCACATTGGTCCTGTTTGGACGCAACGTCGCCATAATTCACGTAGCCGAATTTAACGCGCGCACCTCGGCACGACGCGACTGCCACACTAATCCCTTTGCCTACATGTCCATGCTTATATACCCCCATCGGAGTCGCGCTACCTTGCATGTCCGCTGCAGTAAAGAGCTCAAACGGAAACTTTTTGATCACGTTACTAAACCTATGAAGCTCATAGCTGAAGTACAACACAACTTTAATAACATTTTCAACCAGACCTGAATATTTTAGACAATTCTAAGGCTTTTAATAAAATAAATATTAGATGCGGATTAAAGCCACTTTATATTAAAGAGTTTTAACAAAGAAATCCGAGCTTTCTATCAAGTTCCATAAGCTTTCATCAAGGCAAAGCACGCGAAGGTCTGCTGTTGACAGTAAGCATATAAATTCTTCAAGAAACGAGTTTCTGGAGTGCGTCGCGCTTTGGCATGGTGGTGTTACGCATGCCATTCTGGAGTACAGGTCACTATGTATTTGAAAACTTGAGGCCGTGTTCCCGTGGGCACAGCTCTATCTCTATGGCTTTCCAGAAACTGTCAGCAAAGGATGGTGATTCAGTAACTTCCCGACTACCACAACACAGCGCGATGATCCCTGGGTCCAATTAGTAGGGGGCCGTGGATAACGAGGTCCTGGCTTCCACGTTCCTTGATGCATTTCTCTGCTTGCTGTCAGAGGCACTGTTGAAAGCCAGTGAAACTTGGCTGAAAGCTCGGCTTTTTGTTAAGACTCGTGACCTTAAACCAGAAATAATATTTAGTTGCCGTTTTTATTTATTTTAATAAGTGACAAAAAGGCACGGAAACCTACATTCATTAATTAGTTCTAAGTGTATTAAAGTGGGAAGGAAAATATCGATGCAGTGCTTCGGAACGAATTCCAGCATAACTCAGACATCAGTTCACAAAAGCTGATTTTAATTTTGAAAACATTTCTTATAGACATACTATGAAAAACGTAAAATTAAGCAATTTCCTCAATTGTGCCGAGAGTTGAAGGGCTAAAAGGACCGGAGAGGTTTCACAGCTCTGTCACACTTAAATGCAGTTCCGGAAAAAACAGCTTAAAATAACTTGTTTCTTTACTCGTTCTATCTTTTGATGATGATGATGATGCTTGTTGTTTAATGGGGCCTAACATCTAGGTCATCGGCACCTAATGGAACGAAATTAGGCGAAATGTAATTACAATTAAAAAGTCCAAAATCATTCATTGACCAGAATTCAAAACGTGATGAAGAATAACAAAGACAAAGACACCTCCCTACAGGCCATGAAGGCCCTTGGAGGAGTGGAAGGTAAAGGCTTCCGATATTGTTAACCACGGCACGTGATGGGGTAGAGTAGTTAGCTCTACGCCCGGCCGCCTTTGCCCCCAGGAAGTAATCTGGTACTCATTTTAGGTGTAGGCTGAGTGAACCTCAGGGCCATATGCACCTCCGGAACGTGATGAAGAATGCAAGGATGAATATGATTTTAAGACAATCAGTGGATCCGACCCGCAAAGCCCCACCTTCCAAGAAACTATTTTAAAACAATAGTATTGCTGACCAAGGGACTGCTTCTAAAGCACATTCTTCAAACGATGATGCTTGTAGTATGAAGGGGTCCAAATTCCAGGTTATCGACCCCTAATAATGACCCTTATCGCTAGTACAGTATAAACATGGTATTTGTCATATTGTGGCACTAATCAAAAGTAGCAGGTAACACATAATGGCACCACTCATAAGCAACGCAAACCAATGGTATTCCTCTCATAGGTGTACTAATCACGGGCGCCGGTATTCCCGTGATGTTCCTCACATAGTGGGTACTAACCACAGGCTACGCAGACCCACGGTGTCGCTCATATAGTGGTACTAATCACAGGTACTCTAAACACACAGTGAACCCACACTCTGCTACTACCAATCACAAACCTGTTGTGCACCTAACATAGTGGTACTACTCGAAAGTAAAGGCGACGCATTGTGTTCCCCGCGAGATGGTACTAATCTCAAGTAGTTTCATAGTTCTAATGCGATCACCCCCTTGGTCGCTCCTTTTAGGCGCATCTTACGACAGGCAGGGGATACTGTGGATGTATTCTTCGTCTGCGTCCCGCACGCACAGGAGGTCGTTTAATTTTTTATTCAAATCCTAGCCAAATTAACTTATTTACATAACTATTTCTGGAATGTATTCCTTGGTTCAATACCCTCGGGTGTTTCTTGATTTTTTAAATGCCCACACCGAATGTAGTTATAAGGGCTTAATTGAAACTCTGCATTTACTATCATTAGCACTCGTAGTGGTACTTAAGTGAAACAATGCATTGACTCACATTAGTGCTCGTAGTGGTACTTAAGTGAAACAATGCATTGACTCACATTAGCACTCGTAGTGGTACTTAAGGGAAACAATGCATTGACTCACATTAGTGCTCGTAGTGGTACTTAAGTGAAACAATGCATTGACTCACATTAGCACTCGTAGTGGTACTTAAGGGAAACAATGCATTGACTCACATTAGCACTCGTAGTGGTACTTAAGTGAAACAACGCATTGACTCACATTAGTGCTCGTAGTGGTAGAAAAATGCAAACTGCTAATCTAATCGACCGGATAACGATGATTAAGAAAAAGGATTGTAATTTTTAGGAATAAATAAAGAATATATTCTCATATTTTATTATATTTCATTTACACCTAAATTTCGTACCTCATATGCCTAGGATCTCTTCAACATTGAGCTGTTTGCCTGAATGACTGTGGAGTTGATGCTTTGAGGCACAATATAGAAGGTAGCAGCCAGTTTGGAAACGCCAGTTATGCCGGTATGAGCCACTGATGCTGGATTTACAATGTTAAACTAGTAGTTCTTGTAATATTTTCTTTCCATGGAATTGTTTGTTGTACTCTTGTTGTTGTTGTTGTTGTTTTTGTTGTTGTTGTTGTTGTTGTTGTTGTTGGGTAATTATGTTAACTTTACCTTATGATCACACTACTGTAAGTCACCATTGCCATAGGGATATTTCCAATTTGCGATGTATTTCTTAATAATAATAATAATAATAATAATAATAATAATAATAGTATATATTCAGTATATATCGTCGTTCCGGATGCGAGGACCGCTATGTGAAATATTTCAGCCTAGAACTTCGGCCGGTAAAGTTTTGTTATTTATGGTTCATTATTATGCGAGTATATTCAAGGAATACGTCTGCTGCGGGTAGTACGCATTTTTTGCTAGTGGGTTTACGTCGCACCGACACAGATGGGTCTCATGGTGACGATGGGAGAGGAAAGGCCTACGAGTTGGAAGGGAGCGGCCATGGCCTGAACCGCATGGCCTCTAACCGCATGGCCAACTCGCCCGGTGCGGGCAGTATTTCTCCTACATCATCACATAGCGGTTTCCGCAGGCGCAACAATGATATATGGAATTCGTTTTATTGTAAAGTTCCAGTTGTATATTTTCAATACACTAAAGAGAGATGGTGATGATTATTGTTTCAAGACGTAGAACTGGAAAATCATCCTATATTAACACTAATCAGAGGGAAAACATGGATGGGTGTCTAAGGATGGAGCATTTGACGCCTATTTTTCTTGTTGACATTGAAAATCCACAACCTGTTTCAAGTCATTCGACCGGGAATGGAATGAATGAAGCCGTATCTAGCGGCGAGGGCAGGAATTGCACCGGCTGCCGAAGCCTGTCGCACTCCTCTGGGGCAATGATTAATGACTGGCAGATGAAATGAAATGATACTGGAGAGTGTTGCTGGAATGAAATATGACCGGGAAAACTGGAATACCCGGAGAAAAACCTGTCCTGCCTCCGCTTTGTCAAGCACAAGTCTCACATGGAGCGACATGCTCTTCTTGGTGACATTATCAAAAAACATTTTTGTGTAATACCTAATCTTTACAATTTCAGTATATTGTTCATTTCTCTCTTTCAACTTAAATTATTTAATTATGTCTTACCGGGCGAGCTGGCCGTGCGGTTAGAGTCGCGCAGCTGTGAGCTTGCGTCCGGGAGATAGTGGGTTCGAATCCCCACTGTCGACAGTGCTGAAGATGGTTTTCCGTGGTTTCCAATTTTCACACCAGGCAAATGCTGGGACTGTACCTTAATTAAGGCCAGGGCCGCTTCCTTCGCACTCCTAGGCCTCCCCTATCCCATCCTCGTCATAAGATGTACCTGTGTCGGTGCGACGGAAAGCAAATAGCAAATTAATTATGTCTCTCATTCATTCATTCATTCATTAAAAAGCACTGAATAAATTTTGTCTCAGAAATTTAAGAGCATTGATGTTATTTATTAGAAATTAACGTATTTGGCTGGCCATCTAGAGACGTAAGTGACTAATTATACACCGCGAGCATAATGTATATGCTCAACTCTTGTCCCGTCGGGTATGAAGGGACATGACATTCAGACATCATCCTCATCAGAGGAGTTAATGAGGTAGGATGGAAGGAACAACGTGATATATGACAGTAGGAAGGGGGAGGGTGAAATCCAGTGCCTGTCGAATAGCACCAACGGGCTTTTCAAGACTTAACATCTGCATCTGACGGACGAATCACCATCGACAGCTTCATATGCCCTCACTCTATATGAACACTGCTGCGAGGCTTAGAATTGAATCCAGGCTTTTGGCCCGCAATCTAGTGATTATAAATTGTATACCACCACCTCCCCTAGCCTGTCGGCCAACATTCTGGTGATGAAATGTTTTTCTACCAACGGGACTCGAACTGGCTAACTATGGTGTCAGACCTGTTGTAATTCTTTTGCTGTTTTCACTTCAAACGTACATGTGGCAGCACCGTGTATCTATCAAACTGTCGCGGTACCGAACGTCCCAAAAGAAACCTACTGTACAACACTCCCCCACTAAAAAGTAACGTTTTACATTATATGTCTTATTTTTCCTCTATCTAAGCAAAAGCAAGCAATTTCAATGTCTAAATCACCCATTGAACCCCTAAAACGTTTGTCACTCTATTTAATTTTCATTTATTTTCCTATTTTTTACACCCATTAAGTATAAAACAGGTTTTTTAATGTATACATGTGTCTTTGGGTCTCTAGAGGCTAAGAAAACATGGAAAAATATTTGACAATGAGTTACAGTTAGTATATGGGCACACATCGTTTTAATCCATCATTGTAGTGCGTAAGCATGATACGTTTCAGGTAACTGGCACAGCGTGTTGCCCCGTTTTGAATGCAGGTGAATAATACCTTCCTACTAACGGCACATTAAAAAATCAGATGTCATTCTCTCCTATGCTGTAAATAATGTACAGCCTGGCGGTGCAAGAAATATTAATCCAATTATTGTGTTTTGAAGTAAGTGGTTTCCATCCTCGAAAGGGAAGGCCGGTAGTGTGGAAATATATTACAGGTCGGATATAATTGGGGCTCTTCTCGTGGTAAGGCAAAGTGAACTTACTATACTCTCATCCCCTCACAAGAAACGCATCATTAGCTCCAATATTTGAGTGGGGTGCCGCTACAAGCCCAATTGAATTATCGGTTTAATCTCATTACTCAAGCAAAGGCCCCTTAATTTTTATGCTTAAGGGTGTGCATGTAATAATATTAAGGGAGTAATGGCAGAGATCGGCCTGGCTATACCAGTCGTCTGAAACCTTACTGCAGCAATACAACATCATAGCGCCTGCCGTAATGTTGATCAATATACTAACATAAAGCAATCAGATTATCACACGTCCCGGGAATGAAAAGAGAGTGCGTTAAAGTGGTCTTGTAATACTACGAAAAACGTGAAATTAAGTAATTTCCTCAATTGTCCCGAAAGTTGAAGGGAAAAAGGACCCGGAAAGGTTTCAAATTGTTAGTCTTGGATACCCCTATCAAATTAAAAAACGAAATTTCGAAAATCACCTCCAGCCTAAATGCATTTCCGGAAAAAACAGCCTAAAATCGCTTGTTTCATTACTCGTTTTCCTTTTTATTCAAATCCTAGATAAATTCACATATTTACATAATACTTTCTGCAATGTGTTCCTTGGTTTAATCCCCTCAGGCGGTTTTTGATTTTTGAAAAATGTTTACACCGAATGTGGTTATAAGAGCTTAAGTGATACTCTGCCTCGACTCACATTAGCGCTCACAGTGGTAGAAAAAGGCAAACTGCTAATCTTATCGACCTGATAGCGATTATTGAGAAAAGGATTGTGATATTTGGGAAAAAATAAAGAATATATTCTCTATTATATTTTATTTACCTAAAATTCGTAACTCATATCCCTAGAATGTTTTCAACGTTCACTTGCTTGGCTGAAGTGCTAGAACTGTTGATTTTTTACTCAGCATAGCCTATGTCGGCGCACCACCACATACTGGTAAAATGTGCCTGCGGCTCTCGTTGTCGCTATAAACCGAGGGTAATGTAAGTGTGATTTGAGCACACGTGCAGGATGCCTCGCAGACGTATGCGAGAACCGTACCGCCAAATGAGTGAGTTTGAAAGAGGGCGCATTATTGGCATGAGAGAACGCGATGCATCCATCCGGGAAATTACTGCTCGTGTGGAACGAAGTGTTTCGACAGAGCAACGGGTGTGTACAGAATGGTTCACAGAAAGCCGTGTTCCACGGTGAGAAGGGTCTGGTCGCACCACCAATAACACCCCCACGAGAAGATCAACACCATATCCGAATGACATTGCAGGACAGACCTGCGTCATCCTCGGCTCTGGCGCAACAGTGGAACAGTGTAACACATCGTACACTATCAGGAGTGACAGTCCGTCGCCGTTTATTACGGTCTGGGTTACCGGCGCGTCGTCCACTCTTCCGCCTGCCTTTTACTAATATGCATAAACATGCTAGACTGCAATGGTGTATGGAATGACATCACTGGGGACAGGAATGGCAGCAAATAGTGTTTCCGGATGAATCCAGGTTCTCTTTGTTTCAAAATAATGGCCGCATTTTGATTTGCCACAGACAGGGGGACAGGCATCACATTGACAGCGTTCGCACAAGACATACAGCGCCAACTAAAGGCCTTATGGGCACTGCGACCAGTTTGGCCTGCGAGAATGACATCCTGCTATCGGTAGCCATATCCTTTCTGCCCGACAGTCCAGACGCCATATTTTAGCAGGACAATGCGCGACCACATGTTGCTGCACGAATACGTGCCTTCTTGTTCTCACAGGATGTCAGACTGTTGCTCTGGCCCGCCCGATCACCAGACTTGTCGCCAACGAAAATATGTGGGATATGGTGAAATGACGGATGCGGCGCTGTGACCCAATGCCAACCACCACAGATGAACTATGGAACCAGGTGAATGCCGCATGGATGGCTATACCCCAGGACGCCATTCGAGCCTTATACCGCATCGATGCCATCACGCATGGAACAATTTGTCAGTGCCCACGGAGGACCCAGTGCCTACTAGGCAAAAGGACACGTGCTGAACCTAGGTGACTGAAACGCTAATCGCTTCTTCAGAACATAATGCACACGTCCTGAGAATATGAACTTCCTACCTCTAGTCTTTCAAGGTGTTCTGCGACCATTCCATTCCGCGAAACCACGAATATCCGCCTGATGAAGTTACACAACCGTTAAGCAGCCGAGGCAGGGGAATTGCCACTGCGTAGGGTACATAGGCTATTCAGCTGTTCATTGAAATCGCTAGGACCTGTTACACACTGGTTAGCTTTGTGTTTGTTAACAGGCAAATCTTAAAGGATTCAATGTGACGGCGAGTTGATGCTCGTATCAACGCTAACGGAGGGCATTTTGAACCGTAAGAAAAAGATTTTTATTAAAGCATAGATTTGTACAAGATCGTATAATAGTTTTTTATTGCAAGTTTCACAAGAGAATATTTAGAGAGAGAAAATGTTTTGGTATGGCAATTATAATTGGAGAACAAAGTAAAAATAAAGGATCAGGCTGCGGTAATTTTTTTTAATGAAATGGCGTATGGCTTTTAGTGCAGGGAGTGCCTGAGGACATGTTCGGCTCGCCAGGTTCAGGACTTTTGAATTGACACCCGTAGGTGACCTGCGCGGCATGATTATGATGATGATGACGATGACGATGAAATAATGATGAAGACGACAAATAAACCCAGCCCCCGTGCCAGCGAAATTAACCAATGATGGTTAAAATTCTCAACCCTGCCGGGAATCGTAACCGGGACCCCTGTGACTAAACAATTTAGCCATGTAGCCGGACTTTATAAAAAATGTATTGAAATTAATATGTATTATGGCTGGGACTCATCCAAAAATGTGTGTAACGTACCGCGACGAAATGTGTGACGGAGATGACGTCACATTACTAATTAATTGCCTTGCTCGCCAAAGATGCTGCGGCTGTGAATTTGTATAAACACAGTGTGTTGAAATAGAAAGTGTAGCGTTAGTGACGTCACATTAGTTGTTATCGTAGGTCTTGGTCGCCAGAGATGCTGCGGCTGTGGATTTGTATAAACACAGTGTGTTGAAATAGAAAGTGTACCGTCAGTGACGTCACAATAGTCGTTATCGTCGGCCTTCGTCGCCAAAGGTGTTGTGGCTACAAGGTAAGTTCTTTAGACATAGAGTTGCATTTCTCTTTGATATAATATTGATTTTCATTTACCGAAAGTAATATTCATGATCTTTAGATTTTCACAAAGAGAAGGGTTTATTTTTTTAAGTTCTTGTATGCTTAGCGTGATATTTCGGCAACGGGGCATAAAAAGGTTCGAACTGGTAAACTAACATCCGTCGCCATAATTAAGGTGCATCTGATGCCGAAATCGTAAAGTAATGCAAACAATTTTCAGGACTATCCATTTCATATTTCGAACACATCATCATTTGAAGGCAAGCACTGTGCCGGCTACTCACTCGGCTTTTTATGTTTAGCGTCATGTCTGCTTGCTAAACACAGAGTATCCCATTTTATCATTAGCTTTCGAGTCTAATAGCCCTGTTATAATTTCAGAGAACTCTCATCATCATGGATTATTCTGCATTTTACAAAAATATTACTTAACGAAACATCTAGGACGACCAATGATTCTCACTGGGAAATTGAGCAACACATTCGCCCTGATCGATATGTTGTACGTTACGAAATAGCAGAACAACATGTTTGGCACTTAACCTTTATTGTTAAGTTAATCTTTATGATAGTCTTCGGATGTGGTAACCTCTCCCATTACTTTTCATGACACCAGCGTATGTCTGCCAATAAACGTTGTGAAACAGGGTAATTTACAAGTCACGACGAGGGAAAGGATCTGAACAATCAGAATCCATCAAACATATGCAACTAACATACATAACTGTAGAGCGGCTAGATGATACTTGCATCAGAACACCTAGAATGTGTGCAATTCACATACATAACTGTAGAGCGGCTAGATGATACTAGCATCAGAACACCTAAAATGTATGCAACTCACATAACTGTAGAGCGGTAGACGATACTAGCATCAGAACACCTAGAACGTGTGCAACTCACACAGATAACTGTAGAGCGGCTAGATGATACTAGCATCAGAACACCTAGAATGTATGCAAATCACATAACTGTAGAGCGGCTAGATGATACATGAATCAGAACACCTAGGATGTGTGCAACTCACATAACTGTAGAGCGGCTAGATGATACTAGCATCAGAACACCTAGAATGTGTGCAAATCACATAGATGACTGTAGAGCGGTAGATGATACTAGCATCAGAACACCTAGAATGTGTGCAACTCACATAACTGTAGAGCGGCTAGATGATACTAGCATCAGAACACCTAGAATGTGTGCAACTAACATACATAAATGTAGAGCGGCTAGATGATACTTGCATCAGAACACCTAGAATGTGTGCAACTCACATAACTGTAGAGCGGTAGATGACACATGCATCAGAACACCCAGAATGTGTGCAACTCACATAACTGTAGAGCAGCTAGATGATACTTGCATCAGAACAACTAGAATGTATGCTACACACATAACTGTAGAGCGGCTAGATGATACCTGCATCAGAACACCTAGAATGTGTGCAACTAACATACATAACTGTAGAGCGGCTAGATGATACTTGCATCAGAACACCTAAAATGTGTGCAACTAACATACATAACTGTAGAGCGGCTAGACGATACTTGCATCAGAACACCTAGAATGTGTGCAACTCACATAGATAACTGTAGAGCGGCTAGACGATACTTGCATCAGAACACCTAGAATGTGTGCAACTCACATAGATAACTGTAGAGCGGCTAGATGATACTTGCATCAGAACACCTAAAATGTAAGCAACTCACATAACTGTAGAGCAGCTAGATGATACTAGCATCAGAACACCTAGAATGAGTGCAACTCACATAGATAACTGTAGAGCGGTAGATGATACTAGAATCAGAACACCTAGAATGTGTGCAACTCACATAACTCTAGAGCAGCTAGATGATACTAGCATCAGAACACCTAGAATGTGTGCAACTGACATAACTGTAGAGCGGCTAGATGATACTAGCATCAGAACAACTAGAATGTGTGCAACTCACATAACTGTAGAGCGGTAGATGATACTAGCATCAGAACACCTAAAATGTGTGCAACTCACATAGATAACTGTAGAGCGGTAGATGATACTAGCATCAGAACACCTAGAATGTGTGCAACTCACATAGATCACTGTAGAGCGGTAGATGATACTAGCATCAGAACACCTAGAATGTGTGCAACTAACATACATAACTGTAGAGCAGCTAGATGATACTAGCATCAGAACACCTAGAATGTGTGCGACTCACATAACTGTACAGCGGCTAGATGATACTAACATCAGAACACCTAGAATGTGTGCAACTCACATAACTGTAGAGCGGTAGGTGATACTAGCATCAGACCACCTAGAATGTGTGCAACTCACATAACTGTAGAGCGGTAGATGATACTAGCATCAGAACACCTAGAATGTGTGCAACTCACATAACTGTAGAGCGGTAGATGATACTAGCATCAGAACACCTAGAATGTGTGCAACTAACATACATAACTGTAGAGCAGCTAGATGATACTTGCATCAGAACACCTAGAAAGTGTACAACTCACGTACATAACTGTAGAGCGGCTAGATGATACTTGCATCAGAACACCTAGGATGTGTGCAACTCACATAAATGTAGAGCGGTAGATGATACTTGCATCAGAACACCTGGGATGTGTGCAACTCACATAACTGTAGAGCGGCTAGATGATACTTGCATCAGAACACCTAGGATGTGTGCAACTCACATAACTGTAGAGCGGCTAGATGATACTAGCATCAGAACACCTAAAATGTATGCAACCCACATAACTGTAGAGCGGTAGATGATACTAGCATCAGAACACCTAAAATGTGTGCAACACATAACTGTAGAGCGGTAGATGATACTTGCATCAGAACACCTAGGATGTGTGCAACTCACATAACTGTAGAGCGGCTAGATGATACTAGCATCAGAACACCTTGAATGTGTGCAACTCACATAGATAACTGTAGAGCGGTAGATGATACTTGCATCAGAACACCTAGAATGTATACAACTCACATAACTGTAGAGCGGCTAGATGATACTAGCATCAGAACACCTAGAATGTGTGCAAATCACATAACTGTAGAGCGGTAGATGATACTAGCATCAGAACACCTAGAATGTGTGCAACTCACATAACTGTAGAGCGGTAGATGATACTAGCATCAGAACACCTAGAATGTGTGCAACTCACATACATGACTGTAGAGCGGTAGATGATACTAGCATCAGAACACCTAGAATTAGTGCAACTTACATAGATGACTGTAGAGCGGTAGATGATACTAGCATCAGAACAACTAGAATGAGTGCAACTCACATTGATGACTGTAGAGCGGTAGATGATACTAGCATTAGAACACCTATAATGTGTGCAACTCACATAACTGTAGAGCGGCTAGATGATACTAGCATCAGAACATTTAGAATGTGTTCAACTCACATAACTGTAGAGCGGCAGATGATACTTGCATCAGAACACCTAAGATGTGTGCAACTTACATAGATAACTGTAGAGGGGTAGATGATACTAGCATCAGAACACCTAGAATGTGTGCAACTCACATAACTGTAGAGCGGTAGATGATACTAGCATCAGAACACCTAGAATGTATGGAACTAAAATACATAACTGTAGAGCAGTTAGATGATACTTTCATCAGAACACCTAGAATGTGCGCAACTAACATACATAACTGTAGAGCGGTAGATGATACTAGCATCAGAACACCTAGAATGTGTGCAACTAACATACATAACTGTAGAGCGGCTAGATGATACTAGCATCAGAACACCTAGGATGTGTGCAACTCACATAACTGTAGAGCGGTAGATGATACTTGCATCAGAACACCTAGGATGTGTGCAACTCACACAACTGTAGAACGGCTAGATGATACTTGCATCAGAACACCTAGGATGTGTGCAACTCACATAACTGTAGAGCGGCTAGATGATACTAGCATCAGAACACCTAAAATGTATGCAACTCACATAACTGTAGAGCGGTAGATGATACTAGCATCAGAACACCTAAAATGTGTGCAACACATAACTGTAGAGCGGTAGATGATACTTGCATCAGAACACCTCAAACGTGTGCAACTAACATACATAACTGTAGAGCGGCTAGATGATACTAGCATCAGAACAACTAGAATGTGTGCAACTAACATACATAACTGTAGAGCGGCTAGATGGTACTTGCATCAGAACACCTAGAATGTACGCAACTCACATAGGTAACTGTAGAGCGGCTAGATGGTACTTGCATCAGAACAACTAGAATGTATGCAACTCACATAACTGTAGAGTGGCTAGATGGTACTTGCATCAGAACACCTAGAATGTATACAATTCACATAACTGTAGAGCGGCTAGATGATACTTGCACCAGAACACCTAAAATGTATGCAACTCACATAACTGTAGAGCAGCTAGATGATACTAGCATCAGAACACCTAGAATGTGTGCAACTCACATAGATAACTGTAGAGCGGTAGATGATACTAGCATCAGAACACCTATAATGTGTGCAACTCACATAACTGTAGAGCGGCTAGATGATACTAGCATCAGAACACTTAGAATGTGTTCAACTCACATAACTGTAGAGCGGCAGATGATACTTGCATCAGAACACCTAAAATGTGTGCAACTCACATAGATAACTGTAGAGCGGTAGATGATACTAGCATCAGAACACCTAGAATGTGTGCAACTCACATAGATAACTGTAGTGCAGCTAGATGATACTAGCATCAGAACACCTAGAATGTGTGCAACTCACATAACTGTAGAGCTGTAGATGATACTAGCATCAGAACACCTAGAATGTGTGCAACTCACATAACTGTAGAGCGGTAGATGATACTAGCATCAGAACACCTAGAATGTGTGCAACTCACATAGATAACTGTAGAGCGGTAGATGATACTATCATCAGAACACCTAGAATGTGTGCAACTCACATAGATAACTGTAGAGCAGCTAGATGATACTTGCATCAGAACACTTAGAATGTGTGCAACTCACATAGATAACTGTAGAACGGCTAGATGATACTAGCATCAGAACCCCTAGGATGTGTGCAACTCACATAGATAACTGTAGAGCAGCTAGATGATACTAGCATCAGAACACCTAGAATGTGTGCAACTCACATAACTGTAGAGCGGTAGATGATACTAGCATCAGAACACCTAGAATGTATGCAACTCACATAACTGTAGAGCGGCTAGATGATACTAGCATCAGAACACCTAGAATGTGTGCAACTCACATAACTGTAGAGCGGTAGATGATACTAGCATCAGAACACCTTAAACGTATGCCACTAACATACATAACTGTAGAGCAGCTAGATGATATTGCATCAGAACCCCTAAAATATATGCAATTCACCTGCATAACTGTAGAGTGGCTAGATAATACTTGTATCAGAACCCCTACAATATATGATTCTGATTATATCGCTAGTTGCTTTACGTCGCACCGACACAGATAGGTCTTATGGCGACGATGGGACGGTAAAGGCTGATGAGTGGGAAGGAAGCGGCCTTGGCGTTAATTAAGGTTCAGCCCCAGCATTTGCCTGGTGTGAAAATGGGAAACCACGGAAAACCATCTTCAGGGCTGCCGACAGTGGGGTTCGGACCCACTATTTCCCGGATGCGAGCTCACAGCTGCTCGCTCCTAACCGCACGGCCAACTCGCCCGGTCTACAATGTATGCAACTCACCTAGATAACTGTAGAGCGGCTTGATGAATCTTGCATCAGAAACCCTAAAATGTATGCAACTCAACTACATAACTGTAGAGCGGCTAGATGAATGTTGCATCAGAACCCCTAAAATGTATGCAACTCACTTACATAGGATGGCTACATGAAACTGTGCCATATCATATGTGCCCCAAGAGTACATTGTGTACTGCTGTGTAATAATGTGGACTCATTGCAAGAAGGAAGGCTTGGTATAGTAGAAAGTTTTGCAACGCAAACTCTCGGGAGCGCGTGGCATTGGAAATCAGTCATTATCTTGCATGGTAAGAGCGTGCAGTTTGTATATTTCATATGAGTCAGTTGGGAATATTACGAGATCGCCTGAGAGCGGCGGATTCGAAAGAGATCAATCACGAGCTTGGAAGCGGAGTTGCGGACTGCAGGGATTCACAGAACAAACGAACTCAGACCTACCAACTTCGATTTCTACAGTGTTGCACCATCATCGTTTTAACTAGGCAATATGTTATAAAGCCATACTCCACGATTTTTATATCTAAATGAAGTAAATTATGCATGTAAAACAGTAATTAATTAATTTCGATCTAATAATGTAATAAACGTACTTTAATGATTCAGCGCTTTTTACCTAGTAGGCGGCTGGACGATTGAGTCATCGTATCACTGGAGTTCCCCTGTACAAGGACAGGAAGTCTTGTGAGGGACGCGTGTGGCTTGCAGACGCGATACATTCTGCTATGGAGTCTTTTGTGTACTGGTCGGTATTTATTTCGCCAGGTACATGTTGAACTGTGGTAATATTACCAGTGACGCTTTTATTTAAGCGTGTGTATAGATTTTATATCGTGAAGTGTGAGACGTTATTTAACAAATAGTATGCACTATCCCTGTGCAAATGATATTTAATCACAGGAGTGTACAGTACGATTTATAAAGCAGTCACCTCTGCTATATATATTAATGTGTTACGTTGCAGTATGCCAGAGTGCGGTTTTGGCATTGGATTGTTAATGACTAAGACGGTATATGTTATCGGTATTACAAAGCCCGTGGACTCAGTTTGCATTCGCGTAGTGCAAAAAATATAATCGGTACGCGAACGCGATCGAGAAGGCTGTGTGCGTATGGTTATTTACCGTTCGGTATAAATTAATGGTGTGTGCGGGAGCGCCATATTTCAAAGACGGCGATGGAAGAAGCAAGGATCGGCAGTTTAGTTTGTACGCCATGCAGTATGTTGCAATGATGGCGTAATTTACGCAGACGTAGCGGTCTGGGGACCGTTGTGAAAGCTGAGACGACACCAATTAAGTTTATCATAAATTATAAGCATGCTTAGATAGAAGAATTAGCCTAGTTCAATCCTTATGTAGTTTAATTTTAAATGTCAGTATCTTTGTGGCTGAGCTGTGTTTTTATAATGTACTGTAATGTTTGGTTTCAGTGGATTTGCATGTTCGAACCCTGAAGTTTTCTTATTATTATTTCTCCTTTTTACTAGATGGAAAAGGAAGAAATTATTAGGTGTAGATAGGGGTATGTGTTTGTCATGATGTTAATGTGTATTCAATTTTATGTTATGATATGTAGAATAGACTCTGTATTAAGGAGGCCCGCAGTCTTAAGATTGTACGGGAACAGATTGTTTGTACTAGTGCACGAAGCATGATTTACAGGTAATTGCATGCCAGATGTTCCAGCATGAAAGTGCATCGCTGAGTTATTGTCTTTCAGATGGGCAAAGAGGACCAGCTAATTGTGAATTTGATGTGTTATAATACGAGAGAAAGGCAAGATTAGCCTAATAAACTGAGATTTGTATAGATATGTGTTAAAACAGGACGGAGGTGCCTGCAAAGTATTATAACGGTGAAATGTAAATGTGTTAGCTGCGTAATTAGAGAAAGGCTTGATTTTCCTAGACTGTTCATTGATACTACGAGTAAACTTTACAAACTATGTGTCATCTATTTTAGATCAAGAAGGGCAAATGGATGTCATATACACGGACATGACAAAAGCATTCGATAGGATTGATCACCATAAACTTCTAAACAAGCTTCACAGTTTTAGTTTTAGCCCTGAACTGCTCGAATTCTTTAACTCCCACTTAAGGAATAGATTTCAATGTGTTAGTTTTAAAGGGGCAACTTCAGGCATAAACCAAGGTTCAAAATTGGGTTCACTGTTGTTCATTCTGTTTGTTAATGATATTGGCTCTGTACTGAAGAATTCTAAATTTCAGTTATATGCCTATGACATGAAAGTTTATAGGCAGATTAGTTCAAACAAAGATAACGAAAAATTACAACAAGACCTCACAGTGCTGGTTGAATCGGGAAAACACAATTCCTTTCAATTCAATGTTAAGAAATGTGAATCAATAATCTTTACTAGATAAAGACAACCAAAAATCCATTCTTATGAAATGAACGGTATCAGCCTAAAACGAGTTGAAGAAAAGGAGGATTTAGGAGTGATATTTGATAGTAAACTGAAGTTCAATATACGCATAATTAACGCCGTAAGCAAGGCCTATAGGAACCTAGGATTTCTAATGAGAAACACAAACAAATTCAAAAATATCATAGCAATAATACAGGTATACAATTCGCTAGTTAGAACAATAATAGAATATGCCTCTATAGTCTGGAATTCATCATGTATTCAACGTACAAAAGAAATAGAAAATGTTCAAGCTAAATTTCTAAGATATCTGTATTTCTGTATCTCTTAAACTAGTTCAAAATATGTGGCATATAGTGACTTAATAACAAATTTTGGGATAGATATGTGGCATACTAGGAGAACATTAACGTGTGTAAAATACCTACATATAATTCTCAAAGGTAAAGCAGATAACCAAGAGTTACTCCACCAAATAAACCTGTATGCACCGTTTGGAAGCAATTGAAATAATTTAACTTTCTTTGTTAAAAGGTCAAACACAAATCACCATATGAATTCACCATTAAACAGAATATGCCAAACGTGGACATATTTCACGACGAGAGTATCTTGTTAAGGTCAGTCAGAAGGGAACTCACACAGAAAGAAGACATAAAGTAAATACAGTAGCGATATTGTGTACCATGAATAATTTAGTCCTTAGATTAATTTAGATTATTGTATATTTTAGGAGAAATTAAAATAATAAGTGAAACACACACTTACCACTGTCCATAGTTCATAATTATAATATTAGGTTAATATTTTAATTTTATTGTATTTTTTTATAAAATTAGAAATAAGAAATGGGAATGATCTGTAAGTGGGCAGAAATGCCTGTTGAACAATAAATCAAATAAATAAATCAGATTGGAATCTTGACGTCTCCCTCGCCTTCTAGGCAAGAACAACTCCGAATTTACAGGAATGCTGACGAAGATGGCATTACATAACTTCCCTGCTGGCAAGTAATCAGAGACGTTGCCATGGTAAGCGGTAGGCTCGTTGTCGGCAGATATCTTACTGACACATTATTGCTGTACGTACAGTGTAAACAGTAGAAGTTCCACTCTACAAATACTGTATTCCAAGTACGGTACGTATTATACTTATGAATTTTTGTATATTTAACGTGTTCTGCAGCCTTAAAACAGATATGACATTTTCAGTAATAAAAAAACACAGTTTGTGCCGACTATCGCTTACAACGAGCCGAGTTCGACTGTGCATAATATAATTTTTATTGTTTTTCCTACTCAATAAATCGTTTGTAAGGGAATGGTATGAGTTTACTCTCGACCTTTTAAAATGCACATTATCTAGTCACGAACTTGGGACAGGCTAATGTGATGGGACTACTTGAAGAGTACAATAATGATATACAAGGCAGTTCGTAAGATGAACGATTAAGTTTCTTCTTAATTACATTTATCTTATATCCCTCTTAAAAAGGCCAGTAAATATTCTTCATAGAAGCGAGCTCTAGGCTCGTAATCCAGAGCACTTTACGGAAGTGCTTCCCTACTACTTGGACAGGCAGACCGACAGACAGAAAACAAGAGAGAGGCCATAGCCGCTTGCCCTAAGGATTATGGAACGCGTCAAAAACGTGAAAGCTTTTTGCCATTAATCACTGTCACCAATCTAAAGCAGATGCATCCTGTCTGTGCTTATCACTTGAGAAATTAAGAGGAGAAGAAGATGGAGGAGGAGGATCGCTTTTTCCATTCAATATTATTTATTTCGACTCTTCCTTAATGAACATGCTATGTATTTACCAAAGCTACTAATGATGTTTCACAACAAGTTGATTCGTTCTAACCCCTCCTACTGGAGCTCTTCCTTTCCTCTCTCTGTGTGTCTTTATCTCCCTTTTCTGGTCGTTTCCTTCCTGCTTCTTCCTCAAGCTGAAACTGAAGATGCACACAACTTAATTTAGCGCTGTTAAAAAGCGAGCGATCCCAATCTGCGACAACTCTCTTCACAAGTAATTAATGATGGATCTAAAACGTATTTTACCTGGTCTTTTAATTTCTTCCTTTATCATTACCCCCACCATTACTGGCAATAGAATAACTTTGCAATTAGGAGAAGCAAGGGCGGCACTGATGGAGAGAGGTCTCATTATTTCACACGTCGTGACGAGTTTAGGTTTATTTACACCTCAGGATCCATACGACGAATGTGCAGATCATAATCAGACGGAATATGTAACAAATTATCATTAGACCACGGATATTTAGGCAATAATAGGTTAGAATGAGAAATAATTTGTTATGTCAAAACCGAATCGCCTTAAAGTCATGTTTTCGAGGGTAGAACAACGCGCTTAGATTAAAATCTAGACGGTGCATGAAAGGTTTCGCGGAACACTGATGAAAAGAGCATCTCATCTTTTTACGACAGCTTGAAGTAAAGACACGAAATTGCCCGAAAAGTGGAGACGTCTACTTCTTACGCCAGGTCCTTCGTTTAGTAACATATCTGACCATCATATGTTCAACCTGTAGCGCAAACAGCGCTTCAAAAACACTTGCATTTTTCTACTGACTAAACCAGGCGGCAATCGATAAAAACAACAAAACGTACCATTAGCACAATTAAGACGGATGTCGTAAAAAGGGCACATAGGTGAAAACTCATTTTGGAGAAAGGAAGTGAAATATCTGTCTTTGTTTTTCTTCTGTTTTTATTTCTTTTCCATACTGTAGGTTTTTTTTTTTTTTTTTGCTAGGGGCTTTACGTCGCACCGACACAGATAGGTCTTATGGCGACGAGAATACTGTAGTATTTGTTATTAATTAGAATATTTAATTCAGAAATGAATAATTCATGTAAAATATGACTTAAATGGCTCATGAATTCAATAGCTCCAAACCCAAACCAAACCCCACGGTCCAACAGTCCCGAGGGGCCATAGCGTACCAAGCGACCGCTACTCAGCCCGAAGGCCTGCAGATTACGAGGTGTCGTGTGGTCAGCACGACGGATCATCTCGGCCATTATTTTTGGCTTTCTAGACCGGGGCCGCTATCTCACCGTCAGATAGCTCCTCAGTTATCACGTAGGCTGAGTGGACCTCGAACCAGCCCACAGATCTAGGTAAAAATCCCTGACCTGGCCGGGAATCGAACCCGGGACCCCCGAGTAAGAGACAGGTACGCTACCCCTACACCGCGGGGCTGGCCTAATTAAATAAATAAGAACTTTTATATCAATATGATGAGCCCTTTTTTCGCAGGCAGCATTTCTTTCTTTCTCTTTCTTAATCTGCTTACCCGCCAGGGTCGGAATTTCCCTCAGAGAGGGATCCCACCTCTACCGCCTCAAGGGCAGTGTCATGGAGCGTGAGACTTTGGGTCGGGTGATACAACTGGGGAGAATAACCAGTACCTCGCCCAGACGGCCTCACCTGCTATGCTGAACAGGGGCCTTGTCGGGGGATGGGAAGATAGGAAGGAATATACAAGGAAGAGGGAAGGAAGCGGCCGTGGCCTTAAGATAGGTACCATCCCGGCATTTGCCTGGAGGACAAGTGGGAAACCACGGAAACCACTTCGAAGATGGATGAGGAGTTAATCGAACACCCTTCTACTCCGTTGACCTCCCGAGGCTGAGTAAACCCCGTTCCAGCCCACGTACCACTTTTCGAATTTCGTGGCAGAGCCGGGAATCGAACCCGGGCCTCCGGGGGTGGCAGCTAATCACATTAACCACTACATCACAGAGGCGGACGGACAGCATTTTCGGTGGTAGAATTCAATAAATAAGACTCAAATACTGGGCATTACATTAAATGTAATCCAATATTAATACCAAAGATTGAGTTTGTGAAAAAATCAAGCGGGTACAATAGATCAGTACTGTCAGAGAATAGAATTTTCTGTTTTGATTGACATCGTCAGAGAATAATACCGAAAGGCAATACTTCATTGGCTGTTTAGTCTTGGTTTATCATACCCTCAAAAAACGCAACCTCGTCTTCAGAAAAAAATGTGTACATCTTCTTATATCCTTCACTTTCTTCTGGTTGATGTCCGGGGGAGCGGTCTTTTCAATGGTGAAGTTTTCTTGTCTGTAAGAACATTTCCAAATGCAAAAAGGGTTGAAATTATCAGTGAAGGTGTGAGAATACAGAACAGGACCACCTCGCATTGTGTTTATGATCACATACTGTATTATTGTGAATGGGACAAACTTCTGGATACTGGCTTGTCCAAAAAGAATGGAAATAAAACCTTGTCCCAGTCTGGCAGTAGGTCTACATCCATTGTAACTTCTTCAGCACAATGCCACTAAAGTCTTGGCGTTCTCAATCACTACTTTCTGTGTAATGAACTGTCTGATAAGTCCACGAACTGGGAAAAGTTGCGCGGCTAACTTTAAACAGGTGTAACAACATCAGTTTTCAACATATCCCGCTGAATATTTCGCAATTATTAACTAGAGAAAATGATGTAATCCGCCTCTGAGGTGTAGTGGTTAGTGTGATTAGCTGCCACCCCCGAAGGCCCGGATTCGATTCCCGGCTCTTCCACGAAATTTGAAAAGTGGTACGAGGGATGGAACGGGGTCCACTCAGCCTCGGGAGGTTAACTGAATAGAGGTAGGTTCTATTCCCACCTCAGCCATCCTCGAAGTGGTTTTCCGTGGTTTCCCACTTCTCCTCCAGGCAAATACCGAGATGGTACCTAACTTAAGGCAACGGCCGCTTCCTTCCCTCCTCCATGTCTATCCCTTTCAATCTTCCCATCGCCCCGCAAGGCCCCCGTTCAGCATAGCAGGTGAGATCGCCTGGGCTAGGTACTGGTCACCCCCCAGTTGTATCACTCGACCCAGAGTCTGAAGCTGGTGGTAGAGGTGGGATCCATCGCTGAGTCCGAGGGTAAAACCGAAACTGGAGGGTAAACAGATAAAGAAGAAGAAGATAAAAATGGTGGCCAAATCTATGTGGTCTGCGTTGAATGGGCCCATATGTCTACGCGCCCTTTTTACGTCGACCACCTCAAGTTAGACATTGAATTCGCTTAATTACACATCCATTTGGATCAATGTACGTACCTTCTATTTAAACATGGTTTCTTCAATTTACAGTCATATTATCCTATGAAAATGTATGCTCGTTTTACCTACACTCACGAGTATAAAAATCGTTTGAAATGGGAAGAACAAAGAAAGAATCTCTTGTTACTCCTGGGTGACAAAGTGTGAGCGATGTACAGTTATTTAACCGAGAAGTGCACTAGGTTATAACAGTAGAATGTCGCGAACAGGAAACAGAAATTTCACAGGTGATAATGATAACAATTCCTGCTGACTCATGGTTCTGGAAGCTACACACATTTAAACAAATCCCTTGTCACTTCTGAGTCGTCTTCTACCAACTGGTAACCTGGTTCACCGGTCCAGCAGCTACCTGGAGAGGGTCAGATTAGAGGAATGGCATTTCAGCCTCCTGTCGACTGGGGAAGTCAGATTGATTTCGCAGTTGAATTTTATAAAGCATCCATTTTAAAATTTCCAAAGGTAGCGTCAGCCAGGACTGTACTGTATGTGCTTTTATATTAACTCACCTCAGTTATGAGCTAGGCCAATCGCAAGTTTCGCACTACTCTTCACGATAGGGAGCCTCACATATAACCGTACTCGGTCTTAACTTGCGGCATAGACGCATCAACAATATTTTTAATTCCCTTACCATTGTTTTTTGTTTACTTATTCATATGCAAACGGCTTTGTCATAGTAGTTTCTATGAGCCCCAGTCCATCTCAAGTGCAAAGAATTTCTTGATATAACCATTTCATCGTCAAGGTTTATTCACGTTATATTTACGGTACCAGTACCCATAACCCGTGTACATACAGCACGACTTGGCCTTCGCAGTTTCACAGAATTCAATTGTACCTACATTAGAATAGTTAGATAGCAAATGAAAGAGTGTTCTCTTTCCATTATGCAAGAAAAATGGTGTCAAATTTCCCTCCAACATGGCCATCTCTCAGTACTTCACATCACAGCCTGCAAGATCACGTCGACAATCTATACTCTGTGGCCCCTCTTTGAAAATACGTTTCTCAATCATGGCAATCCATCAATACTTCACATCACAGCCTGCAAGATCACGTCGACAATCTATACTCTATGGCCCCTCTTTGAAAATGCTTCTCTCAGTCATGGCCATCAATCAATACTTCACATCACAGCCTGCAAGGTCACATCGACAATCTATACTCTATGGCCCCTCTTTGAAAATGCGTCTCTCAGTCATGGCAATCCATCAATACTTCACATCACAGCCTCCAAGATCACGTCGACCATCTGTACTCTATGGCCCCTCTTTGAAAAATGCGTCTCTCAGTCATGGCCATCCATCAATACTTCACATCACAGCCTGCAAGGTCACGTCGACAATCTATACTCTATGAACTCTCTTTGAAAATGCTTCTCTCAGTCATGGCAATCCATCAATAATTCACATCACAGCCCGCAAGGTCACGTCGACAATCTATACTCTATGGCCCCTCTTTGAAAATGCTTCTCTCAGTCATGGCCATCCGTCAATACTTAACATCACAGCCTGCACGGTTGCTAGGTAACATCGCGTCACACATCTTGCATCCCTCATTTCGTGACGGAAATTTTCAGATGACCCCCAGTCATAGGAGTTAAAATATCTTTGAGTGGGGAAATGTGTATCACCACCAAATATTTGCGTGTACTTTTACCAGGAAAATTCGATAAGAGATAAAACCACCTGCCAACTAATTTTTTGCTTACGCGTACTCTCTGTAACGCAAGGTTGTCTAGACGGATTTCTGAATATACCTCCAAACGTTGGAATTTTTCGCCAAATAATAGGACTAAAAATAATTAAATAGAAAACTTAATACAATGAACTGTCAAAGAGCTACTCCATACTGTGTATGGGGGGAGGGGGGTTGGATAAGTAGTGGAATTGATCTCTTCATGTGCAGAATATTTATGCAAGATGAATTCCTTCCATTCTTTCCTACCAAAATTATTTAAGGCCCGCTTGTACAAAACATTTGATCTGAGTTTAACGAGAAAAAATAGCCGCCAGTCAAGTTGAACTTCGATTTTCCGTTGTATAAACGCTAATCTAAGATCATCTCTTCTTGATCCAAGTTCAGATTTGACTGCCAAATATTCGTCGGTTAATCTGCTTGAACCTGGATCATCATCATTCCTACTTTGCCGGTTGCATAAAATTTAATCTGAATTCAACCACCTGAAACTGATCTCCAGTCAAGCTGAACTTAGAATTTTGGTTGTATAAACATTAATTCAAGATCACGTCTTCTTGATGGAAGATCAAATCTGACTGTCGAATTTTCTCAGATTAACCTGGTTGAACTAAGTTCAGCAGAAGGAATATAATTATTATTTTTCTGAGAAATAAATCTGTTTAGGTTTCTATAACATAATACAAAAAGAATAAATAGGCCTACTGTTGATTAAATTAAAATGGTAAGTAATGCAATTTGTCATTATTTGAACAATAATCCTACTATTAACAAGTTATTTTATGTTTAGGGCCTGTTGGTTATGTTATTTTCAGATTTCAGAATACTCTGATGTTTCATTCGAGAATGGAGAGTATGAATTCCAAAGAGCTCCTCGCGTGTTTCAACACAAAAGGAATCCCTTTTTAGAACTAAATGATCGACAATTTAAAATAAGGTTTCGATTAGGGAAATGTGTAGTTGAAGAACTAGAACAAAGATTACATCTCCAATTAATAACACAAACTAAACGAAATTATGCACTGAATCCATTGTTCTTGATCCTTCTCACACTAAGATATTACACAACTGGAAGCTTCCAAATAGTAATTGGAGATGTGTTCAATGTAAATAAAGGAACTGCAAGTAGGACTATACACAAAGTCACTAGAGAGATTGCAGCTCTAAGAGCTCAATTCATCAAGATGCTTACTGAGGAGGGTGAAGTAAGAAGGGTAATGCGAGACTTCTATAACATTTGCAACTTTCCTGGAGTTCTAGGCTCAATAGACTGTACACATATACCAATTATATCACCTGGTGGCAATAATGCAGAAATATACAGAAATCGCCATGGTTGGTTTTCCTTAAATGTACAAGCTGTCTGCGATTCAAAACTTTGTTTTCAAAATATTGTTGCCAGGTGGCCAGGATCTGCACATGACAGGAATATTTTTAGGAATTCTAGAATGCATGCCCAATTTGAAGCTGGACAATTTCCCCAAGGTGTGCTCTTGAGAGATGGTGCATACCACTGTTGTCACCTACAATGCACGAAGAAAGCCGTGCAGAACGAGCACACAGGAAGACAAGAAGTTCAATTTCTTCATTTTCACTGCATGCTCTTCCTCCAAACACTCGAGCCTTCTTCGTTCCTCTTTTCAGGCAGTGAATTTGAAGGTCCTGGATTGGAACTGCACACGACCTCTCTACTTTAAATTCATCACCTTCAGTTATCACTAAAATACTTGAAGGACATTCGGGATCTGAGTGATGACCTCCATGTCCTTAACTTTGGTGATAACTTCCGCATGGAAGCCAACATCATCGTCAAACTCGCTGTCGATGGGATGAAACTGCGGCTTAAGTGCAGCATTAAGTTTTTGCCTACTTTCGTCTAACGAAGGCGGCACATACTGACCCCCCCCCCCCCGTTTTGTACAACTGTACCTTATCTTCGGCATTTGTCTGTTTTGCCCTCTTCTTCATGTTCTCGTAACACAATTTGAGAGACTTCCATTCCCGCTGGACCACGTTACTGGAATTGTACTCCAATGTTATTCGTTTCCAAGCTTCCTCCTTAGACTTCGCAGTGGAGCTGTCGGTCTTTTTATTTCCTATAATTTCCTTCTGTTCTAACGCAATATCAATTAACATTTCTTTCCCCTCTTTCTTAAAATTTGCAGCACGCGTCTTCTTACTACACTCTTGCGGCTCTGTTTACGTATCGCAGACAAATGAATGTCGAATGGCGTCGTGAATTGTCGATCGTTTCTATCTAAATCGCAAGTTCGATACAACTCGATTCAATACAATCGCAATTATCTCTCTTATTTAGCGATGTTGTCAACTCTGTTTCGTCGACCTTAGTTCAACAATGAACATGGTTCAGTGATTTGAGATTAGTGTTATACAACTCACAGAGAAAAGAACGAAGTTCATTTCTGATCTTCGATCAAGACTGAACTAGAGTTAGCGATTTTTATCCAACCGGCCCTTAAACAGTGAACTAGACCTGAAGCCTTGAATAAGTGTTTCCTTGTATCTTATCTGCATAAAAATACCTTAATAATATCGAGATTAGTTATAAATATGTCTAATGCTAGTAGTTAAATACGAGTAGTATAGCTAAAGATCGCTGGATTATTTTTTCACAGGTCAGGTTATGTGAATGCCATATAAACAATAGCCTACTGCAATATAAACACATTGCTAATACTTAGTTTTATAATACTACTTCATTAATTAATTTTTAATTACCTTTCAAGTTTACAAAACGAAGCATGTTTACTTCGCGATATCACTATATTATCGACAGTCATGGCCAGCTCAATTCACGATGTATTATACAACGGGCAAAGCTATTTCGTATTTCATTTGTTTTGCGTTGTTGCAACGTCCACTTTTCTGAAATGCGATTACATTTGAACTACACATGTGTGAACCGAGTTCAGTTTTGTACAACGCGACGAAGTCGTAAACTCAGATCATTTTCAGAACTAGGTTCTAAATTGATCTCCGGCCAGACGCCTTTGTACAACTGGGCCTTAGAGTCTTCCAATCAAGCGGTACATAAATTCAGTTAGCTCAGTAGTTACGTACTGTGATGAGCAGCTCACACTGTTTAGGTATCAGTCCGCATTTAGGTCTGCTTGAATAAAATACCGGTACATTAGTGGTAAGTACTGTCTTTTGATTGAAGTTTCAACGTCGAAAAAGAGGAAGGAATATCGGGATGAACTCTAAGAAACTGAGAAGCAAATCCAGAAACAACAAAAAATAGGGAAGTGAAGCGACAAGAAAAGGAATTTTTAGGGTACAATCATCCGCCTTGTCACCCGATTGATCACTTAACCTGAATTATCTTAACAGTTATGAATAAATGCCATACGCCAAGCACCAACGTACAGTTAGGCCGGCATTTCTGTAATCTCCATGAAGTATGGTCATGGCATCAGAATGTTTCCAAAGATGATATACAAAGGTGTGAATAAAATACAACTAATCTATGAATAACACGAAGTCTATATAGATTGGAATAAAAAGAGCCAATAATATAAGTTTGTGGGAAATCACTCAGAACTCATTCCAAAACAAAATCCGCAGTCATTCGATGATCAGTTACGGAATTGAGGTTAATTTTCAGAGAATAATTCGCTCTATTGCGCCTTAAATATTCCGTGCTAATTTAAGTTTAATGCTTATTAATTTTTTCCAGTCAATTCGTTAATAGTTTTGGTATCAAAATGGCGTCAACATATAAAACCTCACATATCATTATCATTTCTATTAAATCTTTGACGATATAACTACCTCTACGATTCGTCCTAGTGCCTCATGGGCATTGATGAACATTTTGGTACTCATCAGTGGATGCGTGTAGATTTGTATAACAAACAAACAAACTTACTTTTGAACTTATAGATACACTACCTGATCAAAAGTATCCGGACACCTGTACGAGATTGCACCCGCGTCACGTTCCCTATTACACTCAATTCTCGATTAACCGGGATAATGTAGGATTAAGACTTCCCGGATAAGTAAAATCGCGGTTAACCCGCAAAACGTTAAAAATAGAACAGGCTTACACAAAGTACAGTTAAAATGATAATAAATGGTCATACTGTATTGTTTTTACTAACTTAACCAATACGTTGCAGTAAAACTAGAACTTAGCACAATTAATAAATGCAAAAATAAACAGCAAAGGCAAATAAAAATATTCAGAGCACCTAACTTTACTATTTTTACGGTTTTCTGCTTTTGTGCCGACAAACCCTTTTTCTTTATTTTGCTTCTCAAGATTCTCAAAACTTCAAGGTCGCGCCATCCCAGCTACTATTACGACTCGGCAATATTATCCCGACCATTTGTAATTCTGTATTACTTTAACTCCTAACACTCATGCATTTTTGGCGTTTTTGATATCGCGGTTAATCCGCAACGTGTTTGATCCGATTACGGAAAATCGAGAGTTGAGTGTATTGGGCATTTTCATGGGGTGGGTCCACCCTTCGTCTTTATGGCGGTTTTAAATCTTCATTGAGGTGGAGCAATGTCTGTGGAGGAATAGCAGCCCATTCTTCCTCAAGAGCTGAATCCAGAGGAGCTAGTGATGTTGGAAGCTGGAGTCTGGAGCGAAGTCGACGTTCTAACTCCTAGTGGCGTTCCATTGGGTTCACATCGGGACTCTGGCCAGGCTAATCGATTTCAGCAATGTTATTGTCTACAAACCATGTATTTATTTATTTATTTATTTATTTATTTATTTATTTATTTATTTATTTATTTATTTATTTATTTATTTATTTATTTATTTATTTATTTATTTATTTATTTGGTAAACCATAACAGCGAGAAGCCGAATTACAGAGTTCCGCAATGAAACTATATTGCAATGGAGTAGCACAATGCAAACATTAATAAAATAAGGGGAAGAACACTGAGGAAAAATCATCTAATGATAAGAATAGAGGGGAAATAAACTAACAAAATAACTGTAGAGATACAACAATTAACGACAAAACATAAAGGCAAAAGAAACAACGAGAAATATTCAAGTCTAAAAGTAAAACGAAGGGAAGAACTTATGGGTAGGCACAGTAAGTTAAACACAGATGAAACACACAAGTAACGCTATCGTACAGAAAAAAAATAATTAAATAAATAAATAAACATTACACTATGTACAATAGAGGGGGCATCAATGATAAGAGAAAACAGGAATATGAAGAAAATGAGCTAGGTTATGTTAAGGAAGAATCGATTAAAGGAGTCATACGAAGAAAATATGTCCAAGTTCCTGTCAGAAGATAAAGAGGTAAGGAGGATTGGAATGCGGATAAAGAATGTTCTTTGAATAAGAGAGAGGCGGGAATACGGAATATGAAGGAGTGGATTTATCTTGGTTTTGCCAGTTGGAACATGTAGGGAAAAGAAGGATGCAGGTTCAGGAGAATGAAATAAACCGTTAACAAGTTGCATTGTCATGTTGATTCAAACAATCATAGTCTCCGAACCTGTCCTCCACTGTACGCAGTACACAATGGTTTAAAATGTGTTCACATTCTTCAGCATTTAGATTATTCTTAAGCGCAATAAGGGGTCAACATGTTAACCACGAAAAACACCCTCTTGCCATAACACCACCTCCTCCGTACTTCACAGTTGCCACTACACATGATTGTAGTTTACGTCCTGCAGGCACTCATCAAACTCAAACCTTTCCATCCGATTGCCACAATATCCTCGGGTAACGTGATTCATCACTCCAAATCACTCATTTCCAGTCATCAACTGCTTTAACCGCTGACTACAGAAATGTTTCACACCAGGTAAATGCTGCGGCTGTACCTTACTGAAAGCCCATTTCTAGGCCTTTCCTATCCCATCTTCTCCATAAGACCTATCTGTCGGTGCGACGTAAAGCAAAAAAGAAGCAGAAATGTTTGGCTTATGAGCAGCGACTGGACCATTGTAGCCCATTCCTTCTAACACTCGACGCACCGTCATTATGCCGGCTGGGATGCTGGTAGCACCTTGGAACTCATTATTGCTAATCTTTACAACCACACTCCGTAGTGCTCGACGGTTCCTGTCCATCGTTAAATCAAGTCTGCTTGGTCTTGGTTTAGCTGCCGTTGTTAATTCGCGTTTCCACTTCAAAATCACGACACCAACTGTCGACTTGAGCAGCTTTAGAAGGGCTGAAATGTCCCTGATGAATTTTTTACTCAGGTGTCATCCAATGACTAGTCCACTTCCGAAGTTGGTGAGCTCTCCTCACCGACCCATTCTGCTGTTACTGCTTCTCCACTGACAACTCAGTACTTCCCTCCTCCTTTTATACTGGTGGGTCCGCATCTCGTGATACCTAGGGTTCAATTCCACATTACTTAGGGGTGTCCGGAAACTTTTGATCAGGTAGTGTACAGATTAAATGTCATAAATGCATCGCTTTACATGCTTATGTTTGTAAAGAGGGTTATTTTTCTTGAGATATATTAATGTCCATTGGATGCTTTCCTTTCTCACTTGAGTACGGACTTTCGGAAAATATAGGAACACTCGTATTGGCCTGTGGGGACGTACTGAGAAAGGAGTTGAAAAAAGCTACTCGCAACGCACGATTGACCGGCCCATAAACTCCCGATATTTGGGCGGTGGGACAAACCCAAGGATGTTATATCGCGAACCCGTCAGAGAACCATGTTTGACTGTTGACTATTCCATGAACTGACTCGTGTAAACACCGCAATCCACTTCTGCAGATCGAACATTATTCCTTCCAGTTAGGAGATAGGAAACTAACACATTGTAAATCACAAGCACTGTGAGATACAATTTTAATGCAAAGTTATAACTAGTAAACAGAAATCCCACACATGCTGTAGATAACAGTCAACCCTGATGGAGAACTCGATCGCAGCTGGAGAGAAATCTTCTGCAGTACGGCGGCGCGCAGTAAAGGCGAGAAACTTAAGAGCGATTGGCCCTTTATATTTAACGTAGTGTAGATGGCCTGGAGTATGTTATTGGTTGTAGTATCTTCAGCCTATCGGAAACCAAATTACAGGAGAAATAAAAAACAGAGAACTTGTCCAACAAAAATATATGGCACTCATATTTTACGCGCTTAACGATAGAGTATGTTTCTGAATTATCTAAATATATATAAAAGTCGTCTTTTTTCTCGTTGCACACACACTTTTTCCGCCTTGTATCATCCGTTTAGGATTTAATCAGAGTAATAGAAGGTTTAGGGCTCCCAGCTCGGCTCCAACGTTCCACATTACAAATTGATTCCTCGGAAAGCCACACAATTTCGTTAATGGGAAGAACCCAATAAGTCTTGAAGCTAGCTCCTGGACCACTCGCTACAAGGTGCAAGTTAAGTTACTGTACCGTATTAAATATCGTCCATATGCACTCTCTTCGGCTGGACATTTGAAAACAGAATGCTGAAGTACCTAGAAAGTGGAACTTCTTAACTTCTTCGTTGCTGCACTTAAATACTAAGGGCCTCGTGATCATCTCTCATATACCAGCCCCGTACTTTCTAAATATAGGTGTCCCGCATGCACTAATGATGAATGGGATGCCTGATAGGAGCACTACAACGTGCTGTATTTCGGGTGCGAAACAAATAGAGGTCATTTTACTACACACGTTCTGTAACAGAGTGCATTTGTAAATATACCAAGGATGCAGAAAATAAAGTTTAATAACTCATTAATTTATACACGTAGACACATTCCATTCTACCAAAGAGTTGCTTGCATGTGCCTTGAACGACCCATTAACTCTTACTTGAAATTATGGTCAGCGAAATACGTGTATAAAAGGCAGGCGTCTCCTTGGAAACTCCTGCGCGTACCGTCTGCGAGCTTCCGCTCCATTCCGACCAGCTTCTCCATAGATTAAAATTATAAGGTAGGGGGCCCATATTTCGTCCCTTAGCAGATTTGGACTTGTAGAAAATTAGTAATATTATGGGCAAGGCTAGAAATTAGTATACATATTACTGAATATGTTCTCCACTTACGGGCAAGTTACAATGAAACGTAAGGTAGTCAATATTTGATATAAACATAAACACTACAAAAACTAAACAACAACAAATATGTTCGTAATTCCGTCCCTCAACAAATTTATGAAAATTACAATTAATTTTAATATATTTTCCTTTCTATCCTTACCAAACACTTTAGCTATAATGAATTACTTGAAGACCATTTATGAAAAATGTTTTCCTAGTATTCATTTTAACATAGTCTTTCGGCGTTGCTCGTGTGATGTTAAAAGCTTTTCTTGCACGTTTGTAACCCATCATCGTGTCCCTCAGTTCCTTCCTACCCTTTGGCATAGCCTCCTTATTCCACTGCTTGCGTTTTACCATCTGAAAATACTAAACAAATTTAATAAATAACGAATAAAACGAAAGGGGACGAAATTACGAACTTTCCCTGATTTATCATAATGGCCGCTACAGAAACTCACGCCTACCACCTCATTGTATCGATTACACGCCAGGAACTACACCACACGACCGAAATGCAGTCCATTATTTCATACACATATCAGTGCTCACTCTAGGAATAGCAGGGTCTTGATTTGAATGCTGCACTAACTCAGCTCAGCATGAAAAATGAATTCTCCTTGTACACGGAAATTAAACATGGTGCACATAAGCAACTCTCACAACAAGACAACGGGATAAGGCTCCGCGTATGCGCGCGGCTAAACATTAGGTACCAATCGTACAAGCTGGAAATCCCTAGGGCGACGAAATTAGGAGCGGGGACGGAATTTGGCCCTCCCACCTCACCTATGTATTCGTCGTTGCTGACCACACCAGCCATTGCCGATATGTCGTCAGCAACTGCAATGCTGCCGTACCACATACCAACCTACTGCTATGTTTTCGAAAAGGAGGCTTGCTAATGCAAGGGGACGCATTAGACGGGTAGTGCTTAGGAGCATGCAGCGAACGGCCGTCAGATTATCTCTTCGTGTTCTGATAACCCGCCTGCAGGAAATAATACCCATGTAAAAATCAATTATTAGCCATCCCATTCATCATTAGTACATGCGGGACACTTACAAGTAGAAAGTACGGGGCTGATGGGTCACCAGGTACGTGAGGCCATTCCAACTGAGGGCAAGGAAGCAGTGAATCAGTCCTGGGCTGACCACTTCTCTCTAAGAAGATGTAAGAACTCACTCGCTGGGCTGCTGACCTTATCTATTAGCCAACATTACAAACTATTTGAATAATTTAAATGTTTCTTTGCAACAAAAAAGTGCTTTAACTGATGCTATGTGCTGTTTGAAAAACAACTAAAGGAGATAAATGTTGAAAAACTCCCATCTTTAAGACCACGTGACTTGTCCGATAGTAACACAGTGAGTGTGAATTCCTTAAACAATTTACTGTATATTTCGCCTGATATCACGAAGCTGTGGCTGTGGTGACAATACGACGCATCACCTTCAGATGCCCACACAGAGCTTTCACCCCAACTACCGATGACCTTCTAGCAAGAATTCAGTGGCTGAAACAACTAGACATCTTATTTTAGTTCACATTTCTTAAATGTTGAACACATTTCTTGGCAGACAAAGCGCTGGTCCCCATACTGCGAAAAATGTAAAATTAGGCAATTTCCTCAATTGTGCCGAAAGTTGAAGAACAAAAGGGCCCGGAAAGGTTACAAATTGTGAGTCTTGGATAGCTCTATCCAAAACTTCAAAAATCACTTCCGCCCTAAACAATCGCTTGTTTCTTTACTCGCTTTCTTTTAAGCCAAATTAACTTATTTACATAATGCCTTCTGTAATGTGATCTTTGGTTCAATACCTTCATACTTTTATTTCTTGAAAAATGTAGTTATAAGTGCTTAAGTGAAACTCTGCAATGACTCATATTAGCGCTCGTAGTGGTAGAAAAAGAAAAACTGCTAATATAGTCGAGCGGGCAACGATGATTAAGGAGGGGATGTAATTTTTAGGAATAAATAAATAATATATACTCATACTTTATTATATTTTATTTACCTAAAAATCGTAGCTCTCATCCCTAGAATGTTTTCAACATTGAGTTACTTGCCTAGACTTTTCCTTTATTAATTTATGTATTTACTTATATTTTGCGTAATTTCTGTTTATTATTTTATTTGTATCTTTGTATTTTTCTTTCTATTTTATGCATTCCACATATCTCTCCCTCGCATTTCTGCTTTGTGTTTTATCTTCACTTTGTATGTTTATCCTGGTTTATAAATTATTCGTTGTAATGTTCATCATGTTATACTCAGTTTGTGCGAGGCTTAACTAGTACCATAAAGTAAATAAATAATTGAGTTGGAGAGAACTAAGAAACGACCAGTGTCGTCCTAATTGCAGAAAATCTATTGTTTTGTTATTTTCCTTTTTAATTGTTTTTCATTCTTGAATAATCTTTCTAAATATTATCAGTGTGCTGAAACAACAAACAGTATAAGATCATCACGATAAGGTGTTCTGCCAATTGGCAGGTTCCTGACACCGTCCATCTGCTCCTATCCCAGGATCTTTGGTTGTCTGGCATCTTTCCCTTTTCTTCTCCTTCCTAATTTTCTTTCCCCCTCCATTCTACCTTCAAGAACAGTTGTTAGAAGTCCTTCTCCTCTCAACGTATGTCCCATCTAGTTCGCTTTTGTCTTTTAAGCAGGTTTAGGAGAGTTCTTTGCTCCGTTGATTTTGTCCGGAACTGTACTGCTCTTCACTTTACCTACCCATTATATTTTCTCCATTCTCCTCCAAACCCACATTTCGAATGCGTCACTATAAACTACTTCTAAAAAATATGAACGTTTATAAATGAAAGGACATGCTTCGTTCTATAACAACATCCTCAGCTTCTACCATATTACTGTGTCGTTTACATTGCGTAAAGTTGTCAATCATGGTAAAATTTTACTGCCCGGTACTCAAACCCAATAATATTATAACGACATTTTAATTATGGAAATCTTACCTCGAATTGCCTTTAGAGAAGAGATGTGTTCATTACATAACGTAATGACATGTTGCACGCGTCATTGTCCATTAGTTCAGCAGTTTCTAGCACTGTCATTGGCTGAGATATAACCAACCCGCGCACAATAAAAGTCGAAAGTCAGGAGATGCACGCAAATGTAAGTAAAACCTGTAAAGAAAACAAGGAAGGAAGATGTGACTTCATTCAGAACAGGAATTCTGCGAGTCAGCACGGCGCCACCAATTCTCACGCACTTCGCCCTCTTTTTTCCTCTTATCGCTATAATCGAACGTAGATGTCACCGTAGAGAATGCTACCGCTTCCCGACTCACTTTGCTTGCCCCCAGCCTAATAGTTTTGTGTCTAGCTGGACCTAACAAATCCAGACCATTAATTTTGTCAGTAGCCGGTCCTAACCAAACCAGAAAGAATGGCTCTGTCACTATCCGGCACATATTTCAATAATTTACCTTTCTTGCCACTATCGAGCGTGGAATGCGCAGCTATCCGGCGAGGTAATGTTACAGGGTATTACGCCCCCTAACAATATAGACCAATGGTCTTCTCCCTAGTTCCTAAGTTGGCAGCCTTGTGCAGCGAACTGTCACGTCGTCCGAAATAAAAGCCAGTCACACTGAACCTAGGTGCCTGCCGGTATTACCTAGCGCATAGCCTCACTTCTTCGTAATGTCACAAATTGACGATCATTCGCAAGTTTACGCAACATAAATTATATACGTAAGTTTTAAAATGGTTTGATAGAATCTGAGGATGTTCTTGTAGAACTATTTTACAGGTACAGCATGGTGTAGAGGTAGCGTGCCTGCCTGTTACCCGGAGGCCCCGGGTTCGATTCCCGGCCAGGTCAGGGATTTTTACCTGGACCTTAGGGCTGGTTCGAGGTCCACTCAGCCTACGTAATGAGAATTGAGGAGCTTTCTGACGGTGAGATAGCGGCCCCGGTCCAGAAAGCCAAGAATAACGGCCGAGAGGATTCGTTGTGCTGACCACACGACACCTCGTAATCTGCAGGCCTTCGAGCTGAGCAGCGGCCAAGGCCCTTTCAAGGGCTGTAGTGCCGTGGGCTTTGGTTTGGGTTGGTTTTGGTTTGGTATATTTCAATAATTTACCTTTTTCCTCGCCACTATCGAACGTAGAATGCGCTGCTGTCGCCCTAGGTAACGTTGCAAGTTATAATAACTAATTCTACACTGAAACAAAGTATTCCTTATATGTCTCATAAAATGTGACATCCATGTATGGTTTTTACTCATGGAAGTGGCGTAAATTGACAACTAGTGGACCCGAGCTGTTCCGCAACATTCCTTATAAAGAGGTTAGATAACTCCTCTTGATATGCCTGTCGCAGTCATATTGTTTCGCCTGCCCTTTTCAGTAGCTTTATGAACATTTAACACCGGTATTTAATAACTGATTCATTCGTAATGTAGTTTAACCGTACAAAATTCTCTGCGCTTCGACCATTCGGCCGTATCGGGATCTTAATATTTTACTCGAGATAGTGCAACATACAGATCGCCGTGACTGAATACTGGTTCGGGTGAGTAGACTATCCACTTTTTAAGCGTTTATCCCTGCGCTTTATTAATGGTCATACAGAAGGCTAGTCAACTTGGTACATTTCCGTCTGTACGTATATAGATTGTTTTCTCTTACCAGCATTAGGGACGTTCTGCCATCTGTTGAGTATATTCAGAAGCCTAGGAAGGTCAGAGAATCAAAGAGTATCTGGCAAAGAATAGTATTCTTCCATGATCACGGAAGTGTGGTGAACTCTTTGGCTTGACAGGTAGTAACACTGCCTTCGTGATGTACAGGCCGTCCTGTAGCGAGCGCGGGAAAGCGATCAGCTGATCGTTAGTGTGGAAGTTTAGCACGTGAGTTAGTTGAGTTTCATGTAAATTCTTCGCTGTTTTATCTTTACAAAGTAATTTCAAAGCTGTTTTGTCATTTTTACTAAACAAATAATTTGTAAACTATGAGGTCCACAACCTCACCATGTGCTACTATCATTCATTTCCATCTGCATCATTTGTTTTCTCATTCCCTTGTTTCTTAGGTTAACGCAGTTTTTAGTTTCAATTATTATTTTAAATTAACACCTGTTTCATTGAATTTTGTCGCAATAAGTTGTTTTTTGCTCTGCATATCGATGTAAATATTGTATATTTATGCTAATTTTGTTTCCGTCTAGGCTCTCTTTTGTTTGTTTTTTTCATTTGCTCCTTCATTATGTTTTTTAGCATTTTTTGAACTTATATTATGTAAATTATTCCAACCCCCCTAATTTTTCACTGAAGATGGCTCAAGCGAGCCGAAACGTGTTTGAATTTGTTTGCTCCGTCTAATGACGGAATATATAATGTATTGAATAGGAGGATACTCTCATTTTCGCCTTTGTAAAGTGAAAACCATCAATACGGAATGATTCTAATATCTTGTAATCGCTGTTGTATTGAAATGTTTAACGTTTGCCGCGTGTTTACTCAGAAATATATAAGACTGAGTAGTCATCGACTGCGTTATTAACTGAAAAGTCCTTAATTAGTGAAGAAAACTTAGTGCGAGCGTGTGTTCATATGAGGCTATAGATTAAGAAGATCGCTCTGCAGTGTTTTAATTTTGTAGTTTATTGTGTAATGTTATATCCATAGTATAAAATTAATTGAGTTAGTACATTTAGTATTTTATTACGGTATCAACGACGATGTGTATATAATTGAATTAAGGTTATCATTGAGAGAAATCACCATGCCTAAGAGTTCCTGTATGCCTAGCTGCAAAGCCGAATATAAACGATGAGAGTACACTCCAGTATTCGTGTTCCCTTCTGATGAAGAAAGAGTTAGGTTATGGAAGAAGGCTATTCCTAGGGAGAATTTAATAGTTAATCAGCTCACAGTTGTGCGTATCGACCACTTTCCTGAAGACCTAATCCTAAGGGCAATAAGAGAGTCTCGTCCAGGTGGTGAATCAAAAGTTCTTATTACCGTATGTCATAAACATGGGTAACATTAAGCAGACTTAAGGCTTAAATGAATTCAGCGTATTTGAAAATTCAAGTCCAATTTATGCATTTTAGAATGCATTATGGAATAAGACTGCTGAGATTTTCCATATAAACTTCATATCATAGGCAATGGCACAGGGTTATTCCATGAAAATTGAATATAAAAATAATTGTATAGGCATATTTGTTGTTTAAAAATCTAAATTTTTTAAACAATAACTTCATTTCATGACAGTGCCATTAACTGTTTTGTTGTTGTTGGAGGTTAGCTTACTCGTAATCTCTCTTGTAGGTACTGAATTGGTGGTACAAAAATAATTTATATTTGTAGTATATTGAATTGGTAATTGGTTGCATATTTTCTATCAATGTGTATGATGTGAATGTTCCAATTGACTAGAAAATGGATAGAAATCGCAGGAATGTGTCTCAAAGTGTTAGTCTGTACTCAAGGAAACGGACGGATATACGCGACAAACAGAACGTGTGGAGAATGATATGCGTTGTATGTTAGAATTAACAAACATTTATGAATAGTTCTTGGTTTTATAAGGCGTTAATAACTTCTTCAGTACTTCAAACGAGTGTGTTATTCAAGCGGAGCGGATGCGTATCGCCTTCAAGTCCCACCCAAAGCGTGACGTCATCAGAGCTACAGTACGGCCTGGACATCACGAAGGCGTCCGACTCGTTGGCTGAATGCTCAGCGTACTAGCCTTCGGTTCAGAGGGTGCTCGGTTCGATTCGCGGTCGGGTTGGGGATTTTAACCTTCATTGGTTAATTCCAGTAGCTCGGGGGCTGGGTGTTTGTGCTGTCCCCAACATCCCTGCACCATACACCACACATAACACTATCCTCCACCACAATAACACCCAGTTACACATGCCAGATGCCGGCCACCCTCATCGGAGGATGTCTTGGGATGAGGACACGAGTTTATTTTTTTTCAAACCGTACGAAATGCTCTATTACTAGCTGAAGTACGCGTCGTTGACAGGACAATCATATAGCATATGCTGTGAGGAAAGCAACGGGAAACTAGCTCACTCCTCATTTCCCTAGTATGCCTTTCAGTGATGCCTAGGCTGTCTATGATAGATGTTGGTGGAAATTTTAATTTAATTTCGTGTGGCTATTTCTAGCTGAGTGCAGCCCTTGTAAGGCAGACCCTCCAATGAGGGTGGGCGGCATCTGCCATATGTAGGTAACTGCGTGTTATTGTGGTGGAGGATAGTGTTATGTGTAGTGTGTGAGTTGCAAGGATGTTGGGGACAGCACAAACACCCGGCCCCGGACTATTGGAATTAACCAATGAAGGTTAAAATCCCCGACCCGACCGGAAATCGAACCCGGGACCCTCTGAACCGAAGGCCAGTACGCTGACTATTCAGCCAACGAGTCGGACGCTTTTGGTGGAGTTGCGGAGGATTAAACCAGCCTTCGGACTGAATACCCAACACAGCTACTTTCCGCCAATATTCAGGCAAGTTGTGTTACTCGGGACGCAGCAGTAACCCCATATATCAGAAATGCGTGGCAGCAGAAGAGACATATCATAACAATGGTCAATGTAATGTTATTGTTGATCACGTTTATGAGCTTCCCATATTTCAGGTCTTCACGTTTAGTTTTCTTCCGACTCTGTGATATTAGGGTCTAATGTAAGGGAGCCCTTCCTTCTTTCTTGATTCCCTCTTGTCTTGTTCTTCAAGGGATCGTTCCTTTACGATGATCTTTATAAACTTTTGTTATGTAGTACGTAGGTATTTCAAAAATTGAAATTTAGGAGCCTTCCCCTAAACTACCATTTCATCCAGCGTGGATAAAATTTTCTATAGCCTAGACCGTAGTGCGTTTCTCCGCGACTTTACATACCGATTTTCATTAAATTCTGTTCACCCATTTTCTCATGGTTCGGCGCTGATAGGGACTTAACTACAAAAATTGAAATCTGAATATCTCTGTTATTACAGCCGGTACGGTAAAATGTTTAAGGCATAAATGATAAATTGAATTCTATATAACTTTAGTTCTGTAGTATTTATCGACAGGGCCACTATTAACATAGATATTTGAGAATGAAATTTTAGGCCTTCCCCTAAACTCAGCGTGAATAAAATTATTTATAGCCTAAATTGTAGTGAATTATTCTCCGACTGCCCGACTCGTTGGCTGAATGGTCAGCGTACTGGCCTTCGGTTCAGAGGATCCCGGGTTCGATTCCCGGCCGGGCCGGGGATTTTAACCTTCATAGGTTAATTCCAGTGGCCCGGGAGGCTGGGTGTTTGTGCTGTCCCCAACATCCCTGCAACTCACACACCACACATAACACTATCCTCCTCCACAATAACACGCAGTTACCTACACATGGCAGATGACGCCCACTCTCATCGAAGGGTCTGCTTTACAAGGGCTGCACTCGGCTAGAAATAGCCACACGAAATTATTATTATTATTATTATTATTATTATTATTATTATTATTATTATTATTATTATTATTATTATTATTATTATTATTATTATTCTCCGAACTTTAGATACCGATTTTCATTAAGTTGGCATCAGCCATTTTCTCGCGATGCGTGTACTGTACATACATACAGAAATAGATTACGGAAAATTAAAAAGTGTATTTCCTTGATACTGTGGAAATAACCGATGCAGAAATACCATTCTTTTCAAATTCTGAGCAATGTACGCACAAAACTCTAATTTAATTTCATACAACGTGAATCGGGTATATGAACGTTAGAGGGTTGGTCATACTGATACGTAATTTGAAAGAAATAATTCGATATTTCGCGCTGTTGTAATTTTATCTTCGCCTCTCCACACCGCCCCCACTACCCTCAACAATACGTCTAACAATAACCTTCTTCTACTCATCCTAAGCCTCCTCCAAAACCATATTCAATCCAATCCACAGCCCTCTGAGTGGATCGAGTAGCCGAGGCCCTGAGAAACCTAATCATACCTCCCCCCCCCCTCCCCCCATTATAGCCGCCAAGAACTCTAAGATCAAACTAAGAAGTTCTCACTTCCTTAAATCACTACACGGCCTTCTTAAAAATACTTAAACACCAACAAAATGAAGCACTGGTTCTTGAAGAGAAGGCGGGTGCACAACACTCAATGCTGCCCATTAACGATCCTGTTTCCATTCAAATTAATATCCGCACACTCACACTAAAGTAAATGCATCAATCTACTAAAGGGACAGTCACTGCGGAACATCATCGGTAACAGTCTCATTGCAACATTGGGAGTATCGGTACTTCACAGATCACCAGGGATTCTGCTGAAATTAGCCAATCAGACGGCTTCGCGGGCGAATTCAAATAGTCTTTGCGAAGCGGCGTTGCTAAATCTGAACGTGGCTTAAGACCGGAATGAAAGCACCCGTTGAGGAATAAAACTCCGCCATGGGAAGGCTTGAATACACACCTCCGCGCTGACACGATGTGTTTGTGTTTGATGCTGATTTCTCCGCATGGATCTCAAGCTGTCTCAAGCCATCTGATTGGCTAACTTGAGCAGCTGATAAAATGACAACAGAGCGAGATAATTACAATCGAACCTCGATATCTCGAACCTCTATTACTCGAATTTTCAGTATCTCGAAGTAACTTAAATTTTCCGGCCGTTTGTCCTATTCTTCACGTGTATTTATTTCTCTATTACTCGAACTTCGGTTACACGAATTTCTCGATTTCTCGAAGCAAACATTTCCTCCCTTGAAGCAAAAAATATTCTGTAACTCGAATTTTGTACAACATTGACTGTGAAATATAGCATTTTTAGTTTTTGAGGAACAGTTAAAAAGTGATGCTCGGAGCTAATATGACGGGAACCGAAAAACGAACTTCTAGAGATCGGAAAATCGACGAAGCATCGCTGATTTTCGGGTGTGAATTCATTACCCGAAACATACGAAAGCAACCCTGAATGTCGTGGATGAAAAGCTCCATTTACGAATCTTGGCTGCGTGGTTTCGAACCTACATACAGAGTCAGTCGAATATAAATAACAGTGCTTCTCAAAGCAATAAATGTTATTGAAAAGTATGTGGAAGAAAAGAAGGTTAACAGCAAAACCAGAATATACTAACGGATTTTTCCAAAGGTGTTAACGGAGGAGTGTTTCTTGTATCACTACTGCATGTACTGTATTATGTCTTCTAAAAAAATTGACTTTAATCATCATCAGCATCTGTTTACCCTCCAGATTCGGTTTTTCCCTCGGACTTAGCGAGGGATCCCACCTCTACCGCCTCAAGGGCAGTGTCCTGGAGCTTCAGACTCTTGGTCGGGGGATACAACTGGGGAGTATGACCAGTACCTCGCCCAGGTGGCCTCACCTGCTATGCTGAACAGGGGCCTTGTGGAGGGATGGGAAGATTGGAAGGGATAGGCAAGGAAGAGGGAAGGAAGCGGCCGTGGCCTTAAGTTAGGTACCATCCCGGCATTCGCCTGGAGGAGAAGTGGGAAACCACGGAAAACCACTTCGAGGATGGCTGAGGTGGGAATCAAACCCACCTCTACTCACTTGACCTCCCGAGGCTGAGTTGACCCCGTTCCAGCCCTCGTACCACCTTTCAAATTTCGTGGCAGAGCCGGGAATCGAACCCGGGCCTCCGGGGGTGGCAGCTAATCACGCTAACCACTACACCACAGAGGCGGACATTGACTTTAATAAGGATCATAATTAGCAATGCCGTAAAATACGAGCGTAAAAAATATTGTATTCGGTAGAAGCCCGTAGAAACATATGATTCAATTATGCGCTATACTTGCTCAAAAACGGCATTCTCTATATCTCAAAATTTCGATAACTCGAAATTAAATTTAGCTACCGAGGTGATTCGAGATATCCAGGTTCCACTGTAATTCTTTCACATCAGCATTACAAACCTTACACCCAGTTCACGTCCTGTCTAGATTATCAGTGGTGTATACTGAGGGCTCCCAAATCTGAAGTGACAACGAATGGAAATCTGACACATTGTTCCTTTTACAAAACTTGAAAATAATGAGAAAAAACGTTGCATATATTTCTGAGAGCAAGGTATCGGGCACAGATCTCGCAGCCCAGGCTCTGCCTCCTTCTTCCCTCGACCCACCTCACGCGGCTTGATGGTGTGTATGTCAGATTGGTGCGGGGTGTGCTACGCTTCGCTCCGTCAGATCGCCACTGCTAATTGACAACCATGTGTTCCTCATCGTATATACATACTTCTGGCAATTATATAGATAACAGAGTGCAGGTATTTCACTACCGTTTACTTCTACATACTCGTACGAAGACACTGCTGCTGTTATAGGAGTAACATTTTCTTTTTATAGGTAGATCTGCTAAAATGAAATGCAATTTTTCGTGTCCTCTTTTGGTCGTCCGAATCAAACCCGTGATCATGGGTTGGACATCACCACTGATCTCTCGAGAAAGCTAATAAACCAGGGAACAATGGCACGACCGCTGGTAATGCTGTAAAAATCATTTGATTTCATAAGAATAATGGTGCAAGGATCTGTATAGGCTTGGTGGTGACCTAATGAGAATGAAATGAATGGCGGACATCTCATAAATACGCAGTCCCCAAGCCAGAGGAATTAACAGTTCAAGGGGTTAATTCTGAGAATTGAACTCGGGCCATCGGACCAAAGGCAAGCATTCTATCCATTTAGCCACAAAGCCGGACTTTAATTTGCTAAACCTTAGGCTACCATCTCTACTGATCAGGGGTTGAGTAATGATAGTAGCAGAGGCCAGGGCAGTAGCTTGTGAATCAGTCTTGACAACACAACAGGCTACTCAGGCAACATTAGGTCACCACCAAGTCTATACAGATGCCTTGCACCATTATTCTTATGAAATCAAATGTTTTTTACAGCATTACCAGCGGTCGTGCCTATCGTTCAGTGGTTTATTAGCTTTCTCGGAAGATCAGTGGTGATGTCCAACCCATGATCACGGGTTCGATTCGAACGACCAAAAGAGGACACGAAATTCATTGCTCAAAACTCTTTAGGCTAGACGTTCACTGAACCAACCATCGAAAAGGGGTAACCTAATTCTAGTGTTAGCCCACGTCCTGATCCCAGCATACGCTACTGTAGATCATACATGTGAACCAAATTTCAAGAAAATACAAATGTATTTTACAGAATTTTCGTATGTGTACTGATTTTTTATCTACTTGAATGTCCTTCGAAACAGACTCCGGATCAGTTAGACTCCCGTCGTCAGTAATTATAGCCAAAATAATTCATAATCTTCTGTCACTACTTGAAATTAATTTTTAATTACTTTCGCGTCAAGATTAGTTTCTTACTCAATATCACTAGAATATGATTTATTTATAGATGAACATATTGAGTGAGAACACAACATTGTACTAATTAACGTCGCTCTTCATCTCCAAGCTCCTTCTTCCCGGACACTAACGATCTTCTCCATTTACAACTTCCTGCAATTAAAAGTTATTTATCTATGTATAAGGAAACATACTGCCACTCCTCGGTCTCATTACTGAAACATCTTTAATTCACTAATGTGCACGTCCCTGAAAATCTTAAAATCAATCATTTTCATCCTTTCACCTGAAAAAATGAAAATAGGATTTCACCTGTCCGACTCGTTAGCTGAACGGTCAGCGTACTGGCCTTCGGTTCAAAGGATCCCGGGTTCGATTCCCGGCCGGGTCGGGATTTTAACCTTAATTGGTTAATTCCAATGGCCCGGGGGCTGGGTGTATGTGTTGTCTTCATCATCATTTCATCCTCATCACGACGCACAGGTCGCGTCAAATAGAAAGACCTGCACCTGGCAAGCCGAACCCGTCCTGGGATATCCCGGCACTAAAAGCCATGCGACACATCCTTTCACCTTTTATGTCAGATACAACATACACGTTTCAAGTTTCTATCAACAACAGTTTTTGAAATATTCAAAAATTTAACAAATTTTTGAAACCTTTTGATATTTTTATAAAATGCCCCTCCGGCCAAACGGCTCAACAGATCTGGCTGAAAATGTTATCTCAGTTTTAAAATACTAATATAAAAGAGGATATATCTGAGTTTTGACAAATTACAATTACACTAAAAGAAAAAATTATTTCACCTACGTATATCTAACTCAATTTTTATATTTTGTGATGATCATGATGATATTTCTCTTTTTTCTCTTTGCAAGCTGCTTAACGTCACACCGAGACAGATAGGTCTTATGGCGACGATTGTATAGGAAAGGGCTAGGAGTGGGAAGGAAGCGTCCATGACCTTAATTAAGGTACAGCCCCAGCATTTGCCTGGTGTGAAAATGGGAAACCACGGAAAACCATCTTCAGGGCTGCCGACAGTGGGGTTTGAACTCACTATCTCCCGAATACTGGATAAAAAATTAATTGTTCCTGAACTATTTCATATACTGTAAAATTTGCGCATCAGTTTGTTATTCTGTTGTATCTGAAAAAATCCTAAGAGTTTCAAGTAGATTGGTTGGAAATTGTGGCCTGAGGAACATTTTGAATCTTGAAAAGTGCTGAAAACAAATTCTGAGAAAAAAAAAGAGATTGAAAGTTCAGAGAAGAACAATAGTCCAGTACCTGAATCTAGTTGACCTAAAACTCCCCAGCACCTTCTCCTGGTCTCACTAACAGTTTTTGAGAGTTTTAGTTTCCTTCGGGCTGTTTTAAACACTCGTCGTCCAGACACTCCACTGTGGTCCCCCATTACTGGAGCCCGCGTTATATGTAATTACATATTCTGGTCCCATATATGTAGCTACAAGAAAAGCTAAAATGTCGGCGAATCACACTAAACCATTATTTCAGGAGTTCAAAGCTACATATTTTTACATATTTCAATACATTAAAAATATTTTAATAATATTACATATTTTAAATATTTTGAAGGATATTGCGCATCTGAAAGAAAGCACAATTCTTTTATTCACTAATTTTACATCAATTGAAGTTCTTTAAATTAAACACTTGACAATAGTTTAAAAAGCCTGTACGTCTGTAACATCTGAAAATATAATTTAAAGCGAAGTATCCTGTCAAAGAATCTCATCCCTTAGCTATGTTGATGCTTTGTACATCCCTAAAGAAGTAACGGTGCAGTGTGAAGGGTCGCTGCTACAGCAGAGAAAGACACAGAGTAGAACTCCCTGAGAATGAGAGCGTATCTTCCAGTATCATTCCTTATTTGAAATACGCGCCAGTGACTTCATGTCAACTGAAAGGTCTTTTACAAATTTTAATTACACTAAACGAAAAAATTATTTCACATACGCATAACAGAAGGCATTCGATAACCGCTGAATATTTGAAAAAATTAGTTATTATTTGCACCCTCAAATTAAATTTAGAGGTTGAATAACATCTACACTTTTAACTTTTTTCGGGTTTTTTTCCTCTTCTGTGTACAAGAATACAAAAATAAAGCTTGGATGTTAAGTTACATATTTTTTGTTTATTATATATTTAACCACAGATTTTGTCAATTTTAGCTACATAATTTCTTATTTTTATATTACATACAATCCGGGCTCTATTCTTTACACTAATTTTCTGTCCTGAGCTGCTAACTTAACACTCCTAACACTTGCTTCACAACCCATGTTGAATTCAGCAATTGCTGATGTTACACCCATCTCCAGTTTTTTCTTTGACACACTTTCTTCGGACACTTGGCCCAAATTACTCTGTGCAATGTGTAGCGCTCTAGGACCTCATTCGAAGCAAGTATTATCTTACATACTACCGGTGGAGATAGTATATTCTTCGTGTTGCTACTGCCTTGTTTTGGTGAATCTACAAAAATTAAAACTAAAGATATTATTTATGAGAACAGTGACAATGTGAGGCAACGCCCACTCGCGCAGGGTCATTTAAACAGCCGCTAAGGGCTTTAAATGGGTGATATTTAAATAAAACAAAGCGCAAAAAGAAAGTACAAGATACGAACATAGTAAAAAGCCAAAAATGGTGATTTTGCATCATTTTCACGAGTACCTTAGTAAAATATTGGCCCAAGAACGGCACATGTTGAAATCTTTCTTTTGCAAATATTGGAGACGAATTTGAATTTGAATGTATTGATCATGATTTACATGCCACTGAGGCTGAAAAGCCCCTTTATGTGGCGTCTTCTTATAAAACAATACAGATTTATGATCACAGTAAGTACATTTTTATAATATTAAAGTATTAAACTAAACATGAAACATAAAAAAATGAAAATACAGATACCAAATCCAGTAAGGTTAAGACATACATTATATAATAAGTAAGAAAGTAAATCATTAAGCCCTTCCGTTATTTTGGACTACATGGATCTAAAAAATATAAAGCTAAAGCAGAGAAACAATTTTCTTCGAAATATACATATTTCTGATTGTTCGACACAAGAATGCCTGATCTCAGCCTCTTGCGTACTACTCCAGAAAGATAGATGTTAAGAACTGCTTTAGTTGTGTACAGTTAGTGTTATTTGCGAAACGGTGAAGATTAAAGACGTTAAAGATACGTGATGCAGTGCAAACAAAGAATTTGTTAAATTTAGTGCTACGATGAAGGAGAATTTGAAGGGTGGTTTTTGTGAACCTATTATCTCTGTTATGTACCGACTCCATAGGTTTAAATGCATTATAAAGGTAGGATGTTGTTTTCAGTTTGAGAATTTTCTGCGTAGCAGCAGCTACTGAGATTTCCCGATGTTCATGGAGTTTCAACCATTGTAGCTGTATGTAATAAGGTGTTATGTGTTCATCACGCCTGGCATTTGTAACGTAACGAACACATGCGTTTTGTACCCTCTGTAGTTTTATGTTCAAAGTTTCAGGTAAGTCGTTGTATACGACTGAACCATAGTCAATTATTGGAAATATAAGACTTGTGACAGCAGAAGAGACAAAGCACACCTCAGTCAGTGCAATGGTATTGTTGATAAGTTCTAGGGACTCAGAACACTGAAGTTCATTACATATTAAGCATTCAAGGCCCAGGCTTCCATCCAACTCTTTTATGATTCCTTTTACCCTTCTGCTTCCAGGAATCGTTCCTTCACTTTCTTCTACTCAAGGCGTCTCCGAAAACCATAAAGAGCAGTTGGATGGACGTAAAACCATTATTATTATTATTATTATTATTATTATTATTATTATCATTATTATTATTATTATTTCTTTCTTAATCCGTTTACCGTCCAGGCTTCGTTTACCCTGGGACTCAGGGAGGGATCTCACCTCTACCGCCTCAAGGACAGTCCTGAGACTTTGAGTCGGAGGGATAAAACTGCGGAAGAGGACCAATACCTCACCCAGGCGGTCTCACCAGCTATGCTGAACAGGGGCCTTGTGGGGTGGGGGGGAAGATCGGAAGGGATAGACAAAGAAGAGGGAAGGGAGCGCCCGTGGCCTTAAGTTAGGTGCCATCCCGGCATTTGCCAGGAGGAGAAGTCGGAAACTACGGAAAACCACTTCGAGGTGACGGAGGTGGGAATCGAACACCCTTCTACTCAGTTGACCTCCCGCGGCTGAGTGCGCCCCGTTCGAGACCTCGTGTCACTTTACAAATTTCGTGGCAGAGCCGGGAATCTAACCCGAGCCCTCGGGGGTGGCAGCTAATCACACTAACCACTACACCTCAGAGGCGGACATTATTATTTTATGACTTTTACTCATTTCCATAGTCACTTTATCAACCTACTGATCATCAGGGTCTAATGTATTGTAAGTCCAATACTCCTTCCGTTTACAGGCTCGGGTATGAAGTGAGAAGAACCTTCGTTGCAAGTTTTTACGGTCGAACGCCCTTCTTGACGTCAACCTCATTAGAGGAGTTAATGAGATGAAATGAATTACGTGATATGTGATAGAAGGAAGTGAGAGGATGAAAACCGGAGCCGGCACATAGCCTACTCCTGTCGAAAACTCCATCCGACGGACGAATCACTATCACCAGCACAATATGCCCTCACTCCATATAAACACTGCAGAGAGGTTTGGAATTGAATCAAGGCTTTTGGCACACAATCTAGTGATTAGAAATTGTATACCACCACCTATCCTACCCTGCCGGCCGGTTTTCTGATGGTGAAAAGTTTTCTCAAACAACGGGATTCGAACTGGCTAACCACGATGTCAGACCATACAGACTTGATGCTTTAACGATCACGGCCATCACGCGGGCTGGTCGATAGGATGTAATGACTACGCACTTTTTATCTGCTTATAAAAATCATTACCACTATCAACAACAAGTTCGTTTCCATAGCGACTGAATCATATTTCCACGTCAGCGATATTCACTATTGGTGGACTTGAAAAATAATTTTATGTAATTGGTTTTATGCACTTCTTCTTCTCATTCTTTTCCTCTCCTGGCCTTTTCCGAATCATCTGGGTTGGGCACTAGTTTATGGCAGGATGCCCCTCCTGATACCAAACTCAGTTGATGAGCAAATGAGTGATGAAGAAAAAAATTGGATGACGGAGGAAGGAATCGGCTGTAGCCTGTGAATAGGACCTTTCCCAGCATTTTCCTGAGAATTAAAAATGGGTAACCACAGAAATTCATTCTCAGGACAGCCGACGGTCGGGTTCGAACCCACTATCCTCGAAAGCGAGCTCATAGCACCACCTCGCTCAGTTCGACAATGTTCATTATTTATAGTTTTACCATATTGAAATGATAAAGAGCTTGACAACTCCATCTCGATCAAGTGTCGAAATACAAGGCTTGGATGATCTGTGCCACCTGCAGCACTGCAGTCGCTACCAGTCGAAATAATCTCTGCCACCTGCAGCACTGCAGTCGCTACCAGTCGAAATGATCTCTGCCACCTGCAGCACTGCAGTCGCTACAAGTCGAAATGATGTCTGCTGCCTGCAGCACTGCAGTCGCTACCAGTCGAAATGATCTCTGCCACCTGCAGCACTGCAGTCGCTACCAGTCGAAATGACCTCTGCCACCTGCAGCACTGCAGTCGCTACTAGTCGAAATGATGTCTGCCACCTGCAGCACTGCAGTCTCTACCAGTCGAAATGATCTCTGCCACCTGCAGCACTGCAGTCGCTACCAGTCGAAATGATCTCTGCCACCTGCAGCACTGCAGTAGCTACCAGTCGAAATGATCTCTGCTACTTACAGCACTGCAGTCGCTACCAGTCGAAATGATGTCTGCTGCCTGCAACACTGCAGTCGCTACCAGTCGAAATGATCTCTGCTACTTACAGCACTGCAGTCGCTACCAATCGAAATGATCTCTGCTACGTACAGCACTGCAGTCGCTACCAGTCGAAATGATGTCTGCTGCCTGCAACACTGCAGTCGATACCAGTCGAAATGATCTCTGCCACCTGCAGCACTGCAATCGCTACCAGCCGAAATGATCTGTGCCACCTGCAGCACTGCAGTCGCTACCAGTCGAAATGATCTCTGCCACCTGCAGCACTGCAGTCGCCACCAGTCGAAATGATCTCTGCCACCTGCAGCACTGCAGTCGCCACCAGTCGAAATGATCTCTGCCACCTGTAGCACTGCAGTCGCCACCAGTCGAAATGATGTCTGCTGCCTGCAACACTGCAGTCGCTACCAGTCGAAATGATCTGTGCCACCTGTAGCACTGCAGTCGCTACCAGTCGAAATGATGTCTGCTGCCTGCAACACTGCAGTCGATACCAGTCGAAATGATCTCTGCCACCTGCAGCACTGCAATCGCTACCAGCCGAAATGATCTGTGCCACCTGCAGCACTGCAGTCGCTACCAGTCGAAATGATCTGTGCCACCTGTAGCACTGCAGTCGCTACCAGTCGAAATGATGTCTGCTGTCTGCAACACTGCAGTCGCTACCAGTCCAAATGATCTCTGCTACTTACAGCACTGCCGTCGCTACCAGTCGAAATGATGTCTGCTGCCTGCAACACTGCAGTCGCTACCAGTCGAAATGATCTCTGCCACCTGCAGCACTGCAGTCGCTACCAGTCGAAATGATCTCTGCCACCTGCAGCACTGCAGTCGCTACCAGTCGAAATGACCTCTGCCACCTGTAGCACTGCAGTCGCTACCAGTCGATATGATCTCTGCTACTTACAGCACTGCAGTCGCTACCACTCAAAATGATATCAGCCACCTGTAGCACTGCAGTCGCTACCAGTCGAAATGATCTCTGCCATCTGTAGCACTGCAGTCGCTACCAGTCGAAAAGATCTCTGCCACCTGCAGCACTGCAGTCGCCACCAGTCGAAATGATGTCTGCTGCCTGCAGCACTGCAGTCACTACCAGTCGAAATGATCTCTGCTACTTACAGCACTGCAGTCGCTACCAGTCGAAATGATCTCTGCCACCTGCAGCACTGCAGTCGCTAAAAGTCGAAATGATCTCTGCCATCTGCAGCACTGCAGTCGCTACCAGTCGAAATGACCTCTGCCACCTGCAGCACTGCAGTCGCTACCAGTCGAAATGATCTGTGCCACCTGTAGCACTGCAGTCGCTACCAGTCGAAATGATGTCTGCTGCCTGCAACACTGCAGTCGCTACCAGTCGAAATGATCTCTGCTACTTACAGCACTGCAGTCGCTACCAGTCGAAATGATGTCCGCTGAGTGCAACACTGCAGTCGCTACCAGTCGAACTGATCTCTGCCACCTGCAGCACTGCAGTCGCTACCAGTCGATATGATCTCTGCCACCTGCAGCACTGCAGTCGCTACCAGTCGAAACGACCTTTGCCACCTGTAGCACTGCAGTCGCCACCAGTCGAAATGAACTGTGCCCCCTGCAGCACTGCAGTCGCTACCAGTCGAAATGATCGCTGCCACCTGTAGCACTGCAGGCGCTACCAGTCCAAATGATCTCTGCTACTTACAGCACTGCAGTCGCCACCAGTCGAAATGATCTCTGCCACCTGCAGCACTGCAGTCGCCACCAGTCGAAATGATGTCTGCTGCCTGCAGCACTGCAGTCGCTACCAGTCGAAATGATCTCTGCCACATGCAGCACTGCAGTCGCTACCTGTCGAAATGACCTCTGCCACCTGCAGCACTGCAGTCGCTACCAGTCGAAATGATGTCTCCTGCCCGCAACACTGCAGTCGCTACCAGTCGAAATGATCTCTGCCACCTGCAGCACTGCAGTCGCCACCAGTCGAAATGATGTCTGCTGCCTGCAGCACTGCAGTCGCTACCAGTCGAAATGATCTCTGCCACCTGCAGCACTGTAGTCGCTACCAGCCGAAATGACCTCTGCCACCTTTAGCACTGCAGTCGCTACAAGTCGAAAAGATCTCTGCTACTTACAGCACTGCAGTCGCTACCAGTCGAAATGATCTCTGGCACCTGTAGCACTGCAGTCGCTACCAGACGACATGATCTCTGACACCTGTAGCACTGCAGTCGCTACCAGTCGAAATGATCTCTGCCACCTGTAGCACTGCAGTCGCTACCAGTCGAAATGATCTCTGCTACTTACAGCACTGCAGTCGCTACCAGTCGAAATGATCTCTGCCATCTGCAGCACTGCAGTCCCTACCAGTCGAAATGATCTCTGCCACTTACAGCACTGCAGTCGCTACCAGTCGAAATGATCTCTGTTACTTACAGCACTGCAATCGCTACCAGTCGAAATGATCTCTGCGACTTACAGCACTGCAGTCGCTACCAGTCGAAATGATCTCTGCTACTTACAGCACTGCAGTCGCTACCAGTCGAAATTATCTCTGCCACCTGTAGCAATGCAGTCGCTACCAGTCGAAATGATCTCTGCCATCTGCAGCACTGCAGTCGCTACCAGTCGAAAAGATCTCTGCCATCTGCAGCACTGCAGTCGCTACCAGTCGAAATGATGTCTGCTGCCTGCACCACTGCAGTCGCTACCAGTCGAAATGATCTCTGCCACCTGTAGCACTGCAGTCGCTACCAGTCGAAAAGATGTCTGCTGCCTGCAACACTGCAGTCGCTACCAGTCGAAATGATCTGTGCCACCTGCAGCACTGCAGTCGCCAAAAGTCGAAATGATGTCTGCCACCTGCAGCACTGCAGTCGCCACCAGTCGAAATGATGTCTGCTGCCCGCAGCACTGCAGTCGCTACCAGTCGAAATGATGTCTGCTGCCTGCAACACTGCAGTCGCCACCAGTCGAAATGATGTCTGCTGCCTGCAGCACTGCAGTCGCTACCAGTCGAAATGATGTCTGCTGCCTGCAACACTGCAGTCGCTACCAGTCGAAATGATCTGTGCCACCTGCAGCACTGCAGTCGCCACCAGTCGAAATGATGTCTGCCACCCGCAGCACTGCAGTCGCCACCAGTCGAAATGATGTCTGCTGCCTGCAGCACTGCAGTCGCTACCAGTCAAAATGATGTCTCCTGCCTGCAACACTGCAGTCGCTACCAGTCGAAATGATCTCTGCCACCTGCAGCACTGCTGTCGCTACCAGTCGAAATGATCTGTGCCACCCGTAGAACTGCAGTCGCTACCAGTCGAAATGAACTCTGCTACTTACAGCACTGCAGTCGCTACCAGTCGAAATGATCTCTGCCACCTATAGCACTGCAGTCGCTACAAGTCGAAATGACCTCTGCCACCTGCAGCACTGCAGTCGCTACCAGTCGAAATGATCTCTGCCACCTGCAGCACTGCAGTCGCCACCAGTCGAAATGATCTCTGCCACCTGTAGCACTGCAGTCACCACCAGTCGAAATGATGTCTGCTGCCTGCAACACTGCAGTCGCTACCAGTCGAAATGATCTGTGCTACCTGTAGCACTGCAGTCGCTACCAGTCGAAATGATGTCTGCTGCCTGCAACACTGCAGTCGCTACCAGTCGAAATGATCTCTGCTACTTACAGCACTGCAGTCGCTACCAGTCGAAATGATGACTGCTGAGTGCAACACTGCAGTCGCTACCAGTCGAAATGATCTCTGCCACCTGCAGCACTGCAGTCGCTACCAGTCGAAATGATCTCTGCCACCTGCAGCACTGCAGTCGCTACCAGTCGAAAGGACCTCTGCCACCTGTAGCACTGCAGTCGCCACCAGTCGAAATGAACTGTGCCCCCTGCAGCACTGCAGTCGCTACCAGTCGAAATGATCTCTGCCACCTGCAGCACTGCAGTCGCCACCAGTCGAAATGATCTCTGCCACCTGCAGCACTGCAGTCGCCACCAGTCGAAATGATGTCTGCTGCCTGCAGCACTGCAGTCGCTACCAGTCGAAATGATCTCTGCCACCTGCAGCACTGCAGTCGCTACCAGTAGAAATGACCTCTGCCACCTGCAGCACTGCAGTCGCTACCAGTCGAAATGATGTCTGCTGCCCGCAACACTGCAGTCGCTACTAGTCGAAATGATCTCTGCCACTGCAGCACTGCAGTCGCCACCAGTCGAAATGATGTCTGCTGCCTGCAGCACTGCAGTCGCTACCAGTCGAAATGATCTGTGCCACCTGCAGCACTGCAGTCGCCACAAGTCGAAATGATGTCTGCCACCTGCAGCACTGCAGTCGCCACCAGTCGAAATGATCTCTGCTGCCTGCAGCACTGCAGTCGCTACCAGTCGAAATGATCTGTGCCACCTGCAGCACTGCAGTCGCCACAAGTCGAAATGATGTCTGCCACCTGCAGCACTGCAGTCGCCACCAGTCGAAATGATCTCTGCTGCCTGCAGCACTGCAGTCGCTACCAGTCGAAATGATGTCTGCTGCCTGCAACACTGCAGTCGCTACCAGTCGAAATGATCTGTGCCACCAGCAGCACTGCAGTCGCCACCAGTCGAAATGATGTCTGCCACCCGCAGCACTGCAGTCGCCACCAGTCGAAATGATGTCTGCTGCCTGCAGCACTGCAGTCGCTACCAGTCAAAATGATGTCTCCTGCCTGCAACACTGCAGTCGCCACCAGTCGAAATGATGTCTGCTGCCTGCAGCACTGCAGTCGCTACCAGTCAAAATGATGTCTCCTGCCTGCAACACTGCAGTCGCTACCAGTCGAAATGATCTCTGCCACCTGCAGCACTGCTGTCGCTACCAGTCGAAATGATCTGTGCCACCTGTAGAACTGCAGTCGCTACCAGTCGAAATGAACTCTGCTACTTACAGCACTGCAGTCGCTACCAGTCGAAATGATGTCTGCTGCCTGCAACACTGCAGTCGCTACCAGTCGAAATGATCTCTGCCACCTGCAGCACTGCAGTCGCTACCAGTCGAAATGATCTCTGCCACCTGCAGCACTGCAGTCGCTACCAGTCGAAATGACCTCTGCCACCTGTAGCACTGCAGTCGCTACCAGTCGATATGATCTCTGCTACTTACAGCACTGCAGTCGCTACCACTCAAAATGATATCAGCCACCTGTAGCACTGCAGTCGCTACCAGTCGAAATGATCTCTGCCATCTGTAGCACTGCAGTCGCTACCAGTCGAAATGATCTCTGCCACCTGCAGCACTGCAGTCGCCACCAGTCGAAATGATGTCTGCTGCCTGCAGCACTGCAGTCACTACCAGTCGAAATGATCTCTGCTACTTACAGCACTGCAGTCGCTACCAGTCGAAATGATCTCTGCCACCTGCAGCACTGCAGTCGCTACCAGTCGAAATGATCTCTGCCATCTGCAGCACTGCAGTCGCTACCAGTCGAAATGACCTCTGCCACCTGCAGCACTGCAGTCGCTACCAGTCGAAATGATCTGTGCCACCTGTAGCACTGCAGTCGCTACCAGTCGAAATGATGTCTGCTGCCTGCAACACTGCAGTCGCTACCAGTCGAAATGATCTCTGCTACTTACAGCACTGCAGTCGCTACCAGTCGAAATGATGTCCGCTGAGTGCAACACTGCAGTCGCTACCAGTCGAACTGATCTCTGCCACCTGCAGCACTGCAGTCGCTACCAGTCGATATGATCTCTGCCACCTGCAGCACTGCAGTCGCTACCAGTCGAAACGACCTTTGCCACCTGTAGCACTGCAGTCGCCACCAGTCGAAATGAACTGTGCCCCCTGCAGCACTGCAGTCGCTACCAGTCGAAATGATCGCTGCCACCTGTAGCACTGCAGGCGCTACCAGTCCAAATGATCTCTGCTACTTACAGCACTGCAGTCGCCACCAGTCGAAATGATCTCTGCCACCTGCAGCACTGCAGTCGCCACCAGTCGAAATGATGTCTGCTGCCTGCAGCACTGCAGTCGCTACCAGTCGAAATGATCTCTGCCACATGCAGCACTGCAGTCGCTACCTGTCGAAATGACCTCTGCCACCTGCAGCACTGCAGTCGCTACCAGTCGAAATGATGTCTCCTGCCCGCAACACTGCAGTCGCTACCAGTCGAAATGATCTCTGCCACCTGCAGCACTGCAGTCGCCACCAGTCGAAATGATGTCTGCTGCCTGCAGCACTGCAGTCGCTACCAGTCGAAATGATCTCTGCCACCTGCAGCACTGTAGTCGCTACCAGCCGAAATGACCTCTGCCACCTTTAGCACTGCAGTCGCTACAAGTCGAAAAGATCTCTGCTACTTACAGCACTGCAGTCGCTACCAGTCGAAATGATCTCTGGCACCTGTAGCACTGCAGTCGCTACCAGACGACATGATCTCTGACACCTGTAGCACTGCAGTCGCTACCAGTCGAAATGATCTCTGCCACCTGTAGCACTGCAGTCGCTACCAGTCGAAATGATCTCTGCTACTTACAGCACTGCAGTCGCTACCAGTCGAAATGATCTCTGCCATCTGCAGCACTGCAGTCCCTACCAGTCGAAATGATCTCTGCCACTTACAGCACTGCAGTCGCTACCAGTCGAAATGATCTCTGTTACTTACAGCACTGCAATCGCTACCAGTCGAAATGATCTCTGCGACTTACAGCACTGCAGTCGCTACCAGTCGAAATGATCTCTGCTACTTACAGCACTGCAGTCGCTACCAGTCGAAATTATCTCTGCCGCCTGTAGCAATGCAGTCGCTACCAGTCGAAATGATCTCTGCCATCTGCAGCACTGCAGTCGCTACCAGTCGAAAAGATCTCTGCCATCTGCAGCACTGCAGTCGCTACCAGTCGAAATGATGTCTGCTGCCTGCACCACTGCAGTCGCTACCAGTCGAAATGATCTCTGCCACCTGTAACACTGCAGTCGCTACCAGTCGAAAAGATGTCTGCTGCCTGCAACACTGCAGTCGCTACCAGTCGAAATGATCTGTGCCACCTGCAGCACTGCAGTCGCCAAAAGTCGAAATGATGTCTGCCACCTGCAGCACTGCAGTCGCCACCAGTCGAAATGATGTCTGCTGCCCGCAGCACTGCAGTCGCTACCAGTCGAAATGATGTCTGCTGCCTGCAACACTGCAGTCGCCACCAGTCGAAATGATGTCTGCTGCCTGCAGCACTGCAGTCGCTACCAGTCGAAATGATGTCTGCTGCCTGCAACACTGCAGTCGCTACCAGTCGAAATGATCTGTGCCACATGCAGCACTGCAGTCGCCACCAGTCGAAATGATGTCTGCCACCCGCAGCACTGCAGTCGCCACCAGTCGAAATGATGTCTGCTGCCTGCAGCACTGCAGTCGCTACCAGTCAAAATGATGTCTCCTGCCTGCAACACTGCAGTCGCTACCAGTCGAAATGATCTCTGCCACCTGCAGCACTGCTGTCGCTACCAGTCGAAATGATCTGTGCCACCCGTAGAACTGCAGTCGCTACCAGTCGAAATGAACTCTGCTACTTACAGCACTGCAGTCGCTACCAGTCGAAATGATCTCTGCCACCTATAGCACTGCAGTCGCTACAAGTCGAAATGACCTCTGCCACCTGCAGCACTGCAGTCGCTACCAGTCGAAATGATCTCTGCCACCTGCAGCACTGCAGTCGCCACCAGTCGAAATGATCTCTGCCACCTGTAGCACTGCAGTCACCACCAGTCGAAATGATGTCTGCTGCCTGCAACACTGCAGTCGCTACCAGTCGAAATGATCTGTGCTACCTGTAGCACTGCAGTCGCTACCAGTCGAAATGATGTCTGCTGCCTGCAACACTGCAGTCGCTACCAGTCGAAATGATCTCTGCTACTTACAGCACTGCAGTCGCTACCAGTCGAAATGATGTCTGCTGAGTGCAACACTGCAGTCGCTACCAGTCGAAATGATCTCTGCCACCTGCAGCACTGCAGTCGCTACCAGTCGAAATGATCTCTGCCACCTGCAGCACTGCAGTCGCTACCAGTCGAAAGGACCTCTGCCACCTGTAGCACTGCAGTCGCCACCAGTCGAAATGAACTGTGCCCCCTGCAGCACTGCAGTCGCTACCAGTCGAAATGATCTCTGCCACCTGCAGCACTGCAGTCGCCACCAGTCGAAATGATCTCTGCCACCTGCAGCACTGCAGTCGCCACCAGTCGAAATGATGTCTGCTGCCTGCAGCACTGCAGTCGCTACCAGTCGAAATGATCTCTGCCACCTGCAGCACTGCAGTCGCTACCAGTAGAAATGACCTCTGCCACCTGCAGCACTGCAGTCGCTACCAGTCGAAATGATGTCTGCTGCCCGCAACACTGCAGTCGCTACTAGTCGAAATGATCTCTGCCACTGCAGCACTGCAGTCGCCACCAGTCGAAATGATGTCTGCTGCCTGCAGCACTGCAGTCGCTACCAGTCGAAATGATCTCTGCCACCTGCAGCACTGCAGTCGCTACCAGTAGAAATGACCTCTGCCACCTGCAGCACTGCAGTCGCTACCAGTCGAAATGATGTCTGCTGCCCGCAACACTGCAGTCGCTACTAGTCGAAATGATCTCTGCCACTGCAGCACTGCAGTCGCCACCAGTCGAAATGATGTCTGCTGCCTGCAGCACTGCAGTCGCTACCAGTCGAAATGATCTGTGCCACCTGCAGCACTGCAGTCGCCACAAGTCGAAATGATGTCTGCCACCTGCAGCACTGCAGTCGCCACCAGTCGAAATGATCTCTGCTGCCTGCAGCACTGCAGTCGCTACCAGTCGAAATGATCTGTGCCACCTGCAGCACTGCAGTCGCCACAAGTCGAAATGATGTCTGCCACCTGCAGCACTGCAGTCGCCACCAGTCGAAATGATCTCTGCTGCCTGCAGCACTGCAGTCGCTACCAGTCGAAATGATGTCTGCTGCCTGCAACACTGCAGTCGCTACCAGTCGAAATGATCTGTGCCACCAGCAGCACTGCAGTCGCCACCAGTCGAAATGATGTCTGCCACCCGCAGCACTGCAGTCGCCACCAGTCGAAATGATGTCTGCTGCCTGCAGCACTGCAGTCGCTACCAGTCAAAATGATGTCTCCTGCCTGCAACACTGCAGTCGCCACCAGTCGAAATGATGTCTGCTGCCTGCAGCACTGCAGTCGCTACCAGTCAAAATGATGTCTCCTGCCTGCAACACTGCAGTCGCTACCAGTCGAAATGATCTCTGCCACCTGCAGCACTGCTGTCGCTACCAGTCGAAATGATCTGTGCCACCTGTAGAACTGCAGTCGCTACCAGTCGAAATGAACTCTGCTACTTACAGCACTGCAGTCGCTACCAGTCGAAATGATGTCTGCTGCCTGCAACACTGCAGTCGCTACCAGTCGAAATGATCTCTGCCACCTGCAGCACTGCAGTCGCTACCAGTCGAAATGATCTCTGCCACCTGCAGCACTGCAGTCGCTACCAGTCGAAATGACCTCTGCCACCTGTAGCACTGCAGTCGCTACCAGTCGATATGATCTCTGCTACTTACAGCACTGCAGTCGCTACCACTCAAAATGATATCAGCCACCTGTAGCACTGCAGTCGCTACCAGTCGAAATGATCTCTGCCATCTGTAGCACTGCAGTCGCTACCAGTCGAAATGATCTCTGCCACCTGCAGCACTGCAGTCGCCACCAGTCGAAATGATGTCTGCTGCCTGCAGCACTGCAGTCACTACCAGTCGAAATGATCTCTGCTACTTACAGCACTGCAGTCGCTACCAGTCGAAATGATCTCTGCCACCTGCAGCACTGCAGTCGCTACCAGTCGAAATGATCTCTGCCATCTGCAGCACTGCAGTCGCTACCAGTCGAAATGACCTCTGCCACCTGCAGCACTGCAGTCGCTACCAGTCGAAATGATCTGTGCCACCTGTAGCACTGCAGTCGCTACCAGTCGAAATGATGTCTGCTGCCTGCAACACTGCAGTCGCTACCAGTCGAAATGATCTCTGCTACTTACAGCACTGCAGTCGCTACCAGTCGAAATGATGTCCGCTGAGTGCAACACTGCAGTCGCTACCAGTCGAACTGATCTCTGCCACCTGCAGCACTGCAGTCGCTACCAGTCGATATGATCTCTGCCACCTGCAGCACTGCAGTCGCTACCAGTCGAAACGACCTTTGCCACCTGTAGCACTGCAGTCGCCACCAGTCGAAATGAACTGTGCCCCCTGCAGCACTGCAGTCGCTACCAGTCGAAATGATCGCTGCCACCTGTAGCACTGCAGGCGCTACCAGTCCAAATGATCTCTGCTACTTACAGCACTGCAGTCGCCACCAGTCGAAATGATCTCTGCCACCTGCAGCACTGCAGTCGCCACCAGTCGAAATGATGTCTGCTGCCTGCAGCACTGCAGTCGCTACCAGTCGAAATGATCTCTGCCACATGCACCACTGCAGTCGCTACCTGTCGAAATGACCTCTGCCACCTGCAGCACTGCAGTCGCTACCAGTCGAAATGATGTCTCCTGCCCGCAACACTGCAGTCGCTACCAGTCGAAATGATCTCTGCCACCTGCAGCACTGCAGTCGCCACCAGTCGAAATGATGTCTGCTGCCTGCAGCACTGCAGTCGCTACCAGTCGAAATGATCTCTGCCACCTGCAGCACTGTAGTCGCTACCAGCCGAAATGACCTCTGCCACCTTTAGCACTGCAGTCGCTACAAGTCGAAAAGATCTCTGCTACTTACAGCACTGCAGTCGCTACCAGTCGAAATGATCTCTGGCACCTGTAGCACTGCAGTCGCTACCAGACGACATGATCTCTGACACCTGTAGCACTGCAGTCGCTACCAGTCGAAATGATCTCTGCCACCTGTAGCACTGCAGTCGCTACCAGTCGAAATGATCTCTGCTACTTACAGCACTGCAGTCGCTACCAGTCGAAATGATCTCTGCCATCTGCAGCACTGCAGTCCCTACCAGTCGAAATGATCTCTGCCACTTACAGCACTGCAGTCGCTACCAGTCGAAATGATCTCTGTTACTTACAGCACTGCAATCGCTACCAGTCGAAATGATCTCTGCGACTTACAGCACTGCAGTCGCTACCAGTCGAAATGATCTCTGCTACTTACAGCACTGCAGTCGCTACCAGTCGAAATTATCTCTGCCGCCTGTAGCAATGCAGTCGCTACCAGTCGAAATGATCTCTGCCATCTGCAGCACTGCAGTCGCTACCAGTCGAAAAGATCTCTGCCATCTGCAGCACTGCAGTCGCTACCAGTCGAAATGATGTCTGCTGCCTGCACCACTGCAGTCGCTACCAGTCGAAATGATCTCTGCCACCTGTAACACTGCAGTCGCTACCAGTCGAAAAGATGTCTGCTGCCTGCAACACTGCAGTCGCTACCAGTCGAAATGATCTGTGCCACCTGCAGCACTGCAGTCGCCAAAAGTCGAAATGATGTCTGCCACCTGCAGCACTGCAGTCGCCACCAGTCGAAATGATGTCTGCTGCCCGCAGCACTGCAGTCGCTACCAGTCGAAATGATGTCTGCTGCCTGCAACACTGCAGTCGCCACCAGTCGAAATGATGTCTGCTGCCTGCAGCACTGCAGTCGCTACCAGTCGAAATGATGTCTGCTGCCTGCAACACTGCAGTCGCTACCAGTCGAAATGATCTGTGCCACATGCAGCACTGCAGTCGCCACCAGTCGAAATGATGTCTGCCACCCGCAGCACTGCAGTCGCCACCAGTCGAAATGATGTCTGCTGCCTGCAGCACTGCAGTCGCTACCAGTCAAAATGATGTCTCCTGCCTGCAACACTGCAGTCGCTACCAGTCGAAATGATCTCTGCCACCTGCAGCACTGCTGTCGCTACCAGTCGAAATGATCTGTGCCACCCGTAGAACTGCAGTCGCTACCAGTCGAAATGAACTCTGCTACTTACAGCACTGCAGTCGCTACCAGTCGAAATGATCTCTGCCACCTATAGCACTGCAGTCGCTACAAGTCGAAATGACCTCTGCCACCTGCAGCACTGCAGTCGCTACCAGTCGAAATGATCTCTGCCACCTGCAGCACTGCAGTCGCCACCAGTCGAAATGATCTCTGCCACCTGTAGCACTGCAGTCACCACCAGTCGAAATGATGTCTGCTGCCTGCAACACTGCAGTCGCTACCAGTCGAAATGATCTGTGCTACCTGTAGCACTGCAGTCGCTACCAGTCGAAATGATGTCTGCTGCCTGCAACACTGCAGTCGCTACCAGTCGAAATGATCTCTGCTACTTACAGCACTGCAGTCGCTACCAGTCGAAATGATGTCTGCTGAGTGCAACACTGCAGTCGCTACCAGTCGAAATGATCTCTGCCACCTGCAGCACTGCAGTCGCTACCAGTCGAAATGATCTCTGCCACCTGCAGCACTGCAGTCGCTACCAGTCGAAAGGACCTCTGCCACCTGTAGCACTGCAGTCGCCACCAGTCGAAATGAACTGTGCCCCCTGCAGCACTGCAGTCGCTACCAGTCGAAATGATCTCTGCCACCTGCAGCACTGCAGTCGCCACCAGTCGAAATGATCTCTGCCACCTGCAGCACTGCAGTCGCCACCAGTCGAAATGATGTCTGCTGCCTGCAGCACTGCAGTCGCTACCAGTCGAAATGATCTCTGCCACCTGCAGCACTGCAGTCGCTACCAGTAGAAATGACCTCTGCCACCTGCAGCACTGCAGTCGCTACCAGTCGAAATGATGTCTGCTGCCCGCAACACTGCAGTCGCTACTAGTCGAAATGATCTCTGCCACTGCAGCACTGCAGTCGCCACCAGTCGAAATGATGTCTGCTGCCTGCAGCACTGCAGTCGCTACCAGTCGAAATGATCTGTGCCACCTGCAGCACTGCAGTCGCCACAAGTCGAAATGATGTCTGCCACCTGCAGCACTGCAGTCGCCACCAGTCGAAATGATGTCTGCTGCCTGCAGCACTGCAGACGCTACCAGTCGAAATGATGTCTGCTGCCTGCAACACTGCAGTCGCTACCAGTCGAAATGATCTGTGCCACCAGCAGCACTGCAGTCGCCACCAGTCGAAATGATGTCTGCCACCCGCAGCACTGCAGTCGCCACCAGTCGAAATGATGTCTGCTGCCTGCAGCACTGCAGTCGCTACCAGTCAAAATGATGTCTCCTGCCTGCAACACTGCAGTCGCCACCAGTCGAAATGATGTCTGCTGCCTGCAGCACTGCAGTCGCTACCAGTCAAAATGATGTCTCCTGCCTGCAACACTGCAGTCGCTACCAGTCGAAATGATCTCTGCCACCTGCAGCACTGCTGTCGCTACCAGTCGAAATGATCTGTGCCACCTGTAGAACTGCAGTCGCTACCAGTCGAAATGAACTCTGCTACTTACAGCACTGCAGTCGCTACCAGTCGAAATGATCTCTGCCACCTGTAGCACTGCAGTCGCTACAAGTCGAAATGACCTCTGCCACCTGCAGCACTGCAGTCGCTACCAGTCGAAATGATCTCTGCCACCTGCAGCACTGCAGTCGCCACCAGTCGAAATGATCTCTGCCACCTGTAGCACTGCAGTCACCACCAGTCGAAATGATGTCTGCTGCCTGCAACACTGCAGTCGCTACCAGTCGAAATGATCTGTGCTACCTGTAGCACTGCAGTCGCTACCAGTCGAAATGATGTCTGCTGCCTGCAACACTGCAGTCGCTACCAGTCGAAATGATTTCTGCTACTTACAGCACTGCAGTCGCTACCACTCGAAATGATGTTTGCTGAGTGCAACACTGCAGTCGCTACCAGTCGAAATGATCTCTGCCACCTGCAGCACTGCAGTCGCTACCAGTCGAAATGATCTCTGCCACCTGCAGCACTGCAGTCGCTACCAGTCGAAAGGACCTCTGCCACCTGTAGCACTGCAGTCGCCACCAGTCGAAATGAACTGTGCCCCCTGCAGCACTGCAGTCGCTACCAGTCGAAATGATCTCTGCCACCTGCAGCACTGCAGTCGCCACCAGTCGAAATGATCTCTGCCACCTGCAGCACTGCAGTCGCCACCAGTCGAAATGATGTCTGCTGCCTGCAGCACTGCAGTCGCTACCAGTCGAAATGATCTCTGCCACCTGCAGCACTGCAGTCGCTACCAGTCGAAATGACCTCTGCCACCTGCAGCACTGCAGTCGCTACCAGTCAAAATGATGTCTGCTGCCCGCAACACTGCAGTCGCTACTAGTCGAAATGATCTCTGCCACTGCAGCACTGCAGTCGCCACCAGTCGAAATGATGTCTGCTGCCTGCAGCACTGCAGTCGCTACCAGTCGAAATGATCTCTGCCACCTGCAGCACTGCAGTCGCTACCAGTCGAAATGACCACTGCCACCTGCAGCACTGCAGTCGCTACCAGTCGAAATGATCTCTGCCACCTGTAGCACTGCAGTCGCTACCAGTCGAAATGATCTCTGCTACTTACAGCACTGCAGTCGCTACCAGTCGAAATGATGTCTGCTGCCTGCAACACTGCAGTCGCTACCAGTCGAAAAGATCTCTGCCATCTGCAACACTGCAGTCGCTACCAGTCGAAATGATATCTGCTGCCTGCACCACTGCAGTCGCTACCAGTCGAAATGATCTCTGCCACCTGTAGCACTGCAGTCGCTGCCAGTCGAAATGATGTCTGCTGCCTGCAACACTGCAGTCGCTACCAGTCGAAATGATCTCTGCTACTTACAGCACTGCAGTCGCTACCAGTCGAAATGATCTCTGCCACTTACAGCACTGCAGTCGCTACCAGTCGAAATGATCTCTGTTACTTACAGCACTGCAGTCGCTACCAGTCGAAATGATCTCTGCTACTTACAGCACTGCAGTCGCTACCATTCGAAATGATCTCTGCTACTTACAGCACTGCAGTCGCTACCAGTCGAAATGATCTCTGCCACCTGTAGCACTGCAGTCGCTACCAGTCGAAATGATCTCTGCCATCTGCAGCACTGCAGTCGCTACCAGTCGAAAAGATCTCTGCCATCTGTTGCACTGCAGTCGCTACCAGTCGAAATGATCTCTGCCACCTGCAGCACTGCAGTCGCTACCAGTCGAAATGATCTCTGCTACTTACAGCACTGCAGTCGCTACCAGTCGAAATGATCTCTGCCATCTGCAGCACTGCAGTCCCCACCAGTCGAAATGATCTCTGCCACTTACAGCACTGCAGTCGCTACCAGTCGAAATGATCTCTGTTACTTACAGCACTGCAATCGCTACCAGTCGAAATGATCTCTGCGACTTACAGCACTGCAGTCGCTACCAGTCGAAATGATCTCTGCTACTTACAGCACTGCAGTCGCTACCAGTCGAAATTATCTCTGCCACCTGTAGCACTGCAGTCGCTACCAGTCGAAATGATCTCTGCCATCTGCAGCACTGCAGTCGCTACCAGTCGAAAAGATCTCTGCCATCTGCAGCACTGCAGTCGCTACCAGTCGAAATGATGTCTGCTGCCTGCACCACTGCAGTCGCTACCAGTCGAAATGATCTCTGCCACCTGTAGCACTGCAGTCGCTACCAGTCGAAATGATGTCTGCTGCCTGCAACACTGCAGTCGCTACCAGTCGAAATGATCTGTGCCACCTGCAGCACTGCAGTCGCCAAAAGTCGAAATGATGTCTGCCACCTGCAGCACTGCAGTCGCCACCAGTCGAAATGATGTCTGCTGCCTGCAGCACAGCAGTCGCTACCAGTCGAAATGATGTCTGCTGCCTGCAACACTGCAGTCGCCACCAGTCGAAATGATGTCTGCTGCCTGCAGCACTGCAGTCGCTACCAGTCGAAATGATGTCTGCTGCCTGCAACACTGCAGTCGCTACCAGTCGAAATGATCTGTGCCACATGCAGCACTGCAGTCGCCACCAGTCGAAATGATGTCTGCCACCCGCAGCACTGCAGTCGCCACCAGTCGAAATGATGTCTGCTGCCTGCAGCACTGCAGTCGCTACCAGTCAAAATGATGTCTCCTGCCTGCAACACTGCAGTCGCTACCAGTCGAAATTATCTCTGCCACCTGCAGCACTGCTGTCGCTACCAGTCGAAATGATCTGTGCCACCTGTAGAACTGCAGTCGCTACCAGTCGAAATGAACTCTGCTACTTACAGCACTGCAGTCGCTACCAGTCGAAATGATCTCTGCCACCTGTAGCACTGCAGTCGCTACAAGTCGAAATGACCTCTGCCACCTGCAGCACTGCAGTCGCTACCAGTCGAAATGATCTCTGCCACCTGCAGCACTGCAGTCGCCACCAGTCGAAATGATCTCTGCTACTTACAGCACTGCAGTCGCTACCAGTCGAAATGATGTCTGCTGAGTGCAGCACTGCAGTCGCCACCAGTCGAAATGATGTCTGCCACCTGCAGCACTGCAGTCGCTACCAGTCGAAAGGACCTCTGCCACCTGTAGCACTGCAGTCGCCACCAGTCGAAATGAACTGTGCCCCCTGCAGCACTGCAGTCGCTACCAGTCGAAATGATCTCTGCCACCTGCAGCACTGCAGTCGCCACCAGTCGAAATGATCTCTGCCACCTGCAGCACTGCAGTCGCCACCAGTCGAAATGATGTCTGCTGCCTGCAGCACTGCAGTCGCTACCAGTCGAAATGATCTCTGCCACCTGCAGCACTGCAGTCGCTACCAGTAGAAATGACCTCTGCCACCTGCAGCACTGCAGTCGCTACCAGTCGAAATGATGTCTGCTGCCCGCAACACTGCAGTCGCTACTAGTCGAAATGATCTCTGCCACTGCAGCACTGCAGTCGCCACCAGTCGAAATGATGTCTGCTGCCTGCAGCACTGCAGTCGCTACCAGTCGAAATGATCTGTGCCACCTGCAGCACTGCAGTCGCCCCAAGTCGAAATGATGTCTGCCACCTGCAGCACTGCAGTCGCCACCAGTCGAAATGATGTCTGCTGCCTGCAGCACTGCAGTCGCTACCAGTCGAAATGATGTCTGCTGCCTGCAACACTGCAGTCGCTACCAGTCGAAATGATCTGTGCCACCTGCAGCACTGCAGTCGCCACCAGTCGAAATGATGTCTGCCACCCGCAGCACTGCAGTCGCCACCAGTCGAAATGATGTCTGCTGCCTGCAGCACTGCAGTCGCTACCAGTCAAAATGATGTCTCCTGCCTGCAACACTGCAGTCGCCACCAGTCGAAATGATGTCTGCTGCCTGCAGCACTGCAGTCGCTACCAGTCAAAATGATGTCTCCTGCCTGCAACACTGCAGTCGCTACCAGTCGAAATGATCTCTGCCACCTGCAGCACTGCTGTCGCTACCAGTCGAAATGATCTGTGCCACCTGTAGAACTGCAGTCGCTACCAGTCGAAATGAACTCTGCTACTTACAGCACTGCAGTCGCTACCAGTCGAAATGATCTCTGCCACCTGTAGCACTGCATTCGCTACAAGTCGAAATGACCTCTGCCACCTGCAGCACTGCAGTCGCTACCAGTCGAAATGATCTCTGCTACCTGCAGCACTGCAGTCGCCACCAGTCGAAATGATCTCTGCCACCTGTAGCACTGCAGTCACCACCAGTCGAAATGATGTCTGCTGCCTGCAACACTGCAGTCGCTACCAGTCGAAATGATCTGTGCTACCTGTAGCACTGCAGTCGCTACCAGTCGAAATGATGTCTGCTGCCTGCAACACTGCAGTCGCTACCAGTCGAAATGATCTCTGCTACTTACAGCACTGCAGTCGCTACCACCCGAAATGATGTTTGCTGAGTGCAACACTGCAGTCGCTACCAGTCGAAATGATCTCTGCCACCTGCAGCACTGCAGTCGCTACCAGTCGAAAAGATCTCTGCCACCTGCAGCACTGCAGTCGCTACCAGTCGAAAGGACCTCTGCCACCTGTAGCACTGCAGTCGCCACCAGTCGAAATGAACTGTGCCCCCTGCAGCACTGCAGACGCTACCAGTCGAAATGATCTCTGCCACCTGCAGCACTGCAGTCGCCACCAGTCGAAATGATCTCTGCCACCTGCAGCACTGCAGTCGCCACCAGTCGAAATGATGTCTGCTGCCTGCAGCACTGCAGTCGCTACCAGTCGAAATGATCTCTGCCACCTGCAGCACTGCAGTCGCTACCAGTCGAAATGACCTCTGCCACCTGCAGCACTGCAGTCGCTACCAGTCGAAATGATGTCTGCTGCCCGCAACACTGCAGTCGCTACTAGTCGAAATGATCTCTGCCACTGCAGCACTGCAGTCGCCACCAGTCGAAATGATGTCTGCTGCCTGCAGCACTGCAGTCGCTACCAGTCGAAATGATCTCTGCCACCTGCAGCACTGCAGTCGCTACCAGTCGAAATGACCACTGCCACCTGCAGCACTGCAGTCGCTACCAGTCGAAATGATCTCTGCCACCTGTAGCACTGCAGTCGCTACCAGTCGAAATGATCTCTGCTACTTACAGCACTGCAGTCGCTACCAGTCGAAATGATGTCTGCTGCCTGCAACACTGCAGTCGCTACCAGTCGAAAAGATCTCTGCCATCTGCAACACTGCAGTCGCTACCAGTCGAAATGATATCTGCTGCCTGCACCACTGCAGTCGCTACCAGTCGAAATGATCTCTGCCACCTGTAGCACTGCAGTCGCTACCAGTCGAAATGATGTCTGCTGCCTGCAACACTGCAGTCGCTACCAGTCGAAATGATCTCTGCTACTTACAGCACTGCAGTCGCTACCAGTCGAAATGATCTCTGCTACTTACAGCACTGCAGTCGCTACCAGTCGAAATGATCTCTGTTACTTACAGCACTGCAGTCGCTACCAGTCGAAATGATCTCTGCTACTTACAGCACTGCAGTCGCTACCATTCGAAATGATCTCTGCTACTTACAGCACTGCAGTCGCTACCAGTCGAAATGATCTCTGCCACCTGTAGCACTGCAGTCGCTACCAGTCGAAATGATCTCTGCCATCTTCATCACTGCAGTCGCTACCAGTCGAAATGATATCTGCTGCCTGCACCACTGCAGTCGCTACCAGTCGAAATGATCTCTGCCACCTGTAGCACTGCAGTCGCTACCAGTCGAAATGATGTCTGCTGCCTGCAACACTGCAGTCGCTACCAGTCGAAATGATCTGTGCCACCTGCAGCACTGCAGTCGCCATCAGTCGAAATGATGTCTGCCACCTGCAGCACTGCAGTCGCCACCAGTCGAAATGATGTCTGCTGCCTGCAGCACTGCAGTCGCTACCAGTCGAAATGATGTCTGCTGCCTGCAACACTACGGTCGCTACCAGTCGAAATGATGTCTGCCACCTGCAGCACTGCAGTCGCCACCAGTCGAAATGATGTCTGCTGCCTGCAGCACTGCAGTCGCTACCAGTCACAATGATGTCTCCTGCCTGCAACACTGCAGTCGCTACCAGTTGAAATGATCTCTGCCACCTGCAGCACTGCTGTCGCTACCAGTCGAAATGATCTGTGCCACCTGTAGCACTGCAGTCGCTACCAGTCGAAATGAACTCTGCTACTTACAGCACTGCAGTCGCTACCAGTCGAAATGATCTCGGCCACCTGTAGCACTGCAGTCGCTACCAGTCGAAATGATCTCTGCCACCTGTAGCACTGCAGTCGCTACCAGTCGAAATGATCTCTGCTACTTACAGCACTGCAGTCGCTACCAGTCGAAATGATCTCTGCCACCTGTAGCACTGCAGTCGCTACCAGTCGAAATTATCTCTGCTACTTACAGCACTGCAGTCGCTACCAGTCGAAATGATCTCTGCTACTTACAGCACTGCAGTCGCTACCAGTCGAAATGATCTCTGCTACTTACAGCACTGCAGTCGCTACCAGTCGAAATGATCTCTGCCATCTGCAGCACTGCAGTCGCTACCAGTCGAAATGATGTCTGCCATCTGCAGCACTGCAGTCGCTACCAGTCGAAATGATCTCTGGCATCTGCAGCACTGCAGTCGCTACCAGTCGAAATGATCTCTGCCATCTGTAGCACTGCAGTCGCTACCAGTCGAAATGATCTCTGCCATCTGTAGCACTGCAGTCGCTACCAGTCGAAATGATGTCTCCTGCCTGCAACACTGCAGTCGCTACCAGTCGAAATGATCTCTGCCATCCTCAGCACTGCAGTCGCTACCAGTCGAAATTATGTCTGCCACCTGCAGCACTGCAGTCGCTACCAGTCGAAATGATCTCTGCCACCTGCAGCACTGCAGTCGCTACCAGTCGAAATTGTATTTGCCACCTGCAGCACTGCAGTCGCTACCAGTCGAAATGATGTCTCCCATCTGCAGTACTGCAGTCGCTACCAGTCGAAATGATCTTTGCCACCTGCAACACTGCAGTCGCTACCAGTCGAAATGATCTCTGTCACCTGTAGCACTGCAGTCGCTACCAGTCGAAATGATCTCTACTACCTACAACACTGCACTCGCTACCAGTCGAAATGATCTTTGCCACCTGCAACACTGCAGTCGCTACCAGTCGAAATGATCTCTGCCACCTGTAGCACTGCAGTCGCTACCAGTCGAAATGATCTCTGCTACCTGCAGCACTGCAGTCGCTACCAGTCGAAATGATCTCTGCCACCTGCAGCACTGCAGTCGCCACAAGTCGAAATGATGTCTGCCACCTGCAGCACTGCAGTCGCCACCAGTCGAAATGATGTCTGCTGCCTGCAGCACTGCAGTCGCTACCAGTCGAAATGATGTCTGCTGCCTGCAACACTGCAGTCGCTACCAGTCGAAATGATCTGTGCCACCTGCAGCACTGCAGTCGCCACCAGTCGAAATGATGTCTGCCACCCGCAGCACTGCAGTCGCCACCAGTCGAAATGATGTCTGCTGCCTGCAGCACTGCAGTCGCTACCAGTCAAAATGATGTCTCCTGCCTGCAACACTGCAGTCGCCACCAGTCGAAATGATGTCTGCTGCCTGCAGCACTGCAGTCGCTACCAGTCAAAATGATGTCTCCTGCCTGCAACACTGCAGTCGCTACCAGTCGAAATGATCTCTGCCACCTGCAGCACTGCTGTCGCTACCAGTCGAAATGATCTGTGCCACCTGTAGAACTGCAGTCGCTACCAGTCGAAATGAACTCTGCTACTTACAGCACTGCAGTCGCTACCAGTCGAAATGATCTCTGCCACCTGTAGCACTGCAGTCGCTACAAGTCGAAATGACCTCTGCCACCTGCAGCACTGCAGTCGCTACCAGTCGAAATGATCTCTGCTACCTGCAGCACTGCAGTCGCCACCAGTCGAAATGATCTCTGCCACCTGTAGCACTGCAGTCACCACCAGTCGAAATGATGTCTGCTGCCTGCAACACTGCAGTCGCTACCAGTCGAAATGATCTGTGCTACCTGTAGCACTGCAGTCGCTACCAGTCGAAATGATGTCTGCTGCCTGCAACACTGCAGTCGCTACCAGTCGAAATGATCTCTGCTACTTACAGCACTGCAGTCGCTACCACTCGAAATGATGTTTGCTGAGTGCAACACTGCAGTCGCTACCAGTCGAAATGATCTCTGCCACCTGCAGCACTGCAGTCGCTACCAGTCGAAAAGATCTCTGCCACCTGCAGCACTGCAGTCGCTACCAGTCGAAAGGACCTCTGCCACCTGTAGCACTGCAGTCGCCACCAGTCGAAATGAACTGTGCCCCCTGCAGCACTGCAGTCGCTACCAGTCGAAATGATCTCTGCCACCTGCAGCACTGCAGTCGCCACCAGTCGAAATGATCTCTGCCACCTGCAGCACTGCAGTCGCCACCAGTCGAAATGATGTCTGCTGCCTGCAGCACTGCAGTCGCTACCAGTCGAAATGATCTCTGCCACCTGCAGCACTGCAGTCGCTACCAGTCGAAATGACCTCTGCCACCTGCAGCACTGCAGTCGCTACCAGTCGAAATGATGTCTGCTGCCCGCAACACTGCAGTCGCTACTAGTCGAAATGATCTCTGCCACTGCAGCACTGCAGTCGCCACCAGTCGAAATGATGTCTGCTGCCTGCAGCACTGCAGTCGCTACCAGTCGAAATGATCTCTGCCACCTGCAGCACTGCAGTCGCTACCAGTCGAAATGACCACTGCCACCTGCAGCACTGCAGTCACTACCAGTCGAAATGATCTCTGCCACCTGTAGCACTGCAGTCGCTACCAGTCGAAATGATCTCTGCTACTTACAGCACTGCAGTCGCTACCAGTCGAAATGATGTCTGCTGCCTGCAACACTGCAGTCGCTACCAGTCGAAAAGATCTCTGCCATCTGCAACACTGCAGTCGCTACCAGTCGAAATGATATCTGCTGCCTGCACCACTGCATTCGCTACCAGTCGAAATGATCTCTGCCACCTGTAGCACTGCAGTCGCTACCAGTCGAAATGATGTCTGCTGCCTGCAACACTGCAGTCGCTACCAGTCGAAATGATCTCTGCTACTTACAGCACTGCAGTCGCTACCAGTCGAAATGATCTCTGCCACTTACAGCACTGCAGTCGCTACCAGTCGAAATGATCTCTGTTACTTACAGCACTGCAGTCGCTACCAGTCGAAATGATCTCTGCTACTTACAGCACTGCAGTCGCTACCATTCGAAATGATCTCTGCTACTTACAGCACTGCAGTCGCTACCAGTCCAAATGATCTCTGCCACCTGTAGCACTGCAGTCGCTACCAGTCGAAATGATCTCTGCCATCTGCAGCACTGCAGTCGCTACCAGTCGAAAAGATCTCTGCCATCTGCAACACTGCAGTCGCTACCAGTCGGAATGATATCTGCTGCCTGCACCACTGCAGTCGCTACCAGTCGAAATGATCTCTGCCACCTGTAGCACTGCAGTCGCTACCAGTCGAAATGATGTCTGCTGCCTGCAACACTGCAGTCGCTACCAGTCGAAATGATCTGTGCCACCTGCAGCACTGCAGTCGCCACCAGTCGAAATGATGTCTGCCACCTGCAGCACTGCAGTCGCCACCAGTCGAAATGATGTCTGCTGCCTGCAGCACTGCAGTCGCTACCAGTCGAAATGATGTCTGCTGCCTGCAACACTACAGTCGCTACCAGTCGAAATGATGTCTGCCACCTGCAGCACTGCAGTCGCCACCAGTCGAAATGATGTCTGCTGCCTGCAGCACTGCAGTCGCTACGAGTCAAAATGATGTCTCCTGCCTGCAACACTGCAGTCGCTACCAGTTGAAATGATCTCTGCCACCTGCAGCACTGCTGTCGCTACCAGTCGAAATGATCTGTGCCACCTGTAGCACTGCAGTCGCTACCAGTCGAAATGAACTCTGCTACTTACAGCACTGCAGTCGCTACCAGTCGAAATGATCTCGGCCACCTGTAGCACTGCAGTCGCTACCAGTCGAAATGATCTCTGCCACCTGTAGCACTGCAGTCGCTACCAGTCGAAATGATCTCTGCTACTTACAGCACTGCAGTCGCTACCAGTCGAAATGATCTCTGCCACCTGTAGCACTGCAGTCGCTACCAGTCGAAATTATCTCTGCTACTTACAGCACTGCAGTCGCTACCAGTCGAAATGATCTCTGCTACTTACAGCACTGCAGTCGCTACCAGTCGAAATGATCTCTGCTACTTACAGCACTGCAGTCGCTACCAGTCGAAATGATCTCTGCCATTTGCAGCACTGCAGTCGCTACCAGTCGAAATGATCTCTGCCATCTGTAGCACTGCAGTCGCTACCAGTCGAAATGATGTCTGCTGCCTGCAACACTGCAGTCGCTACCAGTCGAAATGATCTCTGCCATCCTCAGCACTGCAGTCGCTACCAGTCGAAATGATGTCTGCCACCTGCAGCACTGCAGTCGCTACCAGTCGAAATGATCTCTGCCACCTGCAGCACTGCAGTCGCTACCAGTCGAAATTGTATTTGCCACCTGCAGCACTGCAGTCGCTACCAGTCGAAATGATGTCTCCCATCTGCAGTACTGCAGTCGCTACCAGTCGAAATGATCTTTGCCACCTGCAACACTGCAGTCGCTACCAGTCGAAATGATCTCTGTCACCTGTAGCACTGCAGTCGCTACCAGTCGAAATGATCTCTACTACCTACAACACTGCACTCGCTACCAGTCGAAATGATCTTTGCCACCTGCAACACTGCAGTCGCTACCAGTCGAAATGATCTCTGCCACCTGTAGCACTGCAGTCGCTACCAGTCGAAATGATCTCTGCTACCTGCAGCACTGCAGTCGCTACCAGTCGAAATGATCTCTGCCACCTGCAGCACTGCAGTCGCTACCAGTCGAAATGATGTCTACCACCTGCAGCACTGCAGTCGCTACCGGACGAAATAATGTCTGCCACCTGCAGCACTGCAGTCGCTACCGGACGAAATGATCTCTGCTGCCTGTAACACTGCAGTCGCTACCAGTCGAAATGATCTTTGCCACCTGCAGCACTGTATTCTCTACCGGTCGAAATTACCTCTGCCACCTGCAACACTGCAGTAGCTACCGGACGAAATGATCTCTGCTACTTACAGCACTGCAGTCGCTACCAGTAAATGACCTCTGCCACCTGCAGCACTGCAGTCGCTACCAGTTGAAAGTGGCTGCTTCATACGACGGTCGGTATGTAATTATTGCTCAGTTTATTACGTGCGCGACACTTCATGTTTTCTTAATCCCGATTGTTTTAAAGATTATCATCCGTACAGAGACTTGTGCTGTGGAATATACGGTTAAAATGCCTTCGAATGTCAGGTTACAACGGTTGATTGTGGCTTAAAAAAGGCATTTTATCTCGCTAACAAGAGATGAGGTTTTAATCGCGAATTGATCGAAATCTATCCCACGTCAACATTTGCCTTTAAGCAACAAAAGAGGAAATAATTTACCAGTAGACGATGTTGCAGTCATGAGCAAGTGTTGGATATTATTCCACAAATTACTCCCCTTTATATCAGATGCCGCTTTTCCTTCCGATTCAAAGAACTGACAAAAGAAGTACAAGCCTGTAAATCCTTTAAACCGACCCGAAATCTGTCAAAGTTCCCCAGTTTATGTAAAGAATATTGTTCAGTTGCATTCATGGATCGATTATATATTACGGACTCTAATTAATATGTGTTGATTACATTGGGGAGTTATTTCAATTATGCACGTATATTTACAGCAGGGGAGACTTGCTGTAATAGCAAATATAATATAGGCCTAGAATATCGTAGGATTTGATTTACTCATGGGATCTGCATACATTTAAGCATGTTTGGCAGTTTCATATGTTTTTGAATAATGATTTAATTTATGTCAGCCGTATCTCCTTGTTGTAAAACGTCTACTCAATATTTGGACACTTGCCTAATAAACCACCTCACTTTTAATTTATGCTGTTAGCAGTTAATTGTGTCGCGGCTATTTTCTTACAATTATTATGAAGTATTCAGCTCAAAACAAGAAAAAATATGTTTTTAAACAAAAGGGCAGAGGAAGTAGTATTACCGAATAAAATAACAATTCAAATCCCGGCAACTCCCAAACAAAAACATCGATGGTGGAACGAAACTTGTGATAAAGCAGTGGCTCGGAGAATTGAAGCCTGGAGAAAATGGAATTTCACCAAGGATCAGGAAGATATTGATACATTCCGTGATGGGCGGAAAACTGCAGCCCTAGTATTTCGATATGCAAAGTGATCGCATGCGAAACAACAGATGGAACAGATCGATCAAGACTTCCGGAAGTGCAACGTCAGGGACTTTTAACAAACCTTCAAATCTAATCTGAAAAGTTATTAAGCCCTTAGCCTATGCTTTAGAAATGCTACTGGAAAGCTATGCCTGAACTTGGAAAATTGCAACATTTTGGCTCAGTACTTCAACAAGTTGCTCAACTGTAATGATCCACCGCAAGGACTTTCCATCTCCCCTCCTATTCAAAGTCTTTCCAATTCTCATCCGCCTTGTAAGATAGAAATTCATCAGTAAATAGACAGCGTGAAAGATTATAAAGCAGCTGGGAAGATTCCATAGTGGCGGAACTATTGAAGCTGGGGAATGAGGATACTCTGGACATCCTAGTCTGACTTTTTCAGGAGATTTGTAAACCGGCTACTCTACCAGTTGAATGGCAATCAGCACTAATTCATCCTCTCCATAAAAAAGGGATACAAGGGAAACGTTAACAATTACAGAGGTATATCGATAGGGCTTGTTCCTTACAAGATTATTTCTAAAGCACTCTTTAACAGAATCGAAGTTCATTTTTATAAGTAGATTGGCGAATACCAGGCTGGTTTCTGAAAGGGCCGTTCCTGTCCGGAACAAATTCTCTATGTGAAGAACATCATCAGATACAAAATAACTGGGAGGTTTGAATATGTGGTCATATTTGTGGACTTCAGGAAAGGATACGACTCGATTGACCGATAGTCGTTATTGAATGCTCTGGAAGAGCTTAGGGGTGGATAGCTACATCCAGAAACTTGATTAAGCAGACTCTCACCAACACAATTTCAAATATAAAATTCAAGAATGACATCTCATAGCCCTTCGAGATAAAGACTGGGGTCAGACAAGCGGATGGACTTTCACCACTTCTTTTCAATTGTATCTTGGAAAAGGTGATCCGAGAATGGATAAATTCGCTGAACAAAGAAGAAGGAAACGAAGATCGGTTTCGATTAGGCTCCAAGAGATAATGAATCGAATTGGTGAGAAGAAAACTATTTGGAGAAATTTGAACAGAAGAAGAAATAGAATGATTGGCATATGATGGGGATTATATTGACTCACCATGACGCTTGCAGAGACTGCCTTCGAAAGACAATAGAGTTCCTCAACTCTACCGCCAATCAATTCCAATTGGAACCCCAAAATTCAAACACTGCAATAATTAAAGTAGGTAGTACCAAACGACCTACTTGAATTTTATGATTCTCTTCCCCGTGTAGGAAACGAAGCTTGGAAAAGGAGCAGAAAAAATACTCACGAAATCTGACGGATTTACCCTTTGCCATATTTCTTACTTATTACTACATGTTATTTCTTTTGATAACTTACGGTGTTTGTGGGAATGTCACTTTGTGCCTTTCCGTTGTTGACCTTGATTTTAATTGTTTTCCCAGTTAATTATGTGTTTACTTTCCTAGTTAATGGCTTTGATTACTTTATCCACATGTTTAAAAAAATATGTTTCTCTCTGAGTCTTCTTTGAGTTCAAAACCTCTCCTACTCATTGAAAATCTTCAGACAAAATCCTGGTATTGTATTTACAATGACTGCCCTTTTATACCAATATTGCAGCGAAATAACAACATCTTTATGAAAAAGCCTTGGAAACATGGAACAGGAGCTTAGTAGTTCATGACCACTTGTTCTATGTTCATTGTTGCATTATGGAGCACAGATTATTTAGTTTCTTACTTCTCCTGTAAAAGATTGTTCCTTGCAGTTACGAATGTTAAGGTACCGATAGTCCGGCTCCATGCCTAAATGGTTAGCATGTTGGTCTTTGGTCACAGAGGTCCCTGGCTCGATTCCTGGTAGGGTCGGGAATTTTAACCATCATTGGTTAATTTCGCTGGCACAGGGGCCGGATGTTTGTGTCGTCTTCATCATCATTTCATCCTCATCACGATGCGCAGGTCGCCTACGGGTATCGAATCAAAGGACCTGCACCTGGGGAGCCGAACATGTCCTCCGGCACCCCCGGCACTAAAAGCCATACGCTATTTCATTTCGGGTACCGATAAAACATTGAACATCTTATCTTTTTTCCACTGAATACCACGAATCGGCACCGTAGCTTATAGTCACCCTGTGTGCCTCCTTTTTCCCTCCAGCTCAAACTCTCCATTAGATACATGTAATGGCCCTGAAGCTTCCAGCGCTTTTTCATTAATATATGGAATATTTATAAAATTGGCAATCGAATTAGGTGAAATAGCGCGTGGGCTAGTAATCGAGAAAGAGCTCTGGGGGTTCCGGTGCTGCTTCAAGATCGATATACCAAACAGTATATGGATATATACTTTTCTGTAAGTGCTTTAGCGAGTTCAAACGTGTAATAAAGATAGGTGCTTTATATAGCTCAAGCGAAAAAGGAAAGGAAGTATCGAGAGAGAGGAAATACTTGAACTTTTTCTTTATAACAGCCTCCAATATATCGTAATATATCTGCCTTGTTGTATAATAGATGCCATTTGGTAAGCTGTGCGGTTTGCTGTTGTTGTGCCTTTGGAACGCACGTACCATATATATTATTATCGTGTGGTATATTGAGTGTGTTGTGTGTTCCCTTAAGTAGAGTTACTTAATGGCGGCCAACGGGATTCATTGTGGTTCTGAAACGCAATTTGCTAAAAAGGCTTCCATTCACTATTGCCTTATTACAATGCAATTGTTATATACGGCTGGTCCCGGTGAGGATTCCTACCCTAATGCTTGTAAAAGACATTTGTTAGATATATTGACCAACCGAAATTTAAAATGCACATATATAAGGTAGCCTTAATGAGCGGACAGATAGAACTTATATGCAGCCTGTGGGCAATATTTCTCTTGCTATCAGGTAGACGTGCTAGTTAAAAGCTAGCTCGATATATAGATCATTTACTTAGCCTAGCGAAGTTGGACGAATTTTCTCTGTTCTGTGTTAGTCGTGTAAGAGTTATAGAGAATGACGAAGTATAGGACACTAGAATATAACAGTGACTTGATAATAATAATAATAATAATAATAATAATAATAATAATAATAATAATAATAATAATAATAATAATAATGTCCGCCTCTGTGGTGTACTTGTTAGCGCGATTAGCTGCCACCCTCGGAGACCCGGGTTCGATTCCATGCTCTGCAACGAAATTTGAAACGTGGTATGAGGGCTGGAACCGGGCCACTCAGCCTCGGGAGGTCAACTGAGTAGAGGTGGGTTCGATTCCCACCTCAGCCATCCCCAAAGTGGTTTTCCGCGGTTTCCCACTTCTCCATATAAATGCCGGTATGATACCTAACTTGAGGCCACGGCCACTTCCTTCCCTCTTCTTTGTATATCTCTTATAATCTTCCCATCCCCCCACAAGGCCTCTGTTCAGCACAGCAGGTGAGGCCGCCTGGGCGAGGTACTTGTCCTCCTCCCCGGTTGTATCCACCCAACCCAAAGTCTCACGCTCTAGGACACTGCCCTTGAGGCGGTAAAGGTGGGATCCCTCGCTGACTCCGTGGAAAAAAACCATCCCTGGAGGGTAAACAGATTAAGATATAATAATAATAATAATAATAATAATAATAATAATAATAATAGACACTATCTCCAAAGTAAAACTTAAGGGTGAAACATTTCGACCTTTCAAAATAAATGCAGGTGTCAGGCAGGGCGATGGTTTATCTCCACTCCTTTTCAATTGTGCCATGGAGAAAATTGTAAGAATTTGGAATGAAAACCTGAAAGAATCCAAAATATTGCCACTCATGCTGGGGAAGAAGAACAAAGGTGTTGCAATAAATTGCCTATCATGTGCAGATGACTTTGCCATACTTTCAGAAAGCCTTACAGATGCAGCAATGCAAGTCAATCTCCTTGAAAAGACAGCCAACATGACAGGCTTGAGAATCTCTGCCGAGAAAACAAAATTTTTGACGAATACAAAAAGTGCCCCGAAGTTTTTAGTAACGGATATTGGTCAAATAGAAAAGGTAAAGAAAGTCAAATATTTGGGTGAGACAATTCAAGAAAATGGTTTGGAAAAATCTGCTATAGAGGAGAGGATACAGAAGATGGAAAGAGCGTGCGGTATAACTAAGAATACTTAAAACAAAAAGTGCTTATCAACAAAACTTAAAATAAAGCACAACAACAAAGTAGTGAAATCATAATGCCTGTATTCCAGCGAATGTCTAGCAATGAACTACAAGCTTGATAAATTAGAAATATTAGAAAGAAGAATTATAAGGAAAATATTAGATTCTCTAAGAATTCCAGAGTTTTGGAAATTAAGAAGTAACAATGAAATTTACCAGAACATAGAAAACATATCAGAAACAATAAGAAAAGGGAGATTGCTACTTCTTGGACACATTTACAGAATGGATGACAATAGACTAACTAAACGAATCTTCAAATACCTTTGGGAAAAGAAATCAACTACCACCTTGGTTCAAGAAGTCAAGAAAGACCTCGAAAGGAACAACATACGAGAAGAAGAATTATTGGAAAGAAAGATTTTTAGGAAGAAAGTCTTACAAATGGAAGGATTCCAAGGGAGGTAAGAAAAGAAAATAGGCACAAAGTGGACTGAAGACAGGAAAAAGAAGCACAGTGAAACAATGAAAGAATACTGGAAGAAAAGGAAAGAACAACTAAGGAGGAAGAATTGAAATTGTAACGTGGTCCTTAGAAGGCCGGAGCGCAAGAAGAAGGAATAATAATGGAAATCCACAGCCTGTTTCCAGTCATTCGACCGGATCAGGAATGGAATGAATGAAGCCCCATCTAGCGGCGAGGATAGGAATTGTGCCGCCTGCCGAAGCCTGCTGCACTCCTCTGGGGCGATGATTAATGAATGACAGTTGAAATTGAATGATATTGGAGAGTGTTTCTGGAATGAATTATGACAGGGAAAACCGGAGTACCCGGAGAAAAACCTGTCCCGCCTCCGCTTTGTCCAGCACAATTCTCACATGGAGTGACCGGGATCTGAGCCACGGAACCCGGCGGTGAGAGGCCGGTGCGCTGCCGCCTGAGCCACGGAGGCTACTAATAATAATAATAATAATAATAATAATAATAATAATAATAATAATAATAATAATACCCGGGCTAAATGGCTCGGATGGTGAAAGCGCTGATGTTATGAGCTCCAGGTGCCAGGTTTGATCCGGGCTTAGCCATTGGTATGAAGGTGCTCTTGTAATATATTCTTTTCATTGAATTGTTTGTTGTACTCTTGTTGTTGTTGTTGTGTAGTTTACTTGTAGTGCTAAGCTGGTAGTAAGCTCAGCCTATAGTATTGTAAGTCGTAATGTTCACCAATGTTAAACTAGTAGGCTAATATTTCTTGTAATATTTTCTTTCTATGGACCTGATTATTGTTTTTGTTGTTGTTGTTGTTGTTGTTGTTGTTGGATAATTATGTTTTAATTTTACCTTATTATCACACTACTGTAAGTGACCATTGGCACCGGGATATTTCCCAAATGCAATGTACAGTATTTGTTAATAATAATAACAAATACACCAGACTCGCATCAGTACATTTTTTGGCTCATGAAATAACTCCTTCGGGACAAAATTCCGGCATATCGGGGGTTTGACGGTGAAGGGCAAGTGTCCGTTCAGTCGGAGGTCTTCTATTAGGGATGTTTCTCTTGTCACCTCATAGACAAATCTCGAAGGTGAGCGGTATGATACTCCAAGGACCATTTTCAAGAATTTTGCTTTGAGACATTCTAGAGATATGAGATCCGATCAGATTATTTTGGTATCATATTCAAGCACTGGTACAGTACCATTTTTGCTCGGGAAAGTTTAATGACTGTTTCGAGGGTGAGTTTAATGAGGTTTTCAATTTCGTATATCCTCTATTGAAGATAATCATTTGGGACATGTGGTTGGAAGGAAAAAGAACAGCAAAAAATGTGAAGAACATAGGACATTGAGTCTAATTTCACATGCAGCCAAAGTCTTACTGCGGACGCTCAACAGAAGGATATATGGAAAGCTGAATAACTTTATAGGTGAAGAACAGTTTGGTTTCAGGAGAGGAGTTGGAACAAGAGACGCCATTGGACTTCTGAGGGTGATAGGAGAGAGGTACATAGAGAAAAACAGGAAGGTTTATGCTGTATTTATTGACCTTGAGAAGGCTTTTGACTGTGTCAGATGGGACAAATTGATGACAATCCTGAAGAAACATGGAGTTGATTGGAGGGATAGAAGGCTAATAAAGAATTTGTATATAAACCAGAGAGCAAGAGTGAGAATAGGAGATGAGTTAAGTGAAGAAATTGAATTAGGAAGAGGTGTAAGACAGGGCTGCTCTTTATCACCGACACTATTCAACATCTATCTCGAAGAAATAATCAATGAAAGTTTTAATGGAAATAGTGGAGTTTGTGTTGGAGGTAGGAGAGTAGAATGTATAAGATTTGCAGATGATATGGTTGTGATGGGAGAAAGCGAACGTGAAATGATACAAATGTTAGATAAACTCAACATGAAACTAGAAGAATATGGAATGAGAATTAATAAGAAGAAGACCAAAAGTATGATAATTGGAGGAAAAGGTAGAAGTTGTCATATTAGTATAGGAGGAGAAGAAATAGAGCAAGTCAGTAACTTCAAGTATTTGGGAAGTATGATCAGAGATGATATGTATTGCACAACAGAAATTAAGAAAAGAATTGCCATAGCAAAAGAAGGCTTTAGGAAAAAATCAAAATTATTTTGTGGACCACTAAACAAAGATTTGAGGAAAAGACTTGCTAAGTGTTACATTTGGAGCATAGCGCTGTATGGCGCAGAGACTTGGACATTGAGAAAGAAAGATGAGAGAAGATTGGAGGCACTAGAGATGTGGGTATGGAGGAGAATAGAACGAGTGAAATGGGAAGACCGGGTAAGGAATGAGGAGGTATTACGAAGAGTTGGAGAAGAACGAAGTATTTTACAAACCATTAGAAGGAGAAAAATGAACTGGGTTGGACATTGTTTGAGGAGGGACTGTTTACTGAAAGAAGGAATAGAAGGAATGGTGAAAGGCAAACGAGGAAGAGGAAGGAAAAAATATCAAATGTTGGACAATATCCAAGGAAATAAATATTCGGACATGAAAAACTTGGCGCAGGACAGGCAACAGTGGAAGAGGTTCATCCCATGACAAGACCTGCCATAAGGCAGAATACCTAGATAGATAGTTGGAAGGCACGGTCTAGGTGTGAGGAATGAGCGTGGTCAGCGTCTACTGGAGTTTTGTGTTGGCAATAACCTGTCTATCTGCAATACTCTCTTCCAACATCACCCACGGCGTCGATACACATGGATTTCTCCTGGCGACAGGGTTCGAAATCAGATTGATTTCATTTTGGTGAGGCAACGATGGCGGACTTCTGTACTGGATTGCAAAACCTATCCTGGAGCAGACTGTGGTAGTGACCACATTATGCTATCCATGAAAATGCGGATCAAACTGAAGCTGACCAAGAAGAAGAGAGTGACACAAGTTCGCGTTACTGACAAAAAGGCTCTCAAAGATTTTGGAGAAAGAATAAGGCCAAAACTCCAGCAAGTGCAGGAGGAAGGATCAGCCTCCCAAACATGGGATAACCTCAAGACAATCATTAACTCTTCTCTCCCTGAACCATTTACTAATTCTTCCCAAGCTAAGCACCCCTGGATATCGAACACCACTCTACTGCTGATAGAAGAGCGGAGCACACTAAAGAAACGTGGCATTCAATCCAAGCAAGACGAAGAAGCATACAGTGAACTTTGCCGCAAAATACAACGCAATTGCAGAACTGACAAGACACGGTATCTCACCAGTATTTGTGATGAAATAGACCAACATCATAGGCTGAATCAAACACGTGATCTTTTTAAAAAAGTCAACAGCATTACCCATGAGTTCAAACCACGCACATGGGTGATTGAAGATGAAGATGGCAACCTCATTACTGATAAGAACAAAGCAATAGAGAGGTGGAAACAATACTGTGAAATGCTGTATTGCAAAGGAAATAATTCTGCCGAACAGGAAAATTCTTTGAGGTATGAAGAAGAACCTGATATTTTATTAACTGAAATTGTGAACGCTGTCAATCATTTGAAGAACAACAAAGCCCCAGGTATGGATGGTATTTCGGGAGAAATGCTGAAAGTGATGGGGGAGGAGGGCATGCGTGTTTTACATTTGGTATGTAATATGGTGTGGAAAACTGGTGAATGGCCCAAGGACTGGACAACATCAATACTAATCCCTCTTCACAAAAAGGGGTCTATAAGGGATTGTTCCAATTATCGTACTATCGCATTAATATCCCATGCAAGCAAAGTTCTGCTCTACATAATAAATCTACGCCTAAAACCATTCCTGCAACCTCAGATATCCGCAGAACAAGCAGGCTTTGTTGCAGGTAAAGGAACACGAGAGTCTATCTTGAACATGAGACAGATAATTGAGAAATGTCGCGAGTTTTGTGTCCCTGCCTTTATTTGCTTCCTGGACTACAAAAAGGCCTTTGATTGTGTTATGTGGGACAAGTTGTGGCAGGTGCTAAAGGAATTTGGGGTTCCACTGCACTTAATATCGTTACTGAAAAGCCTGTATAAAAACCACGCAGCAACCATAAAGGTAGATGGTGATCTCTCAGGCATTTTCAATGTGACGAATGGAGTAAGGCAAGGTTGTATATTATCACCTCAACTCTACAACATCTATGCAGAGTGTGTCATCAAAAGAGCTCTCAATGGCTGGAATGGTGGAATTTCGATTGGTGGCAGAAAAATTAATAACCTACGCTTTGCAGATGACACTACCCTCATCGCTGGTAGTGAAGAGGAACTTCATGACTTGCTTGTAAGGGTGAAGAACACTAGTCTTCAGTATGGTCTAGAGATAAACATAAAAAAGACCAAACTAATGGTAGTTGATCGGCAAGGTGAAATCCAACTTACGGGATACCTAAAAGACCTGGATATAGTTAAGGAATTTGTATACTTGGGGTCTGTCATCAACGACACGGGAAACTGTGATAAAGAGGTAAAAAGACGTATTGTCTTAGGTCGTGCTGCAATGGTTAAACTTACTAAGATCTGGCAGAACCGGGCAATATCAAAAGCCACGAAGATGCGCTTGGTAGAATCACTAGTGTTCTCCGTCTTTTTGTACGGCTGTGAGACCTGGACCGTGAATGCTAAAGACAGAAAGCGCATTGATGCCTTTGAGATGTGGTGTTGGCGGAGAATGCTACGTGTATCCTGGACAGAAAAAAGAACTAATGTTTCCATTCTGGAAGAACTCTGCATCAAGAAACGTCTATCTTCCCGTGTGAGTGAACGTTACCTCCAGTTCCTTGGCCACATTTTGAGACGAGACGGAGAGAACTTGGAAAAGGTAATTTTACAAGGCAAAATTGAAGGCAGTAGACCACGAGGAAGAACAGCAAGCAGATGGATAGATCAGGCGAAGAAGATCACTGGGCTACCACTTCAGGTCATACTAACGAAATGTGAAAACCGCTCTGGATGGAGACATCTTGTCAAGGTTGCAACAAGGAAATGATGGAGTTATGAGGTCACGACGCTCAGTAATGAGCACAACGACTAATGATGATATCCTTTTGATAGTAGCTGATGCCTTTCTCTGACGTGGATTGGAAATAATGATCCGGTGGATTGAAGGGTTATTCCGAGGTATCTGAACGAGTTTACGATCATTATTTCTTCGTTGTTGTTGTTGTTGTTGTTAGTATCCCTGTCCTCAGCTGCGATTCTCCCACCTCCCCGAATATCAACACAACATTTTTCTATGTAATTGTAAGTTAAAATGTTTTTAATGTCAACAGTGATGCTTTCACGGCCCGTACTTGTAGACTTGGTAGGGCGAGTCTAGCTCGAGCAGCCGAGTAGTGAAGTCGCGTGGAGCAGTGCGTGCCGTAAACATGGTCGGTATTGAGCAGTACCGGGCCGCGATTGGGAAATGGCAGGTGAAGCAGAAGAAGGAGACCAAGAATGGACGGGTGTTAAGAAAAGAAGGAGTAGGTGCTGGTAGTGACAGTGATAGCGGTGCTGCTGGTTATTTGGGGAGGGGGGGGAGGGCTGGAATTAAACCCAGGCCCAAATACCAGCGGAAAATTCAACGTGGAGGACTTGGCAGCACTTAAGGTGGTAGTGAGTGAAGTTATACAGGAAAAGTGTCAATGGGATAAGGTACAGGAAATAAAGGACATGATGGAGGAGCAAAGGAAGGAGATAGGGGACATGAAGAAATGGCTAGAAACGAAGACTGAGGAATCGAACAGGAGAGTGGACAACAATGAAAAGGAAATAGAGTTATTAAGAGGGAAAGTGAAACATCTGGAAGAGGAGGTGATGGTGATGAAGAGAGAAGCAGAGGGGTACAGGCAGGAGAGAATGAAGAAAGCCATATTTATATATGGTGTGGAAGAAGGTGAGAGGGAAGGCAAGATTGAACTGATTACCAAGGTGGTAGAGGTCATACGGGATAGGATGAAGTGGACATTGACGATGTGGAGAGAGTGAGAAGAACTAAACGGCAGAGGCCAATTAGGGTAAAAAAATTATCAACCCTAATGGCAGAAATTGTGATAAGAAACGGCAACAATTTACAGGGCCAGAAAGTAGGGGTGAAAAGGGCCATGGGAAAGGAAGGGAATGAAAATATGAAGATACTGAACAGGCACCTTTGGAGAGCGAGATATCAGGGACTAAAGGCACGAATAAGAGGCCAGAAGTTGGTGGTGACAAACGGAAGATGGGTTAGGGAGCACTCAGTGGCGACGTTGAAGGAGATGGACGATCGTGCTAGTGCCGAGGGAGGAGAGATGACAAGGCAAGATTGAAGGTAGAAAGAAGTAACAACGAGGAGTGGAGCCGAAGAGGGAGAGGAGATCAACTCAGGTGAGAATGGACAGTGAAGTGTGAACATAGATCAGTACAGTGAAGGGGTGAGTGAGGGTGAGCAGCAAGAAACGGCGAGAACAGAGTGCAGTGGTTTAGTGAGCAATATAGAGCAGTTATGAACAAGGGAAGAAGTAGGAGTTTAAAAGACCTTTGGGGTAAAGTCTGTAAGGGGATGGAGGATACGAAAGGCGTGGAGCGGAATAGGTCGGCAAAAAAGGAGGAATGGAGATAGGGGATGAAGGGGCGAGAACTACAAGGAGTAAGACTAAAGGAGGAGACTTAGAAGGGAGGGAGGGGAAATTATAACTATATTGGAAAATAGGATGTGTGAATATTGAGGGATTAATAAGCAAATTAGGAAATAAGAAAGTTCGGGAAGTAATAGAAAGTTTCGATGTTGTGGCACTCTTGGACACGTGGCTGGAAACAGGGAGGGAGATAGCAAAGAAGGGGTTTGTGATTAAATATAAATATAGAAGAAAGGAGAGGAGTAAGGGACGCGCACCAGGAGGGATGATAGTATTAATTAGGGAAGAAATTAGTGAAATGGTAGAGGATATAGAGACAGATATGAAAGAAACTATATGGTAGAGATTGAATATGGGAGGGGTTGAGGGAAGGGGGAAGAAAATAAATCTAGCGTTCGTTTATTGCCATCCTAGTAGTTCAGCATATGCAAATAAATATTTTTTGAAGAGCTATTGGTGGATATTAGTAGGATAAGACGGAAGTTTGCAGGAGAAGAGGATATGTTGTTATTCGGAGATTGGATCGCGAGAATAGGGGAACATAGCCCAGTATATAGTAGAGAGGATGGAATGTGTATGTTGAAAAGTAGAAGGAGTGAGGATAAAATTATAAACAGTTATGGGGAGAAGCTCCTAGAGATGTGCGCTGCGGGGAATTTGTATATTCTGAATGGATGTATGGATGGAGGGTGACAGTACGGTGAAATTGACCAATGTTACTGAGAAGAGAGGTAGTGTGATAGATATGGTTTTAAGCTCGGAAGGAGTGATGGAGGATATTTTAAGAATGGAAATAGGAGACTGGATTGAATCACACCATTTCCCAGTGTGAGTTTTGTTGAAAATGGGGGAAGAGAAGTGTATAAGGAAGGAAGCTGAGACGAAGGATAAACAAGGGAGTGGATATAATAAGTATAAATGGTCAGAGAAAGTGGGACGGAATTGGGATAGGGTAGCAAAAGAGGAAGTACAACTTCTGAATTATGGGTGGGAAGGTGCGTTAGAGGAGAATAATATTGATAAAGCCTTGGAATTGCTGCTACATCCAATAAAGATGATAGCACAGAAGGCAGAATGTAGAAGGAGAAATAAAAAGAGGGTGAAGAATGGTTTAATAGAGAGTGTGAAGGAATGAGGAGGAAGGTGATGGGTGCGTTAGGAGAGTATAGAAAGAAAGGTGGGAGCGCAGAAAGGGAGGTTTTCTGAAAATTGAGGAAGGAGTACAAAAAGAAAATTTGTGAGGTAAAAAAGGCGTGGTTAGAGGAACAAATTGAAGCTATAAATAAAGATTGTAAGACTAACAGCATTGAAAAGGTAGGGAAAAGATTAATAGAATAATTAAGGGGGGAAGGAATGCAGAGAGAACGAGCATCGAGGAAGTTAAGTGGGTGAGGTACTTTGGCGAATTACTCGGTGATAAGGAGGAAAAAAGGTGGAGAGGGACGGGGAAAGAAGTAATTTGGAGGAATAGGAGAGTGGCAAATTATGAACTGGACAAGGAAATTACAAGGGAAGAAACCTTGAGAGTAAGAAGAGTCAGGGGCAAGTCCGCGGGGGAATGTAATGGGATAAATAACAAGTTTTGGAAAGAAATTAGCAAAAATGAGACAATGATAGAGGGCATAGTTAAACTATTTACTAAGATCTATGGGGGTGGGGTAGGTACCCGAAGGAATGGGAAATAGGAATTGTATGTCCAATATACAAGGGAAAGGGTAGTAGGAACAGTTTGAACAATTATAGAGGAATATCTCTGTTAGACTCCTTAAGGAAAATTTACACGGGGGTGTTGGCGAATAGGTTAAATGAATGGGCTGAGGAAAATGAAATATTGACAGCTTTCCAAGGAGGATTTAGAAAAAAGAACAGTGGGTAATATAATGATAGTAAAGACCGTTTTAGAAAAGTATAAGAGCCTGTCTAGAAGTACTGTTTATGTGACAGGAATAGATTTTGAAAAAGCGTTTGATAAGGTGAATAGAGAGGCTCTATTAGATAAATTAGGTAGGTTGGGGGTTTCGGAAAAGATATTGAGGGCAGTGGAGGGAATACATAGGCTAGTCAGGTTTTATGTAAAATTGGGAGACAGTAGATTGAGCAGACCCTTGGAGTATAAGGTGGGTTTAAAGCAAGGATGTAAATTATCGCCAATATTGTTTATTTTATTTATTAACGATATTTTGGAGGGGCATGGGGCTGTGCCGGTAATTAATGGGTTAGAGGTACCGGGACTGATATTTGCTGATGATGTGATATTGATGACTCTAACTTCAGGGGGGATGCAGAGAGCTTTAAGTGCAGTGTCGCTTTTTGCGAAGAAATGGGGCTTGAGAATTAATGGGAATAAATCTAAAATGCTAGTAGCCCAGGTAAACAAAGGAGGTGGGGTGGAAGGGAAATGGGTCCTGCAGGGAGAAAGGTTGGAACAAGTAAGGAAGATGGAATATTTAGGAGTCATTATTAACAGTAAAGGAAACTGGAACGATCAGATTATTAGGGCGAAAAGCAGAGGCTTGGCATCCCTAGCCTCAGTCAAAACTTTGTTAGCTAAATATCGGGGTATTAGTTATAAAACCTTGAGGTTAGTGTTAAGATCGGTGATTTTCGGGAAGTTATTGTATGGCGCAGAAGTATGGGGGTTGGATGAGAAAAGAGGTGAATTAAGACGTATTATTAGTAGTTTTGGTAAGATATGATGGGGCTGCCGAGGTGCACAGCTAATGCAGGGGCGGAATTAATGTGTGGGGAGGATTTGGAATCTGAGTGTGTGAAAAGAATAGTTAGATATTGGATGAATTTAAAAAAACAGGAAGGGGGAGAGTATTACAGGCCACGTATGAACAACAACGAAAGAGCATGTATAAGGGCGGCTGGCTAGAAAAAATTAAGGGATATTTGGAGATGATAGGATTAGGGCATCTGTGGGGGTTGGTTTGGACGAAGACAGAAGCCAGAGGGATGAGGGTGCTTGAGAGGAGGATTAGGGACATTCATAGGCAGAAATTATTGGGGGAAAGTAAACTGAGAAATTCGTTGAATATTCTTATTAAAATAGAGGAGGTAACAGGGATAAATATTAGATACGTTGACAGGTTAAATAGGCGTGGGATGGTGTGGTGGATTTTGGGATTGCATAAAAATAAGGGATGGTTACAAGGGAGAGACAAGACAGTGTGTATACTATGTGGGGCAGTGAATGACGATTTTCAGTTATTAGGTGACTGTGAAGGAACAAGTAAGATAAGAAATAGATTACTCAGTGCCGAACATCGAAAACTATTGCAAAGAGGGGATGAGCAGGCTATTTTGAGATGGATTATCAAGCAGTGGGAAAACGGGGGCGAGTTGAACAGGTATCTATGTGCGGTAAAAAAAGTCCTGTGAGAGCAAATGAAAGAAGCGGAGTAAGAGGGTGGACACGGGGGTATGTGATTGGAATAGGGATGTATGTCTATGGTAAGCGTGTTTAATAATTTAATGATATGCACTGGATGGAGATAGTATGATAAAATTAATGGTGAGGGGAGTACTGGTATTGGTAAATAGTGGAGTGGATGGAGTTGGGTAAATGATGTGTGATTTTGTAAAGGTAGGGACTGTTTGTTTGTGATATGGCAGGATAGAATGTAATTGCTGACTAGCGTTGTTTTGGTATTTATCGGGAGTAGGTCAGGGAACAATGAATGTGACGCAAGTTGATGAGTGCATAAGGACACGTGATGAGTGTGCTGAAACGAGGAGTCGGTGACTTTTACAGATAAAATGATCTTGTATAGGATATATTTAGTGTATTAGGGTAGTTAAGGAGTATTTCGTTCAGGTAGCTAGTTAGTATATAGAGCTTCAGTTCAGGATTATTTGTAGATTATTGTTATTATTATTATTATTATTATTATTATTATTATTATTATTATTATTATTATTATTATTATTATTATTATTATTATTAACGTTTTATTGTGTACATGTATTTGGGGGCTGAAAGCCGGTTATGTTCAAGAATAAATACTAATACTAATACTAATACTTGGTATGGGCTTTTGGGTTTATGCCATGTCAAGAAAACAAGGTGAAACTCTTTACGTTTCGCAGAGAAATTTGCTCCGCGTCTTCAGAAGAAAATCTCCACTGTTCCCGAGGAAGTATTTTACAATAACGAGGGTTTGAATTTGAGAACATTGTCCTTGGAGAATTGAATTGGCACGCTCATTAGTTACCAGGTGGCTCGCTGTAAGCTGGCACAGCGCTCCAAGCGTGAGCTGATGACAACATTAAGCTCCAATCACGGCCGACTGGATCCCTCGCTGCGCTGAGCTAGCGAGAGCGACGCAGCAAGTCTGCCGTGTTATAATATGACATTAACACATGACACATAGCTCGGTATGAACCAGCTGGTGATGACGAACGTACGAATTTAGAAAACATCGAAATGAAATAGCAATATAGAAAGGACAGGGAAGAGAACTACCTACGTGAATCCTTAATGGCTGGCAACCACATATTACTTAATTGATAGCCAGTGTCCCTGTTGAAATTGTTAGGATTTCTACGTATTTCCACAGCTTCTCGTATAATCCTAGACTTATAGAGTTTAGTGTGGGTAGCTCGAACATCTTGGAAGATGACATCATGACCCGACGATAGGGCGTGCTCAGCTATTGCTAACTTGCCTGGCTGATTGAGACGAATGTTTCTTTGGTGTTTCTTGATGCGAGTCCTAATGGACTAGCATATTTGGTCAATGTATATGTTGCAGCAAATAAAAGGAATTTTGCATACCCGAGGTAAAAACAGGTAAAAGCAAGGACAAATTGTCCCCAATATTACACCCTGGGGTTTACAAAATTCCTTATACTTGCGGCAACATATACATTGGCTAAACATTCCGGTCAACACTTAATACACGTTCTAAACACGGACCTGAACTGCGAAGTGCGGGCATTCCCGTGCTGTCGCTGCGCTGTGTAACGGGAAGTGATGAGTCAACGGGAGGCAGATAAGCTTGGCGCGCCTGCCGGCCAACCGATGAGAGAGACTCCCTGTTCAATGAACACCTGAAAGAAGCCACTGAATATTTATTGCAGTTATGGACACTGATGTACAGCAAATGTCATACAACCATGTAACATTCCGACCATGTGAAGAAATTCACGAATGAACATTTTAATACAAAGGGAAATGAGAGAAAGGTTATCTAAACTCATATCATGGAATCACGTTAAAGAACACTATATATAAGATTTACTCAAAAATGTTAACCAACGTGCTAATTGCAGAAACAGAGAATGTTTGTTTTAAATTCTAGTCAGTGGATACATTTTTAAATTTTAATTCGTACCATTAGGTGACGATGACCTAGATGCTAGACCCCTTTAAACAACAAGCATCATCATCGATCTGTTGCTCCAACTGTTCTCGAGTTGTGAAGTGTTACTTCGGGGTATAATTCTCATACTGCCTCCACATGTGTACACGACAGAGGAAAGGGTATACAGTATATGTACGATAATTAGGTGAAAACAAAGTCTTGCAGGGAAGTCGTTAGGCGATTTGTAACACAATTTCCATGTGTTCGCCCTCCACATAGAGAGAACGTGCGTAAACTCGTAAACAAATTGAGAGGAACTGGTTCTTTACTCGATAAGAAGAAAACGTGTACTTAACGAGGAAAAAGTGAATAAAATAGCAGAAAGATTAGAACATACGCCTACAAAATCCCTCAGACAACTTGGACATGAAGCTCGGGTTTCGAAGCGTTCAGTATGGGGGGTTACGGAAATGTTAAAATAGCCTCAGTTAGGGAAGACGAACTATTGCGTGTCAATAGGAGTTTCTTAAGACGATGCCAGAAATGTGTGCATGCAGGAGGAGAACATTTCCAACATCTCCTGTCATAAGGTATGAGCTTACTTTCTTAATTTTAATATGTTATCTCGTGTCATGCACGGATAAAGTGAGCGAAGTTCTGCCCTTGTCGCTATGCCGCGGAGCGGGCAGTGATGAGTCAACGGGAGGCGGATAAGCTGGGCGCGCCTGACGGCCAACCGATGAGAGAAACTCACTGTGTATCGTGTCAAGGCCTGCAGCTTGCTTGTTCTTTGCACTGAGGATGGCTGAGTTCATTTCCTCCTTAGTGACTAGCCGCGCTACGTTTGGAGTTGGTTGTCTGTAATGTAGTGCTAATGCGAAGCTTTCCTTGTTTCCATAGATATTTCTGGCGTGACTTGTGGCGCTTCCTTTCTCTTAGCTATACTTTATTGTGCTTCCTGTGCTTGTAGTTTCGCTTGGTCTTCTACGTAATGTGTTGTGTGTGTTATTTTGTTTAAATAGTAGCTGTATATATCGCCTTCTTCTATTAGTGTAATCTAGTTGAATGTCGTGAGTACGAAATTGTTTGGTCAAACGTAGTAAAGTAGCACTTCGAAGTCCATAGCATTCAGTGTCGAACCATGGTTTTCTTGTTCTTATAGGAATGTAAATCAGTGTATCTCTTATGTAGTTTAAAATAATGGTCAAACCTAGATCGATTTTGTGTTCTATGATTTGTTCTCCTCCTTCCTGTGGACTTCCTGACTTAGAGAAAGCTTTCGGTTGAGTCAACTGGAAACAGCTTTTCCTTACTATGGAAAAGGTAGGAACTTACTGGAAAGATAGACGCCTTATACTAAATTTATACTGAATGCACAATACTGATTTTGAAATCAATGCAACAAAGAGAAATGCCAACATAGGAAGAGGAGTTCGGCAAGGGTGTCCACTCTCTCGTTATCTCTTCAATTTGATAATCGAAGAATCCATCACAGTCATGAAAGAGAAAACATCTGGGATGAAAATTAATGGTAAACAAGTACATTCTACCTAGGTATGAGATTTGCTGATGATATTGCCATACTAGCAGACACAGGCAGAAGTATGCAGAAAATGATCAACATACTAGCAGAAACTTTAGGCATATGGAACCTAAAAATTAATGCTAGGAAAGTAAAAACCATGACAATATGTAAATCCAAGAAAACACCTATAACACACACCAAAATTGGCCCTGATAAAATTGAGCAAGTGAAACAGTTTTGCTACCTAGGAACCCTAATCACGAGTAATAATCGGAGCATATCAGAAGTCATAGAAAGGACAGTAATGGCAAAGAGAGCCATCCACGATAAAAGGCATCCGCTGGCCAACAAACATTGAGACATTCAAACTCGCAAGGCCTTTGCAAAAACCTTTGTATGGAATGTGCTTCTGTACGGCTGTGAAAGCTGAACATTAGGAGAGCAGGAAAAGAAAAGACTGGAGACAATTGAAATATGGATCTGGAAAAGAATGCAGAGGATAAGTTGGACTGAAATGAAGAGCAATACCGAAGTCCTTACAGAGACAGGAGAAAAACGGAGTCTGGTAAATGAAATTGAAAAACTTGAAAAAAGAGTTCCTTTGTAACATAATTGAAGGAAGAATTGCAGGGAAAAGAGGAAGACGACGATCCAGAGTGTCTTATTTCAAGAGCCTGCTTCAGAGAATGAACTGCAAGACCTAGGCTGAGTTGAAAAGACTGGCTCAAGATAGACATCTATGGCTGCAGCGGCAAGGCTTAGCCTTTAGAATATGATAATGACTTCCTGTAGAGCTTGTTTTCCACGTTTCAAGGTTTCTTTGTCAGTGGCGAATTTCCCATACATGCGACTGATATGTAACATCCCTTGTATTTTCAACTAGAAATAAATATTCATTGTTCATATTTTAATGGAATTTAGTTATATTAAATTCAATCGCACAGTTATCGATACCGCTTGGCTAGCTAGTGACTGCTACTATTTGCCAAACTACTCCAGAGATGGCAGCACGAGCTTTGAACCCTAGTCAAGGTCTGTCTAGGGAGGTCAAGTCACGAATGCTTCTTATGGAGCTGCCATATTGAGTCTGTAAGCGAGCGTAACCAAAGGCAAGTGTATTCGAATTTAGAGGATTTCGGTGCCGTACATTGAAATAAAAACAGAACATCAACTATTTTTCGTAAAGAATTTAATTGGGCATGTACTGTTCTTGTATATATAACTGTATAACACTTAAATTATATTAATACATTCACAGCTATTTGAATAGGAAGATAATTAGCAGAGCCTGAATTTTATTTTTAAATTTTTTTTTTAGAAACAAGAATCAACAGGAAAGTTCATGTCCTACTCTTTTACTTCCTTACAACTTGGTCTTACTGTGTTTCCTATTAATATCATCTGTCAAATACGTAATCTTATTGACAGAAACATAGAAATCTGTACAGTACCTGTGTCATATTATGATTAACGGTAGGTTACATGAAATCAGTAGCGTAGCCAGGATCGGCCAATGGGGGGGGTTACAGTTACAAAATTAAGATATAACATAATGAAAGTGCTTGTGCGTGTCTGGTACGCGCATGCATGACTGTCATAAGGATACTGATACAAGAGTGAATTACTGTATGTGATATTCAGATTGCAATACACTACAAAATTCTTACTTTAAAATACAGAACAAGAACAATATGATCGAGGTCAGCAGTTTTATCTCAAACGGTATGTTCAGTTTACAATCTAAAATCTAATTTTCGAGGCTTCCTAGAAAATAAATTTAACACATCTGTTGGTTTTACAACTGTGTCTCTGTGAATGTTCAAGGGAGCCAACCCGTTGAGTCGACTTTCACTTGTGGTATTTCTGAGATAGGTTTTAAGGCGTCTTAATGTTGAAAATGATCTCTCACTGGCTGCAGTGGTGACAGGTAGGGTGGCAAACACTCTCAACCAGCAGTAGGTTGCAGGGAGTTTATCTTGATCACATAAAAGAAGTTTATTGTTTACTGTCAGTTTCTATTTATTTTCTTTTTGTGAAAGTTCAATGGGGGGGGGGGGGGTTCTAACCCCCAGTAACCCCCCCCCCTGGCTACGCCCCTGCATGAAATACTGAATTTGAAGTACTATACTTAAAGTACTAAGAGACAGTTGTAATAAATTACCTTCAGCATTTTCTTTATTAAGTAAGTAATTACCGATACTGCGTTTCTAAGGGGTTATCCCAGTGTGTTGACAAACACTGAAAGTCTCTTGAGTTGAGTGCATTAAATGATGTATGGTAACTGTTGTTATCCATTCATGTGGTATTTCTTTGGGTTCTAAGGCAAAAATACTCTGCACATGTGCAACAAGAGTGATGTTCTTAGCTACTCGTAACTAGTTTGTTGATAACCCATGCAGCTTATATAGTACCAAGTGGTGGTGGTGATTGTTGTTTTAAGAGGAAGTACAACTGGGCAACCATCGTCTATAAACACTAATCAGAAGAAAACAAATGGAAGGGGTCCAACACTTCGAAAAATGAAGGTATCGGCAAAAGAAAGATGAAGGCCATAAAGTGCGTGGAAATGAAAAACTTCCTAGGCCTCGAATGCGCTAATGCCGTCGCGGTCGGAAAAGAACAAGTGTTGACCAGGGGAAGTCGGATGGGATAGAATAGGTGAGAGCCTAACACAAGTGAAAGAAATGTCAAGACTCAGCTAAGAGCCTCGTAGTCACAACCCAAATTGATTTTCCCCTGTGGGCGGGGGCAATAGAATAACACCCACGGTATCCCCTGCCCGTCATAAGAGGTGACTGAAAGGGGCGTCAGGAGCTCCTAACTAGGGAGCGTGGGTTGGCGACCACGGGGCTCTCAACTGAGTCCTAACGTTCATACATATAATAATAATAATAATAAAGAGCTCGATAGCTGCAGTCGCTTAAGTGCGGCCAGTATCCAGTATTCGGGAGATAGTGGGTTCGAACCCCACTGTCGGCAGCCCTGAAGATGGTTTTCCGTGGTTTCCCATTTTCACACCAGGAAAATGCTGGGGCTGTACCTTAATTAAGGCCAAGGCCGCTTTCTTCCCATTCCTAGGCCTTTTCTATCCATTTGTCGTCATAAGACCTATCTGTGTCGGTGCGACGTAAAGCAAATAGCAAAATAATAATAATAATAATAATAATAATAATAATAATAATAATAATAATAATAATAATAATCTGTCTGTTAGGTCACCAGACCAGTGGATGGTTGGATCCTCAAATAGCACCACCAAAGGTTATGCGGTTATAAGGAAACCCCAAAAACCAAAGCAGCACCAAAATGAGGCGTACTAGGCAAGATGAGGAGTGAGGTAGTTTGCCATTGCTTTCCTCACTGGGTCAGAAAGTACTATTGCAGCACGACTGACCCTAGCGCCTTTCATAACACTCAGATGCACTAGTCATGTGCTGAATGTCATTACTCAGCACTATCCATACCCCAGCAACTTCCATATTGTCATAGCCATGGATTTTGACTGAGACTTCGGTGGAAGCTACACTTTACTCTGGCCTGTGCCAAGAGATGGATGCAAAAGTACTGTATCCATCAAGAAATGACAGCAGGCAGCAACATAATAATAATAATAATAATAATAATAATAATAATAATAATAATAATAATAATAATAATAATAATAATAATAATAGTGGTTAAGAAAATTACAGCCATTGTTAGACACGATTCCTTAAGAAATAGAAATTCAGTCACTATTAAGTTGAGTTAACCTAGGTTAGGCTATTTTAGGGATTACATTAGGATATTATGTTAGGCTTCGGTACGTTAAATTACAGTCGTTGGTTAGTGCGAGTGTTGTGATCTTTAAGTATTTGTCCAGCCAGATAATGTACTCCATAGAGCATTTAAGGTGAATGAAAAATAGCTGTAAATAACTACAGTACCGTAAAAGACTGTTATTAACAATTATTGTTGTAATGAGTACAAGCTGGACACAAATTGTTGGTTTGAAGAGATAGGCCAACGAAATTAACCAATTACGGTTAAAATTCCTGACCTTGCCGGGAATCGAACCCGGGACCGCTATGACCAAAAGGCAAGCACGCTAATCATTTAGCCATGGAGCCGGACGCATGAAAAGGAAATTTTCATAAACAACAATACTACTATTACACATTTCCTGTTACTTTTCTTGCTTGTTTTGAAAGATAGTTCCCTTTCTTTGGGAGGTTTCCTATCATATGTCAAAGACTTGGGTGGATTAGGGACGTTGAAAATTGTTGGGATGGAATTCCACTTGAGTAGTTTCCGTCCATCTGCCCTCTTTAGTTCAAATAGCGATTCTTCAAAATTATGCTAGAAGAAAATACATAATAAGACCTATAAATATAAAACATCGTTCATACAAACATATTACTGTATTATTCAGGAATAATACGAGTGTATAAGTTCACAAAAGCGCGCACAAGACGGAATTACCTGTAGATTACCATTTGTCATGCCTACAGTTTTGTACCCATTGAGTTCCCTTTGCTTAACTTTCGGGAAGCGAAACACTCTAATTCCGTCAGTTGTCTTATTTTGACAATTTGGAGCGGCACAGTATCCCATTTTCTTTCAAACTACAAGTAATAACTCACATCATTACATCGTGCGCGCCCACATAACGATATTTGAGACCCAATATGGCCGCCACCGCAAAGGATTGTGGTAGCGTGACCAGACCTCCCTAGACAGACCTTGACCCTAGTTGATTGTTTATCTCTTTCGTCGGGTTAGAATGTGGAACGAACAGCCACATCCGTCAAGAGGGCCGTACAAGGTGGAATCCTGTAATCAAATACAGTACCGGTATCTACTGTGTGTGGTCGGGATTTGTTTGCTATTTCGTGAAATACTGGAGTGCTTTTCTTGTGCTATAAATGATGATATGTGTGTGTTGTAGTAATATAAATGATTGAGTTTCGTGTTCTTGCAGCGTAAATATCAAACAAAGAAAATGCGGGAATGATGCGATTTTGAAATGACATCCCACCGATCAGAGAGTAGTTCAGCAGGCTGGATGTAGGAGCGCCAGGGTCTCGCGTTTCTGCCGCGCAATCCGAATTGAATTCTAACCGTTGTGAAATCGAACGATTATTAAGAGAACCATTTTAATTTCTTTCAAGGAGAAAAGCAGAATTACAAATGAAGGACAACCGCGTCCAACTCTGAATGTAACTACACAACTTAAGTCGTGTGTTCGTCATTTCAACAGAAATATTAATGAAACAGATCATTGGATTAGTGGATGTGAGATCTTAAATAAACTTTTCTGTTGGCCTTGTTTGTTCCTTTCTGTTGAAAAATGTGTTCAGAATGATGGTCTGTTCGCATTGATATTTGCAATATTTTTAGGTTACATCCTCTAAACCAGAAGTCAGAAGTCGCCACTGTTCTGTGTCTAGTTTTCTTACAATGAGCTGACTATGACTGTGACCATTATATGGTATTTCATGATTTCCCTCTTCAGGTCCTGACGAATGTTGGGATGATGACTGGCCGCTTACTTCCCAATCCTAGCCCGAATTAATTACAAGAACACAAACCAGAACAGACACTTCGCTGAAATGCAGTAGATTTCGGCTCTAACGACATCCAAAGGACCCGATAAATTGTGTCGTTATAACCAAACTGTATGGCATCAGTGGAGTGAAGTGGAAAATGCTATAGGACAAATCTTAATTAGGTTTATTTCAGATTGTACATATTCACGCACTTTTAAGCGTGACATTAAAGTGAAAAATATAAATAAAGACAATATACAGAGTGGGCAAAATAAAACTGATCCGAAAAATATTTATTAGACTGACGCGGAATATCGCCCACGTTATCCCCTGCCTGTCGTAAGAGGCGACTAAAGGGGGCCCCAGGGGCTTTTAACTTGGGAGCGTGGGTTGGCCACCACGGGGCCTTTAGCTGAGTTCCACGTACTTGTGTCAGACCATAGCCATCTTGAAGAAGCCTGCTACCGAGAGTTGTGACGTCACACGATTAGTGCTAAGTCTTCGTTGTCGCGTGTAATTCGTACATTACTGATACGATACTTTTATCATAAAACAACAAAAGAAAGGCAATAAATATCCTGCAAACACATAAGATTGAAGAAACGCTATCAAAAGAAATTACATACAAATTCAGACATATATGCACTGAACATATGTTGCATATTTAAAATATTCGAATGAAGGCTACACAACTGGACTGTGCGAAGATAGCCACTAGGCGAACTGTTCTCTCTAAAAATTAACGTCATTGTTTTTGCTTGTTTGACCACATGATGCTGTTGTTAATTACTTATGAATAACTGTTAAAAAGTATTTCCAAAAATATGACAGATCTTGGACACAACACTAAATAATTCTACACCACACACCCACGCTTGTCACAGAAATTGGCCAGTTTCTTCAAATTTCATTTTAAAAGCATTAAAAGAAGAACTCCTATGTTGTGACGACTGATCAGCATCGTCAGGCTTTTTCCTGGGCACACTTGAAACGAAACCGTCTGGTCTTTTCGCCGTGTCTAGCCGAATTATATTATTTTCAGAAAAATGACCAATACAGACACAGGCATATTTACTGGGTTCAAAATTAGATCGCTGTATAGCGTGAATCCATTTATTTGCTTCTCCTTATCGCTAGAAAACACAAATGCTGAGATAGTCCCTTACTTATTTGAACGGCAATTGCAGTATACGTACAACAAGGCACACTACACGTTCGTCCCATATAACAAAGAGGAGCCTATACTAACACATTATGATGAAAATGAAAATGAAAATTCACATCCTGTTTCCAGTCGTTTGACCGGGTCAGGGATGGAATAAATGAAGCCCCAACCTAGCGGCGAGGATCGGAATTGTGTCGGCTGCCGAAGCCTGTCGCAGTCCTCTGCGGCAATGATTAATGACTGACAAATGAAATTATATTGGAGAGTGTTCCTGGAATGAAAAATGACAGGGAAAACCGGAGTACCCGGAGAAAAATCTGTCCCACCTCCGCTTTGTCCAGCACAAGTCTCACATATAAAGGAAAAAGGAAAGGGTGATAGACATAAAGCTGAAAATTACAGGCCAGTAAGTTTGACATGCATTGTATGTAAGCTTTGGGAAGGCATTCTTTCTGATTATATTAGACATGTTTGTGAAATTAATAACTGGTTCGATAGAAGGCAATTCGGTTTTAGGAAAGGTTATTCAACTGAAGCTCAACTTGTAGGATTCCAGCAAGATATAGCAGATATCTTGGATTCTGGAGGTCAAATGGACTGTATCGCGATTGACCTGTCTAAAGCATTTGATAGGGTGGATCATGGGAGACTACTGGCAAAAATGAGTTCAATTGGACTAGACAAAAGAGTGACTGAATGGGTTGCTATATTTCTATAAAATAGATCTCAGAGAATTAGAGTAGGTGAAGCTTTATCTGAACCTGTAATAATTAAGAGGGGAATTCCTCAAGGCAGTATTTTCGGACCTTTATGTTTTCTTTATATATATATATATAAATGATATGAGTAAAGGAGTGGAATCGGAGGTAAGGCTTTTTGCGGATGATGTTATTCTCTATAGAGTGATAAATAAGTTACAAGATTGTGAGCAACTGCAACGTGACCTCGAAAATGTTGTGAGATGGACAGCAGGCAATGGTATGTTGATAAACGGGGTTAAAAGTCAGGTTGTGAGTTTCACAAATAGAAAAAGTCCTCGTAGTTTTAATTACTGCGTTGATGGGGTGAAAGTTCCTTTTGGGGATCATTGTAAGTATCTAGGTGTTAACATAAGGAAAGATCTTCATTGGGGTAATCACATAAATGGGATTGTAAATAAAGGGTACAGATCTCTGCACATGGTTATGAGGGTGTTTAGGGGTTGTAGTAAGGATGTAAAGGAGAGAGCATATTTGTCTCTGGTGAGACCTCAACTTGAGTATGGTTCCTGTGTATGGGACCCTCACCAGTATTACCTGATTCAAGAACTGGAAAAAATCCAAAGAAAAGCAGCTCGATTTGTTCAGGGTGATTTCCGACAAAGGAGTAGCGTTACAAAAATGTTGCAAAGTTTGGGTTGGGAAGAATTGAGAGAAAGAAGAAGAGCTGCTCGACTAAGTGGTATGTTCCGAGCTGTCGGCGGAGAGATGGCGTGGAATGGCATTAATAGACGAATAAGTTTGAATGGCGTCTATAAAAGTAGGAAAGATCACAATATGAAGATAAAGTTGGAATTCAAGAGGACAAACTGGGGCAAATATTCATTTATAGGAAGGGGAGTTAGGGATTGGAATAACTTACCAAGGGAGATGTTCAATAAATTTCCAATTTCTTTGAAATCATTTAGGAAAAGGCTAGGAAAGCAACAGATAGGGAATCTGCCACCTGGGCGACTGCCCTACATGCAGATCAGTATTGATTGATGATGACACATGGAGTGAACGGGATTTGAACCACGGAACCCAGCGGTGAAAAAGCCGGCGCGCTGCCGCCTGAGCCACGGAGGCTGCCAACACACTGCAATACTAATCATAATTAAATACTTAAACGATAAGCTTTAAAGTACGTTAGACTGTATTATAGTTCAGTGGGTTCACGTAACCTATCACATAACCTAGCAATGCTTCCTAACATCAGGATGCTCAAATTACAATGCTGCACATCTTTTACTGATGCTTTCTCGTACAGGTATCCCTCGAAAACACCAACGAACACTTAATAATGTTGAAATACAACAACGTGCTACCAACCCACCATGAAAACAAGACTCATGCTTCCATATCGATGCACTACAAGTGTGACGTCATCCGTGTGAACTGTCAAGTGTAGCAGGCCGGAACTACCTATCGAGTTGGCCATGGTCATACTCCTCACTATCATCTATCCTAACCGACCTCCCTTGGTCAATTCTTGTTTTTCTCCTACCCCGGCCTGGGGAGTCTTTCATTTTCACGCCCTTCGTGGCCCTTGTACTTATTTGGCCGATATCTTCATTTTTCGAAGTGTCGGATCTCTTCAATTTTTCTCTCTAATTATTGTTGTATAGAGGACGGTTGCCTAATTGTACTTCATCTTACAACAATAATCACCACCTCCACCAACGCCGGTAGGGGTTCGAACCAGTACCTACTAATACTACAGGCCTTACAACAGACGTGTCGTGAGGTATGTGACGTCACGGGGATAGGCAGACGTGGCCAGTCGACGACCCAGCGTTTAGATCACAGCAAAGAGAGAGATTCCTTGGCGGTGAAAGGAGGAACTAAGCATAGTAGAGGTGCCAACGTCTATTATTTCACCCCACGTATGGAATATTAATTCCACGCTCAGCATCGTAAATAAATGTGATTATAATGAACTACAAAGAACAGCGAAGTTCATTAATGAATAAAAACGGTTAAATGTATTTCGAACCAATTTATTTTCCCTTCCCTGCCTCTTCACCTGGAGAAAAATTGAAGTTTCCATGTTGGCACCCCTACTGTAATGAGTATCATCAAACATGGCTGCTATGTTGAGTTGTGCGTGAGGAACATGCGACTAAATAATGCTGTGCTGAATCTGTTTAATACTGGCGTATGGTCGAAATAATTAGTGTAGTGTACCGGTATTACAGTTCGTAGAAGAATGGTGTTTAAATGTTCCGTTCCCCGCTGCAGGAGAAATTATGATAAAGGATCCCGTGTAGCTGTGTTTTCCTTCCCAAGCGATGAAGGACTTCGCAAGATATGGGTTAACCACTGATCTCTATACATGGATCGCTGATGGCAGGTCTCCGCTGCAGGAGAAAGTACGCCAAGTTGAACGCGCGGTTCGCCATGTTGGCGTACCCAACCTCGAGCTCTCCTTATGGGGAAGCAATGATAATATAGTCAACGTTAAGTCGCAATTAATGGCGCATTGGAATAATTAAAAATATAGAGACATGCTCACTCAAAGCATAAGGACATTGGGATCTCTGACACGTCATTCCGAGGTGAGTAAATCTCCGGGATAGCAATAAAAATGAGTGTATAATAACGGCCGGCAAATATTAACTTAGGTGCTGAGTACATGCAATTAGCGATCGGTAACACAATACGAGTGAAAACCAGTTTCTGGAAACATTGCTGTAAATTGTATACAAGTATGCCACGAAATTATGCATTCTTAAAATGATGTACCTATAAACGTAGCTCAATATACAGGCCTAGATTCGACATATCGTAATCGGTGTTTGATAATGAATTTCTGTTTCCTGTTTCCAAGAAATAACGCGCATATTAACCAATTAAAATATCATTGAAGCAAATGTACACATTTATAAAACCAGCAAATATTCAAAACTAGTCAATATATCACATTACCTGCAGCTTAATGTAGGCTATTACAGACCTCTTTAATTAAATTCAGTTCAGCTACCAAAGCGATATTGATAGTCATCATCAGATATATGTAACACCAGTTAAAAGAGTCCCAAATACCACGAATAGTATAATGGAATAGCCCCAAACACCCACCACACTTTCCCTTCTCCCACCACTCCAGTGCCTGAAACCCATAATTATTACTGATGTAAATAAGGTCATCTGCCTGCTGTCATTTCTTGATGGATACAGTACTTTTGCATCCATCTCTTGGCACAGGCCAGAGTAAAGTGTAGCTTTCACCGAGGTCCCAGTCTCATCCATGGCTGTGGCAATATGGAAGTTGCTGGGGTATGGGTCGTGCTGAGTAATGACATTCAGAGCATGACTAGTGCATCTGAGTGTTATGAAAGGTGCTGCTCATAGGGCCAGTTGTGCTGCAACAGTACTTTCTGACCCAGTGAGGAAAGCAATGGCAAACTACCTCACTCCTCATCTTGCCTAGTACGCCTCATTTTGGTGCTGCCATTGGTTTTGGGGTTTTCTTATAACCGCATAACCTTTGGTGGTGCTATTTGAGGATCCAACCAGCCTCTGGGCTGATGACCTAACAGACAGACACAAATAAGGTCTAGAATTCCTCCAGACTTAATTTTCTAAAATTGTTATAAGGTCACGTCAATTATTTAATCGAAACCGTCAGTTTAATTATGAGAAAAAATATATATATATAAGTAAATCTTTACTTGCAGTTAATGTTCAGCAAAATTGAAAACAGTTGGCTGTACATCACTTCTAAGGTGTACAGTTTGCCCATTTCTATCAAAACAGTCTTCCTCTAAGTGATCCGAGCAGAGAACAGCTGTTTTAGAAGGCTCCCAATTCTCCCGCCTGATACTCCTAATCGATGATCTTAGATGTTCGGGTCTCGAGAAAGGAAACCTACAAAAATTAATTGCCATTTTGCTCCCGGAATATGCGAAATAAGATACAATAAACCTAAAACTCAAAACACTACCCTAGGAAGATTCTTATGTACAGTATAAAACTCCCCGAGCCGGGCTGAGTGGCTCAGACGGTTAAGGCGCTGGCCTTCTAACCCCAACTTGGCAGGTTCGATCCTGGCTCAGTCCGGTGGTATTTGAAGGTGCTCAAATACGACAGCCCCGTGTCGGTAGATTTACTGGCACGTAAAAAGAACTCCTGCGGGACTAAATTCCGGCACCTCGGCGTCTCCGAAGACCTTAAAAAAGTAGTTAGTGGGCGTAAAGCAAATAACATTATTATTAAAACTCCCCGATGAAATGATTTCTCCTTCTGCTGACCGGTTCTGTTTGTACATCCATAAGCTGAATATTGCGGTATGTTAATACCCCGTAGAATGTTTCTTCATTCATATTTCAGATAAACATATACATATTTACATTTAATCTTGTAATTCACAAGCATACTACAAGGCAACGAACCTAAATTCGTAAAATACACTACTATTTACTTTGCAATAACACAGCACAGAACACTCGTGAAACTACAATCAAGAGGCCTGGCGTCACTGAACTAAGCATAAACAAAGCAAGCGCGCTCCTCGTGGTATATTGCACCATGCGCTCGCTGCCATCTTACGACGCCAGTCATCTTCTATTCGGCTTACTGCTACCCAAGCTACCAGCCATCCAGGTATAGAGATCAGTGGGGTTAACGCAATACGCCCAGACAATTTCCAGGTCTGTTCGTTTTAGGTTGTGAGCTCTTATTTTTCACTTAAAGGTCTAGGAAGCTTGTTATACTGTATTCATTATCTCTCAAACTGAACCAGGTGATAAATGTGAACATTTAAGATTTATAATATTTGAGTCTAAGACCACCCTAATTTGAACCACACACATCAAGTTGCTGTCCTGTTCCACATTTTAACTGCCCACCTTGAGATGATTATCCGTAGTTAATTAATTACCTCACTGTTTTCTAAGGTATTGGCATAACAAATTAGACTTTTCTTTTTCTTTTTAAGGTCTGTGAACTGCATTTCAATGAGGACCAAATCCTGAGGCATAGTGACTGCTATGACAGTAAGACTGGAAATAAGTATTGTATAACTCTTCAGAAACCTCGTCTGAAACAGGGAGCAGTGCCAACAATTATGCCCAACTGCCCCTCTTATCTCTTTTCCACTTCTTCGTGTAGAGAGAGTGGTGATCAAAGAAGAGAAAGGTTGGAAAACAGGGATCTTGAAACAGCATTAGCAGAAAGTTTGAAAACCCATGCTCAGTACCAAGACAAAAGGAATTTCACAGACTTTCAAGGTTTTCTTCAATGTCTCCATAATATCCAAATTTTAGATGACTGGATCTGTGTTAAACCAGAATCTAATGTTTCATTTGTCCTACTCGAAACATGCAATATTCCCACACTCCTAGCTTCCATTGTGGTAAAAAGTGACCTGAGTATGTCCTTACATGTGGGGAAAATGGAACTTAATAACCTAGATAAAAGAAAGTTTCCTATAATAGTTAGTAATATCAATGATGTAGCAGACAATATGTTCAAACTTGATAAGATTGGATGATTAGAAAATCAGGATTTTATAAAAGATCATTTTCAGTTTATTAAGGACAGTTTAATGAAGTTATCAGAGCTACTTAAAGGAGAAGAATCTAGTTTGATCAACTTTATATGTGAACAGTTACTGTTATTTAATTTACCCAAGAATCATTATTCTTATTCATCATATTTCCTCATTTTTTGCAGTATTTTATTTTCTATTTCACCTCATGCATATAGATTTATGAGAAGTTCAGGCTATTTGATACTGCCCCATCCCAACACACTGCATAAAATTTGCTCAGCATATAATACCAACCCAGCTATGGAGCAAATTGACAAGAATTTTCTCCTTTATATAAGGCAGAAATATAAATTTCTTAGTGTATCAGATAATATTGTTTCACTAATGGTTGATGAAATCCATCTGAAACCTTACCTAGATTATACTGGTGGTAACATACTAGGTGTTGCATATAATTCCTCAAATGCTGCTGCTAGTGCTCAAGTTTTTATGATTCAAAGTTTATTGTCATCATTCAAAGATGTAGTACACATACTTCCAGTCAAGAAGCTCAATGGTGAGGGTCTGTTTCAATTTATTAAGAAAGTGGTTTGTGGATTACATGCAATAGGTTTTAAGGTCATATGCATTGTAACTGACAATAATGCACTCAATAGAAGGGCTATGTCTTTTTTTGCCTCACCACCAAAATTATCAATTATTTATAGGCACCCATGTGATGACAACAAGCCTCTTTTCTATGTGTTAGATTCTGTTCACATTCTCAAATGTATTAGAAACAATTGGCTTAACCAAAAAGATGTTGATCAGTCGATAATGTATCCCTCATTTGAGACATTTCCACAAGACACTGAGTTAGCAGTGGCCAAATTCTCAGCCATTAAGACACTTCATGACATTGAGAGTACTTAGATTGTAAAATATGCCAACAGGCTGAACTTGAAGTCACTATTTCCTACCAATCTTGAACGTCAAAATGTAAAACTTGTACTGAATGTTTTCAATGAAATGACTATTCAGGGGCTGGAAGCTCTTGGAGAAAGCAACAGAATTGTAAATTTTAAGGCAACTGCCACTTTCATTAAATTAATTTGTACATGGTGGAGAATTGTAAATGTAGGATCACCTGGTAGAGATATTCGTTTTAAGGATATCTGTCGAAAACCATTGTCAAATTCAAGTGATGAAAATTTCATATTTCTGGAACGTTTCTTGTGTTGGTTAGATTTCTGGAAAAATTTACCAAACCGTGCAAGTGCTCTGTCAAATGAAACACATCTAGCCATATCACATACTACTCATGCCCTTTTAGAAATCACTAAATACTGTACTCAAGAGCTGAATTTCAAATACCTTTTGCCAGGTAAAATTCAAACAGATGCACTTGAAGCACGATTTGGTAAGTACAGAACAATGGCTGGATCTCAGTACCTAATATCTCTGCGACAAGTATTTGAAATTGAATCAAAGATAAGAATTCAAACTCTATTGTCATTGAAAATTGCATCTAATGCTTTTGGTGAAATTGATCTGGACCTGGATTCATTTGAATGTGATCTCAAACTGGATGACTTTGAGGCTAGTCCCCCAGATGTTGACCTTTACTGTGTAGATGTCAGTGAAGACCAGCTTTTATCCATTCAGGAATATTTGCCTGTTATCACATATTTGTCAGGATATTGTGTAAGAGCAGTTCTTCGAAGATTGAAGTGTGAAATTTGTAAAACATCACTCGTTTTGGATAGAACGTTATCATTAACAGATGATCAAGGTAATTATGAGCTTATAAAAAGTGTTGACAGGGGGGGGGGCTGCATTGTCCCAACCCAGAAGTTGTTAATGCCATTATTTTCACTTACTTGACTGTCAAAACCTTGGTATCTGAGAAGTATGAATACTTGTTTATGAAGCACCCATCACAGCAAAATTTAGTTGTAACATTGGTAATGTCTTTGATTAGAAAAGAAGGTGTACTTCTTGTGGAGTTGCCATGTACTCAAGATGACCATACTCATGAAAAAATTCTCTCTTACATTGTAAAAACAGGATGTAACATATTCCTTAATAATTATGTTAAGAAACTTAATAATGTCCAGAGTTGCATACATACAAAGAGGAGGAAGCTTAACAGTCTCATAGGTTAAGGGTACTAAATTGTCTTGTAATAGAGTGGTTCTACAGTAAGAGGATGAAATGTTATAATGTAGGCAGTACCCTGTAAACTTGGCTATTATGTTGTCATATTCCACCTTTTAGTCAGTGATAAACTGGTTCAGATATTTTCATAAATGCAGTGTAGTGTAATTCAAAACGTGTCATATTTTCAAAGTGTTCTTCAATTAATATAAAGTGTTCATTCCTATCAGAATGGCAACAGAACCAGAAGATGTATGTGTTCCTGCAAAGGAGAAAAAAATCTTTAAATTTTAAAGTACTGCCTTAGTGAAAAACTTAGTAGTTCACTTTCGAGCTCTATGCCAAGGTTGAAATTGAAATTAAATCACATCATGTTTTTAATGAACCTAAATCTTTGCACAGTTTCATTAATGAGTTTCCTTGTAAAATATTAGGTGCTTGCATACCCTTTTAAATGTGTCCTGTAATTTTAAGAATTAATATCTTGCAGAGACTATGGTTTGGATGCATGATTATATTACCATGTATGCTGTAAATTATTTCTTAAAAAAATATACTCCAAACCTTTGCATATTTCTATTGACAATGAAAAAATATTTTTCAAACATTTTCTAAATGGCCAGTGGTACTTTATAGCCAAGTTAAAATATTTTCAAATAGATACTTTTAATTTTTGACATGTTGAGTTTGAGAGTACATAATTTAGTATCAGTACTTCCATGTAATCTGAATTTAATCAGGCATTTCTGGGCTCTAATTTTGTGATATTATTAAGCCCATGTACTCATATTCTGAGTGTATTGTTGTTGATTCACTGTTTCAAGGTTACTCTATTGCCATAAAAGGCTTTACTTCCATCATCCTAATTGTATGCTAGTCTCTAAGTTAATTTGTCTTCAACAAAACATATTTAAAAATTTTCTTGTAATCTGAGCAAAATTTTAAATTTCTTATGCTAAGAATTTTTTTCCATATTATGCTATTTTCTTAGTTAGCCAGCCTAATTTGTCTTCCACAAAAAAAATAGATTTAACATCTTTCTTGCAATTTGTGCAAAATATGCACTTGTTGGAATTTTTAGATTTCTTTTGCTGAGAATTTTTCCTATGTTATACCAGTTTCTAAGTTAAATTGTCTTCCATAAAAACATATTTAACACTTTTCTTGCAATTTGAGCAAAATATGTTTAAACCAGTATGTTGGAGAGAAAGAGAGCTTTTACATTAACGGAATGTGATTGACAGGGTATTACTTGAAAAGTAAAAAATTAAGTTAATTACTGCATCTTGCCACTAATGGAGAAAAGAAATACGGAACATCTAGGACAAATGTCAGATTATTTCACTGGAAGACTTAAGGAAAATTTCAGTGGATTTTCAGTAATGTTTGTGGAATTATTATTATTATTATTATTATTATTATTATTATTATTATTATTATTATTATTATTATTATTATTATTATTATTATTAAACATTGAAAATTTACAGGATTTAATTTCATCTAAATAAACAAATGAGTTTAAACAAGTTTCTGTGAGAAAATTCCCTTGATTAAGAATTAACAGTTCAGAAATGTGTATTGATGTAATGTTTGTACAGAAGAATTAAGTTATTTAACTAAAACTATGTTATTATTGTTAAATTGTTGTATTTCCTGTTATGAATTCCAGCATAATTTCTTCATCCTCTGTGAATCATTCCCTCCTTTGTATTCCATTTTTCATTTGTAACTAATTATTTCCATTATGTATAATATCCGATTTGTTTCTAAGTCAGCACTAAGACAGAAATATTTACCAAAATAGTAAAAATAAAATATTCTAAATAAGAAATAAAGGGAGGTTTCCGCCACGTTAAAGAGTCTTAAATGGGACGAAATTCCAATTTACTTTGGCTTATAATTAGTAGTATATACGAAAGACCTTGATTATTAATTAATATAATTATTTTATTTTCCAGTAAAATGTTAACTGATACTTCATGAGTAAAACGTAGGTTAATTACTAATCACCAAGGGTCATAAAATTATTATTAACTAAAAAATGGTAACAATCAAATTAAAACCCCTTATTGTTATTTACTATCAATCTGAACTTTTACGAAATTTCCAGAAAACGGAGTGCGCCATCTCTCCGCCTTTCTTCTGCTTTAATTGGTCTCGGTACAACTGAATGTGCTTTAATACCCTGAAAGAGCATCTTTTGAAATCGTTTTGTAAAGCTCACAAGTTCTCATCATCAAAGTAATTCGTTCAACAACCACTGAAGTGCCGTTGCGCGCTTCAGGAGTGACTGCCTATCCTTGTGACGTCATCAGCCGTGCTGTGAGGCCTGTTGTATTAGTAGGTACTGTTCGAACCCACTCGTTTCCCGAATAGAGAACTTGGCCCCTTAGCCGTCGCACATTGACACACTCGGCCACTCCACTCGATTATTTTTCCCTGAGTTTGTTTGGGTCATCTGAGGACCACAGTGCTTGTGCTTTAGCTGTGTTGTTGTCACTTCTAGTGTTCGTAACGGTAGTTTTGGCTGCTGCTTTCTTCTTGGCACCTCTGTCTTTTCTTTTGGCCCAGTATTCTTTCATTTTCTTGCTGACCTCAATTATTATTATTATTATTATTATTATTATTATTATTATTATTATTATTATTATTATTATTAGCGAATTCTCCCAATATTGGAAGACGTTAAGCAAATAACTCAATCAATTCTTCTGTGGGTTCTTCTTGTTTTTCCAGTAGGTTTTCATTCTTTCCGAGAAGGCTTGTTTACGTTCTTCCACAGTAGCAGCGATTGAGAGTTAGAAGTGGCGGAGGGACAAATAATGTATAGACAACAAAAAATACCCGGGTCTATCGCTATAACAGGGGCAGAGGGGAAGGTATCAAAATGGTAAGTTTTTGATGCTCCCTGCGTGAATTTCCATAGAGACGTAAAGGTTGAGTCTACCAACGTTAGTGCGGTAATAATAGCCTTCTTCTTCTTCATCTGTTTACCCACCAGGGTCGGTTTTTCCCTCGGACTCAGCGAGGGATCCCACTTCTACCGCCTTCAAGGGCAGTGTCCTGGAGTTTCAGACTTTGGGTCGGGGGATACAACTGGGGAGAATGACCAGTACCTCGCCTAGGCGGCCTCACCTGCTATGCTGAACAGGGGCCTTGTGGAGTGATGGGAAGATTGGATGGGATAGGCAAGGAAGAGGGAAGGAACCGGCCGTGGCCGTAAGTTAGGTACCATCCCGGCATTTGCCTGGAGAAGTAGTGGGAAACCACGGAAAACCACTTCCAGGATGGCTGAGGTGGAAATCGAACCCACCTCTACTCAGTTGACCTCCCGAGGCTGAGTTTATCCCGTTTCAGCCCTCATACCATTTTTCAAATTTCGTGGCAGAGCCGGGAATCGAACCCGGACCTCCAGGGGTGGCAGTTAATCACGCTAACCACTACACCACAGAGGCGGACGCGGTAATAATAGTGCCATACAATAAAATTAATTATACTGTATATGTATTACAATTAAATAGAATAGACTGCCCACCCCCCCACCCCCAAATAACCGCTACTGTTCTTCCGACCACTTTGGTCTGTAGGCCCCTGCTGGTTTTGTTGTGGTTGCTTTGATGCAGCTTCCCAATTGTTTACTTTGAGCCAAAAGATTTCTCTTTCTAGGATGACTGTTGAACTTAAGTTCGCCTTTCGAAGTTCGTTCAGCTCAGTTCTTAAGCGAGGTTTCATCCATTTGCTGATAATCCAGTCAGATGGCCGAAGAACTTCACTCATGAATATTGAACTGTCACGACCGTATTGTAATCGAAACCGACTTTCAACCTATTAGGTCGTGTTACGTACATTTAGTAGGCCTACGTGTTGAAGAGATGTTAAGTACAGAACAAAAACGGCCAACCAGACACCAGTGCGATCCGAACCCACAACCTCCCGATTTCGCGTCGGTTGCTCTACCAATTGAGCTATGGTGGCCTAGGCCATCTTTGTTCTGTTGGAAAGGATCTAAGCTACCGAGGCCACCATAGCTCAATATGGTAGAGCAAACGACGCGAAATCGTGCGTTCGGATCCCACTGGTGTCTGGTTGACCATTTTTGTTCTGTACTTAACATCTCTTCAACACGTACTAAATGTACGTAACACGACCTAATAGGTTGAAAGTCGGTTTCGATTTCAATTTCATTCATCTTTTTCTAATATCAGTTTCAATGTTTGAGAACTTTTCTGTTGTTTTGATTGATTGTAACCTGTAACCGTCTTGGGTGAATCTTGCTCCTAAGATTTCCCTAATAATCTTCCTTTCGTCTTTTGTTATTTCTTTAAGTTCTTGTTTTCTGTTGACTGCCGGTGTTTCAATTGCGTAAAGGGCTGTTGGTTTCATGACTGTGTTGTAATGCCGAATTTTTGTATGCCTTGACATGGATTTTTTGTTGTAGATGTTTTGGACTAACCCTAATTATCTTTTCCACGAATTTATTGTGAAATCTTCTCAAAGCCTGTCGGTTCGATAAATTATCCGAGGTATTTGAAGTAAAGAACTCTGTCCATTGTATTATATTTTCTTCTTAGGCTCTTGATATCTGTCTTTGAACATAAGTACAACTTAGTTTTCTCGAACGATATCTGTAGTCCCACCTTTTCAGCACTTTCTTTAAGTATCTCCAGCTGTTTAACGGCAGTCCCCTCATCCTTTGTTAGTATCGCCAGATCATCTGAAAAAACGAGGTATGGTATGTAGAGGTTATCTTTGGAAAAGCTCAGTCGTATTGGCTTCCAAGACTCACATTTCTATTATTAGTATTAGTATTAGTATTTGTATTAGTTAGTATTAGTATTAGTTACAATGCCTCAAGACTTGAAATGAGATATCGTACTATTTCGGAATTTGACAGGAGTAGGTACAGAAATACGAAGATAGCTGCAGGATGTCATCATAGCCCGGGATCAGACTCCTCGACTTTGGTTACCCAGTCCTACAGGGAAATTTACGAAGGTTACGAAGCAACAACACCTGCTATACAGTAAGTGGTTCATAGGCTATGTTGTTTAACCTTACATTGGTGTTTAGGAAGTATGAAGGGACAGGTCGTCGAGATAGCGATATGCCGCGCACGGCGCCTATCTAAATATCCCCAAACCCCAACTCATACAATATTTATAATCGTACTGTGTAGACTTTCAATGCCCTTCACATAACGCCAAGTCGTTCAATTTTATGGGCTGCCATCCATCGACGAGACCATTCTCGAAACCGTTTTTCTTTATCCCACACTTATCGAGAGTCCTAACTTTATTTTCTCTTGGAATTTAGGATTTGGAGAAAGTCAGTTTATCTCCCAGACACTTCTCCACTTATAACTTGCTAAAAATAAAGTGCTGTTTTAAGCTGCCATACTGATTATTAATAATGATTGAAACTAGACTGAGTAAAACATCACTTTCACTGGCGGTCTTCATACATTAATATTCGAGGACAGAGCTAGTCACAGATTAACCTTCACACTGCACTTTAGAGCTCCGCAGACATTATTGTTTGTCGTATATTTTTCTTTGTCTGAATGATCTGTTCCTTCTCTCTCCTCTAAAGTCAGTCGGCACGCTTGCAAAACGCTAACCAAGTTCATTTCAAAATTCCCCATGGGGGTGGGGGCACATTATACATCGGTAGGGGAGAATGTTGTACCGGTACAATGGAACACTTTCTACATTTATTTTAGTTGTGAGTAGTAACTTTTGTAATCCTATAGACGCTGACAGTAAGTATCGAGGTTTCCTTTATAGCATCCACTTTATATCTTTCTGTTTTACAGTTCTATTGAGGGTAAAAATAATTATAGTGAGATGTTCCATGATACAATCATTTAATACTAGAGACCCTTGCTAGAAATCTCGAATGTTCATAAAGTATGTAGTGGAGTCGCCCCTTGGTGAACTACTGGTGAACTAAGGAATACACACATCAGTAGAATATTAGACAGTCTTACTTACCACTTAATGTAATCTTTAATCTTTTAACATTTATACGAATAGTATCCACTTGAACGGAAGCAGATGCAAGTGCATTATTATGCTGACGAATGTTCCGGAAGTAATTTTTGGTTTTACTACCATTCTTTCCTTAACTGATAATTACAGCATGTTATAGTGACATAAAACAGGCGTCCCAACGGCCAAAATGTGAAGTGGACTGAAATGATGGCGCGTATTTTCCTACAGCAACAGTATTTACAAATCGTACACTTCGTACAATTTTTTTAACTCATTTGTTAAAGAAATTATTGATATTTATGAAATGAGAGGGCAATTTTTTTTGAATGGTCATTTGTCACGATCGGTTACTTGTTAGCGCCGCAAAAGAGATCTATACTACTGAAATATACTTTGGAAGACAGGGAATACAAATGAGAAATAAGTGTAAGTAAATATCTGAAATCTGATTTATCATCATTACCCATAATAAATCTGTTCAGAAATAACGTAAAAACATAGGATATTTTTATGAAATCATTCATCTTTGCGAAACATATCACTACTTCTCACTTGCACATCCCAACATTTCCATCTCCTTACCCATTTTAATGTTGAAAAATTTCTTAGCATACAAAATGGAGGTCTCCATTCTACAAAAAACGTAAAATTAAGCAACTTCCTTAATTGTGCCGCAAGTCGAAGGGCTAAAGGGCCCGAAAACTTTCAACTTTCTTGCATAGCTCTATCAAAATAAAAAAACAAATTTCGAAAATCACTGCTGGCCTAAATGCAGTTTTGTAAAAACGGCCTAAAGTCGCTTGTTTCTTTACTCGTTTTATTTTTACTCAAATTCTAGCTAAATTAACTTATTTACATAATTCTTTCTGTAATGTGTTCCTTAGTTGAATACCTCCAGTCGATTTTTTTGAAAAATGTCCATACCGAATGTAGTTATAAGGGCTTAAGTGAAACACTGCATTGAATCACATTAGCGCTAACACATACACACATACATACATACATACATACATACATACATACATACATTATCATTAAAAACTTATATGCCTTTCAGCGTTCAGTCTGCAAGCCTCTGAGAATTTACTAAACGTCACCACAATCCTCGATTTGCAACTAATGTTGTGGCCTCATTTAGTTCTATACCTCTTATCTTTAAATCGTTAGAAACTGAGTCTATCCATCGTCGTCTTGGCCTCCCTCTACTTCTCTTACCCTCCATAACAGAGTCCATTATTCTCCTAAGCAACCTGTCCTCCTCCACTCGCCTCACATGACCCCCACCAACGAAGCCGGTTTATGCGTACAGCTTCATCCATCGAGTCCACTCCCAAATTAGCCTTTATGTCCTCATTCTGAGTAACCTCCTGCCATTGTTCCCACCTGTTTGTACGAGCAATCATTCTCGCTACTTTCATGTCTGTTACTTCTAACTTATGAATAAGATATCCCGAGTCCACCCAGATTTCGCTCCCGTAAAGCAAAGTTGGTCTGAAAACAGACCGATGTAAAGATAGTTTCGTCTGGGAGCTGACTTCCTTCTTACAGAATGCTGTTGATCTCAACTACGAGCTCACTGCTTTAGCTTTGCTACAACTTGATTCAATTTCACTTACTATATTACCATCCTGGGAGAACACACAACCTAAATACTTGAAATTATCGACCTGTTCTAGCTTTGTATCACCAATCTGACATTCAATTCTGTTGAATTTCTTACCTACTGACATCAATTTAGTCTTTGAAAGGCTTATTTTCATACCACACTCATTGCACCTATTTTCAAGTTCCAAGATATTAGACTGCAGGCTTTCGGCACAATCCGCTATCAAGACCAAGTCGTCAGCATGGCTAGACTGTTTACTACATTTCCACCTAACTGAATCCCTCCCTGCCATTTTATACCTTTCAGCAGATGATCCATGTAAACTACGAACAGCAAAGTTGAAAGATTACAGCCTTCTCTAACCCCTGTAAGTACCCTGAACCAAGAACTCATTCTACCATCAATTCTCCTGAAGCCCAGTTGTCAACATAAATGCCTTTGATTGATTTTAATAATCTACCCTTAATCCCATAGTCCCCCAGTATGGCGAACATCTTTTCTCTCGGTACCCTGTCATATGCTTTCTCTAGATCTACGAAACATAAACACAACTGCCTATTCCTCTCGTAGCATTTCTCAATTACCTGGCGCATACTGAATATCTGATCCTGACAGCCCCTCTGTGGTCTGAAACCACACTGGCTTTCATCCAACTTCCTCTCAACTACTGATCGCACCCTCCGTTCCAAGATGGCAGTGAATACTGTGCCTGGTATACTAATCAATGAGATACCTCGATAGTTGTTGTAATCCTTCCTGTTCCCTTGCTTATAGATAGGACCAATTACTGCTTTTGTCCAATCTGAATGTACCTTACCAACAGCGCTCATAGCAGAAAAATAGAACTTGATTCATAAAAACAGTAAATATTTTGAAGTAATGTTTTACGAACAAATCTATCAAAAATAATCACAAGTAAGAAAATTAGAACTTGCTTCATAATCTTCTAATCTTTGGTTACAGCAGAAAGTTTCAGCTTCGGAGTCTTGTTATGTTGATAAATATCTTAACAGAGTAGCTAGCTTCAACGTGTACATTTTTCAAGCTTCTCTGATGGAAATGTTACTTTCTGGAGGAGAAACAACTGTGTCAATGGCTTTTTTCAAGACATGCGGATCATTCGGAATGCTTTAGACACCCGACTTACTTTTCGTGATGATATAACAAATACAAACGAAGATAGAAACGATGTTCTATGGTAGACGACGTTCTGTATTCTAAGGTACGACAGGATACACGTTCCAACAAATATGGCTTCCTAAGTGAGAGGTTATAAGAAGTCGACATATTTATTCATTTATCAGATTATAAAGACATACAAAAGGCTGTTATAATAAGGAATACAATTTCTATTCTGTTACAAAGCAAACAAAAATGAGCTAAATGTTTACTTCTGATTCTAAAAGTGTTGTTTTGTCTACAGTACGCATGTTTGTTAACTACCGTAAGTGATACCTACTGGCATTTTTTACATTTCATAGAATTTGAGCTCTAGATCAGAAACATGTTCAAACACCAATAACGTTTCTTTCTGTATCGTTCCCCACATAGCTGAGTATCCCCATCAGCGTCAGCGCCACCCTTTCCAGGTCTCCATACCCCAAAAACATCAAGTTGCCTATTATCTTTAGATGTGAACCTTACTCTCAGAACTTCATGTTTCTCATTCTTAACTTTTTCATGGCTTACATATTCTTCTTTCACCAATACATTTATCTTCCTCCCGTCTCCACCCTGTTTCTATGATAAACACTCCAGTTCCGTGAGAAAGTGTTTCTGTAGTGATAATGTCACTTCTTAGCCATGATTTAGCAACAACTCCGAATTGCTACGGCCTACCAAGCGACCGCTGCTCATCTCAAAGGCCTGCAGATTACGAGGTGTCATGTGGTCAGCACGCGAACCCTCTCGGCCGTTATTCTTGGCTTTCTAGACCGAGACCGTTAACTCAGAATCAGAGAGCTCCTCAATTGTAATCACGTAGTCTGAGTGGGCCTCGAACCAGCTCTCAGATCCAGGTAAAAAATCCCTGTCCTGACTGGGAATAGAACCCGGTGCCTCCGGGCAAGAGATCGGCATGCTACACCGCGGGGACGGCCAACTCCTGTACAACATCTGGTAAATACGTATCTATTCAATTACTTAATACTATTCCGCAGTGGCGTGCGATGAACACATTCGTTACCCCAGCTGCAAAAATGTTTTTAAATATAAGCAATCGTAGCCCCACTACTCTCTCTAAAGTCAACATTAGCATTTTATAAGGCTGTACTTTTCGTAAAAAGGTCTACCTGAGAAAGGTCTCTCAATAATATTTCAACCACACATTCGCACATATTTCCAAATTGATATTCACGGCAGTGACGACACCATCACAACTTAATCTATAGCAGATTTTAAACAATGTACTTACAGTTTCACCCGGTGACGCTTCATGATAGTACAGTTATGGTTTCGTCAAAAATACACTGGGACTAGGACTATTTGTTTTTAACTTAAAAAGCCTAGCCTAAACTGCATCAGCAACATTTAACTGGTATTTTACCGTCGCCGAACTTTTATGGTTTCACTCGCTTACTGAGTGTACGTTCATCAACGACAAACGAGGGAAAATATTCGTCACGACATATAACACACGTTATATTCACGAAGAATGGCACAGAACTCACGAAAACTCCACCTATAATCCTAAAGGAACCATACAAAAGCTCACTATATACCACCATTACAGACAACCATTCGCGCTTAACTCGAAAAAACTTTATACATGCCGAATTCCAAAAATAAAATATATTATTTTATATTACAATACATTTCATAAACAGGCTCTATTTTTATTAGAAAGACGATGTGTAAGTGGCTATACTGTTAACTTGTTGATATTTTTCTTGTAGCCTCTAGTATGTGGAGCTGAACACTTCGAGTGTCAAGTATTAAAATAATCTAGCATGCCCTACCTAAGCTAGCTGGCCTGTCACCGTAAATTGCTGTCGAGGGAGGGCCCAGAGCCTCACCCCGCACCCAGGACAAGGAAGCTTCAAGTGCATGTGTCATCCAAGCGACTTAAATTTCGCGCCGACAAGGAAACGTAGCTCGTTGGAGAATCTGACGTGCGGTAGTTCGAGCGGATCGTCGAGACAGCTGTACTTGGCTTAGATATTCGCATTGTTTAAACTTTATAAAAAGCGTTCTAAGGAATAATAAAATATAAATACAAAGTTACTTGGGTAGATGGGGTTCACACTGCTATTAGTAAAATGGGGTAACATCGATATAGTGTGGAAACAGCTAACACTAACATGTTCGAGTAAAAAATATTGTCACACAAGTATTAATATTATGAAATGAACGGGAATCATCGCAATAAGTTTCTTAATTGTTTGACCATTCCAAACTATTACTGAGGAATTTAATATCTTGGAACAGTTGCGTAGTTAAAATGTAAACGGTATTCGGCAGAAATAAGACATTTTCGGCCAACAGTGAAAACTTCTATTACACAGTAAAGTCGGCTGTCTGTGGAACTTCTAAAACCATGTGTAGCAAGGAATGTTCATATATATGTGCATTAACATTTTAATAACAAGTATAATAATTAATAGTGGAAATTTCGTAGGATAACACTGATCATAGGCGGAATCTACGAGAAGCTACCAGGAGGTATGACATAGCTGCAGTGAGAAACGGCAAACTTTCTATACGTAAAGCCGTGCTCAAGGCTAAATCATAAAATGAGAAATAAACACGAGGTTTGAATTCACATGAAGAAGTAGATCTTGTTGCGGGGTTGTTGAAGTGTGCACAATGGGGAATCAAACAACAGCGGACCCGCTCGCCGAGGAAAGCGGCTGGAAAAGGATTTGTTGATACTGCTGTCGCATAAGGTGATGGTAGGGCCCCGATATTTATGACGTCATATTTTTCTTTATATTCTTTCCATGGAAAATACAACTTAAGCATAATTTTATCTACGTGATTTTATCACGGACCATAGCAAAGTAACAGACATGAAAGTAGCGAGAATGATTGCTCGTACAAACAGGTGGGAACAATGGCAGGAGGTTACTCAGAATGAGGACATAAAGGCTAATTTGGGAGTGGACTCGATGGATGAAGCTGTACGCATAAACCGGCTTCGTTGGTGGGGGTCATGTGAGGCGAGTGGAGGAGGACAGGTTGCTTAGGAGAATAATGGACTCTACTTTTCTGGACAGTAAATACAAATTTAAACCATTTGGCACTGTACAAGTTAAAGGATTTAAGCAGTTGATTCTGTACCTTGATGCTTTATCAAATGACATCAAATGACATCAAATGCATTTATCAAATGACATCCTCCCAATGATTTCTGAAATGAAGATAGCATAGCATTTACAGTGGACTTGTCGACATCAACAGCAACTGATGACTTCCCTAAGCATCACCATACACTTATTTATTTATTGGTGGCAAAAAGTCCCTTGAGCCTACGGCTCACGATAGGGACAGTTCAGTACATACTTTTGTTAAGGCAACCAATAATTACATTTCATATCGGGTACTATAGCTTTGTCAGTAAAGTGACAAGTACATTTATGGAAAACTAAGAGATAGCTTTTTAACATGGTAGCATGATAGTTTTTCAGAAGTATCTGTACTGTAGGCCTATATTCAGATATTGCTAGATACCGTATTAAATATGGACAATATAATGTAGACAATATAGACGTTGATTCCTGTTGTAAACAAGGAACTCGATATACAAAGCACAACATAAAAGTTTGTGTATGTATGTTGGGTATTCAGCCCGAAGGCTGGTTTGATCCTCTGCAGCTCCGCCAACAGCTGTCATAAATAGCCTAGGCGTCACTGAAGAGGCGTACTAGGGAAATGAGGAGTGAGGTAGTTTCCCGTTGCTTTCCTCACCGAGCCAGCCGCTGCTATTACATATCAGTCTGTCAAGCCCACTGAAATGCATGAACCAACCGACCCTATGAGCGATATTTTCACACCATTCATAACAGGGACTAGCTGCATAAGCAATGGTATTACTAGCATCACTCATACCTCAGTCACTTTCAGTTTGTCAAAGCCAAGGATGAGACTGAGACAGGTCAATGAAAGTAACAAATTTGATATAGCCCATACCAGAAGACTTAGTGCACTGTAAACACTACATCTCGCCAGCAAAGGCTCATAAAAGTTTATTATTTGTAAATCTTTACACAGTTATACAAAAAAGGGACGAAAACTGACTTGATGCTTGAGGCGCTGCACACGTTAAATAATGGCCTAAACTAGTAGACTGATGGTCTGTGACAAAATACAATAATATATATTTATAATCATATGTACAATGCTGTCTATATTGATAAGATAGGACGCTTGAAGTAACCAATGTCCGTGATAGCTGATGACTATCTTGTAGTTTGTAGAATTATACAGGGAACTTGGATTAAAGTTCGTGATAGCAGAATGCTAGGCCAGAGTTGGAGAACTTGCAGGGAACTTGTGGTAAAGTTCGTGAGTAGCAGAATGCTAGGACAGGATGCATGTCGGTGATACGGGAGGCAGGATATTTGAGGCGGAGATGTCATGAGGTGAAACCTCCCGACCAGAATTAGATCACCTGTTCAGAACACTTTTTAAGAGGCTCCGTGTCTGACATACAGTGTAGTCTGATCGCTGGACACTGTGGGAGTGCCTTCAGTGGATTTTTTTACGGGGGGGCCCCCGTAGCCCGCTCCCCCGTCGTGGCAATCGACTCAATCTATATTGCCTCCAACATGCTATTAGTTCTAAGTAGAAAGAGATAGCTGGGAAGGTGGGAAATGATACAAGGAGTATCTGCCTGCTTCCATGTTAGACACGTTACCGGCGAGTTTGTATTGGTTGGGTGGTGTTAAGGTGTGGTATTGAAGGGTCAGGGAAAAACCACATAGACAGAAAAGAGAAAGAGCCTACATGTAAAACCTGACATCTTTTGATAGCACATGCAAGGATGTGGGCTGGAAAAGTCCGGAGGTTGTGTTAGTTACGAGTATGTGTCATGCAATCATAACCATTTTCCTAGATTTTGTCAGTTATTATGGGGAATCAGTCCTTCTTGTCACTGCCTGGTGCGGCTCGGGTCCACTGGCGTCTGGGCTTTGGGCCACACGTTAGTCCCTTAATCCAGCAGCCAGCGGTCCCTGGTGCCAAGTCTCCTTTAAGGGGAAGGGGAGTATAGCCAAGCCTTACTTGGGGTACGGACTTCTTCTTCTCGCCTGATGACGTCCCTTCTTTGCGATGTTGAAGGCACACACTTGTCTCTGCAACTATATATACACATATATACATAAATACACGCATACATACATCATTATCATATATGCATTTACACGTTTCTCGGTAGAATGCATGCCGCTCTTCTGCTCTCATGTCCTGTAAATGTAGTAAATTAAATCATTATGTATTAGCTGCAGGGTGGTTTTCTGTCCACTCCATTGTCACTGGCAGAAGGCGGGGGTGGATTGGGTCGTCTCTTATTAAGGCTGTGTTGCCTTCATCGTTGTATTTCTTCCCTCCATCCTCCCTCGCTTGATTCCCTGTAACATGAGATAGGAGACATAGATAGACATGTACATATATACAGGTATTTGCAGTGTGGTGTGCGTGCGTAGTATTAAGTGGAGCGGTGTAGTGGGTTGGTGTCAGCTTAGGAGGAGGTGGGGCGTTTTTGGACTCCTGGCCTCCTTACCCTGTGGCTTAACAGAATGTGCTTCGACGTGGGGTATCAGGCGTATAGATTGACGTTGTAGCGTCCTATTCCACTAACTAGTGGGTTGATCTTATTACCCCATGATTTCGTGTACATTCAGAGTGTTTGTTTTCATATGTATTTCCTTATCGAGCTGACTTTCACAATTGCAGGTAGGTAGCGTATTGGTGTGTCAGACGGGAGTGTAGCCGCTGCTCGAAAGCATTTGTTTTGTATTAGTTCCAGCTTATCCAAGTTCGTCATATCAGTGTAGCCCCAGGCGGGGGCTGCATACGTTATTATTGGCCTAATTAGGGCCTTGTACATGTTGATTGCTACTCTCTTGTTAATACTGGATCTTTTATTCAGTATAGGATAGAGCTGTGACAGTCATGCGTGCGTTTTCCACTGAATGTCTTTAAAGTGATATAGCATGGTTAGTTTTCTATTTAGGACTACTCCTAGATATTTGACCTTGTCGTGCCATGCTATATCTTGATTAAATAGTTTGAGCGGTTTTATATTGGCTGGCCTATGTGTGCGTTTGTTCTTCCTAGTGAACATCACAGCTTGGCATTTGTCAACGTTGACCTTGATACGCCATTTGGTTAGCCAGGGCTCGAGGGTTCGCAGTGCTACTTGTAGTCTCTTTCGGGTGCATGCTAGCCAAGGGTGTTGTACTGTGATAGCAGTGTCATCCGCGTAGAGGTGCGTGGTAGTGAGTTCTGCTGTCGGCATGTCATTCGTAAATAGGATGAACAGGATTGGGCCTTTTGGTGACCCCTGGGCTACGCCCGCCCTGATCAGTCGCGTGCTTGGCAGTGTGTTGTGAACGTCTACTTGGAACTCTCTGCCTTCCAGGTATGATTTAATTAATCTTATGTACCCTGGGTGGAATTCGATGTCTATTAATTTTACTCTAAGTCCTCCGTGCCAGACTTTATCGAATGCCTTCTGGATATCAAGGAATACCGTGCCTGTGTCCCTCCACTTCTTTAGTCCGATGGTCGCTTTTTCTATGACCCGGGTAAGCAGTTGCGGGGCAGAGTGGCCGTTCCTAAAACCGAATTGTTAATTTTGAATGATTCCTTTTTCCTTAATGTGTGCAATTAGCCTTTTCAGCAGTATTTTCTCGAATACTTTGCTGAGGGCGTCCAGGAGGCTGATGGGTCTGTAATTCTTAGGGTTAAATTTGTCCTTGCCTGGTTTGCCGAATACAAGGATCCTCGCCTTTTCCACTGTTCCGGGTAATACTAGAATTGGAACATTGCATTGTATATTTTAGTGAGTAGTGCGAGGGCTTTCGGAGTCAGCCTTTTGTGTATTATGTTCTGAATCTCATCTGGGCCGGGTGCCTTCTTTGGGTTAAGGTGATCCATTATCCATTTAATTTTGTGGATATTAGTCTTCTTAACCTCGGGCTTAGGTGCGTTTGCTAGGAATTCCGCTACCTTGGCCTCTGTTTGTCTAATGAAGACGGGATCTGACGGTTCATGATTGGGCGTAAAGGCCGCTTCCAGTGAGTCAGCTATCACCTCGGCTTTATCTTGGTTTTCATATACTGGTCCGTTAGGTCTCTTAATTGTTGGGATCATGTGTGGTTCTCGCGTGAAATATCTAGCTAAGTTCCACACCGGTCTGGTTTTTTTGTCAAACGTACTCAGTTTGTTATTCCAGATCCGCGACCTGTATTCCATTAGTTCGGTTTCGATTTCAGTTCTGAGTTCGTTTTTACATATCCGGTCTTCATCGCGGTGGTATCGGGCCCAGTTGCGCTTGTGTTGGCTGCGTTTGCGTATTAGATCTTTAATGTGGGCCGGTATTTCGATGTTAGGGTGTTGTTTAGGTTTGTGTGCCGGAATGCTCGCAGTTGTGGCTGCCTGGATCGCATTTATGAGTGTTTTTAAGGATTCATCCATTTGGGCTCGGTTTACTATTTTTATGTCCTCGGTCCCTTGTAGGAGTGAATTGAGTTTTCTTTCGAATTTACCCCATTTGGCTGCTTTATAGTTGAGTCGGCGCTTAGGGTTATTCTCATATTCCTCTGGGTTCGCTTCCAGTGTAAATATCACTGGTTGATGCCTCGACCCTAGGTCGTTTATGACTTTAATGCTGTGTCTTTGAGGAATATGTTGCAGTACGACTATGTCTAGTATGTCATCGACCTGTTCGTTTGGCGCTAGGAACGTGGGTTCACTGGGGGCTGTTACCACATAGTCCTGGAATAGCATGTGGTTGTACAGCTTTGTGCCTTCTGAGTTAGGTCTGAGGCAGCCCCAGCTGGCGTGTTTCGAATTTAGGTCTCCTCCTAGGATCGTGTTTCGATTTAGCCTTAGTATCGTTTCAATGTCTTGTGTGTTAAGGCTTTTAGGTCTGGCGTATGCCGATTTGACATTGATGAGTGTTCCTCACACTGGCATGGCAATTCCGCATGCCTCCAGCTCAACCAGTTCTGGTAAGTCGAGTTCCATATGTTTAATGCCCTTCCTTACCAGAACTGCCACCCCTCCGAATCTATTAGCCTTGCCGCTTCTGTGTAATTTGTAGCCTCTTATGGTGAACTTCTTCCCCGGTGGGAGGAAGGTTTCTGTTAGGAGAGCTACGTGTATGGTATTCGCGGCTAGGAAGGCTTCGAGTTCGTATTTTCTTGACCTGACGCCCTGGCAGTTCCATATTAGAACTCGAAGCTCTTGTGTATTATTATTATTATTATTATTATTATTATTGTTATTATTATTATTATTATTATTATTATTATTATTATTATTATTATTATTATTATTATTATTATTATTATCCTCGTTGGGTTGTTCAGCCATCTAGGGTTAGGAGCTCAGAGATCGCGTTTGCCAGGTCCCCTAGCCATGGGATTGATAGGGTTGTAGCCAGTAGTTTGGCTATCATAACTCCATTGGTTATGATTTCGGTTAGGTTCAGGTTCGGGAAGATGTCTTTCAGAATTTCGTCTATCTTTCCTCTGAACACCCTTCCTGCCATGTTCCCTTTTGGCTGTTGCACCTGTGTTAGAGTTTCAGGTGTGGGTGGTGAGATGGTAGTGGCTGGTATGGTGTTGGGGGCGGGCGTTGGGGGTGGTGGTGCTGATGCCTGTTTATTAGCGGCAGGTTCTCTGCAGGGGGTGGAGCTAGCCTGGGGCGGGCCCTGTGGCAGCACAGGATGTGCTTTCATGGGCTTGACCTGCCTTTGGTTCCTTGGGTGGGGCTGGCCCAGTGGCTGGGGGGCGGTACGGCTCGACCAACACCAGCATGTTCGCGAGCATCCGCATTTTCCGCAGATTGTCCGCTCCTGGGGTGTCTGCCACGGCAACTAGGAATAGGTTGCCCTTGGCTGGCCTATTTCCTGTTCGCATCTGCACCACGGAGTATGCGGGATATCCTGTGCTTTCAATGCAAGCTGGATTTCGTCTGCATTGCTTCCATTAATGGGGGTCTTCACTCTGAACCGCCTCATGGTGCTGTTGGGCAATACTTTTACAAAATTAATGTTCAGCCCTTTTAGAACTTCGATAGCATTTTCATAGCTCTCAAAGCTTGACATGTGCAGCTGGATCGCTTCATGCGCATCTATTCTCGGCCGAGAGAAGTATTAATTTCTCTGTTCATGTGTTAGCTTTTTGAGGAGATCCATTTCGAATTTCTTTGTGTCCTTGGTGTATACCATAAGGGGAGGGGGGTTGACCCCTTATGGGTGACTGGTTTTGTTTGCGGAGGTGGGCTTTGCCGAGTCTGCCTATTGTGTGTGTTGTGCTGAGGGTGGGTTGAGCCGATAGAAGTTCTGTACTGCTATTGGCTCGGGTACTTGGCTTGTGTGTCCCGCCTTTCTGGGCTTTGTGGCTCAGGGGCTGGGCTACTTTGCCTTTCCCCTTCCCTCTTCCTCCCTTTTGCCTCTCTGAAGCCGTCACCCTGGTTTCCCGGCTGGGTGGCTGGGACCGCGGGTTCGGTCACCCCTTGCTCGCTGAGTCCCTCTCCTTCGGAGCTTTCGGCTTCGGCCTCCCGGGATGTACCTGAAAGGTCAATCACCAGTCGAGCCTCGTCTGAGTCTGAATTTCTTGTTTGCACGGGTGGGGGTTGGACTTTATTTGGCGCCATCCGCCGAGTCCATTTCTTCTTCCCATTCCTTCCCTTGTGCACTGCTGCCTCTGCGCTCGGGTTGGCGGAACTGGGTCCCGCTTTCCCGGCGTCCGGCTGACTGACCACTGGGTCGGGTTTGAGGGTTAGGTTCGTGTTGGGGGGAGAGGTAGCCTCCAGTTTATGTTGCTGTTGCTCCTCAGTCACTGGCTCAGCGGAGCCATGTGACTGCTCCTTCCCGTGCTCGGGTTCCGGCACTTCGGGGCCTAGCCCCGGTTCCCTGTTGCCCGAGCACAGCGTCATGCACTCCAGCTCGGTCTCCAGGCGCCGCCTGCTCTTACTTCGGGGGTCGGCCTTATGGCTGTACGGCCGAGTGGGCAGCGGCTGCACCGGTATGTGCGAGCTGGCCTGTACTGACGGGATGGTGATCGGAGATGTCGTGGTGGTGGAAGTATTGGTGGTGGTGGTGCACGCATATTTATACATAGTGTACCTCGTCAGGTAAACGTCATGCGTTAGGTTTACTTGCATTGAGTCAGATGTGCAGTCTGCTCTCTGCTCCTCCAGCACTTTTCATTTCCTGCTCTCAGAGCACACTGTGCGATGAGTCACCCCCCAGCTCTCGTTCGGCCGGGTCGTTGACCGGAGCGAGGGCCGGTAGCGAGATGCTCTGCGCGCTTGTAGCATTGAACCCTACAGATATATTCAATAGATTATTACTAAAGAAAAATATGTAGCCGATGGGTTGGTAGGCGGGGGGCAGCGCAGTAATTGTTGCGCTTTGCCCTCCACTGATGATGAGCTGACGGCCGTAGAGTGGTCAGAGTCCCATGATAACGACAGCTCCTCACTCTCCGTCAGTTCTTAAAGATCGTTGTTGGTTGTCTGTATGGTTCCAGGCTTGCTGACAAATTGTTCTTTACTAAGTGTATCATTGCTCTTTCTGGAAAAGTACGCCTGGTCCCGTGTGTGTTCATGTAGGGACATTCTAATATGAGCTAGTGGACGTGGGATGATCCGTTGTTAAGCGGGTCGCTGGGCCACAGATTCCCTATCTAACCCTACGTACCGAGAAGCGGTAACCGGTTGGGGCAGGTAGTGTGTCCACTCAAAGTTCTCAGAAGTTCTCGGTGAGAGGAGAGGGACAGCTGAGCGATAGGCACATGCGTCCTCTTGTTAGCGCGGACGTCCACTCCGGATAAGAAAATAAGATAAATAAACTCTTCAGGGCTTTAGCCCTGATCCATTACACACTATCCTGGCATGTTGAGATAAATACACATTCTTCTGAGAAGCCACCACATCAAGCTTCCAACACTCATGGCGGGCGACAATCAACTCCCTCGCCTTCCAACACGATTCGCAGAAGAAGCGGATCGTCCAGTCAACGAGCCTAAAACCGGACTCGCTCTCGAGCAAATTTGAGGCGAACCAATAGACAAAGAGGAAATGAAGAGGCACAACAAACAAAACATTTAAAATTCTCTCTGCGGAGTGACAAATACAGATACAGTTAGCGACAAAATCGCACACCACACAAAATTAAAGAAAATAGGAAAAGATTTCCAAGTAACATAGATTTCAATGGCATTTAGCCCAGGCCTAAAATGTAGTAGGGAAAGGGAAAATCGTGTGCCAACCGGCTCAGTGCTCAGGAGCTGGGGGTGCTGGACGGTTATTGCTGTGTCGTCCACATAGAGGTGAGCTCTGCTGTCGACATATCGTTGGTATACAGGACAAATAGAATCGGTCCTATTAGTGATCCTTGGGCTACGCCCACTCTAATGTTTTGCGTACTTGATAGAGTGTTGTGTACGTCTACTTGAAATTTTCTGTATGTTACGTAGGACTTAATTAGCCTTACATATCCAGGATGGAACTCGTAGTCTATCAGCTTAGCCAGCAGGCCTTCATGCAATACTTTATCGAACGCTTTTTGTATGTCTAAGAATACCGTGCCGTTATCCCTTCGCTTGTTAAACCCGATTGTGGCATGTTCTAGGAACCGCGTGAGGACCTGAGTGGAGGAATGTCCATTACGGAACCCGAATTGTTCGTTCCATAGTATTCCTTTCTCCTTGATGTGGGTTACGAGCCTTTTTAGCAGTATTTTCTCGAATACTTTGCTTATGGCTGTTAGTAGTTGTTGGGATCCGATTTATCTTTCCCTGGCTTCCTGAATACAAGGATTTTTGCTAGTTTCCATTGTTCTGGGAAGTATTGCAACTTAAGCATGGCATTGAATATGTTGGTAATTATTGTATGCTCATAAAAACAATAATAATGATATGTTAATAATTGGGGGAGATCTAAATTTGCCTGAAGTTGAATGGAATAGAGCTGCAAGTGAAGCCCATGAACAGAAACTGGCAAATAAGTTAATTTGGGAGGGAGGATATACAAAAGTAGTACAAGAACCGACTCGTCTCAATAACTTACTAGATGTATTCTTGGTTAAACCATGGGAAATTGTTGATAAAACAGAGGTAATTGAAGGAATAGGTGACCATAAGGCTGTAATATCGGATGTAGCACTGGTACCAAAAAGGCTTAATAAGAGGGTCACACAAGACAAGAAATTGTTCAGAAAAACTAAAGTTGATGAATTTGGGACTTACCTTAAATCACAATTCAGTTATTGGATAAGTGAGGGAGTAATGTGGATACACTTTGGACTAAATTTAAAGGAATCATTTTGGAAGGAGAGAAAAGATTTTTACCTGTTAAGAAGGGTAAAATGACCTCAGACCCTGTTTATTATACAAGGGAAATAAAAAAATTAAAAAGAAAATGTAGAATAGTAAACAGGAAAATCAAAGAGGGTAGGGAGAGTAGAGAAACTAGAAAACAGCTAATGAGGGAATTTAATAGAGTGAAAAAGGAAGCAAAAGAGAATTATATGAATAGCATACTTCAAGAGGGTAATAACCACAAAGGGAAATGGAAAAAGCTGTGTTCATATATCAGGAATCAAAAAGGAAAAGGAATCCAAATTCCTACAATGGTGGGAGAAGGGGGTGAACACTATTTAACAGATACTGAGAAAGCAAGGAATTCAGAGATTCATTAGAAGAATGTCAGGAGTTGGAAAGCGAAACAGAAGACAGAGAGTGAGAGACACATAGGGAAACAAGAAGCTTCTCATTCACAAATGAAGATATTTTCAGAGAAATCCAGCTGCTTCAGCAAGGTAAAGCAGCAGGAAGTGATCAAATTACTGGGGAGATATTAAAGACAATGGGGTGGTACATACTGCCTTATTTAAAATTTATCTTTGACTATGTCATAAATAATAGTGTAATACCAAAGGAATGGAAGGAATCTAAAATAATACCAATTTATAAAGGAAAGGGTGATAAAAGGAAACCAGAGAACGACAGACCAATCAGCCTGATTAGTGTAGTTTGTAAAATACTGGAGAGTTTAATATCAAAGTACATCAGAGGGATATGTGATGATAAAAATTGGTTCATGAGGAGCCAGTATGGATTTAGAAAGAAATTTTCTTGTGAGGCACAACTGGTGGGATTTCAGCAGGACATATCAGATCAGTTGGATTCAGGAGGCCAGTTAGATTGCATAGCCATAGATCTTTCCAAAGCCTTTGATAGAGTGGAACATGGAATATTATTAAAGAAATTGGAGGGAATAGGATTGGACGTAAGGGTTACACGTTGGATAAAAACATTTCTAAATTCAAGGGTTCAGAAAGTCAAAGTAGGAAATAATGTATCGCAGGAAGAGAAAGATTGGTAGGGAATTCCACAGGGTAGTATAATCGGTCCGTTACTTTTCTTAATATACGCAAATGATTTAGGGAATAATATAACATCAAAAATCAGATTGTATGCAGATGACATGATTGCTTATAGGGAAATTAATAACATTGAGGATTGTCAGAATTACAAAGAGACCTTGAGAGTATCCAACAATGGGTTGAAGAAAATAATATGAAGGTTAATGGAGGCAAATCAACTGTTACAACATTTACAAACAGGAGTTTTAAAACGAATTTGAATATACTTTGGATGAGGTAGTTATCCCAAAAGATGACAAGTGCAAATACTTAGGTGTGAGATTTGAAAGTAATTTACACTAGAAGGGTCATGTGGATGACATTGTTGGGAAAGCATACAGATCGTTACATGTTACAAGTTACTCAAGTATGGTTCGACCCTTATTGGAATATGCAAACAGTGTTTGGGATCATCACCAAGAGTACCTAATAAAAGAAATAGATAGTGTGCAGAGGAAAGCAGCAAGATTTGTACCAGGGGATTTCAGGAGAAAGAGTAGTGTAGCAGAAATGTTGAAGGAACTTGGGTGGGAAACTTTAAGTAAGAGAAAGGAGAAAACTAGACTTAGGAATTTTAGCAGAAGCGATTGGGGTAAATTTTCATTCATTGGGAAGGGCATGAAGGAGTGGAACAGTTTACCAGGGGTTGTGTTTGATCCTTTTCCAAAATCTGTACAGATATTCAAGAAGAGAATAAACAGCAACAGAGAAAATAAATGAAACGTTAGAGGGCATTTGACCATTGCAGATTATTGTAAATAAAAAATGTGTGTGAATAAATTAATTCCATCCCCTGGTCTAAGGAGTTTGGACAGCCAAAGTAGGGGACTGCCTGTAGGGGTGAAGTACAGTGGGGACTTAGAGGGCCCTGGGACCGCTACGATAGCTGTGAAGGCCCTTCAGGAACTCTGAAAAGTGGTGGCAAAAGGGGGCTCTGGTTAAGACGCAGCAGGTCATTATGCTATTTAGGTTCCAAAATGGGTAAAAAATAAATAAATAAATGTAATGTAAATTTTAATTTTATACCAGTTGTATAGTATTATTTGAAGTAATTCCACATACAGTATATGAGTTGACTATATTTGTAAGTACAGGAGATATTATAAGTAGAATTTTGTAAACAATATAAATTTATTAAGGATGAGCTGTGTGTTTAATAGAAAAAATTGTTAACGTAAATTGTATAAATTGTATTCTAGGAAAATTTTCTTCTCTTGTTAATCTAAAATTTAGTGCTTGACAATAATGTATTTTAGTGTACCATTTGCCACCGAGGTAGACACCTCATTTGCATATAAAGAGATTTTGATTTGATTTTTGATATGAAACAGTTATAGGAAGCCACGGAGAATATCACAGAAATGATGAAGGGGAGATGTTATCAGACATGTGTCTGAGAAATAAATGGATCATTGGTAATGGATGGTATAAGAAAAGAGGTAGTCCCAAGATTACCAGATACAGCTGGAACTTGCAACAGAAATCCATAACTGATTATATAATAATAACGGAAGAAATCAGAAGTTGCTTGACAAACGTGAAAGTGATACCAAGCATTAATCTTGATGGTGACCACAGACTATTGGTGGGGACATTGATGAAATTCAGAAGGGGCAAATATGGGGGGGAAAACAGGCAAAAATCAAATGCTGGAAAGCAAAAGATTGAGAAATCCAAGAGATATATAGGGAAAAGTTTAAAACTCAACTTCTTAAACATAAGAGGAAGGATGTTTAGGAAGAATGGAAAAGTTCAAACAGGCTTTAGTCAAAGCAGCAAAAGAAACCTGTGGAAGGGCATCAACAAAAGTCAGACACAAAGAAACTCCATGATGGAATGAGAGAATTGCAGATGCAGTCAAGAAGAAGAAGAATGCATGGAGAGAATGGCTCAAAAACAGAACGGAACATAATAGAGACAAATGGAAACGACTAAGCAGAGCAGCAAGGAAAATGATAGCATACCAAGCTCGATAGCTGCAGTCGCTTAAGTGCGGCAAGTATCCAGTATTTGGGAAATAGTAGGTTCGAATCCCACCGTCGGCAGCACTGAAAATGGTTTTCCATGGTTTCCCATTTTCGCACCAGGCAAATGCTGGGGCTGTACCTTAATTAAGGCCATGGTTGATTCCTTCCCACTCCTAGCTCTTTCCTGCCCCATCATTGCCGTAAGACGTATTTGTGTCGGTGCAACGTAAAGCAAGTAGCAAATGACAGCATTGGCTAAAATGATGTCCTGGGAAAAATTTACAAAAGAGATAGAAGAGAATTATAAGAATGACAAGAAATATTATACCGCTTATTAGGCAACAGAAGGAAGCAAATACTACACATCAAAAGTCATCAACAAAGATGGAAGACCTGTGTGGGAAGAAAAAAGAATGATGTTTAGGAAGAATGGAAAAGTTCAAACAGGCTTTAGTCAAAGCAGCAAAAGAAACCTGTAGAAGGGCATCAACAAAAGTCAGACACAAGAAACTCCATGGTGGAATGAGAGAATTGCAGATGCAGTCAAGAAGAAGGAGAATGTGTGGAGAGAATGGCTCAGAAACAGAACGGAACATAATAGAGACAAATGGAAACGACTAAGCAGAGTAGCAAGGAAAGAATACTTCCAAAATCTATATGAAGGACAAAATGAAACAAATGAACCCAAGGAAATATACGAAGATAAAATAAATATCACCATTACAGTGGAAGGGACAAATAAACAATTAGCTGAAATACGAAGAGAAGATCTACAAATGTCGGATGTAGAAAAAGCTGTAATAGAAATGAAAAATGGCGAAGCTCTTGGAATAGATGACATCACAGTGGAAATGATTAAAGCAGCAGGACCTATCGGAATGCCGTGGCTATATAGAATAACGAAGATACAGTAGTATGGACTGACGGAGAGATTCCTGATGAGTGGACAAAGGCAATTATTGTACCTATTTTTAAAAAAGGTAATAAGACACTTTGTGAGAACATCAGAGGAATAGCATTACTGTGTCATTGTATGAAGATTTATGAAAAGGTAATCTTACAAAAGATCAAGAACAAGATAGATTCACAATTAAGAGAAGAATAACAAGGTTTTAGACCTGGAAGATCAACTACAGTATTTATGCCATATTTACAGGTAGACAAGTACCGGTAGTAGAAAATAAATGGGAATTTGGGAAAGTCATCGCAGTTGCATTAATCTCTTTTTTTTTTTTTTTTTTTTTTTTTTTTTGCTATTTGCTTTACATCACACCAACACAGGGAGGTCTTATGGCGATGATGGGACAGGAAAGGCCTAGGAATGGGAGGAAGTGGACGTGGCCTTAATTAAGGTACAGCCCCAGCATTTGCTGGCGTGAAAATGGTAAACCACGGAAAACCATCTTCAGGGCTGCCGACAGTGGGGTTTGAACCCACTATCTCCCAAACATGAGCTCACAGCTGCGTGCTCCTAATTGCATAGCCAACTCGCTGGGTGCAGTTGCATTCATAGATATACAAAAGGCTTATGACACAGTTTGAAGAGAAGAGATATGGCAAGGGCTGAATAGAATGGAATTGACAAGAGAAATGCAATTCAGAATTAGAAACATGTACGGTATAACAAATGTCTGAACTGTGTCATAACAGATGGGGGGGGGGAAAAAAAAGAATGGTTTAGAGCAGACAAGAGGAGTTCGACAAGGAAGTGCTCTTTAATATAGTGATGGACAACATCATGAGGAAAGTTTGCCAAGGGTCAACAGCAAATGATATGAAAGTCAAAGCATATGCAGATGATCTAATGATATGAGATGAAAATGAACCAAAAAAAAAATGGAAGAACAACTAAATACCTGGCAGAGGGCCATTGGAAAAACAGCCATGGAAATAAGTTTAATGAAAAGTGAGGTAATGAAAATCAGTAGAGAAAACAAAAAAATGAAGGATGTTAGGTGTAATGGAAAAATTCTTCAAGAAGTAGATGCTTTTAAATACCTGGGAAGTAAGCTGACTGGGAAAGGAAACATCAAGGAAGAAATTTCGGAGAGGATAGGAAATTGCTCGGATCAGACATAATTAGAAATTGGAAATTACCTACCAAAGTAAAATTCATGATATATAAATCGTATTATTTGCCAATATTGACCTATGGATCAGAATGTTGGACTTGGCCAAAAAGTGATCTGGGTAGATTACAAGCGACAAAGATGTGCTTTCTGTGAGGAATCTTGGGTAAAACAAGGAGGGACACGATAAGAAATGAAACCATACGAAACACGCTACAGATCAACCCTCTAAAAGAAACTACGGAGAGAAATAGGCTGAAATGGTTCGGCCACGTCAAAAGAATGGGACAAGAAAGATTACCAAGAAGAGCTCTGGAATGGACAGAATCTGGAGGAAGACCAATTCGAAGACCATGAACAAGATGGAGGGATCAGGTGGAGGATGACATAAATCGGAGACTGTGATGAACAATAGAATGTGGGGAAAAAAGAGAAGATTGGAAGAGGCTCTGTGAACAACCTGCATAAGCAGAAATGTATCAGGAAGAAGGAGGAGAAGAAGAAGATTTATAATCCTATTTATGTGATTACCCCAATGAAGATCTCTCCTTATATTAACACCTAGGTACTTACAGTGGTCCCCTTAAGGAACCTTCACCCCATCGATGCAGTAATTAAAACTGAGAGGACTTCTCCTATTTGTGAAACTCACAACCTGACTTTTAACACCGTTTATCATCATACCATTGCCTCCTGTCCATCTCACAACATTATCGAGGTCATTTTGGAGTTGCTCATAATCTTGTAACTTATTTATTACTCTATACAGAATAACATCATCTGCAAAAAGCCTTATCTCTGATTCCACTTCTTTACTCGTATCATTTATATATATAAGAAAACATAAAGGACCAATAATACTGCCTTGAGGAATTCCCGTCTTGGTTATTACAGGGTGAGATAAAGCTTCACCTACTCTAATTCTCTGAGATATAGCAACCCATTCAGTCACTCCTGTATCTAGTCCAATTGCACTCATTTTTGCAAGTAGTCTCCCACGATCCACCCTATCAAATGCTTTAGACAGGTCCTTTGGATCTTTTCCTTGTCTCGTATCAAGAAATCCTGATATGGAACCCATACACAATCATACTCTTATTGGGGTCTTACCAGAGACCTGGTGTCCTTAGCTGAGTGCTGGCAAACTTAATTGTGCCAGGCTCTTCACTTTCATCTCTCCTATCTGACCTCCCTTGGTCAACTCTTGCTCTTTTCAAACCCCGATGGTATTACAGCATTCGAGGCCTAGACAGTCTTTTATTTTCATGCCCTTCCTGACCCCCGGTCTTTCTTTGGCTGATATCTTCATTTTTCAATGTATCGGATTCCTTCTATTTTTTTCCCCTCTGATTAGTGTTAATAGAGGATGGTTGCCCAGCTGTACTTCCTCTTAAAACAATAATCACCACCACCACTCTTACCAGAGACTTACATGTTCTCTGCTTTACATCCTTACTACAACCCCTCAGTACTCTCATAACCATATAAAGATATTTGTAACCTTTACTTACAACTAGGTAATGTGCTTACTCCAATGAAGATCTCTCCTTATATATTAACACCTTAGTACTTCCAGTGTTTAAAACTGTACTGATAGGTATTTTTCTGTGTTTAAATTTCACTATTTAAATTGATGCTTTTGCTGTCTGTATCAGCCGCCTGGTGGCCATGATCGTTAAGGTGGTCTGACACCGTGGTTAACTAGTTTGAGTCCGGTTGGTCCAAAAAATTCACCATCAAAATATTGGCTGGCAGGGTAGAGAATAATCACTAGATTGTGTGTCAAAAACCTAGGTTCAGTTCCAAATCTCTCCACAGAACCCATATGGAGTGAAGGCAAATAATGTTGTTGATGGTGATTTGTCCGTCGGATGGAGACATAAAGCCTTAAGCAGACTCCTTGGTGCTATTCGACAAGAGTATGCTATGTGCCGGCATCTGTTTTCACCCTCGCTCTTCCTACTGTCATATATCACGCCATTCATTTCTCTGACGAGGTTGAGGTCAGGAAGGACATCCGGTCGTAAAAACTCGTTACGAAGATCCATCTCACTCATACCCGAACCCGTAGAGAAACGGGCCAAGGGTTTGACATACATGCTGTCTATGTCGTTTGCAAATATGTTACATTAGGTATTCTATTTCACCTCTTTTTCTTTTTTTTTTTTTTTTTACGTCGCACTGACACAGATAGGTCTTGTGGCGGCTAGGAGTGGGAAGTTAGTTGTTAATTGCTTTACGTCGCACCGACTCAGATAGGTCTTATGGCGAAGATGGGACAGGGAATGGCTAGGAGTGGGAAGGAAGCAGCCGTGGCCTTAATTAAGGTACAGCCCCAGCATTTGCCTGGTGTGAAAACGGGAAACCACGGAAAACCATTTTCAGGGCTGCCGACAGTGGGGTTCGAACCTACTATCTCCCGAATACTGGATACTGGCCTCACTTAAGCGACTGCAGCTATCGAGCTCGGTAGGAGTGGGAAGGAAGCTAGCGTGGCCTTAATTAAGGTTCTGCATTTGCCTGGTGTGAAAATGGGAAACCACGAAAAACCATCTTCAGGGCTGCCGACAGTTCGAACCCACTATCTCACGAATTCAAGCTCACTTACAGCTATGCGACCCTAACCGCACGGCCATTTGTTCGGTCAATTACTTCTTGAAACGATATGTTTATTGTTGAAACAATTCAGGGTCGGGTTCTCATGTATCCTCTCCATTATTACCCAACATCTCTTCCTTCAAATCATATTTTCCCACGTGTTTTCGAGACCGACTGCCTGCTTGATTTAAATGGCCATCTGCTGTCTTGTATATCAATAACATCTTCGTCCTTTCTTACTACAAACGTCGATCGTGCCAAAGAAGGATCAGATCAAATCAAAATACAGTAGAGTATTTGGAAGGATCTTTCACGCTGATATCAATTACGGCTGACAACATTGAAAACGAAAAATCCATACTGTGAGCTGCATAGAATGCCGACAGAACGATGATTGCCCCATATTCCCCATTGTATGATGGAAATCATACTTAGACTTACAAACTATTACAAGTTATAACTGCCCTGCAAGTTGATGTAAAGGGACTGTTTTAGACCGATGAGTTGTTGACGAAAGAAAGAAGCAAACAATGTTACCGGGCGGCAGAGGTTTGCCGGGCTGTACATATTTGGCGCGCTGCGCTAGTTATGTAAAATCACGCCATCCCGTGTCTTCCTTTGTTTACGTTTTGTGAGTGCAGGTGTGCATGTGATGTCGGCCTTCGGGTCCAGGAGTGTTTTGTGTTTTGGTAATGTTTTATTAAACAAGTGCTTGTACGCGAAACTGTGGTTCCAGTTATAAAAGCTATTTAGAGCTCGTGTTTCGTTTACGTATTTGTTTCGGATGTTTACTGTCACCTTGTACTTTTAAGTGAAAACAGTTTTCCTTCTCACTCAAAGTGGTATTTATGTTCAAGCACGCGTTTGTTTTACAATGAAAACCAGGAGTTCTAAACGGTTATCTCAGACACCAGTTATTGAAGAGGAATCTGAAGACAATGGAGGTGATATTTGTGGGAAGAAACAAAGGCTTGTTAAAAGAACTGCCGCAAAAATGTCTCGATCATTAAATGTTGAACCTATGGTAGAGAAGAAGGAAGAAGTTAAAAACGGAACTAATTATGAACCTTTGATAGAGAGAAAGAGAGAAGTTAAAAACGGAACTAATTATGATTCAGATTCATCTGGCAGTAGTTCTAACGAGTTTTTGCAACCGCCAGACACATTAGACTTGGATTCAGATTTTTTTAAAGTGAAGAAAGAAGAACCAGCTTCTGACTTTGCAGCAATTGAAAAGGCTATATTCTCTGATGTTAAGAGATTAAGCGATTCTGAGAATTCCGATTGTGAAAAGCCATTCTCATTCAAGGATAATTTTAAAGTTATAAGTAGTGTCAAAACAGAAACCCCTTTGGTACGCTCTTCCAAGGAAGATCTCGGGAATGTTAAATTGACAGGAATTGAAAAGAAAGTAGTGAAGAAGGAAATCACAAGAAAAGGCAAAGCAAAGTCAAAGAACATTCAGGAGAAAAATGATGTTAAGCAAAGTAGTGGCCGTCAGACAAGGAAGAAATTACCAAATAAAGGAGATCTGAAGAAAGAAATTTCTGATATTGATAAAATGGATGTAGCACAGTTATTAGCTCATGGAGAAACTCAGCGTAAGGAAAGTACTGAGACAAGTGTATCTCATTTATCTGAATCAGATGATGATGTATCGGATTGGGAGGAGGTTGGAGGTGCTGATACATTGGGTGGAAAAGAGCATTCTATCCCTGAGAAGGGTGTTGAAGTAACTCTTAAGGTGCCGGAATTGTTTAACAAACGCAGAAAGAAGCGTTTTGACATGGAAGCTCATTTAAAACGTAAACTGAATAGGAGGAGACGAGAAATTCAAGTTTTAGTTCATAAAGTTCACTTGTTGTGTTGGATTGCTCATGGTGGATATGTGAATTCAGTTCTTAATTCAGAAGTGCTTATGGGGGTTTGTCTTTCTCTCATTCCTTCTCAGCATTGCTATCCTCCTGATCGAGCCGACCTCAGCTATTTGGAGCAGATTGCCAAATGGTTTAATAAAACGATTTATGTTGAGAAATCAAATTCTCCTGATAAAAAGAAAGAGTCACTGCCACTGCAACTGTCTTTACAGAAACAATTGGCAACCAAAGTAGCCAACTCAGAACGAGATTTAGTTTTGCTCTTTATTTGCCTTTTACGTTCTCTGGGCCTTAGCGCTCGGCTTGTCATATCTCTTCAGCCACTTCCACTAAAACCACCGGCTGATGAGCTGTGCTCTCTCTCTTCTAAGAAGACAACACAAAGTTCCAAGAAGGGAAAGGGGAGTCCTAAAAAGTCTCCAAAGAAAAAAGTTGGAAAGCCAGATGGTATTCCAAGCAATAATGCAGTGCCTAGCCAGAAACGAGGTGTAATGTGTAGAGAGGAAGCTGTTGAGCGTTTAAAGGAATTCAGAAATACCGGTAGTGGTGAACATTCAAGCAATAAGTCTTCCAAAACAACCAGTAGGCCTAGTACCAAATCAAAAAGTGCTACAACCCAGAAAGAAAGCAATGAAGCAAATCGTTCATTAAGACCGAGGAGAGAATCAAGTGTGAAGTATAACGATTCTGAAAGTTCTGATGAAGGTTCACTTCTTGTTGATACATCTACTGCTCATGATAAGGGGGTCAATATCAAAAAGGGTGGAATAAATGATAAAAAGCATGCAGTACAAAATTCTACAAAAAGTAATAGCATTTCTAAAGACAAAACAGAAGCAAAAAAAAATTCTGAACCAGGGAGTGTAAGTAAAAAACCTGCTAATACAGGTGGTAAGGATAAATCCATGAAATTAAGAGATGGTCATAAATCCAATAAATTACCCTCAGAAAATATTGCTAAAAATTCTAAACATACCAACTCAAAGAGTGTTCCTTGTGATGGTGTAGTTGACAACGGTAGTGACGATTTCATTCCAGTTGCTTCATGTTCATATCAACAGAAAAAAGTGAATTCCTCTGTGATGAAAAAGAAAGATAAAGTGCAGGAAAATGGTGATAGTGATTTTGAACCTGAAGAGCAAAAGGTTCGAAAGCGTACAAGTGGTCCTTCAACAAAGAAGGTTGATCGTAAGGTACTATCTTCTGACACAGATGAAGGGGAGGGTGACAAAAAAGTATCTCGGAAACAAGGTTGTGATGTGTGGACAGAGGTATACCTGGAAGCTGAGGAAACATGGATTAGTGTTGATGTACCTCGAGGGAAGGTTCATTGTGTTCAAGAGTTGTATGTAAGTAATTTTAGTTTCATGTCCTCTCTTTCTAATTAATCCAGTTTTGAAAAGTTTGTCTTTTAACTATTTAATAGTTATGCTGAAAGTGATCTTAGAGTTATATTTTGTTTACTCGTGTTAGGTTAGTGGTTAGTCTTAAGATTAAGCCGGTATTGCTGGTTCCCTTATGCTGCCCACCCTATAATATGTACCGTAATTACTTCTAAGCCTGTTGCACTTGGGGAATAATTTTATAAAATATTATGGCAATTGGTGCAGTATTAATATTGACGTTACTCGATTTTCCTCCTGCCAGGCATCCTATGACACAGAGCCCTGTTAGGGCTGCTTGCAAGTGGCAAAACTCCCTGCATGAGCCATAGGTTACTCTTACAGAATTCTAACCCAATCCTGCCCTTCTGTGCTTTGTGGTTAGTAAGTGAATAATGGTAACCAACCCTTGCTATCAATAATTTTGACATTGACAGAAATAAATATTAAGGTCGTGCTTTCTACCGAATCAGGATCTAACCTGTCACTAACAGTAACCATCAGCATTCATTAATGGGGCCTAGAGATGTTATGACTAACAGTAATGTTTGTCCATGCTGTAGTCAGTGCCCTTTGCTTGCATTTGTTATATTGGCAGCCATGTAAAACCACTGTCCTTCAGTGTGCTGGACAGAGAACAAAGGAGTGAGGAGAGAGTGAGAGAGAGGATTGTGTAACGTCAATGTTGTTATGAAAGCTACCCTTTTAACAACATGTGGTAAAACTTTTGGACAGTTCAAAGTGCTATTCTTGACCGTTAAATAAATACCTAAGGAGTAGTGGCTTACTGAGGCATTGGTTGAGAATTTACTTCTCAGCTGAGTTTGAATATCAAACAACACATGCGAGTTTTTCACAGTGACAAATCGTTGTTCTGTGGTTATGATTTGTGATTCCATGTTGAATTGTTCTGATGTTTTTCAGAGTGGTTGATGACCTAGATGTTTGGCTCCTTTAAACAACAAGCATCATCACGCTTTTGGCATTTATATATATATTTTTTTACATTTTATAGGCCTGCTTACTAATCTGAGGATTGAAAAATATGGTCATTTCATTTCTCTTCTTTACATCCCGTTTTTCAGTTTCCCCAAGATTTGATGATGTATCAGAGTTCTCAGTCTCTACATTGGTCTGAATACTCTATATATACAACTGCAGTTTTCCACCGCTTTTTGGACCTGCTGTTAGGTATCTTCTCATTGGAGATTCTTTTAGGTTCTGGCGTCCACATCAAGAGGTCAGACCACCTCCGTCTCAGTTTGGTTACATATACCTTATTTCGGATTCTTTGTCCACCTATAGCATTCTTGACGTCTTCATTCCAAACTCTGCCTCTCCCATCATACTTCTAGTGTTAAACTTTCCTTCTTTAAACGAATACGTTGTGGTTGTCCCACTACTATTACTCTTAATTACCTTCAGGGAATTACTCTTCATAAATTGTTGAGTGCCAGCCATTATATTTAATGATGAAATCGGACAGCATACATCTTATATTTATTATTCTCAAGGTGTGGGGTGATAAACTCTCATACATTGACAGTATACACAAATATTGAATAACCCCTTCAATCCCGAATTTTTCTCATTTGAAAGAAAAATTATTTCTGACTGGATTTTGATTTTAGGTCATACTGGGGATGTACTTACAAAATTTGGTTGATGAGTGACCTCCCGTTACTAAAATATATAATGTACAATATACTGTAGGCCTACATTTGGTCTCAAGCGTTGCTGAATCCGAAACTTTTACCTTGGGATAGTAACCTTCTTAGGACAGCATTAGGAGGTTTACAATGTTTCTACTGTATTAAATATTAAGCCATACATTCCTATAAAACTGAAATTATTTATTTTTGAGATATTTTCATTGTTTACAGATAATTACTTACAAATATTCATATTTTGTTCATATGTTACCGACAAAGAAATGCTTCATAACAATTCACATTCATTTTATTGCTTATGAAAGGCTGCAAAGCAGTTTCTGTTTTTCTGTTTCTATTTATACAAAGATGTACTCCACATTTTCTGCAGATAATTTGTGATCACTGGGTGCAATTATTCTTCTTGCATCGAGGAGGTTCTTTATTGCCATCATGTTCTGGTAAGTGATCAACACTATCCATCTGCACTTCCCTCAATGGTCACCTCTCAGTTGTTTGCTTTTTATTAGCTGAAGGTGATGTGACAGGGCTTGTAGATGGCCTTTTTCTTTTGATACCCGTGAACTGGTTACCAACCTTCACAAAAGCTTCAGCTACCCTAAGCCTGAAATCTAACAAATCCGTTATCTCCTTCTGTGCCAACCAGCATTTCTAGCATCTTGTCGGAACTCCAGCCAGCTTTAGACTAGCCTATAGCAAAATCCACAGCATGAAATATCATTCTCAGTGTCCATTGCTCCTCCAGATCTGAGGAGAAAAGCAGCAAAAGTACAGTTTCTCAAGAAGACCTTTGCACACAGGAAGTCACTTTTGTTCAATGCCTTACGAGATCCACCTGTGATGAGGTTAAAATCCAGGAATCCACTCTGGATTGATCTACACTCCTATAAAAAATTCAATGTAACAGCAGAATGGAGACAGCGATAGGAACAATGTCCACCCACCAATGCCTTTCTGATTAAAGACCCAACGAAGAAAGTGCCAGGTTTCGATCTTCGTCGACATGAATGGTCAAAACTCAACCGTTTCAGAACAGGCCACGGCGGGTGCCGATATATGATGAAAAAGTGGGGATATTGTGAAAGTGATGCATGTGAGTGTGGTGCTGAGAAGCAGACATTGCTTCATGTTGAGAGCTGTCCACTGTCAGCATTTAAGGACGGTTTACGGACTCTGCACGAATTGACACCAAGTGCAATGGAATGGTTGTCGAAGCTGGACATTCTAGTTTAATTACGCCTACCTCTATATTTTAATTTGTATGTTAATTGTATATTTTTACAGATTATGCTTGTAAATGCCATACGATAATAATAATAATAATAATAATAATAATAATAGTGTCCATTTTCTACTCCAAATGAAAATTCTGTATAAACTGATCGGCTGATCCAGTAGATAAACTCCACCCAATTCGTGATTGCATTTCGTAACAATTTCAGGTCTAGGTATTTCATTATACTTTGCATTAGCTTTATCCCATCTCTTTACCTCATCTTCCTTCCCTATTCCCACAAAATTTGATGCAAGCACAACGCCCTTATTGTCAAACCATTTCACTACAACAACATCTCCATCAGCACTACAAACTTCTTCACTGTACCCTCTTTCTTTCTTTTTTCCCAAATTATCACTAATAACAAGAGGAGCAGAAAATCTGTTAATTCTTATGGTGTTGGCAGCATATATTTTCTTATTTTTCAGTACCGGTACCTAATACAGTTCATGGCCTGTAAGAGAGATCCTATTGCAAAGATGAAGAATTACTGATGGTCCTAGTCCATATGATTTCAGGGCTGCTTGGTCTAATTCTGTTGTACTGCCCTGATAGAGTAAGAAGTCATAAGCAAGGCTTGATTTCCCACATAGTGCAAGTTGTTTTACATCCCATGGATATGGCTTACCTCTGACATATTGTTTTACATTTAGCTGTCCTCGGAATGGTATCATTTGTTCATAAATACAAATTTCTCTCTCAACTTGAAGTTCTATGAACCTTTCCCTCACACAATCATAAATAGACCTAAGTTTCCAAAACCTATCATTGTTTCCAGGTTTGTTTAGTGTGTCAACCATGTGCAAGTTATTCCTAATTTGAAAAAATCTTTTTCGATTCATGCTACTCCTAAATTGAAGTTCAGTTGCACTATCCCAATACATTCTAACGTGACGATATTTAGTTGCTCCCATAAAAATGTGCAAACCAAACAACACTTTAATTTCCTCAGGTGTGGTTGGCTTAAATGTCACGCCTTTCTGAAGTGCATAAATATTTGTTTTCTCTGATATGTTCTGAAATAAATGTTTTGGAAAATACCACAAGCAATATCCCAATGGGGAAAAGAACTTCTGTATGAGAAGTGCTACGTGGATAGTCAAACTGAATATCGAAAGGAATAAGGGGCTTGTGTTTCCATCGAATATCAGACCTCTGTGTCAGGAAAATAACTTCAACAGAAAATTCAGCATCTCCTGAAGCACCAATGGTATATCCATTGCCACTTCTCTCGCTTGAGCTGTTAACAGAAATCATCTCAGCATCAGCTCCTGAAACATATTGCACAATAAAACAATATTTTAATAATTATTAGCTAAAAATTTGGGCAACACAGTTTGCCATAAGAGTACTGAAGTTTCATAATATGTAATATTATTGAATGTGATAACGCACCAATGCACTGTATTTGTGGCTGGTGTAGAGTTTGTGGTTCATCCTCATCAGACACATCTCGATTCTCCAACAACTTCAAAATCGTATCAACGTTGCTTGGGTTGATGAGCCTGAATTTCAACAAAAATATATTTTTAGGGAACTCAGAGAACAAAAAAAAGTTTCTTTCTACATTTCTAAGAAAAAATCTAGAGTATACAACACTTAATCTTCTTCTATATTACTAGAAACTACCAGGTATATAAATGAAACTTTGTGAAAGACAATAAACTCAGTCACACTTGTATTTGCAACACTTGAGATCCCATGTACAGTATACTGTACATAATATACATGGAAGTTATGAGTCAAGAGGTATGAAATACTAAATATAATTAGTATGCATATTCTATTTAAACCTTTCCCTTTAACCCCCAAACAGAATTTTACCCTAAAAAGAACAAAATGTTAAAAATAATGAATACAATTTTTCCACTTACCTCCACCAACAGCATGCTTGTCTGCCATGTTTATGGTTTATCTTCATAATTCACTAATGTGTTGGTAGATGTCACTTCAACCAATTGAGAAACAAAGACAAAGCATAGAAATCTCTAGCAAGATAGAGAACTCCTCTATTCACTAAAATTTCTTGGTGCTATAAGTTAACGAATTTGATGTACAGTATGGCGCAGAGACGTGGACCATCCTCAAATGTGATCGTGAATGGATAGAAAGCTTTGAAATGTGGTGCTGGAGGAAAATGTTAAGGATTCCTTGGGCAGCTCATCGCACGAACACATCAATCCTGAATCAACTTCAGATAAAAGTTTGTCTATCGTGTAAGGTCTCTCAGTGGATTGTACACTACTTTGGACATATAATGCGCTGAGATGGTAGTCTTCAAAAGCTAATTGTTGAGGGTGAAGTCCAGGGAACCAGACAACGAGGATGAGTACCAACGCGATGGATTGACATGGTGAACGGCCCCCTACAGTGTTAGGCATAGATATCAAGGATAATTTAATAAAAAACCACCTATTCAATACAGTGTTCTCTCAGAGCAACCACATTGAAAGCTTTAGATAGGGAAGAATGGTGGAGTATGGTTCATCGGCTAGAGGGTTGAATATTATGTTAGTCATGATGCCTCAGTCATGAGGCAAAACGAAGAAGAAGAAGAAGATTATGGTCACATTCCCACAATAATTGAGGATTTTAATTTGGAAATTACCGTAAAATTCTCTTTTAAAACAAAAGAAAACAGGTCTTCCATTATCATTTAGACTTTCACGGCCCGTGTAACTATTCATGAGGTGTATTTTTAGGCTTATGCCGTGTAATTAATTATAAAAACACACTCAACGCGTTTTGAAAGGAACCTAGCCTTTCTTCATCAGGAGACACAGGGAAATGAAATGACGCATAGGAGAAAGCAACAAGGAACTTAAAATGGTGCCCTAAGATATAAACGGGATGCCATTTTAGCCCCAGATAGAGACAACGAATGGCAACAGTAAAGCATTACTCTCTAATGGTTCTGATAATAGTGTGTTTTTATAATTAATTACACGGCATAAGCCCAAAAATACACCTCATGAATAGGACTTCCATTATCTTGTTCCACATTCCCTGCAGAAGCTGCAGCGTTCAAGGATTCAACATACATAAATGATTGATTTCAGGTCCTCTGAAAGTTCTCTGGAGTGAGTACTTCCCGACCTTCTTATTCCACTTCTTGTACTTCTTTTTAATAATTTATTCTTCCTCTTCCTCCCATGTATTGAACAAATACTTTAGTAATGCTGTGTTATTGAGATATTTGTATCTAGGTAAACTTCAATAACTTACTCCAAACTCTCCTATAAACTTCCCCCAAGAATTTTCAGGTCCTTTGAAAGTTCTCTGTACTGAATAGGCTACTTCTTGATCTTCTCCTTAATAATTTCATCTTCCTCCCATGTATTGAAACATTTATATTTCCATAACATTTATATCTACATTAAAAGTAATCTATCAACCTTATGCAATTATAGTAATAAACACCCTGCATTTATGCACAGTTACAAAGTGTAATGACCCCTATGTGCTCTTTTGTCATGTCCACTCATAATAGATGGCCTTATATTGACTTAAATAAACTTGTGCCCATGCGACTCCTTTCTCCAGGGTCATTCCTTCTACAGTGATCTTACAGTAGGTAGCCAGTCACAGAAGCAACATTTAACTCCACATGGGCATGCGCTATGTGAAGTGTTACATGAGGATAATGATATAATTGTAATTGATGCTGAGGGAAGTCTGTAACTCAGATTGATTGATTGATTTGTTTGTTTGTTTTATTTTATTTTATTTTATTTTAGTCGGTCGGTCGGTCGGTCGGTCGGTCGGTCGGTCGGTCGGTCGGTCGGTCGGTCGGTCGGTCGGTCGGTCGGTCGGTCGGTCGGTCGGTCGGTCGGTCGGTCGGTCGGTCGGTCGGTCGGTCGGTCGGTCGGTCGGTCGGTCGGTCGGTCGGTCGGTCGGTCGGTCGGTCGGTCGGTCGGTCGGTCGGTCGGTCGGTCGGTCGGTCGGTCGGTCGGTCGGTCGGTCGGTCGGTCGGTCGGTCGGTCGGTCGGTCGGTCGGTCGGTCGGTCGGTCGGTCGGTCGGTCGGTCGGTCGGTCGGTCGGTCGGTCGGTCGGTCGGTCGGTCGGTCGGTCGGTCGGTCGGTCGGTCGGTCGGTCGGTCGGTCGGTCGGTCGGTCGGTCGGTCGGTCGGTCGGTCGGTCGGTCGGTCGGTCGGTCGGTCGGTCGGTCGGTCGGTCGGTCGGTCGGTCGGTCGGTCGGTCGGTCGGTCGGTCGGTCGGTCGGTCGGTCGGTCGGTCGGTCGGTCGGTCGGTCGGTCGGTCGGTCGGTCGGTCGGTCGGTCGGTCGGTCGGTCGGTCGGTCGGTCGGTCGGTCGGTCGGTCGGTCGGTCGGTCGGTCGGTCGGTCGGTCGGTCGGTCGGTCGGTCGGTCGGTCGGTCGGTCGGTCGGTCGGTCGGTCGGTCGGTCGGTCGGTCGGTCGGTCGGTCGGTCGGTCGGTCGGTCGGTCGGTCGGTCGGTCGGTCGGTTCAAAGAGAAGGAATGTTAGTGGTCATGAAAAGTGGAGGTAATCTTATATAACATTTACCAAGTGTTTGAATTTTCTTCTATTTTGACTGGACCCATGGTTTGGTAATGAAATGGCTGATTAAAAGACAGTGTGAAAATAAATGGCCTATCAAACAATTTAGGCCTATAGTAGGCCTACTGTACTTCAGTTAGCCTACAGTATTTCACCATGTTTTAAAAAAATTATAAGTTTTGTTAATTATTACAGCAATCTACATTATTAAAAATTATTTAAACATGAAGAAACAATCTGTGTACACTGTCATCCTAAGACTAAAGGCCGTATCTCAAGAACCTGAAACGTTTAGGAAACGTCCTAAATTACAAACTGTATCATTTTCTTTTAAAAAAAATGTTAATGGTTTTTTGTCATTTGTTGGTAGTAATTGCACTTCCTCAGAGATACAGCTACATTGTTAAGGAAGATACGATGCTGCTAATTCACTTATGATTTCAATAAACTTTTAAGATATGGCATAATTTGTTAAGAGGGCTGCTTTGCTTGGGAAATTACTAGATTGAAATTACTATGATAACAAAAATTAAAATTAGAAGAGAAAATGAGATTCACCTGTAGACATAGGACAGCAGTACAGTACTTGCATTCCAATGTGATTGTCTTTCATGATACAAAATATTAGGTCCAGTTCATGGTCCATAAACTGTATTTTCCATTTCACTACACAATCATTTATTCATTAAAGTAAACTTTTGAAAAAAATAGGTTCTGTCATTAAACTAATAAAGCCGGGCTGAGTGGCTCAGACGGTTAAGGCGCTGGCCCTCTAACCCCAACTTGGCAGGTTCGATCCTGGCTCAGTCCGGTGGTATTTGAAGGTGCTCAAATACGACAGCCCCGTGTCGGTAGATTTACTGGCACGTTAAAGAACTCCTGCGGGACTAAATTCCGGCACCTCGGCGTCTCCGAAGACCTTAAAAAGTAGTTAGTGGGACGTAAAGCAAATAACATTATTATTATAAACTAATAAAAACCGTAATACCAATAAAATGAACTCTCACATGAAACTGCATTTACTAGAAGTTAGCGCTGTTTCTTAACTCTTTGTGTCCATGAGTTTTTGAAGGTGATGTCATGCCATTTCTTCATGAACATAACATGTAACAGACAAACTTTTTTTTTTTTTTTGCTGTCCAGTGACTGCGGGAAACTCGAAGTGACATTATTTGCCAGATTGGCCAGTTGACTTATTTTTCTATATACAGTATTTAATCAGTAGTAAAACATATATGACTACAAATATGGAAATATAATTGAAAATTTGATATTTTTTACACAGGTCTAGTTCAGACGATATGATGGGCTATCCCTCGTGACGAATATGATTGTCTTCCTGATAAACTTAGTTTTTGTGAGATCTTAAGTGACTAGAGGCCAGATTTTTCTACATTTTTGGCACACATTTGTTCTGTTAGGCACTGACTGTGTGATTTGGTTTTTCTTCATGAGCTTCCATTGTTTTCTTGCATTGCGCTTGTCAATTTCTGTTCTCTGCCTTTCTTGCTCGAAGTGCTGAGTTCCTGATTTGACACTTTTTCATGTTGGTTTTTAGCGCATCTTTGTGACGCCTTTGTGGTCTTCCAAATTTTCTATGACCATCCTTTAGCTGGGAGTACATAATTTGTTTCGGAAGACGGAATGCAGGCATGTGAACGATGTGGGCTGTCTAACAGAGTTGGTGCTTGATAATCCTGGACTCAATGCCAGTGGAGTTAGCTTCTTCCAGCACACTGGTGTTAGTGCATCAATCTTGCCATTTCACCCTCAGGATCCTTCTCAGGCAACGTTGGTGGTATTTTTCCAGGCATTGGACAATATGGTGTACCCTCAAAAAGAGCATGCTAGATTTTGAGAGTAGCAGTAGGCATTTTACTTACAGAAATTTATAGATATCAATTTCTGTCAATAACAGACTATATTATTTGAGCATAGAAATCTGTACCTTGTCAATTTTTGTTAATAACAGAATGTATGTTTTGTTTGGGGACACTGTTTTTCATGTTAAAGAGGTACACTAGTAACTTTAGACATGATGATAAGCTTTTGAGCTTTTGCCATGTCAAGAAAACGAGGTAAAATTCTTTGTTTTGCAGAGAACGTTCCTCCATGTCCTCGGAAGAAAATACCGATTGTTCACGAGAAAGAATTCTCTTATATTGAAGGTTTGAATTTGAGAATTCTTCACCGTTGGTCTGTAGTAACTGGTACTCTCATTCGTCACCAGATGGCTCACGGTTAGCATACCAAGTGGGAGCTGACGACACTGTCTAAGCTCCAGTTAAGATGTTTCTTGTTACACTGTACTTTATTTTTATTTCTATTTATTTCTTCTGCCACATTTGTCCCTGATTCATCTGATGACCTTGTGGTTACTTTTCAATACACATACGGTGTTATATAAAATGTCTTTTCATTATTTATTAATTGTGTAAAGTCTTTCTTAACAGTGTATTGAAATTTAAACCTAGGAATTTCATTTTTGTCCGTATTGAACTGAGAAAGGATGATAGGAAAACTTAAAACGGTCCACCTTTTCAATACAAAATGTTATAGTTTATTTATAACATGTATTTGTACTTGGAACTAGTTTCAACGCTGGTCTGCGTCATCATCAGCCAAAATGTGGGAATAGGCAAGCATGTAAGCATTTATATTACACAAGGCGTTACATTAAACAATACCCATCTTACAAGGAGATAAAAACAGGGACGAGTATAGAAACAAATGAATCGTTGAGAAAACAAAAGTTATACATATTAAAAATAACCTTAACCACACATCCTTGCAGTGCGAAAGTGTTCTTCTTGAATGATTCCTGAATATAAAACACACGTGCACACTTTCTGAAGAGCCAGCAGGCAGGACAACGTAAAGTGAAACCTTAAGAGTTCTCATTTTTCTATGTTCTGACTAACTAATGAAGTCTCCCTTAAGTTCCTGATAAACATACAAAACAGGAAATTTTCCTTCACTCTCAACAATAGCTATAAAGACCAACGGTAAAATTTCATTTTAAATATTGTGCAGAGACGTGAAAGCATGATTTTGAACATGATATAACTCCTTCATATAACCCAGTTTTTTACACAAGGTGTTACATTAAATAATACACATCTTACGAGGAGATAAAAACAGGGACGAATGTAGAAACACATGCATCGTTGAGAAAGCAAAGTTATACATATTAAAAATAAGCTTAACCACACAACTTGCAGTGCGAAAATATTTGCCTTGAATGATTCCTGAATACAAAACGCACGCGCACACACTTCTAAAGAGCCAGCAGGCGGGGAGAAAAGTAAGGTGAAACCTTAAGAGTTCTTCTGAGAAGAGTTCATCATTCTTTCTATGATCTGACTAACTAATGAAGTCTTCCTTGAGTTCCTGATAAACATACACAACAGGAAATTAAACAATACACATCTTACAAGGAGATGAAAACAGGGAAAGTTATGCATATTAAAAATAACCTTAACCAGACATCTTGTAGTGCGAAAATATTCGTCTTGAATGATTCCTGAATACAAAACACACGCGCACACATTTCTGAAGAGCCAGCAGGCAGGAAAAAGTAAAGTGAAACCTTAAGAGTTCTTCTGAGAAGAGTTCATCCTTTTTTCTATGTTCCGACTAACTAATGAAATATCCCTTGAGCTCCTGATAAACATACACAACAGGAATCCTATGCATAACTTTCCCTGTTTTCATCTCCTTGTAAGATGTGTATTGTTTAATTTCCTGTTGTGTATGTTTATCAGGAACTCAAGGGAGACTTCATTAGTTAGTCAGATCATAGAAAGAATGATGAACTCTTCTCAGAAGAGCTCTTAAGGTTTCACCTTACTTTTTTCCCCTCCTGCTGGCTCTTTAGAAGTGTGTGCGCGTGCGTTTTGTATTCAGGAATCATTCAAGGCAAATATTTTCGCACTGCAAGTTGTGTGGTTAAGCTTATTTTTAATATGTATAACTTTGCTTTCCCAACGATGCATGTGTTTCTACATTCGTCCCTGTTTTTATCTCCTCGTAAGATGTGTATTATTTAATGTAACACCTTGTGTAAAAAACTGGGTTATATGAAGGAGTTATATCATGTTCAAAATCATGCTTTCACGTCTCTGCACAATATTTAAAATGAAATTTTACCGTTGGTCTTTATAGCTATTGTTGAGAGTGAAGGAAAATTTCCTGTTTTGTATGTTTATCAGGAACTTAAGGGAGACTTCATTAGTTAGTCAGAACATAGAAAAATGAGAACTCTTAAGGTTTCACTTTACGTTGTCCTGCCTGCTGGCTCTTCAGAAAGTGTGCACGTGTGTTTTATATTCAGGAATCATTCAAGAAGAACACTTTCGCACTGCAAGGATGTGTGGTTAAGGTTATTTTTAATATGTATAACTTTTGTTTTCTCAACGATTCATTTGTTTCTATACTCGTCCCTGTTTTTATCTCCTTGTAAGATGGGTATTGTTTAATGTAACGCCTTGTGTAATATAAATGCTTGCATGCTTGCCTATTCCCACATTTTGGCTGATGATGACGCAGACCAGCGTTGAAACTAGTTCCAAGTACAAATACATGTTATAAATAAACTATAACATTTTGTATTGAAAAAGTGTATTGAAAGGTGGAAAAATATATATTTTTTTTTTTAGGAGTAAATTTTTAATGATTTGTAAATCAGTACAGAATCATCGTGAGGTTTATTGTGTGTAATGTAGAAATTAAGGTCTAAACGTTGGGTTAAACAGTTGTTCTCAGAAAAAGGACACTGGGCTTTAATGAGTTAGTCCAAGGCTGATTAAGAGATTGTCCACTGTATGTATGTATGTACATATATTATTCAAATTATTACCTTTGAAAGAAAATATACTAATATTTTATGTATGGATATAGGCTCGAGCTACAAAGCCAGTCACATATGTTCTGGCATGGAATACAGATCGCACATTGAAAGATGTGACTCGGCGATACTGTGCACAGTTCCATACAGCTACCAGGAAGCAGAGGGTTGATCAAGATTGGTTAGATAAGGCACTAAAGCCGTTTCTGGTCCGTCGGCCCACAGCACGAGACAGAGAGGAAGAAGAGGATATGGATAGACAGTTACAGGATAGGCCATTGCCTAAGACTCTTGCTGAGTGAGTTTTGTATTCATTATGTTGGTGAGATGATAAGATAGACCCTTTTCTTGGACAGATCATTTCCAAAAGGATGAACTTTCAATCATTTAAAACATGTTATTCCAATATCTTTCCCAAAAAATTTGGCTTATTTACGGAAAGTGCTTCATGGTATAACACTTTCTCTTTCGCTAGGTGTTGTTGAACATAAAATTGTGGAAATTGAAATATAGGCCAGGATTGGACAAATCAGAAAAATTTAGGAGCCAGTAAAATTTCTAGGTTCCAGACATAAAAAATATGAATCATTTGCTTCCCTTTATAGTGACTCCTATATTGCATTCACTGCTATAGCACTACATTTAATGGGCCAAAAAAATGTGGCACCAACATCCGCTAAAACCAAAGGTTTAGTTTCTTGATGTAATGATTACGAGCTGTCCCGGGATACATCAAATGCATCAAATGCTCAACTCTTTCAAGTCATTGTTCAGTTGTAGCTGATGCTTATAACTGTTTTTCTGTCTTTAGATACGCTAGAGGGACGGCAGTAACAACAACAAACAAAGCACCTTAGGTAAAATGTTAATGCTGAGTTGTTTTAAAAACAATAAAATTGTTTTTTTATAAGTTGTTATTTCTAGAGGGCAAGGAAATTCCAAAAATATTGTGTTGTCCTCAGACTGGAATTTACCAGTTACTATTTGAAAGTGTTAGGCGCCTACGCATTTCTTTTTGTTGCCATGGTGACTGGTGCCTGGGATTTGTCTAGTCCTGACATGGGTCTACATTTCTTTGATTTCAATCAAGTTTAAGAAAGCCAAATTGATAAAAATTAGATGCTGCATTTTTATTTTTTACTGTTGGCTGCACTGACTGCTTTATTGTGAAGATCATACAGTACACCGTGTACTTACATCAGGTGTTAAGAGAAAGTCATGTCAGTCGCTTACATGGGGCAATATTGCTCAGAGAGAGTTGGACTTCAATAAAAATATGCAATAGTAAAGTCAGCAGTTGACTAGTTGGTAACCTGGTGAACAAACTTGATAGGCAAGGAAGTCTAATGAATCATGTTTTTACATACTGGACAGTTTACAGGCAGAATAACAAATAGCTTTATATTTTAGTGATATTTATGGCATTGTTGATGTTAATAACTTAGTACTGCATTGGATCTCAACTTGTTGGATATTTATTTGGGATCAGAATAAGGTTGTCATTTTCAATACTTTTTAAAATATTGTTTGTATATAAATATATCATTGACATACTAAATTGTACCAAAATTCTGTTCTACATCCATAGGTACAAAAACCATCCTCTATATGTTCTGCCACGGCATCTTCTTAAATTTGAAGCCATCTACCCTCCTGATGCTCCACCTTTGGGATTTTTTGGCAAAGAACCAGTGTATGCTCGTGAATGTGTGTTTACGTTACACTCCAGAGAACTATGGGTAAAGGAAGCTAAAGTCGTCCGACCTGGAGAGAAACCTTACAAGATTGTGAAGGCACGGCCCAAGTATGACAGGGTAAGACACATTTACCATATTTTCCTTTTTGAGTAATTTTTAAGGCTATTTATATTTTAAGTACTCTGCTAGGCCATAAATCAGTCGTCTGGTTAAAAATTGCCATAACTCAGAAATTGAAGTCGAATAATGATACTAAATTATAAATTCCACCTGTTCAATACATAAGAGTTTTTTATTTAAATTTAAGAAATAGTTCTTAACATATTAGATATAGGGACATGTTTCACCCATAATGAGGGCATCATCAGCCTAAAAATCTTGTACCTGAAAGAAAGATAGATCAGGATCCTGATTGTTCTTATACCTAAATAAGAGGATACTGTTTTAGGTATAAATGTGTATAAAATGAGTAGCAAGTAGAATATAGTAGTTATGACAAAATCTTATAATCAATCCTTATTGTAGATCTTTATGAATGTCTTTCCGTTTTTTAAAAATGTGGTAACAAGTGGTTGGTTAAAAGTTAAAAAAGAATGCGTAAATTGCTGCGCTGAAATAAAATTTGGTAAATATGGTGCCTTATTCTGGAGATGGCGTAAGGAGCTTATAATAGCTTAATATTTAGGATAAAAGTCACTCTTAGTGGTAGTAAGTTGTTAATATTATCTGAAAAGATAATATGACAAACTTCTTGAAGCACTTAGGAGCGAGGACAAATACTCGTCAGTAACGTAGCTATTTTTATAATTAGCTGGTAGACGTGGTTGTAGCTTCTTGTAGTAAAAGTTCAAAGGAAAATGTGCGAGGTTAAGTAGAGCTTGTGGTGTTATGTTTTTTCAACAGTTGTTATGTTAATTTGGTTAAAGATGAGGTAAAATCCAAAGTTGTTTGTCTGTTGAAGTTGTTAATCTTATATGAAAAGATAAGGCAACAAATTTCTTGAAGCATTTAGGAGCGAGGACAGGTGTTGTTCGGAAAACGTAGCTATATTTATAATTAGCTGGTGGACGTGGTTGTAGCGTCTTGTATTAAAAGTCGAAAGGAAAATATGCGAGGTTGTGTAGAGCTTGTGGTGTTTTGTCTAAAATAGGAGGAGAGTGAAATGTTAAGGAATAAAATTAAAGGAGAAGGAGAGAACGAAGAAAAAATGATGTGTGTGAAGATTACTTACCCCTTCAACAGTTGTGATGTTAATTTGGTTAAATATGAGGTGAGCTGAAGAAAATATGTTGTGTGTGAATTTCATTCATCTTTCCAACTGTTGTAATGTTAATTAGTTGTCATGGTAGCGTTTGAATGACTGATGGCTTCTAGTGTTATACCGATGCGAGATTGGCGGGGGAGGGCGCGGAGATGGGGGTGGGTTGGGCGGGGCGTCAAGTTTAAGTGCTTTTCGATGTGGTTGGCCCATGGGGGCGGATGGAGAGGGAGCTCTGCCTCCTAAAGTAGGAGGGGTCTTGAAAGAAGAAAATTTTAGATTGTTTATTAAGTTATAGTTTAGAGATTGCAACAATTTTGGTAAAATCTCGTATAATGGGTTTTTAACTTCAATAATATCATTAAGGTTTGAATTTTTGTTGTAATATTGGTCTAAAAATATATAGATGTTTTCTAATTCGTTCATTAATTTCCCTTTACCTACTTTTTTAATAATAGTGAGGTCTTGATCTATGGTAGTAAAACGATGACCTATTTCTTTCATATGAGAGCTCATAGCTGAAAATTTGTTATGTTTGGAGGCATTATAATGTTCTGACTATCTAGTGTGAAAGCTGCGGCCAGTTTGTTCAGTGTACGAGACGCCACATTGGGTGCAAGTGAGTCTGTAAATGCCTGAACCTGAGTAAATGTTATTATTTGAATTGACTGTGTTTTGATTGTAAAATAATTTTCGTTGGTGTTATTTGTTCTGAAGGCTGTGCAAGTGTTGTTTTTTTTAGGGGGTTCGAAATTTGGTAAATGTCTCGATTGTTGTAAGTAAAAGTAATAAAATTAGATTTTTTGGGTCTGTCAGGGATGAGGTTAGTTGTTAATTTTAGTTTTATTTTGTTGGTTAATAGTTCCTGGTTTATATCCATTAATTTTTGCCAAATCTTTTATGTAATTGAGTTCATCTTTTAGGTTTTTAGGTAATAGAGGGATTTTTAAGGCTCTGTAAATTAAACTGTGGAAGGTAACTAGTTTATGGGATTTTGGATGTAATGAAGTATTTTTTTATTGTTATTGCGTTGTGGGTCGGTTTTCTGTAAATTTAGAAGTCAAAGTTATCATTATTACGTGTTGCTGTGATATCTAGGAAATTTAAGGATTTATTGATTTCATCTTCCTTGGTGAATTTTATATTTTTGTCTAGGTTGTTAAGGAAATTTTAAATATTATTGCTGTTATTGTGTTCTTTATTAATAATTACAAAAGTGTCATCTACGTATCTGATATTTTATGATATTCTAAGGAATCTAAGCATATGTCGGCTAAGATGCCAGATAAGGGGTCTCCCATAGCCAGACCATCCTGATGGTAAATTTTATCATTAAAAGTAAAATAATTATTTTTTAACACAAAGGTTAGGATTCTTAAGAAATCTTCTATTTCAAGCTTGCTAAGTTTACTATGTTTACTGAGGTTGTCTTTCATGATGTTTACTGTTTCTTTGGTTGGTACATTAGAGTACATATTAGTAATGTCAAAAGAGCACATAATGTGGTTAGGTTGTAAGGAGAATTTTGTTAAAATATCGCAAAAGTCTATTGAATTCTTTAAAGGGAATTTATTATTTAAAATGTAATGTTTTTTGAGAAAATGGTGGTTATATTTAGATGTTTTATAAGTTGGGCTGTTTCTACAATTGATTATTGGACGTATGGGAGTATCTTTTTTCTGTAATTTTGGTAATGTTCTGACTGTGGGAATAATGGGGTTTGTAAGGATTAGATTTTGTTGTTCTTGCTCATTGAGTAAAAATGTAGAATTTTTTAATAGTGTTTTGCTGTATTCTTATTGTGGGGTCTTTTTGACTATTGTGTATTTTTCATTTGTAAAAAAATCCTCTGTTTTAATAGTCTTCTTTAATAAAACCTTAGTTCGTCCTTTATCAGCTTTAGTTACTATTATGTTGTTAATATTTATTTTGTTTTTTATATCTTTAATAAATTTAGTGTTGTTGAAATCAGAATTTTTATTTATTCCTTCAGTTAATATCATATGACATTTTAAAAAACGAGACGTTCGTAAAGATCTACAATAAGAATTGATTATAAGATTTTGTCATAAGAGTACTTATAACTACTATATTCTACTTGCTAGTCATTTTATACATATTTGTGCCTAAAACAGTATCATCTTATTTAGGTATAAGAACAGTCAGGATCCTGATCGATCTTTCTTTCAGGTATGAGATTTTTAGGCTGATGATGCCCTCATTATGGGTAAAACATGTCCCTATATCTAATATGTTAAGAACTATTTCTTAAATATAAATAAAAAAATTGAACAGGTGGAATTTATAATCTAATATTATTATTTGACTTTAAGTACATTTCAGTACGGTCCATAACTTGAGATTTGTAACATGTAACTCAGAAATTGTCGATTTGGATTTCCATTTTTCAAGCTCTCTCTGGTTGAGTACTGCAATGAGTTGTATTGCTAATCAAAACCAAACTAAACTGAAAAAATTACTATAGAAATGTCCAAATTGTCATGTTGAACTTTTCACAGTTGCACCTGTTCAAATTATAGTAGTTTTGAACAGGAACAATATGTTATCTGTCATTGTTCTACAGTAGCTTGATGGCCAAGCAGGCATCAATTTTTGGTAATGAGACAAAGTCTCTTAGTGCATTGGCACTGCCAGTGGCTCCAAGTAGCCTACGCAGTGGCGTCCACGGTAAGCACTAGCCAGTATATTGGTAGGTGTGCTAGGTACCAACTGATGAGCCCACCCTAGCGCACGAGGGCGAAACGCTGGCAACTAAGAATGAGTTAGCTGGAAAATTTATGTCCAATAACGGACCATTTATATTGCTACCAAGAATGTCTGATTTTATAGAGACCCGTAAACTTTCAATCTCATATAACTCAGAACTAGCTTTTTTGAGATGTCTTACTTTTGAACCAGACGATCAAAATGTGCCTGGTTATTTTTCTGTAGTTTCATAGATCTTTGAATGATATAATTCCTCTCAAAGAGCTACTATGAAATGGATTTTAAATACCGTATTCACGCGAATAATACCTGCATTTTTTAAAAAAATTTGGGGCACGAAATTGGGATGCAGGTTTTATTTGCATCAATGTCGGTGTTTTTTTTCAAAATCAGCTTTCCTAAATTTAGGGTGCGGGATTATTCGGTGGCGTGTATTATTCGCAGAAATACGGTGGCGGGGATTATTTGTGTAAATACCCGTATTTACGCGAATAATGCCCGCACATTTTTTAAAAATTTGAGGCACGAAATTGGGATGCGGTTTTTTGCGTCAACGTTGGCATTTCGTTTTTTCAAAATAAGCCTACCTAAAGTTAGGGTGCAGGGATTATTCGCGTAAATGCGGTACCTTAGTGTTTGTAATTTAATGTGTATAATCTGATGTTTGTAATGGCTGATCAATAATATTCTGCCTTGAATGCAATCAACTTCAGATAAATTATGTTTTTACTGTGCAGTGAGTTTCTGTCAATAAAAACAGCGAATGTCGAAGATAAAGTTTGTCACTGTGAGCAGTAACAGTCGGCCATGTGTCACGGTGATGTATTGTTCAAGTAAAGGAACAAGTCACAGTTCATCCTTTCTTTCATAGCACTAAACTTACTATGGGGCTACACTATGTATGAAATAAAGATCAAAGAATACTCAAATGTAAGGTATGTGTGCAAAATAAACTGTGCTTCATTAAAGATAAAACTTGTTCAATACAAACCAAGATAAACAGCATGAGTGAAAAAAAAGTGTCACTACCTGTACAAATTTACTTATTACCTTTCTTAATATTTTGTCATTGTATACACTGAATAATCCTTTACTTTCTTTATGAATATTAATTGCCATTCTTTACACACACCACTAATCACTAACAGCAGGTTGTATTCTGATCAGACCCTTCTCTTTCTATTGATTTTGTGAACTTTCCGTGAGAGAACATTTTCTTATTTTTGAAGCTTCCGAGGCTCGCTTGAAATAATTCGTAAGGTATAGTCTCGGAAACTTGCTTAGAAAGAGAATCAAGAGTAGAGTCCTTTGCTCCGGGTGAGTTGGCCGTGCGGTTAGGGGCGTGCAGCTGTGAGCTTGCATCCGAGAGATAGTGGGTTCGAATCCCACTGTCTGCAGCCCTGAAGATGGTTTTCCGTAGTTTCCCATTTTCACACCAGGCAAATGCTGGGGCTGTACCTTAATTAAGGCCATGGCCGCTTCCTTCCCATTCCTAGGCCTTTCCTGCCCCATCATCATCATAAGACCTATCTGTGTCGGTGCGACGTGAAACAAATAGCAACAAAAAAAAAAAGAGTCCTGTCTCAAAGAATGTCTAGTAGCGAGATTGGATGTGATACATCATGTTCTTAACGTTGTGAATGCAGAATTGCTTCCTCGTGACTCCCAAGAACTCGTTGGTGAATTCACAATCTTTGAATCCATCTATTCCAAGATCAAAAACGTGATTTTAAGAGTGCAAAAGGATATAATAATCTTGTTGGAGAAAATTAGTACCAGCATTTTCACACATCTTTTCAAAATTGCTTGTTGTAAGCTGCGTTTGTATTTAGAAAATGAAGTCATCATCATCATCATCATCATTTCTTCGGTCCAGCAAGCCGGATGCGGTTGTGTACGAGCCTCCTCCAGTTTGTTCTATCCATCCACAGATGCTGCTCATATATGCAGGTAGCAGGTAGAGACCCTTTTCGGAGGCAGCCCTACCCAGGGAGTGGCGCCCCTGCCTGTGTGAGTCCCAGAGCACACTGACTCGGTGTGTAACATCTGGTAAGGGTCCCAGCTCAGGTTACGAGTGAAGACCTCAACGACTTCTATAGCGGAGAAGGTGGACTTTGGTACGGTGGAGATGGCGGAAGAGGCAGCCCTGTATTCAGGGATTAATATGAGTACAACCTGCTGCCTTGTAGGTTGAGGTGACTGGACACCAAAGGCTAAGGGAGAAAACCCTGAAAGAAAATCTCCGTCTGTGTTAGGCTCAGCAGGTCAACGGAGGGATTACTGAAGAAGTTGCTTTCAAGAATAATATGAGCATCGGATGTAGAAAATGAAGTATTGTCAATAATAAGAGAACCTAAGGCTCCTTCATCATCAACTAAGCTTTGCTGTTCTGATAGCACCTGTGACATTAGCCTAGTAATGTTTTCTTCTGAACAGATGCCAAATAGCGCTTTAGGGTTGATTTGCTGGGTGGTGTGAACAGAGCACATTTTGGACAAACTCATACACAGACTGAGATTTGCTTTGCCATAAAATGCAGTATCTAATGGCTATTTCACTCCACTTGTATTCTCTCTCTTAGAGCATCACATGAAAACTCATGGAAAGATGGTTGGTCCTTTCTTCCCTCAGTGTTGCTACACAGTGGAGCACAACAGAAAACCATGACACTTCTTCTTCCGGCACTAAATAATGATACTAAGCTCGGCATGCTACGATAGCCACCTGCAGCCTAGGGGCTTCAGGTAGGCCGAATGCTAGCATTGGGTGGCTGTGAGGAGAGTTATTAATGTGGACAGGATTTCTGGTGGAATGACTAGGGCTTTTATGATAAATGTAGGTCTAAATAAAAGTTCATTTGATACACCACGTCATACAGTGTCAGCATGTAAATGTTCTCTGATGACTCATTTCGTGTTCACCCTACAAAGTTAAAAATTCAACCATAAAATGCCCAAAAGAGATCTGGTACACCGAGGCAGTTGGTCATGTAGTTAGGGTCGCGCAGCTGTGAGCTTGTACTTGGGAGGTAGTGGGTTTGAACTCCACTGTTGGGAGCCCTGAAATGGTTTTCCGTGGTTTCCCATTTTTCAGACCAGGCAAATGCTGGGGCTGTACCTTAACCCTTACACTGCTATGCCCGAAATATCTCGGGCGTGGTAATGTGTCACGTCCTTGCTGCGCCCGAGATATCTCGTTGGTAACTTTAGCTAAAGTTCTGAAAAAGAAATATATACCTTTGGAGTTTCCTTTGTTTTTCAAACTTGAGAGACAACAAGCTACATCTTTTAGCAGCGTAATGGGCTATCATTCAAAACGGAGGCTGCATTTTAACGCTATCTGCGGTCATATATCTGAAATAATGCACTCAGCTCAGCGCGCAACCTAGGTTGGCAGTCCCGCAAAGCACCTGTATCCAGGTTTTGTAAAAATGGCTTCAAGTAGCGGACGGCGCGTTCTTTCCGAGTTCAAACTTATAGAAGCTGTGAATACCCTTGAATCGGAAGATGAGTACTCGGATATCAGTGATTTGGGTAGTGATTACATCGTAGTGGCAGTGATGACAGTGATAGTGCTGAGTCTCAAGTACCAGCTCCACAAACCAGGGAAAGAATTTGTTCTGAACCTGAGTAATATGTTTAGTCCTGTAATACACAGTTTTGATGACAGTTCATCGGGTATATCATTCGGTGTGATTCATGATGAACCAGCGGTTTTAGATGTATTTCAGTGCTTCTTTTCACAAGAAATTGTGGAGCATATAGCAGTTGAAACAAACGAGTACTTTGTATTTGTTACGCAAACAATGCCACTGTCTCCAAGTTCAAGGCTACAGAAATGGAGGGAAACCACACCTGAAGAACTGTACGTCTTTTTCGCCGTGACAATGCTTATGGCAAGAATGAAGAAACTTACAATTCTTGAATACTGGTCAACTGATCCTCTAATAATGACACCGCAGTTCTCAGATTTCATGTCTAGAGACAGGTATCTCTTATTATTGTGGTTGTTACATTTCAATGACAACAACAGTCAGCCTGAAGGTGACCGGCTGTATAAAATAAAGCCTGTAATTGACCATCTCAGAAACAAGTTCAGAGAAATGTTCATCCCGTTTGAAAACATTTGCATTGATGAAAGTTTGATGCTTTTCTAAGGCAGGGTTTCATTCATACAGTTTATCCCATCTAAGAGACACAGACTTGGAATAAAGACATTTGTTATCTGCGATTGTGAGACCGGATATGTGCTGGATTTTATTGTTTACACAGGGTCAACTACAGAAATAATTCCTGAACGTGAATTTGGGGTATCAGGTGCAGTTGTCTTGACGCTAATTGAAAGGTACTTGCGGAGAGGACATACATTGTGGGTAGATAACTGGTATTCAAGTCCACGACTGTACGATCACCTACACAAAAACAAAACCAACACGTGTGGTACCGTCAGGAACAACAGGAGTGGTATGCCGAAATAGGTTTGTGATTAGTTGCAGTGAAAAGCCTGGCCTGGTGGTTTCCAGTACCCGTGCGTCGTACCCATGTGAGCAACCCCGCGGGTCTGGGCGTAGCCTGTGAGTTGTACCACTATATGAGCGGCATCGTGGGTTAGCGTTGCCTGTGATTGGTACCCACTATGTGAGGAACACCACGGGAATACCGGCACCCGTGACTAGTACACCTAGGTGAGGAACCTTACCGGTTTGCGTTGGCTATGAGTGGTGCCATTGTGTGAGAAACGCCATAGGTCTGCGTTCCCTGTACAAATTGCAATACTTGTGAGTAGTACCATCTTGTGTGGAACACCGTGAGTCTTCGCTACTTTTGATTAGTACCCCAACATGACAAATACCATGGTTCTACTTTACTCGCGACATGTACCATTCTGTGGGGCCTTAGACATGAATTTAGCACCCCTTCAGACATCAAGCATCATTGTGTTTTATAAATGGTCCCTTGGTCAGTAATACTCTAATTAACTACCTTCTTTTTTAGTCTGATCCACTGTTTTTTTTGTTTGTTTGTTTTTTTGTTTGTTTTTGTTTTTTGTAAGGTTCATGTCCATCCATTCATTCTTCATGACATTTTTTCTTTTATGTTGGTCAATGGATGAATTTGAATTTTTTGTTATTTCATTTCGTACCATTAGGGGCCGATGACCTCGATGTTAGGCCCCTTTAAACAACAAGCATCATCATCATCATCATCATCATCATCATCATCATCAGAGTGTGTGCAGAAGTCAATGAAATGGTACCAAAAGTTGTTTATCCACCAGCTGGACATCACTGTTCAAAATTCTCATGCCCTCTTCAATGTCAAAACTGGACAGAACATATCTCTAGCAGATTTCCAGCTACAGCTTATAAGGGAACTCATCCAGAAGTACCACATATCTAGACAAACCAGTAAAAGAGGACGTCCTACATCTGGACGTCCACTCGGACTGACGGAGAGACATTTCCCATCCCCTATACAACCTACTCCAAAGAGGAAATTTCCTACATGATGCTGCCATGTATGCTCCAATTCAACAACTGGCGAAAAGAAGAGGCGAGAAACCCGGTACATGTGCATCAAATGTGACGTGGCCCTCTGTGTTCACCCCTGCTTCGAAATATACCACACGTTAGTGAAGTTTTGAAGATGGGCACATTGGATTGTCTGTTGTAAATTATGAAACAATTTGGTGTAAATTAGGTGAGTTGATATTTTAGAACTTGGTGTTTTCACTGCATTTCTTATTTTGGCCAACCCTGACTTAAATTTAATTTTTGTTACATTACTGTAATAGTGAAATGTTCTTTGATTGCTATTTATTAGGAAATAATTAGTCATAACCGATCTATTCAAGGCGATGACCAGTGAGTACCCTGACTATTATGGACTACCCTGATTTGAAAAATAGCTAAAATGTCTCACATTCGTAATTGTAGAAAGAGTGTTGTGCAATTAGGTGAGAATTTAGCACTTGTGAAAGAGGAATATAGAACTTTTTAAAGGAAAGTATATTTTTGGTTCACATGAACAACCCTGATTTTTTTCTGTTGTAAATTTTTGTGGAAAAAATAAAACTGAAAGCTGTTCTGGAATTAATTGCCAGTTCATTTGAAATATCTTGCACAATTTTCGTATTTTTCATGTATTTTGAGGCATTACATTTAAAAAAAGTAATTCAGTACGGAGGGTTCGGATAGTTGCTCACAATATTAGCAGCGAAAGGGTTAAATAAGGTCATGGCCACTTCTTTACCATTCCTAGCCCTTCCCCATCCCATCATCGCCATAAGACCTGTCTGTGTCAGTGCGACATAAAGCAAATTGTAAAAAAAATAAAAATATCCAGTCTACTCTACCATCTGATAGAATAAAACAGAACATGGAAATTGCCATGTTAGTAGCCTAGATGGTGTCCGGCCCCGTGGTGTAGGGGGTAACGCATCCGCCTGTCACCCTGTGGCCCCGGGTTCGATTCCTGGCCGGGTCAGAGGGTTTAATTGTAAATGATTTATATCCCTGGCCGGGGACTGGGTGTTAATGTTCCTTTCCTCACATTCAACACTACACTTCCACCATTTACATAAACTTGTTTCTGAGATGGTCAATTACAGGCTTTATTTTATACAGCCGGTCACCTTCAGTTGACTTTCAACGTTCGCGATTAGGCCAATACATCGCCGAACCCGGCAAGCGAGACGTGCGTGTAGCGGCAGCCGGTTATATCTGACGCTGCGTAAAAGTAACAGTTTTATAGACAGCAAGAATAATTTCCTGATGGATCGTCGTATTGTAGAGACGCATGGAATAGGTATTGCCGGAAAATTTTCAACGAGTTCTGTTCGGTATTATGATGTCAATGTTGAGTTTTTGGTCCTTAAACCCGCGGAAATAAATAATTGTGCAGCCGCCAAAAAAAGAAATACGGCGTGACGAAAGTCATTGTTCGGCGTCTAAAAATAGTCTAAAAATGTGTAGGCCTACTGTAAGACAATGTTAAAAATTAAATAATTGAAAAGGAGGTTCAACCTATTCAATACTGTAAGACAAGGCATTCATAGGATTTCACAAACTTCTTTTTGAGTCTGATTTAAATTTTTTGAAGGAAAAAAGTGGGGTTCATCTTGGATTCGGAGATATACGGTACTATATTTTTTTCAGAATGAAATTAAACATTCATGTAGTATGGGATTACGAAAAATAACAAACAAGTAAGCCGTTGTGTGGATATCATCTACGGAAACGCAAGTTTTGAACAAATTGATTGCCGTTTCATACCGATTTTAAAGTGCATGAAGGGTTTTCCAACTTTTATACAAAAATCGGATATAACGACAATCCGTTATAGCGAGTAAATTTTTCGCCGTTATGAATTCTCGCTATAACGGACTTCTATTGTACATGCAGGTTCCTTACATATGGTGCAAGTAGGGGCAAAAGATCTTCATAGGTCTATGCCTCAAACAAATAGCATTTTTTTTTAAAAAGCCTAGATGGTGTCAAATTAAAATTCCTCCATTGGGTAGCTGAGGCTCATACTATTATTATTCAAAATATTTATTGCTTGGGGCCATTAATTTTATGCATGTACATACAGAGTTACTTAGCATATTCAAAACTTCAACAAAATTCAGCAGTTGTCAGCATTGATTCAGTTTCCTCCTCCTCCTTGGGGCTGGGTGTTGCTGATTGTCTGACTATTCATCTTCATTTACACACAACACACCATAATACCAACCACCACAGAAATACACAGTAGTGAATGCCTCCCTCCATGTAAATTTGGCATCAGAAAAGGCATTTGACCTTGAAACTAGGCTTAATCCATGTTAGTGCCAATCCGAGATAATTGGGATAAAGCCAGGAGAGAAGAAATTCATTACTAATGTCATTCCGTATGTTTATGGCTGGTCTGCCAGAACATGCCCAAGAGATGCATAAACATGTCCTGTATGCATTATTAACTGCCAGTTTGTTAACATTGCTGGTGTGAACAGTAACAGGAAAACTCCCAAGTTTACAGCCACAGCGAACATTACGTTAATAATAATAATAATCGTATGACCTCAGCTACCATTTGCAGACATTTCGATATGACGCCATCTGGCTGTCTGCTCGTCAATTTCGACGTTCCGTTTTACTCTAGGTCCGCTAGATAGCAGACAGAGTAAACCGGATCTCTCTTGGGCGTCTATGGCTGAGATTTAATTAATTTTGTCGGGTAAATACCAAATGTATCACCAGAGATCTTTTACATGCCGACATCGAACGACATGGAGTATCGAATGGACTTTTTTCCGCCCTTCAAAAATCCGACTACCTCTGCCGGGTTTGAACCCGCTATCTTGGGATCCGGAGGCCGACACTCTACCACGGATCCACAGAGGCAGCTAACATTACGTTGAAGTGAGTCAAGAAAAGTCAGCTGTCTCAGCGAAAGAGTTAATTATACTTCTGGTTGTCAAAATTTAATTGATCCAAATGCACCCGTAAGTGGATTGGTACGCGCTCTGTTTTACAGAGTAAACTAGCTGATGTACCCGTGCTTCGCTACGGAATTTTACATTGTATACAGAATTCTCGGTTAGGTATCAATCGATCAATCAATCAATCACTACTGATCTGCATTTAGGGCAATCGCCCAGGTGGCAGATTCCCTACCTGTTGTTTTCCTAGCCTTTTCTTAAATAATTGCAAAGAAATTGGAAATTTATTGAACATCTCCCTTGGTAAGGTATTCCAATCCCTAACTTCACTTCCTATAAACGAATATTTGCCCCAATTTGTCCTCTTGAATTCCAACTTTACCTTCATATTGTGATCTTTCCTAATTTTAAAGATACCACTCAAACATTCGTTTACTGATGTCCTCCCACGCCATCTCTCCACTGACAGCTCGGAACATACCACTTAGTCGAGCAGCTCATCTCCTTTTTCCCAAGTCTTCCCAGCCAAAACTTTGCAAAATTTTTGTAACACTACTCTTTCGTCGGAAATCGCCCAGAACAAATCGAGCTGCTTTTCTTTGGATTTTTTCCAGTTCCTGAATCAAGTAATCCTGGTGAGGGTCCCATACACTGGAACCATACTCTAGTTGGGGTCTCACCAGAGACAAATATGCTCTCTCCTTTACACCCTTACTACAACCCCTAAATACCCTCATAACCATGTGCGGAGTTCTGTACCCTTCATTTACAATCATATTTATGTGATTACCCCAATGAAGATCATTCCTTAGTACGTGTAGTGTACGCGTTGTGAGCAAGATTGTATTAAATTGCATAGCTCTTAACGTTACCCTAGAAACGTGACGGGGAAGTCGCCAAACGTCTCTTTTATATGAAGACTGAATTAGGGAATTTTCATTGTAATGGTAGGCCAGCTTGCCTACCATCAGTGACAATCAGGTTGGGAAGTTTTCATTATAATGGTAGACACTCACTCTCCCCCTGCATTTTTACATCCTTAGAAAGGCTGTCTTAGTGGTTTTCCCAACTGAAATGAACATACGTCATTACAATGATGTCAGTAGGAATGGCGCTATTAAATGCAGTGCTTTCATATGAAATACTCAATGAAATGAAAAACCACACATTTTCTCACTTTTAACGAATAGGTCTACGCTACCGATCTAACAGTCCAAAGTTCCAGAGCTGGAATGACAGCCGTGATCCGTGAACAATCTACGTCTTTACGGCACCTCAGCGTCTCCGGAAACCGAGAAAGTAGTTAGTGGGACGTAAAGCCAGTAACATTATGTATACCTGTTACTGTTAATGCCCTGAGGGAAATAAATTGAAATTTTATTTTTCATTTTTTAAACATAGTATTCTGCACCTGGCTGCTTGTTCCTGCCACCGGCTGATGTGAACACTGTGCATCATTAGAATTTGTGGTAAATATGAACAAATATAACAAGTATTGATGTTACATTTCAGATGACAGGGAAGGTTCTGAAAGATCTTCCTCTTGAAGTGTTTGGCCACTGGCAGGTTGAAGATTATGTTCCTCCAGAAGCAGTTGATGGAATAGTCCCAAGGAATCCATATGGAAATGTAGAGCTTTTTAAGGCGTGTATGCTTCCTAAAGGAACAGTGCATTTGCAGTGTAAGTATACTGGACTGCTTAACAAATTTGTATTCAAACTTTCATTTAAAAAGTCATAGATAATTGATTTCTGTTCCAGTGCCTGGTTTGAATCGTGTTGCTCGGAAGTTGCAGATAGATTGTGCTCCAGCTATGATAGGTTTCGATTATCACAGTGGAGGATGCCACCCTGTATTTGATGGCTTTGTTGTATGTGAGGAATTCAAGGAGGTTCTTGTTGATGCATGGACTAAGGTGAGAATCAGATATACTTTTAAATGATTATGGTGAATGTAGGAGTGGTTATGTGAGTCAAACGGTTAACAGTATTATTACCATATTTTTAATGTGTCTAAATCCATACCTGGTTTGGGCAAGAAGAAAATTTTTACTTTCATTGATCTGTCTCAGTCTCACCATTGGTTTTGATAATAAGACAGTGACTGGGGTATGAGGAATGCTCGTAACGCCATTCCTTGCACAGCCAATTCGTGTTACGAATGGTGTGAAGGTGTCACTCATAATCAGTTGGTGTGTGTGTGTTTTGGTGGGCTTGGCAGACTGATATGTACACACTGAGTGGCCAAAAGTCATGGGAAGACACTGAATGTGATGTTAATAACAAGTCACTCCTCCGCGAGCCCTCAAAACGGTAGCAGTACGGCGAAGCATCGACTATACAAGGTGTTGGAATCGTTCTGGAGGGATCTGGACCCATGCATCTTGCACTGCTACCCTCAATTTGGTCTTGTGTAGTTGGTGTGAGGTTCATGGAGTGCACACCAGCATCGACAGCATCCCATAAATGCTCGATTGGGTTAAGATCTGGTGATCTGGAGGGCTAATCCATGGTCATAACTTCACTGGAGTGCTCCTCCAACCACCTGCGCACCACCACAGAGCTTTGACATGGCTCATTGTCCTATTGAAACATGGCATCTTCATCAGGATAGTACTTTAGGGCCAGAAAGGGATGCAGGTGGTCTGAAAGAATGTCCACATAACGTGCACCTGTTAGTACTCCCTGCGGTTCGAACCCCACTGCCGGCAGCCCTGAAGATGGTTTTCCGTGGTTTCCCATTTTCACACCAGGCAAATGCTGGGGCTGTACCTTAATTAAGGCCACGGCCGCTTCCTTCCCACTCCCAGCCCTTCCCTGTCCCATCGTCGCCATAATACCTATCTGTGCCGGTGCGACGTAAAGCAACTAGCAAAAAAAAAAAAAAGTACTCCCTGCAGTTGGACTGTGGGGCCTAATTACGATCATGAGAGCGCCGCCCAGACCAGAACTGAACCACCTCCTGCCTGGAGACAACCTTGTTGACGCGCAGGATCCATGGCTTCATGGGGCGTACGCTACACTGTCATGCACCCATTAGCATGATACAACTGGAAGCGGAATTCATCAGACCATACCACATGCTGCCACTGTTGCTTGGTTCATTGCTGATGTTCGCGGGCCCATGCACGTCGTTCAGCTCTGTGTCGAGGTGTCAGCAAAGGGACACGAGTTGGCTGGTGAAGCCTATGCAGTGCAAGTTGCCTCCTTACAGTCCTGGTAGAAACAGGTTTCTGACTCCCACCATTCAACTGGGCGGTGATCTGACTCACAATAGCCCATCAAGCGCCCAGTATGGTTCTACGGAGGCGACGTGATGTCTGTTCATTAATCACCTGTGGTCTTCCCGTGCGGCAGTTTACGCGAGTGATAACGTTCTCTCTGCGATTTTGAAAATCCACTCTCGACACTGTTAACCTCAGAAACCCGAATTAGGGTGTAATCCCCGCAATGCTATAACCCATGTGCCGTGCACCGATAATCATCCCACATTCAAAGTCAGTTAACTCGTGACGTATTGCCGTTTTCATGACACTGGTGTCTGTGACAGACTGCGCAGCTAGCCGCAATGCTCAGGAGTCATACACATCCCATTTTCTAATAGGACACCCCTTCCTGTGACTTTTGGCCACTCAGTGTATATTAACATCTTCTGGCTTTGCAGGTAAAGGAACAGGGAACTACCTCACTCCTCATTTCCCTAGTACACCTCTCTAATGACGCATAGCTATTTGTTGTTAGCTAAAAGTAGAGTTGTTGGTGATCCAACCAGCCTTCGCACTGTAGCAAGGAAAGGGGAGATTAATGATTTGGCTTATATTGATCACCATCAATGAAGAGATGTGTGTGATTTTTTCAATTCGTATGTACGAAATAAGAACACTGGCATTTATTTGAGCCGTGGAGGATCTCAGCATATTGTGTATACAGTGGAACCTCGATTATCCGTTCCCGGAAAATACGTTTTCCCGGAATATGCGTTCAAATTACGTGGTCCCGCGAGCATCGTAATTAAATCACGTTGTAAAAGTCCCGCATTATCCGTTCCTCGAAGAAACGCTTTCCCGGATCAACCGTCCAGAAATTCCAGTCCCATCAATGCTAAATCCTCGATCAATCGTTTTTTAATAAACTGTACCTCACGAAAGGACAGCTATGGAATATTTATGGATCTTGGCGTTAACGCCCCGTCACTGCGATAATTAAAGCAAGTACTGTACTGGTACTAGAAAAGCGATCGGCGGTGAACTTGCATAAGAGACCATCTTAGCATCGCATTCGGGTGGTGTTGTTTAGAGAATCTCGGAAAATCATAAAGCAGAGGGTGCCCACAACAATTGCAAGGAGACACGGCGCATTTCGACAGCTCTGCTTGAAGACGGAACAAGTTTCGTCATATGTTCGCACTTATAAAACGTCCATATTATGTCCAGGGTTAGATGTTTATATTTTTACATTTTTTCTATCATACTGCCGAAGAGGTTTTCGGCACTTTGCTCAGGGCACTGCAGAGTAACTGGGCTTTCACGCAGGAATCGAAACTGCTCCTTCTTAACACAAATTCAGTACCTTTCGATATTATCGTACATGATATGTTAGCGAGACCAAAACAGATGTTGCACCCTACATTTAAAAAAAAAAGAAAGCCATGGGAGGTCTTGGGGTTGCCTATTACTGTTTAGGTCCTGATGTAAGACTGGGAATGTTACGTTTTTGTGTTAAAGTACCAAAAACTGCAGTCGTTTTATTTGCGCACGTTACATTTTAAAGGGTTGGTATCATTTCAAACTCGTACTGACATGTGCAGCGAGCGCGCTTTCCAGATGACCTCAAGGTCACGAATAACCGTAATTTCTGAAGTTTTTATATTTCTTTTATCTTTCCAATTTGATTGGATTTGTGACGCGCAGAATTGAATATAATGCATTCGAGAACTTTTAAGAATCGATACTTACATTCGAAACCATGTTTTCGAGTTCAACATAACCTTTAAAAGTCGATGTAGGCCTAATTTGCGCGGTATGAGATTTCCAGTAACTGACTACGAACAGTATACCGGAGACCAAATTACAATGAAAGATTAAGAAATGTACGGATTTCGCCATCATTTTGGGTGCTTTTGTATCTGATGTGCTTTATTTTATTAGATGAGAGAATTAAAAACTACTTGTGGTCGATTGTTGTTTGGCTTGGCGTTATTAGATTTTTCGAAGTTTGGCTAGCCTAATCAAAGTTGCTGAACTGAAAGAAGTTTTCACAGGAAACTGACGAAGATTCCCCTGTAAAATTGAATATAAAGTACCGAGATTTTGAACTCGCGTACCGGTTATTAATGCGGTTTCGCGGTCTAACATGCCCGCCTCTCATCCAGAGGGCCCGGGTTTGATTGCGACCAGGTCAGGCAATTTTACCTGGATATAAGTCTGGTTCCAGGTCCACTCAGCCTACGTGAATACCTTTAATTGTGGAGCTATCTAATGGTGAGATGGCGACCCCGATCTACAGAGCCAGGAATATTTGCCGAGAGGATTCGTCGCACTGACCATGCGCACCTCGTAATCTGCAGGCCTTCGGGCTGAGCAGCTGTCGCTTGGCAGGCCAAGTCCCACTGGGGCTGTAGTTTGGTTTGGTTTAGGAGTTTTTGTAAGATTATAATTATACATATTTTATTTTTGTGATGTTTAGCCAAATTGTTGATGGTTTACATTCATTCCCGGATTTTCCGTTTTCCCGTGTTGTACGTTTTATTTTCATGGTTCCTCGAAAAACGGAGAATCGAGGTTTCACTGTAGTAGCAAGATGAGTGTCACAGAGAAACATACAAACAAATAATGGATGAATAAGTGGGTGGGGCGTGTGTGTGTGTTTCTGCCGAACTGTTGTCCCGTACTACGGACTTGGGTATGAAGTGAGATGAATCTTCATAGGAATTTTTACGCCCGAATGACTTTCATGATGTCAACGCTGTCAGAAGAGTTAATGAGATGAAGTTGATGACGTGATATAATATGATAGTAGAAAGGGAGAGTGTGAAACGTAGTGCTGGCCCATAGCCTACTTCTGTCAAATAGGATCAAGGGGTCTTCAGAAGGCTTAACGCCCCCATCCGATGGACAAGTCGCCCTGAACAGTGTCATATGCCCTCACTCGATATGCTGTGGAAAGGTTTAAAATTGAATCGAGGCTTTTGGTACACAGTCTAGTGATTAGAACATCTGATAGCAATTTTTTTTTTGGCCAATGGGACATGAACCAGCTAACCACAGTATCAGACCATATAGACTTGACGCCGTAGGCATGACCACCAGGCAGGCTTGGGTTTGTTTTGGAAATATAAATTTATGGACTAGATGTACTACTACTTTATATACACTAGTGATGGGTTGTTCAAATATGAGTTGACTCTTGTACGAGCTAGCTCCCTCCTTATTCCTTGAGAGCTAGTCATTCATTTACGAGCCGACTCTTTTATCAACTGCGACTCCAAGAAAGAGCTAGCTCGTCACATCGACACTAGTTGCCCGGCTCCATGGCTAAATGGTTAGCGTGCTGGCCTTTGGTCACAGGGGTCCTGGGTTCGATTCCCGGCAGGGCTGGGAATTTTAACCAACATTGGTTAATTTCACTGGCAGGGGGTTGGGTGTATGTGTCATCTTCATCATCATTTCATCCTCATCACGACGCGCAGGTTGCCTACGGGTGTCAAAAGGCCTGTACCAGGCAAGCCGAACATGTCCTCGTAACTCGGGCCAGTACAGTATAGGGTTTTTAGGAGAGAAGTAGGTTTAAAACGTGATGAGAACAATCAAATCACAATTGGCAAGGACTTTGTTTTCGTCGCCATAAGACCTATCTGTGTCGGTGCGACGTAAAACAAATAGCAAAAAAAATACACTTTGTATCATTTTGCACTCGTACCGACTTGTACAGCGAGTGCACTTTCCAGCTGTGGTCAAGGTCGCGAATAACCGTAATTTTGGAAGTGTTAATGATATTTTTTCTCTTTCCAATTTGATTGTGATTAGTGATGGGCGGAATTAAATATAATGCATTGCAGAACTTGAGAATCGATAGGGCCTACTTACATTCAAAACCATATTCTCGAGTTCAGCATAACCTTTAAAAGTCGATGTAGGCCTAATTTACGCAGTACAAGATTTCCATAAACTATGAACAGTACCATATACTGGTGACCAAATTACAATGGAAGATAAAAAATGAAAGGGTTTCGCCATCATGTTGGGTGCTTTTGTATCTAATATGCTTTATTTTATTAGATTACAGATTTAAAAACTACTTGTGGCCGATTGTTGTTTGGTTTGGCGTTACGGGTATTAGCTTTTTCGAAGAGTTTAGCTGATCAAAGTTGCTGAACTGAAATAAGTTTTCAGAGGAAATTGACGAAGTTTCCATGGTAAAACTGAATGTAAAGTTTCGAGATTTTTAGTTGCGTACCAGTAATTAATGTTTGAAAAGGACCCACGGTCTAACTTGCCTGCCTCTCAACCGGAGGACCCGGGTTTGATTGCCGGCCCGGTCAGGCATTTTTACTTGGATATTAGGGCTGATTCCAGGTTCACTCATTCTACGATTACCTTTAATTGAGGAGCTATTTAATGGTGAGATGGCGACCCTGGTCTAGAGAGCCAGGAATAACGGCCGAGAGGATTCGTCACACTGACCATGCATCACCTCGTAATCTTCAGGCCTTCGGACTGAGCAACAATTGCCTTATCAACTTCAAGACAATTGGGTTTGATAATAAGAATTTTAGCTATGGGATTTCCTAAGTTAGCCTTTTTTTTTTTTCCTGGCTCAGTCCGGTGGTATTTGAAGGTGCTCAAATACGTCAGCCTCGTGTCGGTATATTTACTGGCACGTAAAAGAACTCCTGCGGGACTAAATTCCGGCACTTCGGCGTCTCCGAAAACCGCAAAAGTAGTTAGTGGGACGTAAAACCAATAACATTATTAATAACATTATTATTATTACTTTTTTTCATCTTTTAACGCACGCATTATTTAAGGCCCTTTTATTTATATATGCTGGTTCATTGATTCATAATATAAAGGATTCTCAAGGCGGAAGGCCCATTGGGGCTGTAGTTTGGTTCGGTTTAGGAGTGTTTGTAAGATTGTAAGTATACATATTTCATTTTAGTGATGTTTAGCCAAATTGTTGATGCATCATTCGTACCCGGATTCTCCGTTTTCCCGTGTTGTACGTTTTTTTCCGTGGTCCCTCCAAAAACGGAGAATCAAGGTTCCACTGTACAAGCTGCTCCTAAGAAAATGAATGAGCCGGAGACTAATAGGATATTGGCGTTGATTTCTTTGGTGTTCTGTTTGAGATAAGATAATTATTGAAGTGTGCACCAGTGTGTTTGTGTGAAGTTGTTTAAAAATGCCTCCTGTTTCGAGTAGGAGTGTTTAAAAAAGTCAGATTCCTCGAGTTATTAATAAGAATAAACCAAGAGGGTAAGAGAAAGAGAGGAGGAGGTGAATCCCTGTTTGAAATGCCAAATAAGAAGAGAAAATTTTAGAAACCAGTAGTAGGACCAGATGATTTCAACACTGGGGCCATAAGAAGAAGAAGAACTTCTAGTTAGTGGAGAAATGTATTACAGCTATTCCAAAGCTTCATTTGAAAATGGCGAAGGATTTAGGATTCGGGGAGAGAAAACAAGTTTAGGAACTATTTTTTAACAGAGCACAAACGTCGACATGATCGCTGTACAACACAGACGCTAGTGTTTGGCAGACTTAACTTGTGTGTTTTGGTAGATTAATGTCAGATGATCAAACTGATGTATGTTTCAAATTGATATGGTGTGTACTGTTCGCTGTGCGTCTTGGTGAAACTGGGAAAGACTTATGCTAGTGGTTTTATGTCGCACCGACACAGATAGGTCTTATGGCGACGATGGGATAGGAAAGGCCTAGGAGTTGTAAGGAAGCAGCCATGGCCTTAATTAGGGTACAGCCCCAACATTTGCCTGGTGTGAAAATGGAAAACCACGGAAAACCATCTTCAGGGCTGCCGACAGTGGGATTCGAACCCACTATCTCCCGGGTGCAAGCTCACAGCCGCACGCTCCTAACCGCACGGCCAAATCGTGCGGTAAAGACTTATGCGTACACCTGGTACAAATAGTATTATTTGCCAATATTGACCTATGGATCTGAATGTTGGACTTGAACTGAACAAAACAAATATCTGAGTGGATTACAAGTGACAGAGATGTGCTTTCTGCGAGGGATCACTACAATCAATCAATCAATCAATCAGTCACTACTGATCTGCATTTAGGGCAGTTGCCCAGGTGGCAGATTCCCTATCTGTTGTTTTCCTAGCCTTTTCTGTAATGATCGCAAAGAAATTGGAAAATTATTGAACATTTACCTTGGTAAGTTATTCCAATCCCTAACTTCCCTTCCTATAAACAAACATTTGCCCCAATTTGTCCTCTTGAATTCCACCTTTATCTTCATATTGTGATCTTTCCTACTTTTAAAGACACCACTCAAACTTATTCGTCTACAGATGTCCTCCCACGCCATCTCTCCATTGACAGCTCGGAACATACCACTTAAATACAAAGTATGTTACAAGTGTTATTTTTATAATATCCACCTATTCAATACAAACAGATCTTTTTTAAGAATTAAATATTATTATAAAATGTTAAGGGACATGTTTTGCCCATATTAAGGGCATCGTCAGCCTTGAACTCAAATCTATATGGTGAAAAATCAGGATCCTGATTGTTCTTACAAGTCATAAAAAGAGGATAGCAATGTACTTGTTAGTCTAAACATAAAAAATTATTAGAATGTCCTTGGTTAAAATCGTAGTAACAAGCTGCATGTCACAAGTTCACAAGATTATACTTTCTGGAGCGTTGAGTCAATGCGCCCAAAAACTTGTTGGGGGTAGAGCAATAAACAGCTCAATCTTTATAATGAAATAGAAATGTGTTTCCTTGATAACTCCTGTTGGAGGATAAGAAAGAGTAAAGCTGATAGACTGTGAAAGATGTTAATTTTTTATGTTAAGAAAAAACAACAGTCTTCTTAAGTAGCTGTTCAGCAGTCTATAGTCTTATTTAACTGGCTTGAAGGTGTGAAAGTCGAATGTGTTACGATAAGATAACAGTCTTCTTTAAGTAGTTGTAGGAGCAAGTATTCGGCTGTTTATAGTCGTATTTATCTTTCTTGAAGGAGCGAAAGTAGAAAGTATATTGACGTTGATAGAGTTTTTTGGTGTGAAGTCTGTAACAAGAGGAGAGTGAATGCTTAGGAAAGGTATTTTTGAAGAGAATGTGGGTTTTAAAAAAAAAACATGGAGAATGTATAAAACACTTACCCTTTCGTCTGTAAAGATGTAAATCAGTTATGGAAAGGTTAGTTGAAGAAAAACAACGTTTCGTGTTGTTCATTTATTTCTTTAACTGTTATGGTGCTAATCAGTTGCTATGGTAGCGTTGAATGACTGACACTTGTGCTTCTAGTACTATAGCGATGTGAGATTGGCGGAGGGGAGGGGGTAAGCGGCGCGTTAAGTTTATTTAAGTTTATGTGTTGTTGGTTGCGAGAGATTTGCGTGGTCGGACAGGGAGGGAGTCGTGTTGGGCTGCGGGAGAATTGCGGGGGCGGACATGGAGGGAGTCAAGTTAGTTAAAGTAGGTTCTAGAAGATGTTAATATTTTTAAGAATGTAGTTACATTTTGGATTTAGAGTTTGCAATAATTTGGGTAAAGTTTCGTATAATGGATTCTTGACTTCAATCAAATCATTGAGGTTTAGATTTTTGTTGTAGTATTGGTCCAAAAATATATAGATGGTTTCAAGTTAATTCATAAATTTTCCTTTGTCTACTCTTTTAATTATTGTGAGGTCTTGTTCTGTCGTTGTGATGTCCTGTTTCGTTCATACAGGAGCTCTAGCTGAAAATTTATTGTGCTTAAAGGCATTACAGTAAAATACCAGTATAACAAAATTTTGGGGACCTCTGAAATTAATTTGTTATACTGAAATTTTGTTATAGTGAAATAAGTCAATTCTTAAGAACTCACCTAGTATTATATCCGTTCGTTATTGTTTTTAGGGGCGGAACTATGAGGTCATCTGCCCTGTTATATCAGCTGCAGGATCTGTATAACTTCAAAATATCATTATAATAATAAGAGTTACAGTACTGGCAGATGTTTTCAGAAAATCTATTTTTACATTGTACCAGCAAGTCTACACACTGTTCCAGAACATAATTTTTTGAAAAAGTCTGTGATTTTCTTCTGAACAGATCCAGACACAAGCTTGTTCCAAATAGTTACCAACCACTGCACATGAATTTAAAACAGATTCTGGCACATCACTTCGTGACACAAGAAAATCTTGAAGGCTACATGCCATGTTCGTTGCCTGCTGAAGAGAAGCTCTGTCAATCACAATCATTTTGGGGGTTGACTTCCTCTTCCTCCTCATCGCATGGATCTCTATCATTCATAATGTCCTCCACAATTTCCTCATTGGTGATTTCTTTGTGGACTATTACATCACTATCTACATTGATGTAGTCGGTAAGACTTACCATAGATGGCACATCCAACGTTGTGCACAAACGTTTTCAATTCTCCTCGGTTTCCACATCATCCAACACTTCACTTTCTGCGATATCTTCTGAAAAAAACCACTCCAGCTTTTCTAAAGCAGTTTGTGATGATGTCTGCATTCAAGGATTTCCATGCACCATTAAACATCTGCATTGCTTCCAATATATTGATGAGTAATCGTTAGACAGTGGGTTCGAGCCCCACTGTCGGCAGCCCTGAAGATGGTGTTCCGTGGTTTCCCGTTTTCACACCAGGCAAATGCCGGGGCTGTACCTTAATTAAGGCTACGGCCGCTTCCTTCCACTTCCTAGGCCTTTCCTCCCCCATCGTCGCCATAAGACATATCTGTGTCGGTGCGACATAAAACAAAATAGCAAAAAAAAAAAAATATTGATGTTAATGTCTCTATTCGTGGCAACGTTGCACAGCATTCGACGGACTACATGAGCTCGATAATGCTGCTTTACTGCATGAATTATACCTTGATCCAGCGGCTGTGGAATTGAAGTTGTATTTGGAGGCAAAAATAAAACTTTTACATGCTCCAAATGGTGAGCGACACAATTATGAGAAGAGCAATTGACCAACAATAGAAGAATTCTCTTTTCGGCCTTCATCCGATGTTCCAAGTCCAACAACCACTCTTTGAATAGCACAGATATCATCCATGCCTTAGAGTTGTGGCTGTATTCACAGGGCAGATGTTGCACCCCCTTGAAGCACCTTGGCTTCCCAAATTTCCCAATTATGAGAGGCTTCAGTTTAATATTAGATTTATTAAACACACTGTGTACTTTTAACAAAGAATGGTTATAAGGTCCCTTGAAAGTTATCATCGTTTGCATAGAAATTCAGGGAATTTATCCTCTCCTTACAATCAATCAAGTGGTACTGAGGGCAATACAAGCTGCAGAGCATACAGGAACACTGGGTTAAAGCATGATGGTAACCTCGTTGGTGACAAATTCTGTGGTGAAAGCCATGCGCTGCAGTCCGCGTGAAGATATATCGGAGTTCAAAGTTGGACTCTTTCCATACATCTGTGTTCATTGCAGGAGTTTCATAGAAGTCTGGATCTATTGCTGCAAGCTTTTGCTGTCTTTGTTCGATGTGGGCCTCATATGCTGGGGTGGATTCTAGATTATTACTTATCATTATCTCCCTTATGAAAAAGTCCGTGTCTACCAGTTTGTACACTAACCGTGTCTGAACTGTTCTGTGTAGCCATAATGCTCTTTTCAAGTAGGTGGCTTTCACAGCTTCCAGTGTCTCCCCAGGTTGGCCATAGTGAGATGCATCCATATTTTGCTGATGGCATAGCAGGCTATTGGAGCTATCTTACCGTAATGTTAAAGAGAATGAGGGCGGTTCTTCCTGATAGTTTCTCACTGCTCTTTATTTCAAATATGGATTTGATCACTGCAGTGCATTGTTCCTCTATGTGTTTAGTAAACGTCTTCCCAGTTACTTGCAAGGTTAAGCCTAAATAACGATACGAGTTTACCAGCTCTAGTTTGTTATTGCCACACTCAAAGACATCTTCTGTAGAGATATTTCCTCCTCGCCTAAATTTCATAACTTTTGTTTTGCTGGTATTTATCTCTAGATCATTTCTCAGAGACCATTCGTTTAGCTTATTGAGTCCTTGTTGCAGGGATTTTCTGTTTTTTGATAGCAATATCATGTCATCAGCGTACAGGAACATTGCAATATCTTCCGAGGCCACCTCACTGATGACATTGTGAGTCAACAGATTAAAAAGCATTGGGCTGAGAGGGTCCCCTTGGAGTACGCTATTAGTCTGGGTTATAAGTCCAGACCGGCCTAATTTATCATTAACAGTAAGCCAGTTAGAACTTAGTATATCTTCCAATAAGTGCAATAGTGGATTCCCTGGTCCTAAGATAAAAGATAGTTTCCTAAATAGAATGGTTCTGTTAACTCCACCAAATGCTTTAGTATAATCCACGAAGATAGCGTAAACGAAGAGAGGCTTCAGTTTGTCCGCCCCTGTGGAATTGATGCACAAAAGAGCCGTGATACGTTCTTTTGAACGTTTTTCCCCCAAAACACTTATTTCCCTTCAAACCAAGGGTTTTGTTCGGCATTAGTTTATAAAATAACGCAGTTTCGTCTGCATTATAAATGTCTGCCGGCGAATATTCTTTCAAGGCATCCTTTAGAGTCCCCAGCCGCCATGAAGACACAACAACTTCCTTTGGGGCATCGTTAGCTTCACCATTTATAATTTTGTGGGATATGCCATATCTCTCCCGGAACCTATGAAGCCAACCAGCACTACCCATAAACTCAGGTGACCCAAGCGAACGTGCGAAAGATCGCGCACGCTCACATAACAGTGGGCCATTTATTAGAATGTTTTTACTCCGCATTTCCACAAACCACGTATAGACGGCTTGGTCCACCTCCTTGTAGTCGGCTGTCCTGATCTGCTTATGCTGTGGACCTAGGGCATCAGCATCAATGTTTTCCTCTATCTTACTTTTCTGTTTTTTAAAAAGTAGAAAGTGTTGACGGGCTAATGCCATGCTTCTTCGCTACATCTCCTTTCTTTCTGCCTTTCTTTACTTCCGCAAGTATTTTACGTTTTTCACTCAACGAAAACTGCTGTCGCTTCTGCTTATTCATTTGCAATGATGTGTACTTATTTATTTAACGAAATGCACACGAACTTTGCAAGTTTAATGATATAACCTTAACAGCAAGAAGTAGTAGTTCTCCAAGAGAGAAAGAGAAAACAAGCAGAAATCAGCCTGGACTTTTATTCATCTGATGCTATGATTGACCGCAGCTGGACCGGTCCAAATAATGACATGAGAAGTCAAAGAGAATGTGAAAAGTGCTTTGAATAGGCTTTGCAAATTAAATACGAAGAAGAAACATGCAATGCATGATGCGACGAAACCGTCGTGTTCATTGGTGGATTACAAACATCGCGATCCTACTCAGCCAATAGTGTGACGTCTTACATTGGTTGATGGGCGAAGCCTATTGGTTGCGCAAAGCCTAGCGTTCATTGGTGGATTGCAAACTTGGCGCTCCTACTCAGCTAATAGAGTGACGTCTTACATTGGATGACGGGCGAAGCATATTTATTTATTTAAAAGCGCACAAATGTGTATTAAAAGAAAAATTACATTATTCTTTCGCATATTCTAGTGAAGATTTTGTTCTCGTGTTTCACTTGCTGAAGTGATAGCGATCGCAGTGTTTATCACACATTGTAGACACACGATGTAGGGACAGTTCATGAAAGTCTGATCGCCGGCATAGATGATGGTGAAACCCATGTACCGCCAGCCTATTCAAAGCACTTCTCATGTCATTATTTGGACCGGTCCAGTTGCAGTCAATCATAGCATCAGCTGAATAAAAATCCAGGCTGATTTTTGCTTGTTTTGTCTTTCTCTCTTGGAGAACTACTTCTTCTTGCTGCGTAAGTGAAAGCTGAGATTTATAACGTGTAACATACCACTTAATCGAACAGCTCGTCTCCTTTCTTCCCAGCCCAAACTTTGCAACATTTTTGTAACGCTACTCTTTTGTCGGAAATCACCCAGAACAAATCGAGCTGCTTTTCTTTAGATATTTTCCAGTTCTTGAATCAAGTAATCCTGGTGAGGATACACCGGAACCATACTCTAGTTGGGGTCTTACCAGAGACTTATATGCCCTCTCCTTTACATCCTTACTACAACCCCTAAATACCTTCATAACCATGTGCAGAGATCTGTACCCTTTATTAACAATCATACTAATGTGATTACCCCAATGAAGGTCTTTTCTTATATTAACACCTAGGTACTTACAATGATCCCCAAAAGGAACTTTCATCCCATCAACGCAGTAATTAAAACTGAGTGGACTTTTCCTATTTGTGAAACTCACAACCTGATTTTTAACCCCATTTATCATCATACCATAGCCCACCGTCCATCTCACAACACTATCGAGGTCACCCTGCAGCTGCTCACAATCTTGTAACTTATTTATTACTCTGTACAGAACAACATCATCTGCAAACAGCCTTATATCTGATTCCACTTCTTTACACATATCATTGATATATATAATAAAACATAAAGGTCCAATAATACTGCCTTGAGGAATTCCCCTCTTAATTATTACAGGGTCAGATAAAGCTTCGCCTACTCTAATTCTCTGAGTTTAATTTCTAGAAACATAGCCACCCATTCAGTCACTCCTTTTTCTAGTTCAGTAGCACTCATTTTTGCCAGTAGTCTTCCATGATCTACCCTATCAAATGCCTTAGATAGGTTAATCACTGTACAGTCCATTTGGCCTCCTTAATCCAGGATATCTGCTATATCTTGCTGAAATCCTACAAGCTGAGCTTCAGTGGAATAACCTTTCCTAAACCCAAACTGCCTTCTGTCAAACCAGTTATTAATTTTGCAAACATGTCTAATATAGTCAGAAAGAATGCTTTCCCAAAGCTTACATGCAATGCATGTCAAACTGACTGGCCTGTAATTTTCATCTTTATGTCTATCACCCTTTCCTTTATACACAGGGGCTACTATAGCAACTCTCCATTCATTTGGTATAGCTCCTTCAACCAAACAATAATCAAATAAGTATTTCAGATATGGTACTATATCCCAACCCATTGCCTTTAGTATATTCAATTCCAGCTGCTTTTCTAGTTTTCAACTTTTGTATCTTACTGTAAATGTCATTGTTATCATAAGTAAATTTTAATACTACTTTAGTATTACTCACCTCCCCTATCTGGACATTATCCTTGTAACCAACAATCTTTACATACTGCTGACTGAATACTTCTGCCTTTTGAAGATCTTCGCATACACACTCCCCTTGTTCATTTTGATTCCTGGAATGTCCTCCTTTGAACCTGTTTCTGCCTTAAAGTGCCTATACATACCCTTCCATTTTTCACTAAAATTTGTTTGACCACCAATTATGCTTGCCATCATGTTATCCTTAGCTGACTTCTTTGCTATATTCAATTTCCTAGTAAATTCCTTCAATTTCTCCTTACTTCCATAACCATTTCTAACTCTATTTCGTTCCAACCTGCACCTCCTTCTTAATCTCTTTACTTTGGGTAAAATGAGTCGGGACAAGATAAGAAATGAAATGCTACAGATCAACCTGCTAAAAGAAACTATAGAGAGAAATAGGCTTTATGGTCTCAAGGCTCTTTATATATCACCATTCTCACATACCACAGTCAAGGGTCACCTAACCATAAGCAAAAATAAGATTATACCTGAGTGAAAATCAATAAATGTCATTATTTAGAAATTATCAGCAAAATTATTCGCACTGCCATACAGTTTGCATCCACCAAGACACTAATTTCCCGGATATCTGCATCTGTGCAGGGCTCTATTCATAGCAGCGTCAGATTTTTTTTTGTTTATTGAGCTTGTTATCTTCATAAAATTTATATTTAAAAATTGCTGCACTATTACAGTAATTAATACTCATTTCTATTTTGAGGATAGTGTAATCTTTCTAAATATTCCAGAAGTTATTACAATCATTGCTTTTCCTAGTATTGAAGAAATTTTCAAAAACCCTTCAAAATCTTACGATTTCTGGAGGGTAGCACATTAAAATGTGACTTTCCAATATGTTAACTGGTTAACTGCTTGAAGCTGGGCAATTAACCTAAGTAACAGTTTAACAGATCGTTAGCCTCAACCAATGTTGGTTAAATACTAATTTGGTTAAGTTAACTGTTAAATTATTTAACATGCATTTAAATGTTAACTGAGGTTGAATAAACTGGGAGTGAATATAATTAATTTCAGAAACTTATTTATTTAGCGTATGATGAATACAATATTATTTACAATATATACAACTACCATCTCAAGCTCGTAACTAAAGTTCCATGTCAAAATTTAATAGCCAGAGAAGAGCTTCGTTTGAGACACAGTTTAAGTCCTCAATAGAGCCTCTGTAACTACGCAAAGGACACTCAAATGCAAGGTGTTCCACTGTCTGTTCCCCTTGTCCGCAGTCACATTGCGGTGATGTCTTCCATCCCCATTTGAAGAGAGTGGCTCCACATCTACCTTGGCCGGTCCTAATTCGATTTAGCATCCTCCCCTGCCGTCTGGGAAGAGAAAAACCATCTGGGCACTTGCATGGGTTCTCAATGATGTGGTCAAGGAAAATGGAGAAGAATCATACCTAGAGGCCCTTCTCAGGGCCCTCAAGTTCGTAACATTGGCCCTTCAATGAAAATTTGCCAGCTTAACATCGAGGGCATAAGCAGAGCAAAGTGTGAACACCTAGCAAAGATTCTCAAAGAACACCAGACTCATATTTCAGAAACTGATTACTGTAAACAAAAATTATCTACTCTAATCGGAGTTATATCACTACTGACTGCTTTATTTTTGAACATATTCATATATTTTTTGCTCATCATCATTTAACTGTCTCCAGTTTCCTGGGTGCGATGCAAGAGCGCACTCTACTTAAGAGTAAGCAGGTGCACTTCTTCTTCAACTTTACACAATTCCACTCCTCTGGGTCATCTTTTATTTGGGACATTCATCGTGTCCTTGGTCTGTCCCTCCAGACCTTTTTCAAACCATTTTCATGTTACCCTCTTCCGATCCATCCTCTTCAAGTGGCCTAACATCACAATCTTGATGTTACTAGAATTTCATTGAGTGGTTTCACTTGGATGTCTTTGCAGACCTTTTCATTCTGGATCTTATCTCATCTCGTTTTCTTCTGCAGCATTGACCTCAGGAATTTCATTTCCGCAGCCTCGAGTCTGCTGTTATTCCTTCTGTTGATGGTGCAAGTTTCCAGACCTATGTTGTTATTGGTACAAAGTAGGCCTGATACAAAGATGGGGTTAACATAGTTTGACAACAGTACTATGGGTTTTTATGATTAGTTGTTATAGTTCAATATAATTGGTCCATTAGAATGTTTACATAAATGGAATCGAATGCATATTTGTACTGTGTGCTTTATGAGTGAATTGCGTGATGTTTTGATAGTAATATCTGGCAATTTTGTAGGCTGCTGCTGTTGTTAGAGCTGTCTTGAAATCCTGAATATTATTAAGAAAGCATTCTCTTCTTGTCGCGTGTCGTTTCAGGTTAGGTTGGTGACTATTATGAGATGAAGTGCGTTTTAAATGTCATATGTCCTGATTGAGTTGCACGTTAGTTGTACCGTGGAGGCATTCGTGTTGTAAAATAATGTATGTGAGATGTTGAGACCGTGCACTCTGTGTGGCTGCCTGTTGAGATCTCAACAACTATAATAACTAAATATAACAACCCATAGTACTGTTGTCAAACTATGTTAACCCCATTTTACGTCTGAAGAATGTGCTTATAGCACCACATATTAGTACTTTTAATGTAAAGTATTTTAACAGGTATCTCATACCAGTATTTTAGTCCTAAGGGTTCATTTTAACAAGATTTTTACATGCCTGCACCTAACAAAACTAACAGTGTCAAGGTACAACTCTATTTTAAGACTTAAAACAAGAATAGAAGGTGCTACAAACTTGTATTTTAGTATTAAGGATCCATGTCAACACGGTACTATATACCAATATTTTAGTCATAAGAATCCAAATCAACAAGGTCCTTCTACATTGTTCATTTGACTGAACTATAAAAGTGAACAAGAAAACCTTATAAACCACTACATAAAATGTAATTAGGATACTGACAGTCCAATAGTACATCTTGAAGACCCTACATTGGACTTAATATTATCAATGTGTACAAATGCAAAAATAATTTTACTTCATATTGTGTAATATAAATTGTAAAGTGATAACATGTAGAACAGCATCTACCTCCCAGAAAATGTACGTACTTTACTATGTTAGTAATCAATTCACTAGCATTATGTCAAATTGATTAATTATATTCAATGCAATACTTTTGACACTATATGCAGGTGAACACAGGACCTATATACATAACAGCTCAAATAGAGTAGGCCTATAAATCTCATATAACACATATTTCCAAACTAAGATGTACCTACCAACATTCTAATGACAATTGAATTTAACTTAAACATTAATCATTATATGTGATGTTTTTGTAGATATTTTTGTGTATGTCAACTGAAGATGATCCCTTAGGGGTCGAAACCGGTCTTGACCTTATTTACCAGTTTGGAAGTAAATAAATTAGTGTATTGGTAAGGTGGTGACTCATATTATTTTTGTACAGTAATATCTCGTAACTCGGGCTAGTAGAGGGTTTTTGGGAGAGAAGTAGGTTTAAAACGTGATGAGAACAATCAAATCACAATTGTTTTACTTACCAATGTACCTAACAAATAATAATCTTAATATTGATTTTTTATGTCCCCACTTGCTTTCAACTATTATCAGAGAAGCCAAACAAAACATACTAGGGTGTGCATTAATAAAAAATGGGAGACAACAAACATACGAAATTAAACGTTATGATAATAAAATGCGTTTGCCACACCTGTATATATCTTGATTTACTAGTTTCATTTCCGTATTGATAGTTACTTATGTATAGACAAGAAAAGGTTCCACCTTATCAATACAATTTTATTACCGTAAGAGTTAGCTTACAGGACCGGTTTCGACTTTAAATAGTCATCATCAGCTGTACATGCATACCTTTACATATGTGTCAAGCATTAGTTAGTATGCCTTTTTCTAAATTTGGCCACTTAGACATGATGCTTCCCCATGGCATCTCCCTTTAGAAAAAGGCATACTAACTAATGCTTGACACATATGTAAAGGTATGCATGTACAGCTGATAATGACTATTTAAATCGAAACCGGTCCTGTAAGCTAACTCTTATGGTAATAAAATTGTATTCATAAGGTGGAACCTTTTCTTGTCTATACACACCTGTATATATCCATAAATGCGACAAACCTTCCTGTTATTTATTTTTATTCCTCCCATAATGGAACTTTTGGCACTGTCTGGGCGATACCATACCTAACCTAAACAATGCGGTCTCTCTTATCTCATTTACAGCTGTTTAGGTAAATCCTGATGTGATAAATGTAGAGAACACCTAGCTCGATAGCTGCAGTCGCTTAAGTGCGGCCAGTATCCAGTATTCGGGAGATAGTGGGTTCGAACCCCACTGTCGGCAGCCCTGAAGATGGTTTTTCGTGGTTTCCCATTTTCACACCAGGCAAATGCTGGGGCTGTACCTTAATTAAGGCCACGGACGCTTCATTCCATTTCCCAGGCCTTTCCTGTCCCATCGTCGCCATAAGACCTATCTGTGTCGGTGCGACGTAAAGCAAATAGCAAAAAAAAAAAAAAAGGTAGAGAACAAGCGTGAAATATACTTAAAAATAAAGGTCTGGCTTGCAACAGCCGCAGTTATCAAAAGAATGCTTCCAGTCAGCAGGGAAGTTAACGACGCAACACAATTAAAATGAAAGCAGTGATCAGGTTTACTGTGTAGTAGGCCTACTGCTCAACTGATGGAGACAAATGACTGGCCATTGAGTTATTTTGTATCAATATTGCATAAAATGATAATACGATACCCTTATCCCTTTTCTGTACGGGGTTGAGTATGAAGTGAGACAAATCTTCGTAGTGAGTTTTTACGACCACGTGCCCTTCCTGACATCGACCTCATCAGAAGGAATTAATGAGATGAAATGAATGACGTGATATGAATACTTAAACAGATTATATTTACTTTGTATGTAGGCCTAAAAGTTGTGTTCATCATTTATTGAATTTTTACATTTAGAAATACTGCCTTCCAACGAAAATAGCCAGTATAACTCAAATAAATTTGTAGGTTTGTTAAAGAACAGTGTAGAATGTTTACATGTACAATTTATAGCTCTTTATAGCCTAGAAGTCATGCGTTCACTGCACAGAATTTGAGGTTATCACATATTGGACACACACACACACACACACACCCCTCCTTTTTACTCTTTTTGGCTGTAAAAGTTGGGGAAAAGGGGGTTTAATTTGCGAGTAAATACGGGAGTTCCTCATCACTTGTCGTATGTCTGTCTCTTTCCATACAACCACCGTTCCATCCTCATTTTCTATACCATTCACTGATACATATGGTTTTCTTCTATTTTTCATAATGCTGTGTAAGAGCTTCTTGTTGTTTTTGCTGTCCTTTTCTAATTTGGCATTGAAATCCAACCAACATTTTTCTTTTTCCGATTTGATTAATCTCTGAACTTTAAGTTTCAAGTCTCTGTACTACTATTCTAATTCTCTCAGTCTTGATTTCAATTTTTCTTACACCCTTCTGGTTCTCCTTGTCTTTCTCTTTCCTAGCCATATTCCTTTCCTGTATCGCTTTCAGGATAGTGGCATTCCTCCAGGGGGTTTGTTTCTCCTTTACTTTGGTGCTTGTTTTACCAACTATATCGAATGTAGTGCCCACAATTATTTCCTTAAACCTGTTCCACTCTTCTTGGCCTGGTCTTAATTCATCATGTGGAAGGTTGTCTTTGATTTGCTGCTGTTATGCTTCCTTTTTCTTAGCGTATGCTGGATCCCAAACCTTTATCTTTGGTGTACGCTCTGGTTTTGCGCTTCCCATTGGAATGTTTCACAAAGTGGCAGTTAGTAGCTGACAGTGACTATGGAGGCTTTCACTTGGGAAGACTACATTTGTGATGAAAGTTTCAGATTCTTTGTCAGATATAATATAGTATATTAGAGATTTCAGGTTTCCGTCCCAGCTGTACCTTGTGATTTTATGGCTCAGTTTTTTCTTGAAATAAGTATTTTTAATAAGGAGGTTATTCCTCAGGCAAGAATCTAAGAGGGGTTCTTCTGTATTCCTGTTTCCAAACCCATTGGGGCCAATCATATTTTTATATCCCTGTCCATCAGCACCAACTGGGGCATTAAGCTCTCCCATCAATATTACCTTGTCCTCTTCTACATGTTCTTCCCCGTCGTCATAGAAGGCATCTTTCTCCTTTTGAATGCAACCAGGCTGTGGTGCATACACCTGAAAAATGGTCAAGATGATCTTATTTGTTTTCCATCGTAACTTCATTATCCTCTCACTGACATATTCTATGTCTGAATCTGCGTCTACATGTTTACTTAAGAGAAATGCTACACCATTACGTGCTTCATTTGTATTGCCATGCCAGTGGAGAGTGTAACCTTGCGAGGAGATTTTACACCTTTCCCTTTCCACTTCGTTTCACTCAACTCTAGGACCTCTATCTTTCTTCTTTCCATGAGATCAATGAGCTCTTCACACTTAGCAGTCAGGGTCATGATTTTCAAAGACCCAATTCGTTTCTCATTCTGCCTCATAGTGTTTTTTCTCTTGGAATGGCTCTGTTTAACATCAGGCTGCTGACCATCATTCCCAGCTGAGCCATGCAGCGATGAAGTCACATTTGGGATTTTATTATGGAATCCGAGGCTCTTTTTAGTTTTGAAAGCAGTTCCATTGTTTCTCCTTGCTGGCCTACTAAGCCTAACGCTAGAGACGATGTTTCTGTCGGGGTGTTCTCCCTTAGCCTTTGATAATCTCCTATCCAACCTGCAAGGCAGCAGGTTGTACTCGTATTAATCCCCAAGTACAAGGCTGCCCCTTACACCATCTCCACCATACCGAAGTCCAACTACTCCGCTGTAGATGCCGTTGAGTTCTTCACTCCTAACCCTGAGCTAGGACCCTTACCAGATGTTACACACCAGGTCAGTGTGCTCTGGGACTCAAATAGGCAGGGGCGCCACTGCTTGAGTAGAGCTGCCTCAAAGAGGGTCCCTACCTGCTATAATTTAATAATAATATCCGCACCTCCAATTGAAGGGTTCCAATATATAGTCACAAACTATGAAAATGCATTTTTATGGGAGAGTGTTTTTAAATTTTTTTCATCATCATCATCATCATCATCATTTCCTTGCTCAATTTCCTAAAATCAGTATTGTCCATATTTGGAGGGTTCTTTAGCTTGGACCATGCAGATCTCTGTTGTTTAGACTACTGTAATGTTAGTAATCGCCATCGTCGGCTGATACTCGTATCTGAGTTTTTGTTTCACTCCTACAGGTCCGTAATTAAGCACTAAGAGTTAATATACTGTGAATTTTAGTAGTGCTGTATGACAATATACAGGACTTATGATTACATCTGATGCACTTTACTCCCTCTCTTTTTGTGGGCATGTATAAAAGTTCTCTGTCTTCATTTGTATTACTACAAATGGTAGTTTTTGGGAGACCACACTTTATATTTATATACCTTTTTCTAACTTTGGTTTATTTAGAACAGTTTGTTTCATTTTCTCTTAATTTTGGAGTATCCTGTCAGGAAACAAAATTTAGGTACATTCATATTTAACAGATATACAGTAGAAGTCCGTTATAGCGAGAATTCACACCAGCGGAAAATTTACTCGCTATAACGGATTGTCGCTATATCCTATTTTTGTATAAAAGTCGCAAAACCCCCATACACATTAAAATAGGTATGAAACGGCAATCAGTTTGTTCAAAACTTGCGTTTCTGCTGATGATATCCACACTACGACTTACTTATTTGTTATTTTTCGTAATCCTATACTACGTGAAAGTGTGTGTTTAATTTCATTCTGAAAAAAATGACATTTTCATATTTCTCCGAATTCACGACGAACTCTACTTTTTCCTTCAAAAAATTTAAATCAGGCTCAAGAAGTGCTTTGTAAAATCATATAAATGCCTTTGTACAGTAGCCTACGCATTTATACACTATTTTTAGACGCCGAACATTTCGTTATGTCGCATTTTTTTGCGGCTGCACAATTATTCTTTATTTCCGTGGGTTTAATGAGCATTAACTTAAAATTGGCATCATAATACCGAAGAGAACCCGTTGAAAATTTGCCGGCAATACCTATTCCGTGCTTCTCTACAATACGGTGATCCATCAGGAAAATATTCTTGCTGTCTATGAAAACTGTTGCGGTACTTTTATTCAGCGCCAGATATAACCGGCTACCGCTACACGCACATCTCGCTTGCCGGGTTCAGCCAACTTCAGAGGCTAGCGTGTATAGGCCTAATCGCGGACCTTGAAGGTCAGCGGACGAGTTTACTGTGCCACAGCATGGCCTTTTCGGCCTTGCGTTTTTCGTGCACATGCCTCACAATTTCATTTTCGACTTCTTTAAAGCGTCCTTGTTGCGGACTACTGAATGCATATTTTGTATCTTTGTCTTCGCACTGACGCCAGATATTGGCTTTAGTTAGGCCTATGCCATATTTTCTTGCGGCTGCACAATTATTCTACATTTCCGAGTGTTTAATAACCATTAACTTAAAATCGGCATAATATTGACGTGAACCTGCTGAAAATTTGCCGGCAATGCTTGTTCCACGTATCTTTACTACTATCCATCACGAAAATATTCTTGTTGTCTATGAAGCTTAATTTTACTAAGAGTCAGGTATAGTAGACGCATTATAACTCTGCCACTGAGTAGCTGTGGCCTTTCTAAGAATTCGAAGGCTCGCATGTTTTGATACCATTCTGCAGATTTGAGAAACGGTCTTGTAGAGGCTAATAGAATGTAATTCTCTCTTCACTATTTCCCGAGATCCAGTGACTTTACGCACAGGCACTGTACAACCAGTTGTCACGGCTAGCGATGTATAATAAAGAGACGGTCGTTTTAATGTCAACGAATTTTGTGTGTCAGTGCGCGTGCGGGGGTGAAAAGAAGCAGCGTGGTTACCGCGAGAGTTGCCAGTGGTATTCATTACTGTTAGGCTGTGAATGCAAGACGACCCTTGATTTTTCGCATGAGATTCTGAGGAAAAAACGTCGTCTTGGATTCAGAGAAATACGGTATCACTCCAGAGTTTTCTTCTGTGTGATGAAAACACATTTGAAACGCATGTAGAGAAATTTACATGTGAATAGCCTTTCGGAAATTTAACTAGTGAATATGAACTATCCTCTGAAATCAGTGATGTACTCTGCCATATTGTAACCGTCCAGGTTTCTCCAGCCATACTTTTACACGATATCACTCTATATCAAGATTATCCGCCATCGGCAATTATTTATATGACATATTTATTTTAACTTCAATCATTTGTAAATAAGGTTTTTGGAATCATATTGTATATATTACATACCTGCCAACTTTCCCGATTTAGGCGGAAGACTCCCGATTTTCGACAGTTTTTTCCACCTCCCGATTATTCTATTATTTCTCCCGATTTTAGCTTAATTTTTGGTGAACTTCAAACATTTATTTTCAAATCCCGCCGTTTCAGCTTTTTTATGCCAGTGGCCAGAAGTCCTTCACTCATTGGCCGCTTTCAAACGAAACATCGACGTTTTTGAATGCGAGAAATGTTTGCGAATGTACGATGTTTATTGAAACCTTTATATCGCGACGCGTGTATCGATTGTCAATGTCTCGTTCTCGCGTTCTATGTTGGTGTTCATTCACATCAGTCTAGTCGATTCCATTCTCTTTGGTCGATTCTAGAGACTCGTCGCTAGATATTGAGTGTTTCGTAGTAATTTAGTGACAGAATTTCAATGGTAACTACTACAACTACTAGTGACTTTTCTAGAGATTTTACGAGCCATTTGGAGACAATTCAGACTAATTTTTATTTATCTCAATATAAATAAAACGAGAGTTTTGTCCGTACATTGCTGAGAATTTAAAAAGAATGATATTTGCGTACCGGTCACGACCATCCATAGTAACAAGGGGATATGCACATTTTAATTTTCCGTTATTTCTGTCTGTCTCTGTCTGTCTGTCTGTCTGTCTGTCTGTCTGTCTGTCTGTCTGTCTGTCTGTCTGTCTGTCTGTCTGTCTGTCTGTCTGTCTGTCTGTCTGTCTGGCTGTCTGTCTGTCTGTCTGTCTGTCTGTATGTGCGTACGCACGCTCATCACGAGAAAACGGCTGAAGAGAATTTAATGAAAATCGGTATATAACGTCGGGGAATAAGTCGCTACAATCTAGGTCATAAATAATTTTATTCACGCTGAGTGAAATGGTAGTTTAGGGGAAGGCCTAAAATTTAATTCTCAAATATTTATGTTATTATTGGCCCTATCGATAAATACTACATAACTAAAGTTATATATTATAAAATTTCCTATCATTTACGTCTTACACATTTTTACCGTACCGGCTGTGATGATAGAGATATTCATGGATTCGGATTTTTTTGCTAAGTCCATATCAGTGCCGGGATACGTGAAAATGGGTGAACAGAATTTTATATAAAGTCGCGGAATAAGGAACTACAGTCTACGCTATACATAATTTTATTCACTCTGTTCAAAATGGTAGTTTAGGGGAAGGTGCCAAAAATTTAATTTTTAATTACCTATCTTACTGGTCATATTGAAAAGTACTACATAACAAAAGTTACAGAGAATACAATTTCCGATTATTTATGTGTTATTAAGTTTTACCATACCGACTACAATAATATTGGTGGTGATGGTGATTAAATTGTGAAGATAATAAGAATGAGAAAAAAGTCATGAAGGAACAATTGCTTAAATAACACAAGAGGTTGTCATGAAAGAAAGGAGGACTCACTTGACATTAGATGCTCTAAATCGCAGATTTGGAAGAAAACTAAGTGTGAAGGCCTCCTATATAGAAAGCTCATAAAATTGATCAGCAATAACATTACATTGGCCATTGTTTGTTGTGATGTGCTTTGTGTGTTCTGCTGCCATTTATCTCCGATAGATAGGATTACTGCTGCGTATTGAGTATAACAGCCTGCCTGAATATTGGCGGGAAGTATCTGGGGAGTGGGGAGTTAGATCTCTCTCTTCTTTAGCATGCCATTCCTCTGGTTCATAAATTTTCTGATACTACTGATACGTAACACACTGGATCAGCATAGTATTCCAGCTATTCAATCCCTCCTCTGAGGCAGTGATTGGAATGAGCAGTGTGCACACTTAAACGGAATAATTACACAGGAGTATTCGCGGCTGTCTGCAGCCTGGTCATTCTAGCTCTGAAACTTTTGAACTGTTAGATCGACACCGTAGTACATTTCGCTAAAAGTGAGAAAATGTGCTGTTTTCATTTTATTGAATATTTCATATGATAACATTGCTTTTTATCTCAACATTCATACTGGCGTCATTGTAATGACCTATGTTGACTTTAGTTGGGAAAACTATAAGGACGGTCTTTCTGAGAATTCCGTAGCAAAGCACGGGTTCATCAGCTAGTTATTTGATCCAAATAGCATTGCGCTTTGCATAATCGCACGGGCACTTGGTGCAATATATTAATCAATGCATTTGCTAAGTAGCCTAATGGCATCTAAGTGCATGACAGATTCACACATGCGTTCATACTATTTTCAACAGGCTTATCATCTCACCGATCATCTCACTCACATACTTTCTGTGAGGGAATAGAGGTGTGTAATTTTTAGCCTTCAAGCCTCGTATAGCTACAATCGGGCTTTGAGACAATAAGTATTATAAATATATTGTAGTACTGTATTGTGCAAGACATGTAGAATAAGCAGTTTTGATCAATTGTATCTCCTGATTTCTCCTGATTTTTCCTGATTTTCATATCAAAATCTCCTGATTTTTGGTTTTGTAAAGTTGGCAGGTATGATATTAGAACATCATTTATTATTTAAATTATTATATTACGTAGGATAGGAATTCATTATGTATTGTAAATATGGTCAGTGTTGAGACAGAGTTGTCATTTCATCTCATACTTGTGTGCACGGAAAAGTTATTCTTGAAGCGGGGAAGTTGGATGAGTCACTTGGTTAAACTCATGAGCAAAAGGCACTACACAGCTACCTGCGTGCAAGGCTAGCAAGCCAGCATACTACATCATCGCCACCGCCTACTGGTTACTTGTGAAAAAAGAAGAGGGAGATGATAATGCGATCTACGAATCAGATGCTTTGTTGTATAGATTTTTGGTATTGAGCTATTACCAAGAGTGGGGAGAGCCCAGTGATATATTATCTAGTGCGGAGCAACCCTTAACGACACATCACTACGAGAACGCCAACTACTTTATTATTTTTGAGACAGTGAGTGGTCGCTTCGAGACATAGTTATTTTCGTACAGTGTGTTGTCGCTTTGACACAGTACTTGGCTGCTGTGATGTTGTCGGATCAGGGTGAGACGAAACAAACTTACGGCTTGTGAGATATTCAGTAATTATTCTGGACGAAGAACTACGTTTAGTTCAAGTCCATGGCGTTTGGTACAAGTCTGTACTGTATCAGAATAGCTAAGTTGGATTGAGATTTCTGCTATCATGGAAAAATTCATATCTCTGAATTTTCTCCTCCTACGATCAACACTGATCAATTTTCACAAGTATAGAGCCAATGTCTAATTTAAAGATTAGGCAATTAGGGAGTGCTAGTCCAGATAGCCCAAATCACATCACAGAAGGAAGGAAGGAAGGAAGGAAGGATGTCCATGCAGCCAATTCTACAACGAGAAGAGGGGAACAAGTAACCACGGAATATAGATGACCTCAATGGAAGCTGCAATTGGTGAGCTTCAATTAGATAAAGCAAGCAACAGTTAATTTTAGTAACGTAAATTCTTAAATCCCTCCACGCTTAAAGGAACTTTTCCGATTCATCTCATTTTTTGTATAATAAATTCATTTGTATTTTATATTGCGTTAATTTTCTTTCTCAAGCGATACTTGATGGTTAATTATTTAAAATCCTACCCCTGTGATTTAAGTATAAGGATGCTAGTAAATATAAATTTTGCTTTACAGTTTTGTTTAAAACTGTATCGCTGGCGCCCAAACATTACATAGAGAAATGGGAAACCATGGAATGTTAATAGATTCTATTTGCGTGGCAATTTGCGGGTATATTTATATTCATATGTCCCCAGGTAATAACTCTCGTCTCCTCTAATGAGAAGCTTAGGACAGCGAACAGTTACAATATCTTGAGGTGTATCACATACGGTACTTACTTAATTTCAGTATATAACATTAAAATTAAGAGATTGTTTATTTCAGCCGTTATTTTTAACGAGTTAACAACTGCTATCGGCCACGTTATTTATGCATTTACAGTATTATGAAAACTTGTTATTCTCTTTCATTTTGAATTTTCTTTAGAGAATAGCAGTCGTTGGGTATTACTAATAGACTCCAGCATCGCCTTCGAATGTCGACGAGAGAGCTTGCAAATGTACGTAGTGAGAAAACTATACAGTACCAAAGATGATCGATTGCATTTTGTGGCAAACATTTTGGTTTTCTTATTCAAACAGCGTCACCTACCCTAACTTAACCGTACTATACATATGATGAAAACATACTTCAAGCGGCACTAGATAAATTATAAACTTCTCGCTATAAATTTACATGATAATAACATTTCCGTAATTTAACCAAAAGCGAGAAAATGTAAACTAACCTGTGAAATCAATCTTGCACTCTGCCATATCTTGAGGTGTATCCCATTTTCACTTAATTGTAGTATTTAGCATTAAAATTAAGCAATCGTTTAGTCAGCCTTTGTTTTTAATGATTTAAGACCTGTTATCGGACATGTTATTTACGCATTTATTGCGAAAATATGTTCTGTTTCATTTCGAATTTTCTTTACGGAACAGCAGTCGACGGGTATTACTAATAGACTCCGACATCACCTTCGAGTCTACGAGAGAACTCACTAGTGGACATAGCGAGGAAACGACACCAAAGGTAATCGATTGCATGCATCATAATCACTGAGGTGCATAATTTTCAATAGCGGAAAAATTTGCGCGCGCACGCTTAATCGCTTGTAATAACGAATGCATCAGTGATAGGGCTCTCGCTGTAACCGAAGGATAATACACAGTTCACTATAGGAATTTTGAAGGGACAGCAAAATATTGTCGGTATAGCGAGATTCTCGTTATAAGCCGTACTCGCTATAGCGGACTTCTACTGTATTCACAAGCCACAACATTAAAATATGTTTCTCATATCTTGTGTACAACACTGGAACAGCAATGAATTTATAGCTTAAACTTGCAGAATATGAGTCAATAATTATTAAGAATTAATATTTTAAAGCACTTTATTGAAGCACTAATATATTTTTTAGACATGGTTATAAGCCAGTGGAGGCTAGGTTAACCAAAATAAATCCAGAATTACCCTACCTGTTTAGATTCTCAGTCTGATTCACTTTGTTTAGGATTCCACAAACTTTCACTGTCAGTAAAATTACCATTATCAGTTTCAAGCTTGATCATAATCTAAATTTTCATTTTCATGAGAAGGAATCAAAAGTCTTCTCTTAATTCCAGCCATTTTCTAGTGGCTCGTGATTGTATCTTCAGGAGATTTGTTAGACAAACAGGATAGCAGAAAACAACATTAGCTTATAATATCTTAACCTGCCGCCAGATGTCACTCAGTGGTAAGTGTGCATAGAGACATCTGTTGAAAGGCAACACAACTATTAATAAAACTTAAAATCGTTATAATGTGGCTTGTGACTATCTCTGACAGTTGTTAAATAAATTAGTTTAAAACATATTCTATATAGAATTTTAGACAAATGGGTGTAAACTATAATCTGTTTTCATGCTCGGTTTAAGCTAAGATTGGACTGGGCTGAGCTGGACCTGACAATCTTGGACCATGCAGACCTCTGTTGTTTAGACTACTGTAATGTTAGTATTCGTCGGTGGTGGCCAAGGTTTTTTTTTTTCTCTCCTGCAGTTCCGTGATCCTTAGTCCATACAATGAAGTTGGCGCTGATGGCTTATCAGACCAATTTCTGCATAAAACATGCGGCCAAACACGTTGCATCCAATAGAAGGTGGGGGGGGGGGGGTGGCAGTGTTTGACGTAGCTTATTTCTCTGGCGAGTTTCCTCTTCCTGTCTTCGACGTTCCTGCTCAAACTGTGCAACTGCAGCTGAGATGGTAGCACGCCAGCAAGGGCGATCCAGTGCAAGAGTATGCCAAATATTTGGGTTTATATCTACTCTTCTCATGGTCTGCTTAAGTTGGTCTTTATATTGCTTCAGAGGAGCACCACGAGTCCTCTTGCCAGTGCCGAGTTCACCATACTGGATTTGCCAAGGGAGTCTGCTGTCACTCATACAATAGATATGGCCTGCCCATCTAACCGATAACCAACAATGGTGGCTTCGATACCGTTTAGCTTTGCTTTCTCAAGAACTACTATATTTATCTTTATAGTCATCCGATTTGATGTTCATGATGGATCTAAGTTTTTGTTGATGAAAGAGTTCCAGTTTCTTGATGTCCCGGTGATATATGGTCCAGGTTTCACACCCATAGAGTAACGTAGAAATAACACGTTGGTACACCATTATTTTCGTGCGGACACTTAGATCTTTTTTCTGGATTACACGATGTGAGAGATGTCCAAAGGCCACATTGGAGCCTGTATTCTGTTTTCTACGTCCTTCTCAGAGGTACAGTGCGTTGAGAGAATACTCCCAAGGTAGGAGAAGTGCTGCATACTTTCCAGAGCTGTGCCAGATATGGTGTTATCAAAATCTGAGGGGGGTGGTTCCAGGAGCAGGCTGAATAAGCACTGTGGTCTTCTGAATGTTGACAGTCAGGCCAAAACGTTCATAAGCTCTGTTGAAGCAGATGACAGATTGTTGAAGCTCGTCTAGTGTGTGGGCTAGAGAAACATTGTCATCTGCATATTGCATTTCTGTGACCTGGGTGGAATAAGTTAATCTTTTGGAGCAAAGTTTGGCTTAGATTAGAGGAATTGGATAGAAAAGCCTGGTTTTTAGAGGTGAGCCTCTACTTTGAATGAGTTCAAGAGGAATGTACTGTAGTCTGATCCTGAAGCTTTCCGTTTTCATTCTGCTGAAAGCTTCGATGAACTGTTGGAAATTTGGAGGAGTGTCCTTCCAGGGTTGGGGAGTATGCGGAAGAACATGTTGAAGAAAATCTTCAGCAGCAGCAGAACTATGGTTCAAGAGTGAGCTGAAGTGCTCTTTCCATCGTTTCAAGATGTCCTGGCTGTCTGTAAGAACAGAGTTCCTGATGATGAGCGGACAGGACCATACAGCTTTTTCAGTCCTGTGTAAAAGTTGCATAAGTCCCTGATATCTGAGAATTTCTGAAGTTCCTTGGCTGTTTGCTGCCACTAGTTCTTTATTTCCCTGATTTCAGACTGACACTTCTGTTTTAGTTCTTGAAAACGCATTTTCTTCTCTCTGGTGGATGGATCTTGAAAAACAGATAGATAGGCATCCCGTTTAGCCCTGATGAGGTTCAAGATTTCACCAGTCTTGTCTCTTCCTTTCCTCATAGCCAATGAGGATATGAGAATAGGATATGAATATTTGAAAAACTGTTAGAGAACCTTTATCTTCTTCTTCTCCTTCTCCTGCTCCCTTTATCTGACTCCCTGTCAGGTACGGTAATGGAACAGTGATTTACATTTCTGCCTGCTCTTCTACCACCCCTTTCTGAACACTCTTGGCACATCAGTAACTCTTCTCTCCAGTCTTTCCTTCACTTTCTTCTACATGATCTATCTCCGGATCTCCCATTCACCGTCCATTTGAGCATTGCTCTTGGAACTACTTATGTCCTGTCCTGATATGGCCATTCCAGTTAAACCTGTTTCTATTCTTTTGTATAGTTTCTCTATTCCCTGTCTGTCCCTTATCCCTTGTGTTCTTTACACAGTCCTTCCTTGTGTTTTGTAGCATGCTTTGCAGATACTTCTCAGTTTGGTGTATTCTGCTTTTCACTCTGGCAATTGTAAACCTTTTTTGTGCTCATGTTGAAACTTGGAATAAATTGGTCCTGTACACCACCCGTTAATTCCATACTAGGTTTCTTATGCTCTGATAGAATCTTCCTGCAAGTTGTGCCCTGTTATTGTTCCATCCTGTAACACTGCGCTTCCCAGATATTTGAGCATCTGTACCACCTCAGATGGCTTATAAGGTAATTTCATCACTCCTCTTCCTTGCCTCCACCATTGTTTTATTCTTGTCCATGCATGTTTTCATTAATTATTTTACTTTTTTTTTCCTCACTCTTTGAGCTCCTCTAATACTGTATATTTTTTCCTTGTCTTCTAGGAACAAGCAGAAGCAATCAGACGTGAGCAGGAAAGGATAGACAAACGAGTTTATGGAAACTGGCGTCGTTTGATCAAGGGACTAATGATCCGAGAACGCCTGAAGGCAAGGTATTCATTTGATGAGCCCTCAGGGTCCCAAAAGAAGAGAAGTAAGAAGGTGAAAGTGTCCAGTAAAAGGCGCAAAGTTGAAAGTGATGATGATTCTGAATGGGAAAACATAGAATAAGTTTACTTCAAGTGATGATAGATACTTCATATTTTCCAACTCAGGGTTATTGTAAAAAGCAAAACCACATTTTTATTGTTGAGAAGTACAGTAAAACCTCATTAATTTGAAGTACGTAGAACTCAAAAATTGGAATTCAAATGACATGATTTCAAATTAACCATCAGTCCCAAATCTCCAATCGCACAGTAATGTAACAAAATTATTTTAATTTTAACACACAGTTGGGCACTGTTAAAAACAAAAGGTAAAACAGTTGCTTGACTCAGCATAAACAACCCTATTTTCACAACGCGATCAGTAACAAATAAATGCAATAAAATTATTAGGCTAGGTTTATGTTACTGTACATCACTCATTCGTGTACATGCATGCACAGAAATGGTGTCCTGACATAAAGATTCAACTCTGCCCCATTCCAGTACTGAAAAGGAGGGGAGGGATTGAAGGGTTAGTGTTGAAGGCCACTCCAGTACCGAAAAGGGGGGGAGGGGGTGAATGGGTAGTGCGAAGGCACAGTGTGTGTATTGCTATGCATCCACCACTGTGTCCATTTCAGTCACAACAGTATTGTAGCGGGTTGTCTACCTGCAGTAATGTGTTAAGCGAGGACATTGTTTATATCGGGACACAATTTCTGCGCATGTCTGTACAAGTGTCATCATAACTCGGTTTGACAAAGGGGACAAAAGTGGAACAATTAAGGGGAAATTTGTAACCTTGTATGTGAGATCAAAGCATAACACTGTGTAGACTTGTGTAATTTCCATCTTGAACAAATTTACAATAGTTGTGTTAGATGGTTGAAGTTCATGAAAAATGTTTACCCTGAAACATTTTCGTATAATAATAAAAACATTGAAGATGTCCTTCACTGCATAAGAGTTTACGATACACGCTGCACTGCTTGGCATCTGCCGTATCATAGGATTCCACTTCTCCGCACACAAAGTACCACGTTCTGTTACGTTGCTCCTTAAATGGAACCATCCGTTTGAACACCGGAATTCTAGCCCTAGCCTCAACACTGCCTATTCACTTTAGATTATAAAACTTTGGCATCAAATAGAATGTTGTTATTTTGGACACGACTAAACCCCTCCAAAAGTTCGTCCTCCAAATCGGAATGTTTGGGCTTGCATTCTCATTCGTTTATCTGTATTCTATCCTTGCATAGCTTGTGCTTCAAAGCGCTGCCATTGAAAGTGTAGAGAGTGGAATGCCGGATTCCTTCGCAATTTCTATTTTGCTCTTTTGTACCTTATCTACTCCTCGTGTAAGTTTTCACTGATTGTCTTGGAAGGGTACTGTCTTTTGATAATTTTTAATACAAAGTTATACTAAAACAATAAAAATAAGCTAACGCCAAACTTTTACGGTATCATCACTCGAAGCTTATTTCCTTTCAGAGTTTGAAAAGGATGAGAAATCATTGTGCACTCCCTTGACACAACTTTTAATTTCTGTGATGTGCACAAACTTCACTCGTAGGTTACTTTTACTCACAGTTCAGAAGCAGTCAGCACTTTGTAAAAACACAGTACGGTCTATTACAGTAGGCCTACCTTATTGACTGAAACAAAGGAAATCCTTGCATGCTGCACTGACAGTCAAACAATTCACACCAACAGTAAAAGGAGAGAGTGGTCATTATAGAGTTTATCGATAATTTCAAAATAAAACACACCCATTTCCACTTTAGGGACTGGCATAATAATTTGAATTACAATTTATTTGTATTTGTACATCCCGGGGACTTAGAGTACTTCAAATTAGATGTTATTTTGAACTAACTGAGTTGGAATTAATGAGGTTTTACTGTAATTGTTCGCTGTTTACTGTCCCATATGTTTTTGGAGTTATTTTGGCTACTGCTTAATCACACATGTAGTTCTGTGATTTTCTATTGTACTTTAATTGAATACATTCATAGTTTATCTCTTCTCCTGTCCTAATGTAGGGGTGATGTATTTCCTTGTTTAACCCAATCTCATCTTCCTTATCTTTTAGCAAGAAGGGTCTGGAAATTGCAGTGTTTTGTAGGCTGGTAGGCATTTACGGAAATCAACATGAATGAATGAATGAATGAATTAATTAATTAATTAGCCTGTAGTGTCCCATGAAGGGCAAAGGCCTCCCTCGAGAGGAGGAGCTCTGTTCCATTGATCTTGCGTGGTGAGCTAGTCATGTGAGGTGGTTGTTTCGTCATTTTGTTAGTCTTTTTCCACTGGTTTAGCTTATACCTACTATTAACATTTCACCTTCCCTTGTGTGAGCATTTTGTTTCTAATTGAATATTTAGTACTTATTTCGACACTATTATCTACACTCATGTAAGTTTTCTGTCTATAAATCTATTTCCTAACTCTTATTTTCACTTTCCAGATTTTACTTGAACCACTGTGTTTCCATCTCTTTCCAATCGGTTCTGGATCACGCTATCCTGGTCCAGTGTGGTCCTAGTAGCTGCCTGAAGTCGTCTGCCCATCTTCTTGGTCTGCCGCGGCTTTTCTTGCATGTGTAGGGATCCCACATGGTTGTCCTTTGTGCCCATCTGTCCTGGTGTAGGCTCGCTACGTGCCCTTCCCATTTCCACCTTGCTCTTGCGGCCTGTTGCGCGACATTCTCCAAGGATGTAATTTCTTGGAGTGTATTGTTTGGAACTCTGTCTCTCAATGATATGCCTACATTTTCCTTTGACATACTTCTATTGCTCTCTTTTGCTTGATTGCTAGGTACCAAGTCTGACAGACATCATTTTAATTTATCGACTTAATTAAACGCTTCTCAAACACAAAAGTTGGAGATCACCCTGGTATGATATTTACTGTATATACTTATGGCATAGGGTGACTGCTCGCTTGCTTTTCACAAAAGAATTTTTTTTCTTCATGTGGTGAGGCTGGAAATGCTCCAGACACAGCGGAACATTGCTGGTATCACACTGCCAGGTACTTTCTGTTAAGGTATTTCTTCTGCAGACATGCAATGCAATATTCTGCAGTCTGAGTTCTTTTGCTTGCTTGGGAGGAATTGTTATAGGAAAGTGCAGCAGTTCCACTGGGGTAGTTCAGTGTAATCGACACCGCGTTCCTTTAAGTGATTTGCCATCACTTCCTCGGTGAGAACACTTGAAATGTCCTGTGTGTATTGCCATTCACTAGTTTATACAACACGTACACATTGAGCAGCATCGTATCAACCAAATTAAGTAAAATAAATATTTTTATGCTCGACGATGCCGAAATATAAATATTATATGCCAGAAAACTGAATCTTAATGAGGCTCATTATAGTTCAAGTTTCATTATGATACAGCTGTTTGACCAATTAGGTAAGGATAGCATCGCACCTGCGCTCAACGCACTAGCTTCGCACTTGTTTCCAAAATCAAACATGTCGGACACACATATTAACGTCAATGCACCTTCTACTTCCAATATTCCACAACCACACGGCACATTCCTGCAAATTCACTTCACCAACTGTACAATAAACAATTTGTATTTGAAATAAAGCTAGGTTATGATAACCCTCTATCAAAGCTTTGAAAATATATATGAGATTGTCAAGGTCTCTGATCCACCCACGGAAGATCAATAACCCAGCACATGCGCTCTGTTCAGTAAATACCAATATATCATCTGTTCAGTAAACTCAGCTGTCAAGCAAGATCTCGACAGAAATTTAGGAATATTTAAAAAATAGAGTTATAATTATCGTTGAGTATAAACAGTCCTATGCAACTCGCCTATAATGGTTCGCTTCGCTCATTTTGTAAACATACTCATATCTTAATTATTACTGTTATAGGCTTGTTGCATAATGTACTATTTTGATACACTATTCTGGCCCTGTGCATAACCTGGAACCTACTGAAAGGTGATCTCTTAGACCCATTCCTCCCATTCAATCTCTTTACCCCAAAGCAGCAGTGGTTTTAATTTTCTTTGAACTTGTTTTCCTGTTGACTTTCCGTATTTTGCAGGCAAGAATCCTTCTTGTCCTTCCACTGTATTGGAGTTATCTGCACTATAGTAAGCTACTACTTCACGCAGTTTCAATCAGACCCTACCAAAGTTTTACGGCAAATTTTTCTCAATGGTATGCAGTGCTCCGCATATCTTTGTCCCTACATTATACAATCTATGGAACAAATCAGGTGAGCTGGTACCAATTGTCAACATGAAGGGAATTATAGACACGATATAGGCTTTTTGGGCTTATGCCGTGTCAAGAAAATAAGGTAAAATTCTTTACGTTGTGCAGAGAACTTAGAGAAGTCTTCCTTGTGAACAGTCAAGATTTTCTTCTGAAGACGCAGAGCAAAATTCTCTGCGAAACGTAAAGAATTTCATCTTATTTTCTTGACACGGCATAAGCCCAAAAAGCACATCTATAAGTACAGGCTGGAAAGCGTCAATGGTAACGCAAAGAGAATTATTCAGAAGATTACATGTTTCGATCATATCCATCACTAATTTTGTGCTTTCTGGTTTATCATCATTTTTATAGTCGCCCAAACATTTATGCATTACGTGAATCACATAACTTAAGCTCCTTCCAATGAAAGAGTAAAGTAGGTATAAACAAACATTTCATATCGTTCTGCGAGGTCCATGTGTTTTTTGTGTGAATATGAACATTAGTGAAAATTGACATATATACCCGGTTTGTCTGAATATATTTGAGATAACAAAAAGTGCATTATCATTGCTATAAAATATATCTGACATGAAAATGAACTAGTATGCCTACTTATGTGACAGGTATTTCATTAATGTGAACTTTCTATACTCCACACGGCCTTACTTCTAAATTGAAGTTTCGCAAAACAAACGAGCATCGCCTTTCCTCCGTTGCCAGCTCGCTACACCCGCGAGAAGAGCTGATGCAATACGACCGCGGTAAACAGCCCTTGTCAAATGTAATATCGTACTCAGAAAAACTAATGAATATGGATTGAACACAATTTCACAAAAACTACACTTACTAACTTCTGACAATAAAAGAGAATATTTTATTAAGAATAAAAGAGAATGATGAGGAAATAACACATCACTCACTGCTAATGGCTGGCACAGAAAGAGGTTATGGCCTACAAAGGGAATATTCTACTGATCTCAGAGTCACCGGAACCCTCCAACAATATGAAAAACACACTAATTACTGAAGGGAAATGCAAAAGATCGCGAACCGTACCGAATACCATACACAATGAGCGAGATAGGTTAATCACGTGGTGAATGTAAATATTAGAGTTGGCAACTAGGTTTCAAGATCGTGCTCTGCCGATATAAATCGATATGAATAGCAGATTGGGATTGGTTGGATGTCTATGCTTCGGCACATAACCACCAGAGCCAAAATCTACCAAAACGTCAATTTAGAAGTAGAGCCGTTCGGAGTATAGAGGCTCAATTCCCTGTAGATTGGAAGATTTACTGACACTTTCATCACAAATTACAAATTTGTCGCATTCAAAGTCCAAAGCAATTCTCACATATGGTCTCTTTTTACCTGGGGTGGCAACACAACTAGTGGTGGATAATTCTTTTTGCGCATTGTAAACACTTGAAACAGACACGCCGGTGAACTTGGATGTTAATTGTACGATGTCAACAGTTATACAGTCAAGATACATTTCTCTCCACTTTTCAGAAGTTTCCCTCTTTTATGATTTACAGCATCAGTTAGAACTGTTCTGTGCATAGCCATTGCAGCAAACCGAATCAAGGTCGGGCACTTGTGCATGCGTGACCTCGCAACAGCTAGCAGATAAATAGGGATTTCCACGAGCAGATATTGAATGTTGAAGATATTGACCAGAAGCTTAAAACAATAATATTACTTTCACATTCAGTACTTTAAACTTAAAACTTTCTCAAACAGGTCATTACAGTAGTACTTTTAAATTTTAATTTAGAAATGTACTATTTACTGGGTGGATGAAGAAGGAAGTGGCCAGGCTGAGTTGCTCAGACGGTTCAGGCGCTGGCCTTTTGACCTCATCTTGACAGGTTCGATCCTGACTTAGTCTGGTGGTAGTTGAAGGTGCTCAGATACTTCAGCCTTGTGTTGGCAGATTTACAAGAACGTAAAAGAACTCCTCGAGGACTAAATTCTGGCACCTCGGCGTCTCTGAAAACCATAAAAGTAGTTAGTGGGACGTAAAGCTAATAACATTGAATATTGTTATTGAAGAAGGAAGTGGGAAGCGGTCAAAGTCACATGGTTTTGTTTACATGTACTTTATTCTCTGGTTGGAAAGAGTTTGTAAAATATAACACCAAACATTGACATAGACTTTTTGTACTGAATGAAATTTCATCTCCCTCTGTAATTCATGAGTGATTAATCTATACATATTGGCTGCTGTAAATGTTGCTCAGGTCATCTCAACTACTGGTCTGATCTATCAAGTCAGTGGTTTTGTTAACTACAAAATGCAAATACTTATTCATTTCAAAAAATCTGCTATGAAATATGATATTTCTAAATGTATGCTGCAGTAACTCTGAAGTATAAGTTTTTGTACCAAACTCATCAGAATTACGAGTGCCAGATGTTATCCTTGTGAACTGATCACCACCAGAGCCAAGTTTGTTGGCCTGATTTAGTGTCAAATCCACCAAGCTGTCATTCATGTACAATGCAGAAATCACCACTATGCTAGCACTTGCTGGTAAATTCACTTCAGGTGCTAAACTACAGTATTTTCCTGCATAATTTACACATCCCAATATTTTTGGATCCAAAGTGGAGAAAAATAAATGTTCACGTATTCGACACATCCACTTCTTCAAACATGCGTCATGCAGCTCTGGATGCATTTCGAAATAAAGATATCAGCAACTCAAGTAGCAGCCTTCCTATTGCAAAACCAGGCATTCCAAACACCGGGCAACGTGCTGTTATCAGCCGGTAGGAAATACCACTGCACTAGTTCAGTGAGAGAATCAGCACAGAAGTTACTAGTGATGCTCTACTCCAGTTTGGTACAAACATATTTTACGAGTGTTTCGGGTACAGGACATGTGTTTTCTGTGGTCTCAAAATTGTTTGTTAGTCCACAGTGAGCAAGTATTCGAATAATACTGCATCATATAAACTCGCAGTGATCAGTTACGCCGGAAACATACGGGAATAGGGCAACAGACCGTAACTATTCAGTGTCCGAATGGAACGTGCGCTATTGCAGTTACCATGGTAACAGAGAAGTGCATTTTAAGCGCCCAACAAGTCTCGCAAAGCATTTCTCGGACCAAAAAGCGGCAAGTTTACGCAAGTACAGGAGGATCTGCTTAAATATATGATTTCGTTATGCAACGTTGGATATGCTGTTTCTCACGAAATGCTGTATTTTAAAGGACGAGAAATAGCTGCTGCACATGGAATCAGTGTCTTGAAGGTTAGCCGCGGCTGGATGAATAATTTCATGAAGAGAAATGGACTTCCTCTTCGACGAAGAACAACATTATGCCAAAAAATGCCAAATGATTTCTACCAAAAAGCAATTGATTTTCATCGCTTTGTGATTGAGAAGCGTAAAGTGAAGGAATATTTGATCTCCCAAATAGGAACCGCAGGTCAGACGTCAAACTGTTTCCATATGCCACAAAGTCGAACAATCGATAAGAAAGGGACATTGAGAGTTACCGTACGTACTACTGGAAGCGAAAAACAACAATGTACTGCAAAGCTTGCTGTAAAAGCTGATGGCAGAAAGTTTGCACCTTACATTGTACTAAAACGAAAAACAATGCCTAAAGTAAAATTTCTGCGAGGTTTTCATTCTGGTCAGAACAATCAATCCTGATGTAACAAGTGGAGTTTTTAATTAGGCAGACGAAGTAGTTACTCATATATGCAGACAGAATGCAGCATAGCCGACTTCTGACAAACAATTTTACAGGCAAGCAATGTAGTTCGTCATAACTGCCTATAGAATACAAAACATCTCCCTTCTGTCAATCAGCTATGTGGTACATACTAGTACACTTCGTCACGCGGTCCACATCAGCGGTAGCATACTGGTACGCTTACAGATGCGGTTGGGTTAAAGAATACTAGTCTCTCTTTCTTCTATGCATTAACTCTTATTAAAACAGTAAGTCGTACTTTTTAGTTCATCTTCGATCATCACTAGTGTCTTAAGTTTTCCATATAAATTTTGTATTTTAGCACTTCTTAGAAGCTATCTTTGAAATCCTTATTATAGTATGAACCTGTGAAAGAAGTACAAAGATTCAAGGTATTTTTTATAATTGATGAACATTTTAAATGTGGATTAATAGTATTATAATTGAGGAATAGGGAAATGGCATGATGAAATCACATTTTAATTCTTATTATGTTCTTGCCCAGTATAAATTCTTTGAAACCAGAACTACCTTTCTCCATCTCCCTATTTTCTCTCATGTGAATGTTTAATACTCATGTAAATATTTTTTATACAAAGCTTTATGATGTTACCTACAGTATACTTCTTGTTTATGTTTGTTTTGAAAGATATACATTAGCTGCAGGCGGCGTTAATTTTATCTAAATGTTTCTAAAGTGTATTTTTTTTTTTTTTAAGAGGATATGCTTCTTGTGATAAACATGTTCAGAATGATAGTTCCTTAAAAAAAGTTGTACCTTCTTGTTTTCTCATTCAGAAAATGCATGCCTCTGAAAGCCTCTTTTTTTTTTTTGTATCCCTTAGTTCCTGCAACTTTTGTTTATTTTTTTATATGCTGTGTAGTACAGTATTGTACTTCAACTGTAAGCTTATTTGGCAAAATAAACTTCAGTCATTGAGAGATAAATGAAGATCTGTTTTGGAAGTTTGTTTTTACCCTTGGCATGCCAACACAGCTCAGAATTCCTTCATCATTGTTATTTATCATCATCCATTTTCCTCGTCATACTCCCAGTGGGTTAGCATGTTTATGGCACCTTTCAATCTTCCTTTATCCAACCACCATTGTTCCTTCTTAACTGTCCAATGCAGGTTTCTTGTAATTATACTATTCTTGATCATTTGAACCACATTAGCCTTGTTCTTCTTCCTTCAATATCAGCCTCTGTAATCTGCTTTGGCATCCATCCTCTTAACATTTCCAAACCATCTAAGTTCATCCCTCTCCATTCTGTCGTGAAGTTTTTCCACCCCAATTCCAGCAGCTCAATATTTCAATCTAAGCAATGGGCCATCAAGTCTGCTGTGAACACAAGAGTAGTGCTTGGATACTAAGTGACCCAAAGGCTGCATTGAACTCAATCAATGTGACAAGCACACTGTTAGATCAATAGCTGCTACTATAAAATCTACAGCACAACAGTGCTCTCACGTCTGTCTTTCTCCTGGAAATGAAAAATCAGACATCACATGATACCAGTTTTATGTTGTCCATATTGATCATTTCCTAATTCTATTTAAAATTCAAGGAGCAGTGGACTAGTTTTGGCCCTGTGTTTCAATATAAAAATATACTGTAATTGAATTTTAAAAGAATATTGTATTGATCAGATGGTCCGACTCGTTGGCTGAATGGTCAGCGTACTGGCCTTCGGTTCAGAGGGTCCCGGGTTCGATTCCCGGCCGGGTCGGGGATTTTAATCGCTTCTGATTAATTCTTCTGGCTCGGGGACTGGGTGTATATGTCCGTCCCAACACTCTCCTCATCATATTCAGACAACACACTACACTACCAACCACCACAGAAACACGCAATAGTGCTTACATCCCTCCATAGAGGGTTGGCGTCAGGTAGGGCATCCAGCCGTAAAAACAGGGCCAAATCCACATGTGCGACGCAGTTCGCACCTGCGATCCCACAGGTGTGGGAAAAAGCGGCAGAAAAAGAAGAAGAAGATTGTATTGATCAGATGGAACATCCCCAACTTGATTTTTAAATAGAATTAAGGCAGATATCCTCACAAAAGCAGCCTCTTCATCAATATAGAAATTACCTGCAACAAATCACCCCCCAAAGCTGAATAAAAGCCCAAATCAAAACATATCTAAAAAGTCAGTGGAACGACCTCTGGACATCAAGTACAAAGGGTTCTGTCACAAGATAATTACTTTTTCCCCAACATTAATAGCTCCACGAACCTAGTACGCTGGCGTAGCAGGGGGAGAGGTGATACTCCCACGTGGCGCATCCCAGGTGGCGGAGTGGAGTCCAAACCGGCTTGCCGCCAGACTTGAGGGAAATAAAATACCTCTCGCGGACCAATCACACACCCCCCCTGTGGGTGGGGGACGCAGACGAAGAATACACCCATGGTATCCCCTGCGATTAAAAGGGACGACCAAGGGATGATTTTATTAGAAGCATGAAACTACTTGTGATATTTACCACCACGCGGGGAACATCATGGGTCGCTTCTACTTGCGCTTTGTGCTTTCGTGGATCTTCTCAAACAGTGGACTATTTACTGTTTGACTATGCCATGTTTGGAAGGACAACATTCCATCTTTAGCATTGCCTAAATAATTGTAATGTGGAACTCTCAAAGAAAATCCTGCTGTTACAAACAGTTTCTAAGTTCATTCACCACATCTTTAATAATTTAGTTTCCTAATTTTGTGTCAAGGACCAATAATTAATTAACTGATCAGATCATAAACTATGCCTATAACCCTAAGACAAGGTTCATTCTATTACAGTATTCCCAGATATGCCAACTCCACCCTGATTTAAGCTTTGAGCATAAATCTAGTTCAGAAATTGATGAAGAGGCCTAAGGCAGTTACAGTGAAGATTCATGCGTTCTACAGCTCATATACATGCAGTATTTATCAATGTGAGTAAAATTTTACGGGATCCGCTGGCTATAATTTTGTTTATTTTGCCAATTTTTCGAATATTTATCCGTTTTAGATCAAATGAAGACCGTATCAGTGGTTTTAAGCTTTTGTGTCTGTTACACCATCATGGCGAAGCGGATGTATAGATCTCGACCAAACTTCATATTTAGACTACACTCATCCAGGAGCAGGTTTTGATATGTATATGATTTCAAAATCACAGAACAGACTGGGGTTTTATAGGGACATTAAACGAGTTATTTGGTACTTTCTCATACACTGGATTTTCTGTAAAATTTGTAGACTATATGTGAAACGTCCCTTCATTGTAGATAATTTTTGTTATCCACATAATTTCGCTTACTCTTCAAATGACTGACAAAATTGCTATTTTCTACGAGTTTCGTACTCTTCGTTGGACGACGGACACCCTCGCAGACTGACAACTAACCTACTGGTTACTGTGGCAGTGTCTCTGGCTGTTTACCAGCAGGGAAGTAATGTGATGCCATTATCATCATCATTCCTGTAAACTTGTGGTGTTTCTTAGAAGGCGAGAGAGATGTCGGCCTACCATTCTGCGAGATATTTGCGGAATACCATTGGAGGTACAATCGTCTTCGAATGGCACTAAGGGAGGCTGTTAATATTTCAACAGTACCATGGATTGTAGCCCGTTATTTCACACCATAAGGTGTCTTCTGGTATTTGCTATAATTTTTAGTGTATTTCTCTTCTATTTCCGATTTTTGCTTTAATTTCTTGTCTCTGTCTTGCCTCTTTACGCTTAAGTTATAATGCCATACGTCTTCTTATTATCTGATTACGTAAGAATCCCTGCGGCTAAATTTCTCCTTTGTTACTGCTTTCTTAAATCCGTAGCTCATATCATCACAATTTAGCGATGGATATTTCATTTTCCAATACATCCACTTGGTAATTTGCATATTTATCCTATCCGGCTGTCCTCAGTTATTATCTTATCTTAAATTAATGTCAACTTTCTTAACTGTATTACTTTCTTCGTTAATTTCTCTGTGTATATGCGAGTGCTAATCCCGAAACCTTGACTTTTTCCTTTGAGGAAACCGTCCAAGATGTTCAAGTGTGTAAATTTTGGCCCCGAAATATATCAAAATATGGAGGCAATTTTGATGGTGGGCTAATTGCTGGCCAAACGGTAAGCCGCATCACAAACTGATAGCACAATCACCACTCAGTTTGGAGAGATATATATCTTTGTTCCTATGACTGTATCCCTTATACATTACATAAAGCTGCATTTCTCAATTATAATTAAATTTCCCCAACTCAAGTGTGACTGGCATTAGGAAAAGGGGGCTGTCTTTATAATGAAAACTCCCCATCTCGATTGTGAATGGCAGTAGGAAATGTAGCCTGCCACTGTCATCAAAACTCCCCAACGCACACCCTACATCGGAAACAACGTATGGGGACCTCCCCGTGGTATTTTTTGGATAACACTAAGAGACGTGCAATTTAATATAATCTTACGCGTACAGTAATTTACGTAGATATTCGTATACAGTATAGAATACCGTAGCGAAGTACGAGGAGTACATTTTCTAGTAAATAAATAAATTCATTAATCAGAGAAATTACATAATTGAGTGATATAATGTGTTAACCCACTCAAGTCTGGGCCGTAATATCCCTAACAAACGTTCTGGACTGGGCATTTTTAAGGATCTTTAAAACATTATATCTCTGTACTTGTAAAAGATATTGGCATGATTCTTTTTTTCTTTGTGCGTGTTTGAGCATCTAAATTTGAAAAGCACTGTTTGTATTATGTCAGCTATCACTTGAGATTTTAAAATTGTTTATATATTATTATTATTATTATTATTATTATTATTATTATTATTATTATTTATTTTCCTTAAATTGTACATGTACAATTTAGGGATGGTAGATGGAGAAAGGGCAAGCCCCACATACACGGAAGTGCCTCCATCTCCACATGTGTACATAAACTCTACTGAATATTTACATACAAACTTATGTAGACAATTTTAAATTTACATATTTACACTACAAACACTGTACCCTTAGAATAATAATTATCTTGATTTATCCTGAAAATATTAGAGTAAGAACACCCAGCCATTTATACTCTCACTCAGACCCCTGTATACACACTCATTCACAACCACTCACACCCGCGCACGCATACACATTCGCCCACATACACCTGTACTTGCACCCATGTTTTGGAGGAAAGGTCTGACGGATAACTAAGGAAGTACAATTTACTGAAATACAGTTATATTTACCCTATTTCGCTAATATAAAATGTGCATTGCAATTACAAAACAACAACAATAATGAGTACGATATAAAAATAATAATTTTTCAATAATAATAGTAATAATTACAATAAAGAAAATGGGAGCTCTTATGAAATTTTATTTTAATTGATAAATTTTGTTAAAAGTTACTCAAATGTAAAATTATTGTTCTATTTACCACAAAAGACTTCTGAGAAAGAGAAAATACAATCTTCTAAACAGACAACTTTACTAATATGTAGACAATCTTACGTATTCACGCAAATATGAAATACGCGGGAACATGAACTAGGCCGTAATACGAACTTCAATCATAATGAAATGTAAGAAGTTGTTTTGAATTCATATGTCGGTAAAATGTTAATTTCCGCATAAACTTATAATATATCATAAAATATCGAAAATATCACTTTCATCGAGCACATGTTTGCCGCAAGAAGCCATGTCTTAGAGCTCACTGAGTGACAACATCTACTGATGCATGCTGTTCAAAAATATTGTAAATTCTTTGACTTAGACATATAATACTGCCATCTGCTTAAATACTCTCGTGACTAATACATGAAGGAAAAACGATGTAACCACCAGAATGCGTGCATAGCTCGTTCTCGATTTTTAGTGAATTGTCAAACCTTACTACGGGCTATGCCCGCAGCGCGGCCTGAATGTAATTTCGGCCGTGAGTAGTAGTACATGTTTCATTTTATTAAAAACGTCATCAGCTACAGATATCTTTGCTTAGGCAAAAACATTAAATGTGCGAAGACATACAGTCTTCTCAAGATGATCTTAAAAACATACTTGTCTACTTAAAACAATGGAAAAAGGTAATTATTGTCTAGATGGAAAGCCGTATTAACAGCAAGGAGACCGCTCCAAGACCAGCAAAAAATCTTTGGACACAATTTTGAGATCACAATTGCAAAATTTCGCCTTCATAATGACCTAATACGGAAGGTCCCACACTTATAGCTGTCACAAGTCTTATATTTTTCTACAAAGAAATATTATGAGTCTCATCAATTTTGAGATCTGCTAATGAGGTTTTCAGGAACATAGTGCAATAAGAAGACACGTTTTACCCTCATTTTTTATTGATCACCATGTATAAGTGTATCCAAAGACCTTTCGTAGATGAATATTATGACAAACTGTCAGTTTGCACAAGTATTTTTTTAAGGTTTGTAGTCAGTAATTGTTTTTAAGCCCTCTCTTTCACCTCCCCCTTAGCCTATCATTACCTTTTTCCAATATTTTTAAGTAGGAAAGTATGTTTTTAAGATCATCTTGAGAAAACATTTAATGTTTTTACCTACACAAAGATATCTGCAGCTGATGATGTTTTTAATAAAACTAAATATGTACTACTACTAATTTGTGAATGTGCTTAAGGCAGACAACATATGTATTGATAAGGTGGAACAATACTTACTGTTGATTTGTTAAATTATGTCGGAATATGCCGCAAAAAAAAAGAAAGGATCCTCCAGATCTTTAACTTTAAGTTGGAACATCTATATTCAATAAATAAATTACTAAAATTAGTGTTTTTCCTAAACATTTCATTTCACCACCTGGATTTTATTCTCCTGTCTTTTTATCAGTGTCTGGGTCTCTGTTGCATATGTCAGTATTGGGCAGTAGTACATCTTATACATCACCTTTTTACACTTCATTGGTACTTGCTTCTTCCATACCAGATTTTTCACACACTGATATAATGCATTTCCCTGCTGAATCCTTTTACTAATCTCAATGTCCAGCTTGCATCAGTTCAGTTCCCAAGTACTTGAAGCTCTCCATAATTTCACTGTTTTGTCCCTTTATTTTTATAATACTCTTCCTTTCCATTATTTCCTCTAGTCAACACCATTGTGTTACTCTTTTATTTATTGTCTTACTCTTTAACTTACTGTATTTTCCAGATTGGCCTTTATTCAAATTTCAGTTTTCAAAAGTCGAAGTGCAGCTCTTGTGTGCATCCCTTCAAAAATCTCATTTACGATAACCAATAGCATCATACAAAGGCACCTGTTCTCATTTTGAAATATTGCAACAGATGCCGCTCACATCAGGAAATGAGAAGCGGTAGGATATACCCCAGTTTCTTATGTAAAATCATTTTTGTTAAAGAAAAATATATAATTATTCTACTTACTTAATGTAAAGTTTCCTTTAAGGTACATTTTATTATAATGACCAAGGTGGAATAATTATTATACTTTTCTTTACTGTACAGTCAATACTGAACAACCCAAATACGAGGCAGGATCAAATATAAACAGGATTTTATTTTTTAATTAAATTCATTTATTGAAGAACATAAGGAAATTACAATTTATTTTTCCACATAGTTTCCTGCTTTGGAAATGAATTTGTCCCAGTGTATGGACAGCTTTTTGATGTCCTCATCTTAAAAAAAGACAGGGTCATGTCACCAGCCAGTTGCGCACGAAGTCTTCCAGACTCTCGTCATCTTCAAATTGTCACCTTCCTAGAGCTTCTTTAAGCTGTCCGAACAAATGGAAATCACAGGGTGATAAGTCCGTGCTGTAAGGAGGATGATCAAGTGGAGTCCAGTGTATTTCCTGTAGCCTGAAGATAGTTTGAGCTGCAGTACGGGGCCGCGCATTGTTGTGGAGGAGGATGACCTGTCGAATCGATTGGTCTCGTCTTTTGCCACGATATGCAACCCTCGCCTTGGTCAACAGCTCATAGTAGTAAGCAGCATCGATTGTGCGTCACTCATGCGAAAAATCAGTCAGCAAAATGCCTTGCCGATCGAAAAAATACCAGTTTTAAGAACCTTCCCAGCTGACAGTCGAGTCTTGGCTTTCATTGGTGCTGCCTGCTCTTTCCTTACTGGCTTGTTTGAATTCGGGAGTGTAGTGGTGGACCCATGTTTCATCGTAGGTGAAGATCTGACTCAAAAATGCATCACCTTCTTCTGCAAACCTTGCTGTAAGCCTCTGACAGACCTCCAAACGTCTCAACTTCAGATTATCGGTCAAAAGGCGAGGGACCCATCTGGAACACACTTTACGGAACTGTAGGTCGTTTGTGATGATAGCTTGACAGCTCCCATAACTGATTCCGACTTGTTCTGCAATTTCTGATACTCTTGCCCATCGATCGTCGTTAATAATGTCTTTAACTGCACAAATATTTTCGTCTGTTATGCTGGTCCAAGGACAGCGATCATGTTGATGATTTTCCATACATTCTTGTCCTTTCTTGAACTTTTTATGCCAGGCAAACACACGTGTCCTTGACAATGTTTGATCATCGAACTGTGCAGTCAATCTCTGGCAATTTTCTGCTGCTGTAACTCCTTCACGAGCAAGAAATTTTATAATTAGGGCTTGAGCAGTGGAGGGATGCACCTGTTGCTCCGACACCGTAAGCGTTACTGATGAAATGGCAGGAAATATCTAACAGCACGCTCTCCCCCCCTCCTAACGGTCCTGCTTAAGTATAGCAGAAGCGCGGGGCTAGTCCTACCAACTGTTGATGTTGAGGAATAAAATTGCACACAGACTGATTGTGACCAATTCAAAATTGTCTTAAACAGATGGTGGTCATGATGTTGACCACCTATTTTCTAGATTTTATTTTTGAAACCTGACATTGTTTTTCCTGTCAGTGCTTTTTCTTAACTTCAAATTTTCAAAATCTTCCTTCACTCAGGGGCTGCCTAAGACAATACACAAAAGCAATTTCATTAAAAAAAAGTTAAAGTAAATTGTGTTTCAGTCTGGCAAATATAAGTGCTGCCTTGAGTATCAAAAGAGAATTCCTGAGTGCTTTCAGCTACCAATCAATGAACTACTTGCAACTGATGTTGAAACTCTACCGTCTTCTTAGGGACTGTTCCTTTCGCACCGATAATGAGACCCCTCATTTCTACGTCATCCAGCTCTCTTCTTTAACTGTACATTTAAGACAGAATAATAATCTAAACTAATATTATAAAGTGATAAAGTTTTTGACTTTACTTGTAGCCTCAGGAACCACTCAGACTATTTCAGCAATTCTGTCACTGATAGAAAGTTATATTGCTTCCAAATTATTATAGGCCATAAATACACTCATGCTCAGAAATTAAGGATAATGATGATACATGGTGAAACAACGCTATGGTGGGCGGTTTGCGATTTTAAATCACCTCGGGGTATGATCCTGTGGTGCATTTGACCTGCGGTCGTTGCACGGTGGCGCTAGCAGCAGTCCAAATACGCAGAGGTGTGTTGGTGCATGTCAGAGTACGGTGCAGTGAGCAAGTGTGCAGATGTTTTCAGACGCGCTAATGGTGGCTGTGTGGTGAAAATGGCTCAACGAACACATATTGATGACGTTATGAGGGGTAGAATAATAAGGCGACTGGAGGCTGGTCAAACACAGCAGGTCGTAGCACAGGCCCTCCGTGTTCCACAAAGTGTGATCTCAAGGTTATGGCAACAATTCCAGCAGACAGGAAACGTGTCCAGGCGCTAGAGTACGGGACGTCCACAGTGTGCAACACAACAAGAAGACCGATATCTCATCATTATTGCCCGCAGACGGCCACGGAGTACTGCAGGTAGCCTTGCTTGGGACCTTGCCTCAGCTACTGGAACAGTTGTCTCCAGACACACCGTTTACAGATGACTGAACAGACATGGTTTATTCGCCCGGAGACCTGCAAGGTGCATTCCACTGACCCCTGTTCACAGGAGAGCCCGTAAAGCCTGGTGTGAAGAACACAGTACATGGTCATTGGAACAGTGGTCCCAGGTTATGTTCACGGACGAGTCCAGGTATAATCTGAACAGTGATTCTCGCCGGGTTCTCGTCTGGCGTGAACCAGGAACCAGATACCAACCCCGTTATGTCCTTGAAAGGGACATGTATGGAGGTAGTGGTTTGATGGTGTGGGGTGGGATTATGATTGGTGCACGTACACCGCTGCATGTCTTTGGCAGAGGAACTGTAACAGGTCAGGTGTATCGGGACGTCATTTTGCACCAATATGTCCACTTTTTCAGGGGTGCGGTGGGTCCCACCTTTCTCCTGATGCATGATAATGCACGGCCCCACTGAGCTGCCATCATGGAGGAGTACCGTGAAACAGAAGATATCAGGAGAATGGAGTGGCCTGCCTGTTCTCCAGACCTAAACCCCATCGAGCACATCCGGGATGTTCTCGATCGACGTATCGCTGCACGTCTTCAAACCCCTAGGACACTTCAGGAGCTCCGACAGGCACTGGTGCAAGAATGGGAGGCTATACCCCAGCAGCTGTTCGACCACCTGATCCAGAGTATGCCAACCCGTTGTGCGGCCTGTGTACGTGTGCATGGTGATCATATCCCATATTGATGTCGGGGTATATGCGCAGGAAATAGTGCCGTTTTGTAGCACATGTGTATTGGGATGGTTTTCTCAACTTATCACCAATACCGTGGAGTTACAGATATGTTTCGTTTGCGTTCACTATGTGCCTATGCTATTAGCGCCAGTTTTGTGTAGTGCCACGTTGTGTGGCACCACAATCTGCAATTATCCTTAATTTATGAGTGTAATTATACTAGCTGTTCTGGGGCACTGGTAATTTCAATAAAAGTGGAACCAGTCGATCACCCTTTCTGGCCCTTTCGTGCCTCTACGTATGCTGCCATGTGCTTCTCGATTGGGAAGATCCTTTCTTAAGCCTATGCTTATGATTACCTATTTAGTTACTACTAGTCATACATGCAAGATGTTTCTAAATTATACCAACAAAAATTTTGGAATGTTCTTTATGCTATTTAAAGAACACTGTCGCAATCTAATTAGGGGAGAAAATTAAGTTATTTTGTTACTTCTGAGTGCACCATTCAAATAAACAAACTCACCGTATTTGCTGTGCCAGAACGCATATACTGCTGCCTGCTGCTGTGCTTCAGGGTGGTGGTGGTGGTGGTGGTTTTTGTTTTGATGATGATGCTTGTTGTTTTAAGGGGCCTAACACCGAAGGTCATCGGCCCCTAGACTTTTGTTTTGAGAGGAAGTACAACTAGGTAATCATTCTCTCTGAACAAATTAAGTGGAAAATAATTTCAAAATAAAACAAAATTATATATTTAATAATAAATTTAATAATAAATTAATGAATACAAAAGTATTGTATTAACCCAAAAAGTTCACTAATGAATCAAAAGGGAACGCAAGTTCCCAGAGTATCAGAACACTTGCAATTTACATAGTGGTGGTGGTGATTATTGTTTTAAGAGGAAGTACAACTAGGCAACCATCTATATAACACTAATCAGAGAGAAAAAAAGTGGCAGGGATCCGACAAGGGCCACGAAGGACGCAAAAATGAAAGACTCCTTAGGCCTCAAGTGCCTTAATACTGTCACGTCTAAAAAGATCAAGAGTTGACCAAGGGTGGTCGGATAGGATAAATGAAAGTGAGGAGCCTGGCACAAGTAAGTGGAAGCAGTGTGGGGACTCAGCTAAAGGCCCCGTGTTCGCCAACTCACGCTCCAAAGTTAAGAGCCCCTAAGGCCCCTTTTAATTGCCTCTTACGACAGACAGGGGGATACCGTGGGTGTTATCCTACTGCCCCCACGCACGGGGGGAGTGCTTCACTGATGGGAGGGAAAGTGGGGTGATAATGCTCCACCCAATGCAGAAGTTTCTTTGTTTGACTCGCACAGAATTGTGCTTGTCTCTTACAGGCAATATCCACACTTTGTTTATTAAGCAACTGTAATTGCACACACAGCACAAGAACGCACAGTAATTAAGACTCACAATGCACCCGATTGTTTCTCCACTCATCTGTTGGTCTCAGTAACATTCTTCATTATTTAACATGCGCGAAGATGCATTGCTACCACTATACGATCATGCATTCATTTACTCACAACATTGTAAAAAAAATCAAATACTGAATGAAAGGATCAATGTGCCCAATGGTTTGATTACAGCAAATGTTCAATATTCCTCCTTCTACTTCGATCTTCATGTAACATGAAAAGTCCATTGGAGTTAAATTGGCTGAACATGAAGGCCCATGGCTTACCCATCTCCCTGGATAATGATCAATTAAGTGCTGTGCAACATGGTGAGTGAAATGCAGTGGAGTGCCATTATGACACAGCCAAATTTACTGCTGAACATGTAGAGGAATATCATCCAATAATCCAGGCTGTGATTCTACAAAGAAACAAGCATTCCTTACCATTCAGGTAAGGAGGAAGGGTATGCAGCACAAGCAAGTAAATAATCACCAACAATACCGGCCAAATATTGATAGTAAACCAGTGCTGAATTGTATGCATTTATGTCACGTAAGGATTTTCTTCCTCCCATTCATGCAGTCGCCTGCCAACGGACACGAATGTTGAATGATGAGGATGGCGGCGATTAGGGTTTTGGACGCCATAAATCAGTGTGGCTTCTATCCTGTTGCCATTTACTGTACTATAGACTAGGTGCATATCAGCCATTTTTTCATTAGTGTTCCGAAGTGGAACGATTCTCACCAATTTATACTGCAAACTTAGAAGCCAGTATGGACAGAACAGTCTACAGGGGCTGCAAAATTTTAACTTGTATTATTTACAGAAGAATGGAAAGACAAGGTGAAGCTTAGTTGGCAGAAGATTAGTTTGGTTTCAGAAGAAATGTAGGAACACGTGAAGCAATCCTGACTTTACGTCTCATCTTAGAGGATCGAATTAAGAAGCACAAGGCCATGTAGATCTAAAAAAGACGTTTGATAATGTTTATTAGACCAAGCTATTTGAGATTCTGATGGAGATCGGGATCAGATACCATGAACGAAGAATTATTTACAATCTGTATAAAAATCATTGTACAGTGATAAGAATCGAGGGCTTTAAAAAAAAACCCACAGCAGTCCAGAAAGGAGTGAGGCAAGGCTGCAGTTTGTCCCCCTTCATTTCAATGTTTGTACAGAACAGGCAGTAAAGGAAAGAAAAGAGGAATTTGGAAAAGGAATCACAGTCCAAGGAGAGGAAATCAAAACACTGAGATTTGCTGATGATATTATTATTATTTTATGTGAGACTGCAGAACATCTGGACAAATTATTCAATGTTATGGATGGAGTCTTGGGTAAGGAGTGCAAGCTGAAAAATAAGTAAGTCCAAAACAAAAGTAATAGAGTGCAGTCATACAAAGTCAGGTGGTGCAGGTAATATGTATTAGATTAGGAAATTAAGTCTTAAAGGAAGTAGATGAATATTGTTACTTGGGTAGTAAAATAAGTAATGATAGCAGAAGTATGGAGGATATAAAATGCAGGCTAGCACAAGCAAGGACAGCCTTTCCCAAGAAAAGAAATTTGCTCGCTTCGAATATTGATATAGGAATTAGAAAGATGTTTTTGAAGACTTTTGTTTGGAGCATGACATTGTTTGGAAGCGAAACATGGATGATAACTAGCTCAGAAAGAAAGAGAATAGAAGCTTTGGAAATGTGGTTTTACAGAAGAATGCTGAAGGTGAGATGGGTAGATCAAATCGCGAATGAAGAGATACTTTATCCAATAGTGAGAAGAGATCATTTTGGCTGAATTTGACAAAGAGAAGAGATACTGTAGAATGATAGGACACATGATAAGACACCCAGGACTTGTTTGGATGGTTTTTGAGGGAAGGATAGAGGATGCTGTCGATGCTGTTGTACGCTCCATAAACCCCGCACCAACTACACAAGACCAATTGTGGGTAACAGTGCAAGATGCGCGGGTCCAGATTCCTCCAGAATGATTCCAACACCTTCTAGAGTCGATGCCTCGCTGTAATGCTGCTGTTTTGAGGACTTGCAGAGTAACAACTCGTTAACATCACATTCAGTGTTTTCCCATTACTTTTCACCTCTCAGTCTATTTCTTCCCTTTATCTGCACTCACCCGGCTCTCACCTTATCCTACACTTCCCGCATCAAGACTGTTGAGTGTTGAGCCTGCCCTCCTGGGAAGCAAAAACGAGCTCATCGAGGGCTGAGAGGAGATTAAAGTAGAACTGGAATTGTTGATGGTAGTGTATGAATATGCTTTCATGTTTTTGTATTTGTCCTTGTTTTCATTTCTCTGTTACTGCCTCTTCACACACTGACCTGCTTTTATGTTTGTGCTATTTTTCATTCATTTTCTTGTTCCTGCTATCTATCTATACATGACTTGATTTGACACTTGTTTGTTTGTTTCCAATACTTATTTAGTTACTAGAGGAAGAGTACCAAATATGGAGTCCGGCTCCATGGCTAAATGGTTAACGTGCTGTCCTTTGGTCACAGGGTCCCGGGTTTGATTCCTGGCAGGGTCGGGAATTTTAACCATCATTGGTTAATTTTGCTGTCACGGGGGCTGGGTGTATGTGTCATCTTCATCACTTCATCCTCACCACGATGTGCAGGTCGCCTATGGTCGTCAACTCAAAAGACCTCCATCTGGCATGCCGAACATGTTCTCGGACACTCCTGGCATTAAAAGCCATATGTCATTTAATTTTACCAAATATGGAACATGCTTCTAATATAGAATACCCCTGTTTTTGATTGATTTTGAAGTAAAGGAACTTGGTGCCTTCAGTACTTTATTGACTTTGATATGTCTTGCTTATGCGATAACACATAAATTGATGATGAACATGACTGTTACATGTATAACAATTTTCAGCAATACGTAATCATCTGACCAATCAGAAATTTTCTCAGTAACTGCCAATTTTAATCAATGAAATAAATGTATAAAAATTAAAATTCTCTTCATAACATCTTGCCCTCTATGTAAGAAGTTTTTTCAACTAACTATTGTAATCTTATACTTATTGTAAAACTGCTTAAATATACATATCATATACATTAATACAAAAGTCTATACATAGACATTTTTTATGATAAAAGAAATATTAAAATTATATCTTTGGGGAATCACACCTGGGCGACTGGAGTGGGTCATTGATGATGATGATGATATCTTTGGGGAAAAATATCACAAAGTTTGAGATATCACAGGAAATCTTCAATTCAGTTCTCCTTGTCAACCTTTTCAATGGGAAGGGGTGAAAGTTCCACTAGCCGTCCGAACGGTGTCAACCCTCACCTCACCATCTCGTCCAGGGTGAACTTGAACTATCCTACCCCTAGGCCACTCTATAGGTGGGATGTTATCCTCAGTTAACTGCACCAAAGAATGAACATCAGTATGCAAATTGGTCTCGTGCCACTTGGCACGTTTTTGCAATTCCTACAAGTAAGTAAGTATTTTCACTGCCATCTCTGCCACAACTGCTGCTGAATTTTCTGCAAATGCTGCCAACGTGACAAGTGGTTATTGGGTCCTCTCAACAATTCCCTTTGCATAGGTTCCAGGATCGAGTCACATAGAAGAAAATTTGCTGGTGTTTGGAATTCTAAACCATTTGGATCATTTGGCAAGGCAGTAAAGGGACATGAATTTAATACAGCCTCAATATCACACAGAATAGGTTTCCTCGAAGGTTAGCATATGTCCCTGTCAGTGGCGTATGCTGTGATAAAGACGTGGGCTACCATTAGACTTAGGTTACCCCATTTAATTGGTTGGTTTTGTGAACATCATGACTTCAGCATTTTGAGCTGCAGCCAATGGCCACCAGAGAAGCCTGCTGTATTGTCAAGGCTGTTCACAAGCTACTTCCCTGGCCTCTGCTACTACCCATGCCCAACCCCTGATCAGTAGAGATTGTAACCTAAGATTTAGCAAATTAAAGTCCGGCTTTGTGGCTAAATGAATAGAATGCTTGCCTTTGGTCCGATGGTCCTGATTGAATTTTCAGAATCAACCCCTCATACTGTTAATTCCCGTGGCTTGGGGACTGGGCGTTTATGACATCTTTGCCATTCATTTTATCCTCATTAGGTCACCACCAAGCCTATACAAATGGCATGCTCCATCATTATTATTATTGTTATTATTATTATTATTATTATCATTATTATGATTATTGTACCGGGCGGTACACCTCCACGCCGCTAATTTAAAATGTGCGCCAGTTGAAACTCCTCTGCTGAGGAAGTCTGAACTTTATTGACGGTATTAATTTTCAAGTTTCTCAGAAGATGTCACTACGTGGAAATTTTTGAGTTTTTGAACTGTGTCATTTTCGACGTATTTTTGTTTTGCTTGTAGTAAGAAGTGTGAACTTTCTCTTCTAGAGGACTCTACTGAAAACCAACAATAGTGCACCCTAGTGCGAAGTGAAAGAACTGTTTTTTTTGGAGAAATTTTTATTCCAGAAGTTTGTTTCTTGTTAAATTTCTTTCTGTTATTGTTTAAGTTGGCTGTATACCCCTCTCTTTTCCCCTTGTTGTGTATTTAGCCAATCCCAAATTTCTTTTATTAATTTCTGACCAATCGGATGTATCTTCCCCCAACTTGAATAGGTTGCTGTATCCTACCCAATAAAGTGCTTGTGGGAGGGTGTTTTCATTCCCCTAACGCCTCGAACCTTCCGCGAGAGAATATAAACTGCTGATTTTAGGGTCTCCGGGCCACTTCTGTTCCATCTTTCAGTGTGTAAAGTACATAGCAGGGGGCGGGAAGCGCCTCTTCCTTCGGCGGCGGTCAACAACAAGGTAATGGCCAATTAATAACTTCTTTCTTTGCTAGCTCAGCAGTTTAACTCTCGGGGCGGGTCCGAAGTTTTTCCATTATGTAACCTTCCTTAAATATAAAGAAACTTGTATCTATTCTATCTTTTAAACTGCATATCGGGATAGAGAGTGCTTAACCCTCTCGAGCTCCCAATCATATTGTTTTGAGGTGAACTTATTTTTCTCAACCTATTCTTCGTTAACGTAAAGTAAATTGTTCTTTTCTAAAGTCACCTCTGTAGTATGGGATTAGCCCTTGCATTAGTAGGCCTAGAGCCAGATTAGGTTTTAAAAGCAAATGCATTAGGAGTGCAGATCGCCTCCTCTCAAATTGTTATTTTAGAGGTCATATAATTAACCCTTTTCTCACTTAATAGACCTCAGTAGGATGGGTATTTTACCCCTGTGTACATGTCCTTAGAGGACAGCTTGAAGGTAGAATTCGGAGTGGCCTATGGTAGGGTTGGATTTTAAGGGCAAGTAACCCTTTCTTGAAAATTTTGTTTTCTGTGCGCCTCAAGGAGGCCTTACTGTGTATTTTGGAGCAAGTGCTCCTAGGCATGAATGGGGTTTTCTGCCCCTCTGTTGAAACCTGTGTTTGGGGTAAAACTGAGCTGATTGCTCAAGGATTTTGATTGCGGGGCTCGAAGCCCAAATCCTGTAAATATTGTAATTGTACTTTCGTTGCCTTGCTACTCTGTACCTGCCATGTTTGTTATTTTGTTATTTTGAAAAGAAAATATAACCTTGTTAAATTTTAAATTAATTTTACTTTCGTAGCTTGAGACCTGTTCACCACCCCGCACCTTCTTTCACGCATAACTACCACAAAAACACGGTAACAATTATTATTATTAAAAACGTTGAATTTTACAGCTGTCGTACCCATCATTCACTGTTAATCAGCTTCCTCACAGAACACTGAACTTGAAAGATTGCATTTCATTTTAGCAGATCTACCAATAAAAATAAACCTATATTGCTCCTATAACAGCAGCCTTGCACTATCTTCCTACAAGGATGTAGAAGTAAACGGGAGTTACACTGACTGACAGAGCAAATGCAACACCAAGAAGGAGTGGTCAGAACTTTATGCCAATTGCAGGGTAGACTGACGTCACTGAGGTATGCTCATGATGTGAAATGCGCCGCTGTGCTGCGCACGTAGCGAACGAAAAATGGGACACGGCGTTGGCGAATGGCCCACTTCGTACCGTGATTTCTCAGCCGACAGTCATTGTAGAACGTGTTGTCGTGTGCCACAGGACACGTGTATAGCTAAGAATGCCAGGCCGCCGTCAACGGAGGCATTTCCAGCAGACAGACGACTTTACGAGGGGTATGGTGATCAGGCTGAGAAGGGCAGGTTGGTCGCTTCGTCAAATCGCAGCCGATACCCATAGGGATGTGTCCACGGTGCAGCGCCTGTGGCGAAGATGGTTGGCGCAGGGACATGTGGCACGTGCGAGGGGTCCAGGCGCAGCCCGAGTGACGTCAGCACGCGAGGATCGGCGCATCCGCCGCCAAGCGGTGGCAGCCCCGCACGCCACGTCAACCGCCATTCTTCAGCATGTGCAAGACACCCTGGCTGTTCCAATATCGACCAGAACAATTTCCCGTCGATTGGTTGAAGGAGGCCTGCACTCCCGGCGTCCGCTCAGAAGACTACCATTGACTCCACAGCATAGACGTGCACGCCTGGCATGGTGCCGGGCTAGAGCGACTTGGATGAGAGAATGGCGGAACGTCGTGTTCTCCGATGAGTCACGCTTCTGTTCTGTCAGTGATAGTCACCGCAGACGAGTGTGGCGTCGGCGTGGAGAAAGGTCAAATCCGGCAGTAACTGTGGAGCGCCCTACCGCTAGACAACGCGGCATCATGGTTTGGGGCGCTATTGCGTATGATTCCACGTCACCTCTAGTGCGTATTCAAGGCACGTTAAATGCCCACCGCTACGTGCAGCATGTGCTGCGGCCGGTGGCACTCCCGTACCTTCAGGGGCTGCCCAATGCTCTGTTTCAGCAGGATAATGCCTGCCCACACACTGCTCGCATCTCCCAACAGGCTCTACGAGGTGTACAGATGCTTCCGTGGCCAGCGTACTCTCCGGATCTCTCACCAATCGAACACGTGTGGGATCTCATTGGACGCCGTTTGCAAACTCTGCCCCAGCCTCGTACGGACGACCAACTATGGCAAATGGTTGACAGAGAATGGAGAACCATCCCTCAGGACACCATCCGCACTCTTATTGACTCTGTACCTCGACGTGTTTCTGCGTGCATCGCCGCTCGCGGTGGTCCTACATCCTACTGAGTCGATGCCGTGCGCATTGTGTAACCTGCATATCGGTTTGAAATAAACATCAATTATTCGTCCGTGCCGTCTCTGTTTTTTCCCCAACTTTCATCCCTTTCGAACCACTCCTTCTTGGTGTTGCATTTGCTCTGTCAGTCAGTGTAAATACCAGCACACTGTTGTCTATATGATTAAGCTAGGAGTATGAGGTGAGGAAGTGTATACGATGAATAGCACATGGTTGATAGCAGTGGCGATCTGATGGACCGAAGCCTAGCACACCAATCTCCCTGGTAAAATTATTTCTTGAATAAAATTACTCTGTGTCCACCTATTCAATACAATTATATTTTGTAGTGATTACAAATTACATGAAATATAAACACTAGTTAGGGACATGTTTCGCCCTAGTTCTGGGCATCTTCAGCCTAATACTAATCAAGTCTATTAACATTGGAACTTAACACTAAACTTAAATTAAAATCAAATACTAAATACAATGGTCTTATGCTTATTACATCTTTACATAGTTTACAATATGTACATTAACTAAATGCCAGAATTTGGGAACAAGGGGGCAATAAAATATTTTATTTTACATGACTAGAAAACGTCTGAGACGTCTGGATGAAAGTTATGCAAATGTGTGCATATTGGCCAGAGGTTGATTACAGCGTGAATTGGAGTTTCTCCAACTGTTTGACTAGAGATTGATCACAGTGTGAATTGGGACTTCTCCAACTTATGGATGAACATTAGTTTGAAGGTTTTACTGCTGGTTCATTCAAAGGTGGTTATGGTCATTATCATAATTCTATTGTTGCAAAACCGGAACCGTGGTTAAAGTCGGTCATGTTGGATTTGAATATTCCTTTAGAAGGAAGCATGGTTGGACGGTAATGTTTAATAGGTTAAAGCATATATGTTGGAAACATATTGTTGCTATTGTTCATTGGTGCTCATCCGATAATTTTTTTTTGTTTGTTTGAAAATTGTGCCATTCTTGTTGACTAACGTTCCCATTGGTGCATTGTTCAACCTTGGGAGGAATATGAAATGTCTGTAACTGAATAAGAGAAAAAAGTAATTTAGAATGTGAATGTAGAGCCCAATATAATCATAATTGTAAAGTGAAAGTGTTTACCGCATAAAAGTGGACAAACTTACTTATCTTGTCGATGTTAGCTGGAAACATCAGTTCCGGTTGCGTCTGAACGACTAACCTCACTACTCTTAGTGAAGTATTGGTGCGGTAACGGAGGGGTGGAGCGTAGAGGGGAAGGGGGGAGTGCGTTTCAATTTGTGCGTCTGTGTTGTTGTTTGAGAGGCATTACTCGAATTGGATTGGGCGGGCCCAGTATTAGGCATGGCAAATGGAGTGCATGCGTGTTGTGATTTAAATAAACTGGGGACTTTATTCTGATTTAAGGCCTGGATTAACCTTGGAGTTGCCTCATATAAAGGATTTTTGTTTTCAATAACGTCGTTAAGATTATTATTTTTATTATAAGTTTGTTCCAAATAAATGTACAAGTTTTCCGTTTCGTTCAATAACTTCCCCTTACCTAGGCTTCTAACGATCGTCAAATCCTTCTTCAATTGAGGTGAATTTATGGCCTGTTTCACTCATATGCTGGCTCATGGCTGAATACTTGTTATGTTTGGAAGCATTGTAATGTTCCAGATACCTTGTGTGAAAGCTCCTCCCTGTTTGTCCAAAATATGTGAACTCACATTGTGCACATTTTAACCTATAAACACCTGACCCTGAGTAAACGTTGTTATTATTATTGACTCTATTGTGGTTGAGGAATATGTTCTGGTTATTATTAACTGTCCTGAAGTCTATGTTGATGTTGTGTTTTTTTAAAACAGTAGTGATCTGTTGGATAGCCGGGCTATTATACATAAATGTGGCGTAGCTGTTTTTCTTTGATTTCTCTGGAATTAGGTTGGAAGATAGCCTAGTTTTGATCTTATTAATTAAACGATTGATTACATTTATTTTAAAGCCATTGAACTGAGCTAACAGCCTTGTGTAATTCAGCTCTATTTCCAAACTTGTTGGCGAAAGAGAAATTTTTAGTGCCCTATATATTAGACTTTGATAGGCTGCTAGTTTTTGGGTCTTAGGATGCAAGGATGAATCTTTAATAGTTTTGGGTGAATGAGTAGGTTTCCTAAAAATTTGAAATTCAAAAGTGTTATCCAAGCGTGTAACCGTTAAATCTAAAAAATTTAAAGAATTATTGACCTCATCTTCTTTGGTAAATTTGATGTTAGGATCTATTTCATTTAGTAAGACTAATATATCGTCACTGTCAGTAATGTCCTTATTGATGATACGAAAGTATCGTCCACAAATCTTAGCCATAAACAAATGCCATTTACTAGTGAAATAATTTTAGTATGTTCTATAGAGTCCATGTAAATATCTGCTAGAATGCCAGAAAGAGGGTCTCCCATAGCTAGGCCTTTCTGTTGATAATATTTACCATGAAAGGAGGAGTAATTATTGTTTAGAACAAAATTCAATATCTTCAATTTCCATTTTACTAAGGCCGCTGTCTTTATTGATGTTGTTATGGATAATTTTAATGGTTTCTTTAGTAGAAATGCTTAGAAACATGTTTGTGACATCGAAAGAACATAAAATATTGTTGGGTTGCAGTTCAAATTTCTTCAATATTTTGCAGAAATTAATTGAATTTCTTAAGGGGGATTTATTGTAGAAAACATAATGTTTTCTTGAAAACCTATGAATGAACTTTGACACTTTATAGGTAGGGCTACTCCTACAATTTATAGGGGTGTCCTCCTTGTGAATCTTCGGCAAAGCTCTGGCGGTAGAAATATTGGGGTTCATGTTGAAAAGTCTCCTCTGCGATATACAACAGCAATTACAAACCATCACTCTTATTTTTGTTCCATATTGAAAACAGCAATCTCAGTTTAGAAAAGGAGTATATTCAATATTCAATACAATTAATTGTGATACAGTAGCAAGCCGTGCGGGGCACCCCCTCTAGAGACACCATGACCTTGACGTCGGTGTGGGGTCTTGTGTGCTTGTTGATCCTGAGGGCTGTGCCAGCTTAGGGTTACCCATGCTGGATTGGCCTCGGTGTAGGGCCAGACTAACAAGGTGTCCCCCGAGTTGCCTGAGAGGTGTCTGTGCTCTTTAAATTTCATAACGATTTCTACCCTTCTATCCTCACCTTCTTAAATTTCATTCCTCTTCCTGTCTAGCCAACCTCTCTGCCTCGGGTAGAATAAACGATAAGAATAATTAGAATAGGTTAGTATGGAGGTTTTATCCTCCCCCAATCGCAAGTTTCGGGTCATGGCGAGGTGATGCATGGCTACTGGGAGAGTAGTTCTTAGAGGCCCACCCCAATCACAAGTTTCGGGTCGTGGCGAGGTGATGCATGGCTACAGGGAGAGTACTTCCTAGCGACCCACCTCCAGATACCGGGCGCCCTCTGGAGTATATAGCCTTGCCTTCGGTACGTCAGGGCTCTGCCGAAGGTCGACCTTTTATATCCTGGGTACTCGTGGGACTACGGATGGTTTTTGAGTTTGGTTTTGATTCTTCGAGGGCTGCAGGCCTTAAAACTGCGTCCTTTAATTGTTCAGTTAGGAAACGTAAACGTTTCAATCGTGTTGACCTGTGTAGTACGGAAGATTCTGAAGAGCGTCTGCCACGATTTCTGGTTGCGACCAGAGTCGATGGACAGAGCTTTCTTCAAAAGAACCCGTTCCTGATAAGCAATGCTGTGGAAGGTCTTGTTAGTGAAGTAGATGAAATGAGGAAATGGCGGGATGGTAGCGTACTCATTAAGATCAGTGCGCTCGTGCAGAGTAAAAAGTTATTGGAAGTCACAATGTTTGGACTAGTGCCAGTTAAGACTGAGAGCCACAAGTCCCGTAACTCCTGCAAAGGAGTTATCTTTCATAGGGACTTGATTAAGGCCTCCGATGATGACCTTATACGGAGCCTTGCTCGTAGAGGTGTGTCCGACGTTAAACGTCTTAAGAAGCGTGTCGGTGATAACCTCTACGACACGGGGGCTTTCATCTTAACATTCGATCTCGAGAAACTGCCCGAACGTATTAAGGTATCCATGTACACACTCACTGTTCGACCGCATTTTCCTTCTCCTATCAGGTGCTACAACTGCCAGCGTTTTGGCCACACCTCACCACGCTGCCAGGGATCAGCAATATGCGGGGCTTGTGGAAAAGCGGCGCATGCCGGTGCAGAGTGCACACCACCACCAGTGTGTGTTAACTGCACTGGGGAGCACGCCACTCGATCCAAGGAATGCCCTACATTTAAACAGGAGTAAAAGATCCAGGAGATTAAGACTATGGATAAACTTTTGGCGTCTCCGAAGACCTTAAAAAGTAGTTAGTGGGACGTAAAACAAATAACATTATTATTATTAAACTTTCTTATCCAGAGGCACGGAAGAAATATAAATCACTGGCTACTCCGGAATTCTCCGTCTCCTTTGCAGAGAAGGCTTCTAGTGTACGCATAAATCCCGTAAGTTTTGTACCCTCTGTCCCACCATCAACTCCGCAAACATCAAGTAATCAGCAAGTAAACGTCAAACCACAGGTTCAACAGACAGCAAGTACGTCATTGCCGAAGAAGTCCGGGAAAAATTCTTCCCAGACACATTCGGCTGGGAAGTCCTCCCTCACAAGGGCGGGAGAAAAGACTTCCCCAACAAAGGCTGGAAAATCACCTTCCAGCCATCCTTCAACTGGCCCGAAAAAGGAGGAGAAAGGGAAGCCTAAATGCTCCCCTACACGTTTGGAGAAGAAACCTTCTCCAACGAGACTGGGGGTCCCAGGATCTCCAAAAAAGCCTGGAGAGTCATTTGCTAGTCCTCCTCCGAAGTGTTCAAAAAGGGTGGGTAAGAGCGAGAGGCCCCGACGCCCTCTTGTTCGATCTCTTTCTGGAGAACCTAGTTCTCCCAGGAAGAAGGCCCACTGTCCCCGATCAATGAGACAACCGTCCGCGGAGTGTCCAGTCACCGCGCCTCCTCCTTCTGAGGAGACGATGGAGACTGAAACACTCATTATCGTGGATGATGACGGCAATACCGACAAGAACGGTGGAAAATGGCAGGTAGTTGACAAAAAGAAGGGCAAGCAATTGTCCTAATTACGCAACACTACCAATCCACACAATGGCACTATTGTAGTGGAACTGCAGTAGTTACCACTGTCGCCTAGCTGAGTTACGTCAATTGATATCCGTCTATGCGGCCTCCATAGTCTGTCTACAGGAATCTCGTTTGAGACCTGGACACGACACGACTATGAGAGGATACCGTCTTTTTTCCAAAGACAGAGTAGCTATGGATGGCGCGGCAACTGGGGGCGTTTGTACCCTAGTTCGCTCCGACATCTTCAGCGAAGAAGTACCGCTCCGTACCCAGCTAGACGCAGTTGCAGTTCGCACTCCGTTGCCAGTAATGACAACGGTTTGCAACGTGTACTTTCCACCGGATTATAACCTTGACATTCGTGCACTACAAGATTTGATCAGTCAGCTGTCTCCTCCTTTCCTCATGCTGGGAGACGTGAACGCCCATAACATACTATGGGGTTCTCCGTCCTCCTGTTCTAGGGGGAGGATGCTAGAGTGAATGATCAACCTATTTGATCTTTGCGTGCTTAATACAGGGGAACCGACACATTTCAGCAGCGCACATGGCACATTCTCACATCTGGACGTCACTCTGTGCAGCCGTGCGCTAGTTCCCCTGCTACGGCGGCAAGTACACGACGACCTCTGTGATAGTGACCACTTCCCAATAATTCTGTCTCTCATGAATCAAAGACAGTCCGAAGTACCCAAGCGCTGGTCACTTCGGCGGGCAAACTGGCCAGAATTTACAAAACGCGCAGTGATGGCTGATGATATGCTGGAGTCTGTTGACGACCACGTTTCTTCCATTACTACTGGAATTTTGGCTGCTGCAGAGGAAACAATTCCTTCCTCGTCCGGTGTTCGTCGCCGGAAACAGGTCACATGGTGGACGGACGAAATTGCAGCAACCATACGTGATCGCCGACGGGCTTTTAAGCATTATCGTCGGAATCCTACGATGGCCAATCATATCACATTTAAGCATCTGCTTGCGAAGGCCCGTTTTTTGATTCGTGAAAGTAAGAAATCTACGTGGGAAAAGTATGTGTCATCCATCACGGCACATACTCCGTCATCACAAGTGTGGACAAAACTCCGCCGTATTGTCGGAGTACAGAATGTGTCCTCAGTACCCGGAGTCTCCATTAATGGAGATATAGTTACGATTCCTTCAGTCATTGCCGACCACATCGCGTCACATTTCGCAGATACGTCCAGCTCTAGGAGATACGACCCTGCATTTCTTCCAATTAAGCGCGAAGCAGAGGCACACCATCTCTATTTTGCCTCTAGTGCTTCGCATCCCTACAACATGCCCTTCACGGAGTGGGAGTTGCGGAGTGCACTCGCGCTATGCAGAGATACGGCTCCTGGACCGGACAAAATCCATAATCAAATGCTTAAGCATTTGAGCGACAGATGTCTCAAGGATATCCTCACCCTATTCAACAGATTATGGAGTGAAGGAGTGTTTCCATCTCAATGGCGTGAGGGAATTCTGATACCAATTCCCAAGACAGGTAAAGATCGAAAACTGGATAGTTATAGGCCAATATGCCTTACAAATGACCTCTGTAAGCTATTTGAAAGGATGGTTAACCGGCGTCTTGTGTGGGCCATGGAAAAGGAGGGTCTCTTGTCTAACTACCAGTGTGGTTTTCGCTCACATCGGTCTGCCACTGATCATCTGGTCAGGCTTGTGAGCGCCATTCAGGAGGCCTTTCTCCGCAAGGAACTCCTAGTCTCCGTGTTTTTCGACCTGGAGAAAGCTTACGACACTACCTGGCGATATGGGATTCTCTCCATACTACACCAGTGGGGATTTCGGGGAAATTTGCCAACGTTTATTGAGTACTTCATGTCCCTCCGTCTCTTTCGAGTCCGAATAGGGAATGCATTTTGTCATTATTACGTTCAGGAAAATGGAGTACCTCAGGGATCGGTACTGAGTGTCACGCTGTTCGCAATCGCCATCAACGGCATAGTTGCCGCTGCTGGGCCCGCAGTCGTTCCTTCGCTGTATGTAGACGACTTAGCTCTACATTACAGCTCCGGAAGGGTGGCATTTACTGAAAGATAGCTACAGCAAGCTATTAACCGAGTCGACAGATGGGCCCTGCAACACGGTTTTCGGTTTTCAGCAGCGAAAACCTCTGTTGTACACTTCTGTCCACGTCGGCCTGTGCATCCCGAACCAGAGCTTCGCTTGCGAAACAGTGTCTTACCAGTGGTTGACACCTGCAGATTCCTGGGTCTCCATTTTGATAAGAGACTTACGTGGCAGCCCCACATCCGTCAGTTGAAGGTTGCCTGCATGAAGAGACTTAACATGTTTAAGTTTCTCAGCGGCACTTCGTGGGGGGCTGACCGTGCGGTACTGCTGCGATTTTACACGGCTACGGTCCTCTCCCGGATTGACTATGGAAGTGCGGCTTATGGCTCAGCATCAAAATCTACGCTGAGCCTTTTAGACAGTATTCACCATAGTTGAGTAAGGCTGGCAACAGGTGCTTTCCGTACTAGCCCCATTCCCAGCCTACTCGCTGAAGCGGGATTTGCACCTTTACGAATAAGTAGGCAGCAGTTACTCCTAACGTACGCTGCCAAAATTCGTGAAATGCCGCTACATCCAAGCTATCAATGCATCTATCGTACCGAATACCACCAGCGGTGCCAAGACCGGCCGAATGCCACACGGCCGGTTGGGTTTCGGATTGATAGCTTGTGTCATGATTTGAATATTGATATCGGTGGTTGTCTTGAACGAACTCTTAGCGAGGTACCTCCGTGGTCGGTTCCGCAACCGGATATACGTCTAGATCTGCTCCGTGGACCCAAGGTGAACACGGATTCCTCCGTTTATCGGAGGTATTTCCAAGACTTCGTTCACCAATATCCGGCTGCAAGACTTATCACGGGTGGTTCTAAAATCGGAGATAATGTTGATTGCTCTTTCGTCATTGATGATATGAGGACGAAGATCTCGCTCCCTAAAGTATGTAGCGTGTTTACTGCAGAGCTTTACGGCATCTTGGAGGCTCTGCAGTTTGCACTGCGTGACGAAAGAAGCCACTTTCTTATGTGTACCGATTCGTTAAGCTCTCTGCAGTCTATTGAAACCTGTTTCTCGCAACACCCACCAGTACAGCAGATACATGACCTTATAGCCAGGTTAGGGGATGCTGGCACCAGAATTACTTTCGCGTGGTTTCCAAGCCACGTTGGGATTGCGGGAAACGAACTTGCGGATGAAGCTGCAAAGGAAGCTGTACTTTTACCTTCAAGACCAGTCAATGTACCTGCTAAGGATATTTGTTCTCAGCTACGTCGAACCATCTTGGCATCCTGGGAATCGGAGTGGCTAGATATCCGAACTCCCAACAAGCTGAGAGCAATTAAGAAGACAACTACCGTGTGGCAGTCCTCTTTCCGACCTTCACGGAGAGAGGCCATAGTACTATGCAGGCTGAGGATAGGTCATTTACGATCCACGCACTCTTATCTCCTAAAGAGGGAAGACCCCCCAGTGTGTTCTTGTGGTGCCGACTTCACCGTAGCCCACATCCTCACAGAGTGCGCCGATCTCTCTGGCCTAAGACGGAGCCTCGGCCTGCAGGAAACACTCGAACGCATACTAGCCGATGACGCGACTACTGCTGATCTCGTCATCCGCTTTATGTGCGACAGTGGACTTATCAAGGGTATATAAATTACAAGTGTACTGTTACTCAGGGAACGTACGTTCCCTTTTGATACGTTAGTAATCCTTTCGGCCTAATTCTATAATTGTTTTTTGTTTTATTTTGTACTGCGTTTCCAAATTCCTTTGTTGAATAAATAATTTTGTTTTATATTTTAAATTTCTTTTCCACTTATTTGTTCAGAGAGGATGATTACCTCGTTGTACTTCCTCTTAAAACAAAAATCACCACCACCACCACCACCACCACCGTGCGGGTCACGTCGAGGGGAGAGGGACAAAAGTCTGGCTGCAATTCCTGTCTCCGGCGCCTTGCTCTCCGAAATATGTGCGACGCTTTTTCTCATTGCTTTCAAGGTTTGTAAATGGAACAGTGTGTCAGATGCTTAAATTATAATGTGCTTTTTATTTCCATCATTCTCAATTGAGGTTTGGCCTTCACCGATAGCCTTGGTATCCCTCAGTATACGCCACTGGTCCCTGTGTTTCAGTTAGCAAATGTTTTTTCATCATCTTTACAGTTGCTTCCCACAATCCCCCAAAGTGGGGTGACCAGGGAGGGATGAAACTCCACTCTGTCTGCTGCTGAGCGAGTAAGGAGGTAATACTCGATCACTTTTCCAAAAAGGACTGGATATCTTGCATTGCATTGGCTCCTCCAATGAAATTCTTCCCGTTATCAGAGAAAAGCTGCTTGCATAAACCTCTACTCGCCGTACCAAAGTGTTGCAGTGTACCGTACCTAAGAAAGCTTCGGTCATTAGCTCCGACCCTAACTCCAAATGCACTGGCTTGGTACTGAAGCATGTAAATACAGCTATGTAACTCTTGTAAGCATGAATGTGGCCTCTTCTGTGGCTTTCTCGTACAGACACCTGGACCTGCATAGTCCACTCCTGTGGTAACAAAGGGTCAAACAACTAACCTGACCCTTTCTTTTGGTAAATCTGCCATGCGTACGTCTGGAACTGTAGGATGGTAACAAAAGCACTTCAGATATCTTTTAACAATATTTCTCGCTTCTCTGCTGCCGCTGATAGCCCAATATCATTGTCGAATTTCATGTAGCAGTTGCTCTGGGGGACAATGCTTCAGATAACGATGTTCATTTTCCATGATAATTCTGGTGATGTGATGATTTGCTGGTAGAAGCACATATACAAGCAAGTTCCAGTCACTTGTGTAGTTTTTTTCTGAAATAGTAAAACCTTGAATGCCTTTGCGTGCCTCACCCTGCAGAAGACCGATCAGATACTGATATTTTGGAATATTTGTTAGTTGAGTATCATTATGAATGGTTGAATCAAAACTGTTTTAAACGCAACCATTTTGTTAATTCGCCATCGAATTCTGGTAACATAATTTCTGGTAATTTATGTATTCTTCTTCTGTTACGATTTTGTGCAACTTCCTGTTGATGAATGGCGTTGTTTACGGCCGTGTTCATATGAGCTAGCAAATTATTTTGAACATCCTCTGCTTCATGTATTATTGTTTGCAATAGTGTAACTGCACTGAAATAAATAGATTCAAATAGCTCTCGCTCTTTACAAAAGAAAATATTTAAAAATCCTCCTTATCAATACAAATCAACTCATCTGTTAGATGAAGCAGCCTTGGGATTAGGCTGAAACATGTTTAGACTTTCCTTCATCTAACAGATGAGTTGATTTGTATTGATAAGGAGGATTTTTAAATATTTTCTTTTGTAAAGTGATAACCGTCAATACGGAATGAGATTTATAACTTGCAATAGCTCTCGCTCTCCTTCACATTCCTTCTGAAACTGTTGCGCAGCTGTTTCATCAGTGATCTCTGTTTAATTTGTTTAATTTAATTTGCACTTCTTCAAAATAGGGTAGAAATTCAGTAAGGATTGCATTACTTTTATAGCATGATAAGGATGTAATATGTTGGAAATCTTAAGTGGAATACCTAATAGAGGAGAGATGTATTCACTGCGACAGTTAACCCATTCCAGTTTGAGCCTTAACATCCCTAACAAACGTTCTGGACTGGACATTTTAAAGATCTTTAAAACATTATACTGTATCTCTGTACCTGTAGTAGATATTGGCATGATTCTTTTTTCTTTGTGCTTGTTTGAGAATCTAATTTTCAAAAGCGCTCTTTGTATCATGTCAACTATCACTTGAGATTTTAAAATTGTTTATATATTATACCATGTTTTGCGAATGGAAGAAAAGTCTGATGGATAACTAAGCAAGTACAGTTTTCTGAAATACAGTTATATTTACCCTATTTCGCTAATATAAAATGTGGATTGCAATTACAAAACAACAACAATAATGAGTACTATATAAAAACATTTTTTTCATTAATAACAGTAATAATTACAATAACGAAAATGGGAGCTCTTACGAAATTTTATTTTAATTGATAAATTTTGTTAAAACTTACTCAAATGTAAAATTATTGTTCCATTTACCACAAAATACTTCTGAGAAAGAGAAAATAAGTCTTCTGAACAGACAACTTTACGAATATGTAGACAATCTTACGTATTCACGCAAATATGAAATACGCGGGAACATACTCTAGGCCGTAAAACGATCACCAATCATAATGAAATGCAAGAAATTGTTTCGAATTCATATGTCAGTAAAATGTTAATTTCCGCATAAACTTATAATATATCATAAAATATCGAAAATATCACTTTCGTCAAGCACTCTGATTAAATACGCTCGTAACTAATACACGAAGAAACACGATATAACCACCAGAATGCGTGCATAGCTCGTTCTCGATTTTTAGCGAATTGTCAAACCTTACTACGGGCTATGCCCGCAGCGCGTCTTGAACGTAATTTCGGCCGCTGTGAGAGCTCGCAGTTAGAGCGGAAAGAGTTAAGAACCCTCCCGCTGTCCCCCAATAGTAATTTTGCTTTTATAACCTAATACAACTTATGCGCCATAATCCATCGCCTAACTACGTTCCAGCATTTCGATTGGGTGAGATATAATGGGATATGACGTCACTCGTAGCAATGAAGTAAATGAATTCCGTTCCCAACCCGCGCACAAGAAATGCACAACTGCCCAGACCAATGGAAATGTCACGCGAGATACTAGAGGTCTAGGGCCGCTTCGCGGCTTCTAACCTAGGGGCTTACGCCCCCAGACCCTCTTTTGCTTGATCCAGACCAATGGCTTTATCACTGACCAATGGTCTAACCAGTCCAGACCAATGGCTTTGTCACTGACCAATGGTCTAACCAATTCAGACCAATAGCTTTGTCACGCGGGATACTAGAGGCCTAAGGCCGCTTCGCGGCTTCTAACCTGGGGACCCCCTTTGCTTGATCCAGACCAATGGCTTTGTCACTGACCAACGGTCTAACCAATCCAGACCAATGGCTAGTCACGCGGGATACTAGAGACCTAGGGCCGCTTCGCGGCTTCTAACCTGGAATTTTAAACCCACAGACCCCCTTTGCTTCATGCAGACCAATGGCCTAACCAATCCAGACCAATGGCTTTGTCACGAGATACGTAAATTCAAAAGTAGTGCCGCTGCGCTAGGCCTAGTTCTTTATATGAACAGTTGGCAGCTCTATCCACCGCACGATCAAGCCCTTCACGAGACGCGAGTGAGACTTCGAGCATTGAAATAGATAGAGAGGGCGCTCCGTATGTTTCTACCGGCCAAGCGTGGCACCAACTAGTGATGGGTCGAACTAGCTCTTTTGAGGGAGCTAGCTCATTCGCTCCCACTCCTAACTGAGAGTCGTTCAAAAGAGTCAACTCTTGGGAGCGGGAAGGTAGGAGCAAGACCAACTACAATTACATCAGACCGTAATACAGGAAAAACATGGCGGACATCGGTGGGCGATATGAGAGGTTGAGGGTAAGGTTATGCATGTTTATTCAGAGTCACCTACAGAAAAGATCACAAGTCGAACGTCATAAAATGCAACTCATTAACTCGAAATATGAATAATTGAACACCAAAAGTAGCGTAATGCGTATTGTAAGTCTAAATGTAATTTCAGAGGGGAAAATAATAACGAAGGGAGAATTATTGTATCAACGTCAGGTTGAAAAAGACACAGAGTAGGGCCTACTGTATAAAAATATTTCACATACGAATCTCCGGTCAGCAAATACGATATATAGATGTCAACAAAGCATTATTATCCTTACATGAAATACTATGACACCACCATTAACCACAGCCCATTATGTAAAACACGCAAACAAATTTCTCCAACAATATTTCAACCCTCCAAAATCCACCTGTATTGTTGAGTAGGTACAAGCGATATTTGTATGATACACTTGACCATCTAAAGCACTCGTCACCTTAAAACTCACCAGAATTGATGGCATAATTGTATATTATAAAAAAAGAACATAATCCTCATGTTCACTCACGGAAATGGGGTTAGATTTAGTTTACGCACGTTCATTGTAAAACGTTGAAAATTAATTACATCATTCTTGCACCACCGTTTAAGATTAATTTCGTATCTAAGCCATACATCTTGATCATGATTTTCCGGATCTTTCTGGGACTGATTTAATTTTCTTTGTAGTAAGGTACAAGGTAGTAAGATAGGGCATCATTAGTTTAAACTTCGGAAGTCTGCGCGGCACTCGAATTAGATCATCACCTTCTATGGGTATATAATGTCTTCCCTAACAATACATTTGATTTCAAAAATGATAAAATGATTAATGCACAGAACATTATTAGGCCTATGATTTGGTTCGAAATTTTCCTTACGTATTCTCTTAACCCAACTTTGCCTTAATACTAGGTCTTTTGGAAACGGGAACACTGAAACTCTTATACTTACATCCAAGCATACAGCACATTAAACTATACACATCGATACACATATTGCATAGGTAACTAAAAATGAAGAAAATACTTTCAGAGAACAACACGAGAATGAACATTAACCTAATCACTACCAATATTGTTGGAATAAATAACCTCTTTGAGAACAAACAACTTCTTACGGCACTGCAAGAGGATCTATAACCTTATTAAGACTATAAATATATATAATGTACGATTAATAATATTCAAATTTCCGTAAATATTTGGTAACAACACGACTTTCACAAACCAAAACAAACGCATGCTAGCACTCCAGCTGCCGCCATTATGGACAGTTTCGATAGGTCGGTTAAGGTCTGAGATATTGTAGTTGGTCTTGGTAGGAGCGAGCCAGGAAGTCAGAGGCCGCTCTCCGCTCCAGGTTCGTTCGTTCATTCGTTCATCCGGTTTAGGGCAGACGGCTCTTTATGACTTCCGGTCGCTCTGTATGACTTCCGGGAACGAACGATATAGCGCAAATAGTTTATATTTTCCACAACAGATGGCAGCACAACGTCCAGTTTAGAAAGCTACTCTTGAAATAAAACAAACAACTAATATATGCACTCCTGGCAACATTGGCAAATAATCTAACGATAAAGCTTTATATTACAGTAACGAAGAAATGTTTAACAAAAATGCAGTATTAATGGATAACATCTAATATTACTTTGCCCATTTTCCTTTCTTCTTAAAATGATGCTTTTCAAGACTGAATGCACCGTAACGAGACGTATGTTCATGATATTGGCAATACTTACACGTTAATAAATAATTGTTTAAGAATGTAATGGGATGTAAGTTACTATAGTATACACTAAGCCATGAGTTATTTATTCATAAACGCCCAAAATAGCGTGATTTTAAATTTTCTAGATTAATCGTGACTCCCATTTTTATTTGAAGGAGCGAGAAGGCGCGAGATAGTTCACCTTTTCCACAACAGATGGCAACACAATGTACAGTTTGGTACGCTACTCTTGGAATAAAACAAATGTATATTGCTGGCAACATTCGCAATTAATCCAATGATAAAGTTTTATACACAGTAACGAAGAAACGTGTCACAAATATACAGTGTTGATTGATGACATCTAATATTACTTTGCCTAACTTCCATTCTCCTTAAAATGATGTCTTTCAAGATTGAATGCACCGTACGGGACGTATGTTCGAGATATTGGCAATACTTCCGTTCGACCCCAGCAATCTAGATAAGCATAAGAAGAATCTCTATTCCTCTGCACGTAGTTTACATTTCACTCAAAAGATGTCATCAGAATAACCTCTTTCGACACTCCGCGTTGGAACAACAGATTCTTTCATTCATTAATGCAGCGTATGAAACATAGCTGATTAAACGCGATCTTTAACGAAAATAATGGAAACTACTATCAACACAAATGTACATATAACCAAGTATACTACAGTACGCATAGCATTTTGCCTATTTTTCGTGTACAGCATGGTCACACGGTCTTCTATTTTTTTTTCAAGAACGATTAAACCGTATGAGTCGTATATGTTCGATATATTGGCATTCCTTACACTATCTAAACTTACTTCTTCTTTTACCGCTTCGACCACTTTTCCCACACTTGTGGGTTCGCGGGTGCGAACTGTTCCGCAAATGTGGATTTGGCCCTGTTTTATAATAAGTAATAATGTTACTGGCTTTACGTCCCACCAACTACATTTACGGTTTTCGGAGACGCCGAGGTGCCAGAATTTAGCCCCGCAGGGGTTCTTTTACGTGACAGTAAATCTACCGACACAAGGCTGACGTATTTGAGCACCTTCAAATACCACCAAACTGAGCCAGCATCGAACCTGCCAAGTTGGTGTCAGTAGGCCAGCGCCTCAACCGTTTGAGTCAGCCCGGCTGGCCCTGTTTTATGACCGGATGTCCTTCCTGATGCTAACCTTATGCGGAGGGATGTAATCAATATTGTGTGTTTCTATGGTGGTTGGTATTATGGTGTGTTGTCTGAATATGAAGAGGAAAGTGTTGGGACAAACAAAAACACCCAGTCCCCGAGCCAGAAGAATTAAATTCCCGACTTGGCCGAGAATCGAATCCGGGACCCTCTTCAGCGAAGGCCTCAGTGCTGACCATCCAGCTAAGGAGTCGGACTTCTTACACGTCAATAAATAATTATTTGAAAATGTACTGCGGTATACACTTTGGTATGAGTTATTTAGCCTATATTTTAAAGCCAAAACTAGTGTTATTTTCTATTTGCCTTAATTCGATTTAAAACTACGGTATATTATTTTATCCACTGTACCGTAAAACCGAAAGATTTTGGCAATATGTTAATTCATAACTACGAACGCATTTAAGAAACAGGTGAGGATTTGTCAGAGTATTTCTTAATTATTTCAGACAGAATAAAACTACGCCGTTTCTACTTGCCGAGTGGTATATTCAGTATTCTGGATAGTAACTGTTTGTTCGTGCTTAGTTGAGGTTAGTTAACCCGAACTTCGTGTCGTTTATTTGCTCCTAACCTACTGGATCTATACTAGGCCTACATCCTTCATAGATCATGAGTGCATACAGGAAGTGAACAGGTAAGTATTGCTCAATAACATGTTGTTTATTTCATTTCATTGTTTCGTTACGTTGCAAGTTGCCAGAACTATGGCACAAAAACGTACCTAACAAACAGACCACAACCACTGCACTCAGAGCACTGACTGATTGGATGACGAGCGTCTAGACCCTGACAGACATTTCGCTCCTTCGCTCCGATCCTGATTTGGCGCATGCGCGTAGCTATTTACTATTTCCCTTCCCTTCAGGAGCCAAACATTGAACAGAACAACAAAATACTGTGCATGCTACAGTGTGCATGCATTAAAACAAAGTTATTAATTTACTCTCCATAACTGCTGTCTTCCAGGAGCCTACCATTGAACAGAACAACAAAATACCGTGTAAGGTACACTGTGCATGCATTAAAACAAAGTTATTAATTAACTCACCACAACTGCTGTCTGCTGAAGACGACTCCCGGACACTTTCACAAAGACCTGAAGGTGGATTACTGTTCATGCACACCATCTAACACGCTATAGTCTATAGTCTACAGTTTAGCATAAACGTCACATTTATTTAAAGTCAGACTTTATTAACACGAATTCTATTGTCCGTGTGTCTCTAATTTTGTGTGCGTGGTTTATCACAGAAGTTAAGGCTAGGCTCATGTCACAATTACACATTAAATAAATTATTGTAATAAATTACGCTACCTTCTTTCTCATCGAATAACTAGCGATTGAGAACATTGAACACAACGGTCAACCGTCTCTCTGTTTGCCCTCAATTACCATTGACAACGAAACCAGTTTCTTTTTTTCGGGGTCCATACGTCGAAAGCTTCTAGACAATTTAGGAGTAGATTTCTTAGTGGAGAAAAATCGTTTTTGTTGATCCACATTTTTATTCCCTGGTACATTTCTGGAGGCTGAGGAAAATATTCCAATTTTTGAACGGACTGCTGAAATAGTCGGGTTTATTTTTGCAATTATTTCATCTATTGCATCCATTTCTTCCAGAGAACATGCAGAGGATATTATTTCCTGAAGCATATTCAAAGTTTTACTTTTCCTCGCCTCTAGGGTTAAAGTTGCACTCTTACTTGTAGCACTGTTCTTGTTTAGAGCCGCAATTAGTACTTCAGTCTCATTTTGCTTTAGTTGATTATCGTTAATGTTGTCGATAATCAAGTCAGGAGCAGAGCTGACGTCGGTGCTAGTGGAATTGACGTTCTCGATCGAATCTGAAGGCCTCCTGGTTGTGTTCTTTACAGCATTGTACCTACATATGACATGAATATGCTTACACATATTCCATCGTATACTATTATCTATACAGGTACAATTAAACTCGTAGATACATGTGTCACATTCAGAACATTTAAGATGACAGCTTTCACATTTAATTTCGGTTTTCCCAACCTTATAAAAATCCATATTGTCTTTTTCTGAGGGGATTAGCCAACCATCTTCATCTTCGAATACATTTTCAGGGGAAATGCTCAAACTTCTTTTATGTCTAGCTCGAAGATCTTTGAGTTTTGACGTGACTTTTCCCTTTTCTAAGGTGATGATACGGTCAAATATCTTGTCTCTAATGAAACGCATCATGGCATATATTGCCTTGTCAAGACGTTTCACTCTCTTGCCGGATAAGTAGAAATACTTTAGAGTTTTGTGGACAGACTCTAAATGCATGTTAGTGTTAATTTGTGCCCACAATCTGTAACAGAATGCCCAAGAGTTTACAGTAGGGACGTAATGCTGCACAAAATATTTCCCAAACATTTCGGAATCAGGATCATTTACAGTTTTCTCTATAAAAGTTTCAAGCATTACATTGAATGTATTGACATCTGTTTCTTGCAGTAAAGTTGTGACTTGTCTGTATACTTCTTCCCTCTTATCTGAATTATTAATCTTCTCTGTAAGATTTTTCCGCCAAGCTTTAATCACATGCCAAGTACAGTAGAGTCGTTTTCTAGGTTCGCCCATAACTTTCCCCCATCCGTTAAAAAACAGTCAGCCATATCACTCATAAACACATTAGGATTGACACTACCTACTATGTCCTTAATTGTCTGAAAATAGAGTACCATTAGTTGTTCTTCGCTCTTATTCGTGAACATAAAGGCACACGGGAAACCTTGATGCAAATCATCTATAACTAAGAGTGTGAATAGCTCAAAATTATAATTGTTGAGGCCATGTGTGCCATCGATACAAATAATATTACTTCCATATTTCTGAAGCATTTCACGTTGTCCCTCATTCATCAAAATTAGTACGAAATCCTCTTCTTTTAGAAAGGGAAATCGTTCGTCGGTACATGGCACTCCTTGCTGTTTATAAAATAAAATGCAAGAATCCTGGTTCTTCATTTGCTGAACCCAGGAATGAACACTTGTCCCGTCATCACTATGCCTTTTTTTCGCCAGATGCCAAAGAGAAAGCATTTTCAATATTATAGAGGTCTTTCCTCGTTACAAGTTGTACTCTCTCCAAAGAGCTGCAAATATTTTCTCGGAGGTCATCCAAAATGGCATCAAAAGGCACTTTGGCTGCGATTTTCATTGCAAGGGCATCTCTCTCTTCTGTACTTAACGAAAGGTGACCCAGATCATTTGAATGTCCTACATGTGTGGGTACGTAATCAACCTGACATTCCCCGGTCTGATTGTCTTTTATTACTTTAACACTTGCCGGACAAAATCCGCCGATTTTATTGCTCCCCTGTGTTTTTAGGCTTCTCATATTATTACCTTCTGATACAAACTGTCCGGAGCGATGGCATGAAAAATAATAATGAGTTTTGGCCTTAAATGCTGCTGCGGAATGGCTGACAATATACTTCGATTTTGTGTCATGTTCTATTTTCTCTTTCCATGTATCAAATGATGCATACGTAGAAAACGTAAGAGATTCTGATTTCATTTCAATTCCATGATCTAACTGAAAATGAATGGTAAACTTACTCTTATCATTAGAGTCAAAACCACATTGTAAAGGACAAACGTTTCTCCTATCTGAACTAGTAGATGGTTTCGATTTCTTTGTACAATCTGGATGACTGATTAAATTATGCCTTCTCAAAAGTCTTTTATTTCTAAACTTTCCCGGGCAAACGGAACACTGAAGCCACTCGACAGGATCTGATTTTAAGGACGGGACTGTGTCTACTGTTTTGTGGGACAGTCTTACATGTCGTCTTAAATTCCTATGTTGTGTGTACACTTTATCACACAGCGTACACTGGAACATTTTGATTAGTATAATCTGCCGCATAGATACACAGCCTACAACACATGAACTGGACTTTCGCATAGATACACAGCCTACAACACATGAACACTACACCAACGCTTCAGAATCAGGTATTCCGCGCCACTCTCAAATTATACACAACATAGAAACACGTGTTCCGCTCCACTCTCGAATTATGCTCGCTTCAAGGGAGCGAGAGAAAGACAGAGAGGTATCGTTATGCTCACTTCCGGGCACATGGAGCGAAATGTCTGTCAGGGTCTAGACGCTCGTATTGGATGCGGGAAGAGGCTAGACTGGGCAGCAGGGGGGTGAAACTCTAATAGGGCTTTTGGTTCCAATCTGTAGCTAGCTTCAGGTAGTTTCAGTCTCTTTTTCTAGATGGCGCTGGAGGTCATTCATAACGTGTAAATAGTTATGTACACGTTCTGTAGATGGCACGCAAGTAAGCATGAAATGAGCGTTGTTAATAATTAAAGGCAGTTTGTCTCGAAGTGAAGTATTTAAAGTATTTCAAGTCTAAACTCAATCAGTGGGCACTTCTTACAAATTAATTAGTCATAGAACGTCAAGCATTGTGGAGATAATATTGCTGAATTGCATCGAATTCGACTTTACCCAATCGATTAACCTTGTTCGAACTTATATCGATTTTAATCGATAGTTCCCATGATGCTACAGTATTTGTGTTGTTTGAATTCCAAATGCTCATGTGCTTGTGATGTAAATCTTAGTTCCTTGTGCTTGTTTATTTGAAATATATCTTCTAGTCCTCCTGAAATCCTGTATTTCCTGTTTGAGTACACATCAGGGGCTGAAAGCTGAATGGTTCTATTAATGTAGTTCTATATATTTCCTGTCTCAGTGCATTTAATTCTGTTATTTTTATTTTCATGTAGTACTTGGATATTGATGTGATACCCCATTGTCTTGCATATGGTGTGCTCTGTTGTCTTGCTTTCGAAGGTATTTCTTATTTGTTATAATATCAGCTTTGTGTTAATGTGTCAATCATTCATTTGAAGTTAAAGCTGCTTTGAGGTGTGAGGTTATGTTCTCAGTAACATAGTATGCCATACGAACTAGGGGTATCAGATCATTATTTACAACGTAGTAAGTACTTGGAAATAAAAATATATGAATGACAATGTATTGGGCATGGAAGTAGTAGAACTGGTTTATTGTCGTCGTTTGCCGGGGGGTGGGGGAGGGGCAGGGAAAGGAGGGGGGAGGAGCAGTAAGCATACCCGGATGTGCGTCACTGCGCCGGAAGTTAATTCTCTGCGCTATCTGTTGATAGTAATACTAAGGTATTGCACCAGAATGCACACTGTGGCGCTATCTCGGAAAAGAGACTAAAACTACTAGAGCCAAGTGGCTTGGAACCGAAATTTATCATTGAGTTTCATCTCTATTCTATTCTATCCTCTTTGGATTGCACTGTCATTTGTTTCTCTCTCACTCCTTCGAGCATACAAATAGATAGAGGGGGCGCTGCCAGCAGAACGTGGCGCCAAGATACAAATCAGCTGATGTTGGGCACCTATCGTAAATACTGCGCGGGCCATCGGTGTAAGCGGGGAGATTTCAAGGATTCATTGTCGACAAACCAGGCTTTTTCTATGCAATTTTAATGTGTTACAAATATTAAAAAAACACGTATTTTCGTTGATGTGATAAGTGAATTACACCAGTCTGAAAGAATATAGCGAAAATGGTCATATCTAGCTCTGCTTACAATTGCAGTCAGAGATTTGAAAAGGGGAGTAAGATATCTTTTCACAGGTAAGGATTTAAATCTGTAACTGAAAAGACACTGTCTTGATTTCATACAGTATCTAGGCTGCCAGGGAAAACGTGTATAAGTTAGAAAATGACTTGTACTCTTCTCTCATAGATATTAACATGTTTACTTGTACCGTTGGGTCCAAATGGAATATTAGGCCTAGGTACGTATAGTTTAGTTCTGACTTATAACTACATCGTGGACTTATCTTACTTTGAACTCTGTTGACACTCGTTTTTCCTGGTAGCTTAAATTTATTTCTAAAAGAATGCTGGACCACACAGCACAGCCGTACATAAGCACCATGACTACGCGACTGAACCGAATGTCCGGAGATAGAAAGTTCGAATCCCGGTGCTGACTATCTTTAGAGTAGTGGTTTTCCCCGAGTTTTCCAATACTCCTTCCAAGAAAATGCCGGGATGGTACCTTGTTTAAAGCCCCCCCCCCCACCTACCTGAATCCTAGACCTTAAAAACATAATTTATTTAATGTAAGATATAAATGTTGCAGGAGTGGGGTTGACAATAGGTTATTGTGGGATACATTGCTGGATATCACCCTCTAAGCATAACTGATTATGGTATTCACTTATTTCAGTTTCCCTTCAGACCCCGAATTGCTGAAGAAATGGGTCATGAATATGAAGAGAGAGGGTTTTCAGCCATCAAAATATAGTAAACTTTGTTCAAAGCATTTTGAACCTAGCTGCTTCGACAAAGAGAGATTTGGCCATCCATTTCTTCTGAAAGGATCAGTTCCGACTATTTTTGAATTTCCAGAACACCTGAATAAAAAATCCAGGCATCGAAAGCCACCTAAAAGTCGAAACACTTCTTGCACTTCATCTTCGCTTCCAGTAAGTGAAAGTAATGATAACTCAACTGAGCAGCAGACTCCATCCACAGAAAACATTCCCAGTACTAGCTCTAACATTCTAAGCAAGTCTAGAAAAAGAAAGCATTACATTGGTGATTTTGAAGAAAGTGACATGAATTCCCCCAAAAAGGCAAAGAGATGTCTCTTCAATGCACGCAGCACAATTTGTTCACAATTAAATATTTATTTATTTTCCACCTAGTCGATACAATGATTGCTTAAGGCAATTTTTAATGGTCAAAAGTGGTACATGTTTCGTATATTATCAACATCTTCAGCCACATAACACTGTTTAGATGAAAAATATATAAAATTGAACAATTTTTCATCTAAACAGTGTTATGTGGCTGAAGATGTTGATAATATACGAAACATGTACCACTTTTGACCATTAAAAATTGCCTTAAGCAATCATTGTATCGACTAGGTGGAAAATAAATAAATACTTAATTGTGAATCTATTGAAGTGCGATACGGACCATGAAGCTGATTTTATGTAAGCACAATTTGTTCTCAAAGGAAAAGACTGAAAAACCTACTTAAACAAAATACAAGAATTAAGGAAAAAAATTAATTCTTTAAATTCATTGGTGGCTCATTTACAGAAGGAACTAATGATAAATGAAAATGCTGCAGCAGTGTTAAAGGTCAGTAAAACTTTTTTATACTCACTACATTTGTTGGTTTAAGAGAAATTTGTGATCTTAAAATACTTGATTGATTATTGTCCTATAACCAACAACTAGGTTCTTTTTATATTAGGAACTTTCTATAGCCATGCATAGGTTATTTATTCCTACTTACAATATTTTTTACTTTTACAGGCTTCCTTCTCAGGTCTTGCTGAAGAACTGTTCCAGAAAATGTTGGGGAACAAACAGCAACAGTATTCTGAAGGCTTGCGATGCTTTGCCCTTACATTGCACTTCTACTCCAGTAAGGCTTACGACTATGTAAGAAAGGTGTTCAATGTATGCTTGCCTCATCCACGCACTCGTAGGAAATGGTACCAACATGTTGATGGCTCTCCTGGCTTCACAAAAGAAGCTCTAACAGCTCTAAAGCTTAAAGTGGAAGAGGGTAATGCCACAGGTAAACCTGTTCTTTGTAGCCTCATCATTGATGAAATGTCCATCAGGAACAAGATAGAATGGGATGGAAAGGTCACATGTGGTTATGTGGACATGGAGACTGATGTTGATGATGATTCACTCCCAGAAGCAAAGGAGGCCCTTGTGTTTTTGGTAAATGCCATCAATGACCATTGGAAGGTTCCCATAGCTTATTTTTTAATTGATAGTTTGTCAGGAGAAGATAAGGCAAATTTAGTAACCACTGCTCTGACCATATTGCATGACACTGGTATTCATATAGTCAGTTTAACGTTTGATGGGGCAGCCAGCAACTTGTCAATGGTAAAATTTCTGGGCCTAGATATTCACCATGCCAATGAGAAAACCCAATTTGAGCACCCAGTGACAAAAGAGCCAGTGTTTATTTTCCTAGATGTGTGCCACATGCTGAAATTAGTGAGGAATTCTTTGGCTTCTTTGGGCACAATTTTTAACAGTGAAGGTAAAGCCATAAAATGGACATACATAGAAAAACTAGTGGAAATACAACTAGAAGAGGGATTAACGCTTGCTACTAAGATTCGTAAGCGCCACATTAATTGGGAATCAGAAAAGATGAAAGTCAAATTAGCAGCCCAAACTTTGAGTAACAGTGTGGCTCAGGCACTCAGGTATTTGAAAAATTCAGGGTATGATTTATTTGAAGACTGTGAAGCTACAGCTGAATTCATAGAAATTTTTAATAACATATTTGACATTTTTAACAGCATGAATATATTACAAAAGGGATTTAAGTGTGCTTTCTCTTCCAAAACAGAGGTTTTTATAAAGGATTTCCTCAGCAAGGCAGAATCATACATCATGCGGCTATCAACATCAAGTTCATCAGACTCTTCTCTTCTTCACTCAAGAAAAAAGACTGGATTTCTTGGATTTTTGGTGTGCATAAAAAGTTGCCTTGGCCTCTATAAGTATTTAGTACTCAGTGAGCAGCCTAAACTGAAATACTTGTTACTGTACAAATTCAGTCAGGAACACTTGGAGGTATTGTTCTCTGCCATTAGAAGGAGAGGTGGTGATAACAATAACCCTACTGCTGCTCAGTTTAAAGCTGCATACAAAAGATTGCTGGTTCACCATGAGGTAAAAGGAGCAGATTCAAGCAACTGCATTGCCTTGGATCAAATTAATATATTAAGTGTATCTGGCTCCGAGCCTAGTTCAGATTTACAGTGTCATGCAATTCTCACAGTATCACAGGATAGGGTTGCAGATATCCCACTCATTCCAGATTTTGATCATGACTACTGTACTCATCCAGCATTTGAACAGTTGTCCCCATATGTGAGTGATGTTGTGGCATATATTGCTGGATTTGTGGTGAGGAAGGTGGAATGCCTTATCAAATGTGCAGTATGCTTGAGTGCTCTGAGAAGTGCCAGAGAGAACTACACAGATTATGCTTTAATCAAGGAGAAGATGTACTCTAGAGGTGAGGGATTAATTGTGCCCTCCAAAGATGTGATAGTGTTGTGTAAGTTGACTGAAAGTGCACTTAGAAATATCAATGTACTAAGGAGCAAAGAAGTTCATCAGAAGGTCCTCTGTAGGGTGCTGAGGTCAGTGAATGGAACCTTGTTTTATTGTATAAAGGATCATTTACTTGAGCAAGAATTTGCGCAGAGCCATGAAATGGACTTGGTTAAGTTAATTGTGAAGTGTTATGTCAATTCCAGAATGTGACATGAATGTGCCAAGGAAGAGGAGAAAAGAGATAGAAAGAAAGTAAGAAGTGTATTGAACAAGTACATATTGTTCAATCATCAGTGATTTAGGGCAATATTGTGAAGACATGCAGTTCTCTGGTTTTCAAAACATTCCTGATCTTCAGCCAGGAGAAGAATGGTGAATAACTAACATGTAAATATTTGTTTCCTGCGTTCTATCATACATTTGTGTATTGATTGGCTGCAGCTGTTCTGGTGAGTTATAGCCTACATGGCTTCCTGTCTTTCATCATATTGTAAATTATGTTATTGTACATTTTTAAGGATAGTTTTGTGAATGTTACATCTTATTAGTCTTAACTATCTCAGTTATAGTTTTGTGTTCTATCATACATTCGTGTATTAACTGGTTGCAGCTGTTTTGGTGACTTGTAGCCTACATGGCTTCCTGTCTTTCATCATATTGTAAATTATGATATTGTACAATTTTAAGGATAGTTTTTTGAATGTTATATCTCATTAGGCTTAACTAACTCGGTTATAGTTTCGTGTTCTATCATACATTTGTGTATTAACTGGCTGCAGCTGTTTTGATGACTTGTAGCCTACAAAGCTTCCTGTCTTTCATCATAGTGTACATTTTTAAGGATAGTTCTGTGAATGTTACATCTCATTAGGCTTAACTAACTCAGTTATAGTTTTGTGTTCTATCATTCATTTGTGTATTAACTGGCTGCAGCTGTTTTGGTGACTTGTATCCTACATAGCTTCCTGTCTTTCATCATAGTGTACATTTTTAAGGATAGTTCTGTGAATGTTACATCTCATTAGGCTTAACTAACTCAGTTATAGTTTTGTGTTCTATCATACATTTGTGTATTAACTGGCTGCAGCTGTTTTGGTGACTTATAGCCTACATAGCTTCCTGTCTTTCATCATAATGTACATTTTTAAGGATAGTTTTGTGAATGTTACATCTCATTAGGCTTAACTAACTCAGTTATAGTTTGATATAGCCTGAGCATTTAGAACAGTTGAACAACTTTTGGTGTGTGTGGGTGCTTAATCATATCAGATAGTGGCTGGTAACCTACATGTTAGGTCCTGTAAAACAATAATTATCATCATGCCTAAATGTACATCTATAAACTAAATGTGAAGGTCTGTGAATAAGTGTGATGATGGTGATAGCTGTTTTTTTTTTAATGACAGAATCTTGGTTATCAGCTGCATTAAGTATTCATCGATCTTTGGTTTATTGGTTTATTTTGTGTGTGCTTCCACACAGAGTATACTCATTTCAAGACTCATGCCGCCTATAAGACGCGGGCGGAGCAACTTCGGTCGAAGAACTCTAAATGCTACAAGCCAAGCTAATTTTCAGTCTAATCGGACTGCAAAACAACGTGAAGAGCGAAATGAAACTGAAAGGATTCGAATATCACAAACCCGTGCAGCGCGTCGTTCAGCTAATAATCTTGCAAGTTTGAATCGAGCTGCTTTCAGTTACGATGTTTCAATTGACTACAGTGCCTACCAACGCGTTCAGTTTTCCAAAATTGTAAGGCATTGAAATACAAAAATGAAGCCGCTGGATTGTGTTGCGCAAATGGCAAAGTGAAATTAGTGCCATTGATTCCACCACCAGATCCACTGCACTCATTGGTTTCAGGAACAGGAACAGATCCCATACATTTCCGTACAAATATCCAAAAATATAACAACTGCTTTCAAATGACTTCATTTGGGGCAACAAATGTACTTCGGGACAATTTCATGCCAACTTTCAAGGTAACATATAACATTGCTTTCTTTTCACATATAACAAACAGACTTATCCCCCATATTGCTTTGTTTATTTTATTTTATTTTATTTTATTTTATTTTATTTTATTTTATTTTATTTTATTTTATTTTATTTTATTTTATTTTATAGTTTTGGTGACAAGAGTAACAAACCTGTCCTTAATTTACAGATTTTTGAACTCGCTGGATTGCCGCCTCACATTCTTCAATTAAAGGTCGGATCAGTCGGATGTTACGAAATATCAACCAACCGCGTCTTTGTAATGGCCCACGGCTAGCGATGAAAACATTACTGAACAACGAGATCCAAGCAACCATTCTAACGGGGAAGTATAAAGGAGAAGACGTTTTGACACCACGCATCTCTACGATTCCGACTGACATACCATTTGAATTTAAACGACTGAAGTTTCCAGTGCGGGTCGCTTTTGCTATGACCATAAATAAATCCCAGGGGCATTCATTGAGTGTTTGCAGCATTAATCTTGAAAATCCACGTTTCTCGCATGGCCAATTGTATGTTGCCTGGTCCCGTGTTGGAAAACCATCAACTTTGTTTGTTTACGCGCCAGATAATCAAACAAAAATATTGTGTAACTTAAAGCCTTACAATGAAAAATATCTTCATAGTATTCATTGGAATAAGTGTTTTCTATGATAGTTATTTCCTACGAAGAAAGAGGAGTAACTTTTGCCACATTATCTTCACGCCATCAACTAATCAATTACTTGATTTGCAACGGGAGATAATTATGGCTCTGTGAGGGATTTGAAGACCTGCTGAACAGTTCCCATCTACGTTACAGTCAATCAGGGTTATTTCTGGGTAGTTATATGCTGTGACCTATTTGAGCATCTCCTTATTCACAATCAAGATATTAGTATTGCAGGTAATGAAAACACGTTTTTCTAGTAGTTTGTTACTAACTTTTGGTAGCAGTAGAAAATTAACTCATTTGATGTTGATAATGTAGTCATTTGCATTATTCTGATTTTTGCGTGCAGTACAGACTGAATTTCAGTTCGTTCCATTGTCATTTATTTTTGACAGAACGACGTCTGTCAGGTCAGCTAATAATAATAATGATAATAATTGTACCGGTTGGTACACCCCGACCCCGCAAATTTAAATTGTGCGCCTAAAAAGTATCCCCTACAGGAGAAACTCTGAACTTTAAAATCTGTATTAAATCAAAGGTTTCTTGGAAGATGTCACTACTGTAAATTCTGAAGTGTTCTGAACTGTGTCTATTTCGATTTGTGTTTGTTTGCTCTGTAGCAAGAAGTGTGGACATTCTCTTCTAGATGTCACTACATAAAAACTATAACTGTGCACCCTGGGGCGAAGTGAACGAACTGTTTTTGAAGAAATTTTGTATCCATAAGTTTGTTCTTTGTTAACTTTCTTTCATTTTTTGGGTTGGCAATATTGATCTCTGTTTCCGCCAGTTTTAAATTCAGCCAATCCTAAATTTTCTAAATTAATTTGCCACCAATCCTAGATTTCTTCTTCGGTTTTGACATGTAATCTTTAGCCGACCAATAAAAGGTATTGGGCGGGACTGTTTTATTCACGAAAGGTCTCGAACTTTCCCCGAGCATATAAAACTGCTGAGGTTCATGGCTCGTCGCCACTTCATCGACAACTTGCTTAGTGTGTGATTATGTAGCAGGGGGCGGGAAGCGTCTCTTTCTTCGGGCAGCAGTTCATCAACAAGGTAATGGCCGTTTAAGAACTTTATTTCTTGCTAGCTCAGCAGTTTTAACCCGCGGGGGAAGGTTCGAATCCTTTTCAATGTAAACCTTACTATGTTCATGTAAATTAACCGCAATTTGGGATAGAGAGTGCTTAACCCTCTCGAGCTCCCACTCATGTTGTTTTGAGGTGACTACGTTTTCATAACCGATTTTCTTCTCTTCTTAATGTAATAAATTATTCTTCTACGAGTCACCTCCCTAGTATGGGATTAGCCCTTGTATAACTGGCCGAGTGCCACCTAGGTTTTAAGAAGTTTCATGTAGGAGTGCAAGCTACGCCTCCAGTCAATTTGGTTTTTTGGGTCATTTAATTAACCCAAAGTTTTGTTTTCTTCATGTGAAGGCCCTGTAGGTTGGGTACAAGATACCCCTGTTTCACTGTATGTGTGCCTTGAGGGCAGTTAGGAGTGAAGTTTGTTGTGGGCTTTGATAGGTTTGTAAACTTGAGAGCGGGACTGCTCTTTCCAAATTTGATCTCTGCGTGCCTCTAGGAGGCTTGACATTCTAATTAGGGGCAATTGCTCCTTGGTATGAAGGGGTTTTCTGCCCTTTGGTTGTGAGCTGAGGGCTCAAGGAATGTAAAACGGGGCTCGAAGCCCCAAAACTTGTAACGACTGTAATCTATAATTTCTTAATTTTTTGATTTGCTACTTGGTACCTGTTACACTTTTGTTATTTGTTGTCATTTGTTGATTTTGAAAAGAAAATATAACCTTTGTTAAAGTTTCAAATTAACTTTAATTTGGTAGTTGAGACCTATTCCAGCCCGCACCTTCTTTCACCTCTGCTGTTCCACAGATACCTCGGAACAATAATAATAATAATAATAATAATAATAATAATAATAATAATAATAATAATAATAATAATAATAATAATAATAATAATAATAATAATAGTGTGATTATTATTAACGGTTGTTTTTCTTAACATATGGTAGTTAAAATGTAGTCAAACGTCATTTTTGATACTATAACTAATCTGGCGAATATGATCAATGAACATTTTAAATTCACATCATCATCTTCATCAATGTCCCACTCCAGTCGCCCGGGTGTGGTTTAAATTCACAACACTGAATACTTTTTAAAACGTCTGATGTTTCAAAATGATTCTCGGCGATCTCTAAATAATATTATAGGTCATTCACATGTCAGAATCCTAGGTAAGAATTGCACACAAAATGCTTTCATTTTCCGTGTTTTGGAAGTAATTGGGTAAAAGTAATCGGATTACTTGTAACGATTACATTCATAGCAAATTTTACTTGTAATCGTTACGTGTTACAAAAAGAAGTAATTCTTACTTGTAATTTACTTCTTGAAATAAAATTGTGCCGGGCGGAGTAGTTTAGTCGTTATAGCGCTGGCTTTCTGGCCCCAACTTGGCAGATTCGATCCTGGCTTAGTCCAGCGGTATTTGAAAGTGCTCAAATTCGACAGCCTCATATCGTCTTCTTTTTTTCTATTTTTTACTATCTGTTTTACGTCGCACCGACACGGACTTGTGAGACGGCATAGGAAAGGACTAGGAGTGTTGTAAAAACGCGAAACAACGGAAAACCACTTTCAAGGCTTCCGATAGTGGGGTTCGAACCCATTATCTCCCGAATGGAAGTTGACAGATAGGTACATAACCCAAACCGTATAGCCAGTTGCTTGGTCAGTAGATTTACTTACACTGCCGAGGTGAGTGGCTCAGACGGTTGATAGGCTGGCCTTCTGACCCCAACTTGGCAGGTTCGATCCTGGCTCAGTCCGGTGGTATTTGAAGGTGCTCAAATACGTCAGCCTCGTGTCGGTAGATTTATAGGCACGTAAAAGTACTCCTGCGGGACTAAATTCCGGCACATCGGCGTCTCCGAAAACCGTAATAGTAGTTAGTGGGACGTAAAGCAAATAAGATTATTTTAGTAAATTTACTGGCAAGTTAAAGAACTCCTGCAGAACAAAATTCCGGCACCTCAGCGTCTCCGAAAACTGTAATAGCAATTTATGGGACGTAAAGGATATAAATGCCTTTGCTGACAGGACCTAGTGTTTACAGTGCACTATATCTTCTGGTATAGGGTAGAGCAATTTTGTTACTTTCATAAATCTGTCTCTGTCTTATTCTTGGCTTTGACAATATGAAAGTGACTAAGGTATGAGCGATGGTAGTAATGCCAATCCTTATGCAGCCAGTCCCTGCTGTGAATGGTGTGAAAATGTTGCTCATAGGGTCAGTTGGTGTGGTGTATGCATTTCAGTGGGCTTGGCAGACTGATATGTAATATCAACTCTGGCTCGGTGAGGAAAGCAACGGGAAACTACCTCACTCCTCATTTCCCTAGTACGCCTCTTCAGTGATGCCTAGGCCATCTATGATAGCTGATGGCAGAGCTGTTGAGGATCCCACCAGCGGGATCGCTGACGGACTGAACATACATACATACAAAGGATATAAGATTCTTTTTAGTAGATTTACTGGCAAGTTAAAAAACTCGTGCAGAAGAAAATTCCGGCACCTCGGCGTCTCCGAAAATCGTAAATGTAGTTATTGGGACGTAAAACAAATAGCAGTATTATGTATGTAATTATTAATTGAAGATAAAGAAATATTTTCGAGTCTTTCAACCTACCACCAGTGTACCATTATCGAATCAGATAACACAGGCGTGATAATGACATCATCGAAGAACAGAGCAAATCGTGCATCCGCTGGCTACGTAAGCCTACCATGCCATCTTCCTCAGCTCCATTTATGATTGTACCGGTTGTCACTGGACCGGCAACGTGTCACCGCGCTCTGCCGTAGCCATGCCATGTTCCTCAGCTCCATCTGTGGCTCGACCGGCAACGTGTCACTTCTCCAGTCATGTCACTGGAGCAGTGACACATTATTTCTGGACCGTCACACCTCTACCTCCCACTTCCAGGCTCCCAGCTGCTCTCAGCTGCTCTCAACCGTTGCCTACGAAATATACAAGGCCGGGACATAGCTACTAATTTGTCGCTGAAAAAGCGGACCGACCGTGTTCACGGTTTGGCCGCTAGATGTCAGGTTTCCGTTCTTTTCTTGGCGGACTTTAACATTGTGATATGCGGAGTAATTGTGATGCTGTGTTGATTTTGTGCAATTTATTGTGAATATTGTTTCTGTCGGTGAGTGTCTGTGAGGTTGAGAACAAGGTGCACTGTTGTGTACCTCTCTGTATATCGGATGACACAAAAAAAAAAAGCATGAAAATTGACGTTCCATAGTTTCCCTTCCGAGTGCGGTTTAAGGGAGAAATGGAAGCAAATTATTTCTAGGCAAGGTAATATAGTAGGATCTCTTTAGGTACCTAGCAATTCTTCTCATAAAACAGATTTCAGTGTAAGCACATCAATAAAATTTCCTTCTGTTTTCATTGTGTATCCTGTTCACAAACAGGAAAATGTCAAACGCAGGAAGCGTCCAGCTCCCAAAAATGATGTATTGCCATCAAAATTTAGTAAAAGTTCTGATTCAGATAACGATGAACATCTTCATACGTCAGCCACAAACGAAAAAGGAGTACAAGTCTCGTTTATATATCAAGGAAAGTCTACGAGTATCTCTGTTAAATCTAAAAAATATACGGATGAGAAAATTAAATACCAGATTACAGAAAATAATCTGTAAATTGAGAAGTAGGAATGAAATCAGAAAAAAAAATACGGTATCTGAACTTGACCAAAAAGCAAACCAAATTGAAAAGCATGCTAAAATTGGTCATTTGGGAGCTTTATTCCTGTTAGAACGAATTTAATTTTCTTCTTCTTTCTTCATCCGTTTACCCTCCAGGATCGGCTTTTCCCTCGGACTCAGCGATGGATCCCACCTCTACCGCCTCAAGGGTAGTGTCCTGGAGCGCCAGATTTTGGGGCGGGGGATACAGCTGGGGAGGATGACCAGTACCTCGCCCAGGCAGCCTCACCTGCTATGCTGAACAGGGGTCTTGTGGACGGATGGGAAGATCGGAAAGGACAGGCAAGGAAGAGGGAAGGAAGCGGCCGTGGCCTTAAGTTAGGTACCACCTCGGCATTTGCCTAGAGAAGTGGGAAAGCACGGAAAACCACTTCCAGGATGGCTGAGGTGGGAATCGAACCCACCTCTACTCAGTTGACCTCCCAAAGCTGAATGGACCCCGTTCCAGTCCTAGTACCACTTTTCAAATTTCGTGGCGGGGTCGGGAATCGAACCCGGACCTCCGGGGGTGACAGTTAACCACACTAACCACTACACCACAGAAGCGGACACAAATTTAATTTTACGGGAAGAAAAAAGAGAAATACGGTGAAACGACGCTAAATATTTGCTTCCTCTGGCATAGGAAAGCACTTACCAGTTACTGCCTAACTCTACCGTATCAGAAGACGCTAAAAAATTACATAGGATTTTGTAATGGCGAAACGGGCATAACATCGCTCACCAAACAGCGGCTTCAATACGAATGTCAAAACATCAGATGTGCGGAGGAAAAGATTGGATCGCTGATAATTGGTGAAAGGGCGATTAAACCCAAAGTTATGTATGACCGCGTCCTCTATCCGCTTATCGGATACTCTGAGGTACAATTAAAGGAATCGGTAAGAAGTGACAAACTCGCTATCAGATTTCTCTGCTTCTTTCGTGAATTACTTATTTCGTTTAAGCATATTGTAAGAAATACGTTGTAGTCAAACAATTGCTCTTGGTCTATCTTTGATCTCATATCTGTTTGCTGCCTTCTGAAATTTCTAGTGTTAATTAATTTTTATAGTTTTTCATATTCGAACGTGTTGCAATGAGTGGGCAAGACAGATCAGTAAAGAGAACTCTAGCGGCACTTGCCGGAAGTATCTCGACGACGAGTCAAGTGTGCTGTATTTCCCGGCCTTGTGTATCTCGTAGGCAACGTCTTAACCCTTAGCCTACAAGGAATACAAAGCCTGCCCAATAGCCACTCATAGCTGTCCGCCCTGTGGATGCTATATTTGCCGCTAGAGGCGCTGCAATTCAACCTCACATGAACACCTCGGTTGGCGGTATTTCTACACGTTGTATGCTTACTGGTGACGTTTACTACGAAAGTTGAATGTTAATACTGATGGAAATAATGAAACTCAATAATGATTTTGTTTTGTCCCAATCCTTGGCTGAATGGTCAGCGTTGAGGCCTTCGGTTCAGAAGGTCCCGGATTCGATTGCCGGCCGGATGGGTGATTATAATCACGTCTAATTAATTCTTCTGGCTCGGGGACTGGTGTTTGTGTTTTTTGATATAGTGATTACTAGACCCCGCATTTTTAGGTACTAAAATGTTATTTTAGCTGCCTAAAACAGACTCTCAAATAGGCTCTACAATATTTTTAGACAGCTGCAGTTTTACGTATCTTAATATGCATTATTTAAAACACCGTGTTGATTTTGCTAAATTGATAATAATTCGTTATGGGGAAATATAAAACAAGTTTCACTCACCACTTGCTGCAAACGTCACAGAATATAATTTTACCATCCGATGTGAAATGGGTAAACTCTTGTAAATTGAGGATGAATTGGAACCTGACACTTTCGGCTTAATTCACACACTAACCAAATGGGAATCAAGGTATTGTTAAAATACGTCAATCATATTACACTGGTGTACTGCTGCGTTCCGTTTTGTGAACAAGGCTCTAGAAATAAAGTTCTTGGAACTAGTTTCCATGAATTCCTTTGCTAAGAGCCAACTAGGGAATTATGGATTAAAGCAATAGGCCTAAGCAGACAAGGTATGGTACAGTAAATACACAGACCATGTGACGGCAAAAATTAGGTTACTTATTATTATTGCTCCTGTTCTGATGATAATAATTTCCTTATTCTGTTGTGTAAGTGGTACCAAGGATAAGTTATGGAACCCTAGTGACCGCTCCGTCGAGTGCTGCAATGGCATATATTGGAGGGTATTTTGTAAGAGTTGTCAAAGACCAAATGCCATGTGAAGATTGTGTTGAAAAAATTATTAGTATCCAGAGTCCATCTCCACTAACGTCATTAATAAAAATCAAAGACAGAGGTGGTCTCACGTCTCAGGTATCCAGAACCAAGTTTTGTTTCACTGCTGATGAAACTGGGGCAAGTAAGGGACGAAATGTTATCGGTAACGCTGGGCAGTCCAAAAATAGCACAAACATTAACCGAAATACTGTTGCCACGTGTTGCTAAAAGTCCTATTCTACAGTGTGGGATGAGTGATCATCCTGAGGAACAAAGCAGAATAATACTGCAGAAGTTTCTGCATCCCTCTGTCACTAACTACGCGAATGGCACGGTAGATGAGTATCACCGAGAATACTTCTCGAGAAGGAAAACAATTTATGAGAAGAAAATATCAAGGAAAATAGTTAAAGTCGTTCCTTTTCACTGAAAATCTACGGTGCGGTAGTAAAAATATCTAGTGCAGACCTTATATCCTTTTAAATGCTAGACATAAATTTCGACAGTTATGTGTGCCATCTGAAATGAAAATACACAGCTGAATTGAACTCCTAGGGGTAAAAGGTGAACATTTATTATTTTCTGCTCAGTAACGTATATAATACACAGGAAGTATAGTGTAGAGATAAGTTTGTGCTGGTTTTAACTGCCGTTAGCAATGCTAGTGAGTGCTGATGTGAGGTGGTATACTAGCGCTGCAGTGGTCAAGGCGCGCACTGCCAGGCGGACACTGTTTCTGAAGAGAGCACTGCGAATGAGCAGGCTTTGTATTCCTTGTAGGCTAAGCTTAACCATACCTATAGTTCAGTGGTCTCAACGTGATGTCTTGCGTAAGACTCAATTGGACTGCTTGCGTTAATTTACAGATCACTCACTAGATAGCAGTAGCGGGAACAGCGGAAACCAAGGTCTGTGCGGAATCCACTAGCGCATCGAACGGTGTGTACGGCAGTTAGTTTGATAAGGAAACCATAGAGTGCTCTGCTAGTTTATATTTAACATTTATACAGATACATGTCTCAAAAATGATTGCATATAAAAATATTGGAACAAAATTCATCCTTATGTTAATAATAGTATATCGCGTTATGCTGGTAAAGTGTAAATCGTAATATCTATAACATTATAATATTCTCCGTTGCAAATGAACTGTCTGCTATATTACAACCTTCATTACGGTCGTCCTCATCGCCAGCGGAGCACGCCTCTACGGTCGACGCCTGAAAGTGGAACCTTCCCGCTCCACCCCCCCCCCCCCCGCCCGCCTCAAAGGTCACGTCAACGACCCCGGCCACCACCTCCATATCGTCCTCCACTTTGCTGCGTTCCATTTGCCATAAAAAATATTAAAGTACAAATTTAAAATTCTAAACGTTCGAGACTAATGTGAAATAAAACGAGATTATATCTGGTTATATCAGAAACAACCTCAAAATTCGAATGTGCGTAATAGCTTGGTCGACAGAAGTATCATAACTTTTTTCTAACACTCTTCTAACCTATTATACATTATTACCTATTCAGACTACTGGAAATGTGGGTTAGAGGAATTTAAAATTACCGTGTGCTTGAATCGTACCTACTCCCCGATGGAAAGTCTTAAAAATCTACTACCGTACATAACATAGAAATTACAAATATTTATATCTGAATAGCAACATAATTTACAAATCCGTAACGAAATAATCTTAAATTACTGTACTTTCTGCGACCTAGAAGTGGAATGATGCTCGTAGTTCTCGTCCTTCTTTAAACTGGGGCAGTATTAAGCCTTGATTAATACCTATGATTTTAGTTGTTCGTACAAGGTTGATTCTCAACTCACGATCACCTGTCATTACAGAGTCGGATTTGAAGTCATGTAATGTTTTCGTATTAGTTTTAAATGTTAAATGTCACGGCATCTAAAGATCCACTAGCTCTGTATTTCATGACTGAATGGAGGCTAATTAGAATAACTAACAAGATTAACTGTAAAAATACTCGACTAACTGCACCTCACAACACTCAGGCCATTGATTCTGGTGTAGCACTGTCTATTATGGCTGTCGGTGACGTCAGGCGCTTCATTCAATAGCAGGGCAGCTCTCCAGAACGGCCTATCTGACTTGTGAGTTACACTTGATAACCCCAGTGTCAAGAAACGCAACGATTGCGGAAGGCAGTTTTGTATTGGTACCGGTTGTGAAACTTAAAACGCCACTTGATCGGTGTTAGCGAAGAACGCAACAGCAGAACGCCACTGCAACTGCAACTGCAACTGTTATTTTCTCGCAACGGTTTCATTCGACAACGGTTGTGTTCCGGAAACGGTTGCGTTGTATATGTCCCAGTCCTAGTTCGAACGGGTGGACTGGTTTCGAGATGAGGTGGCCCAAACCGTTATTTAATCCCAATGACACGAGTCAAAACTAACAAAGTTTTGGCTGTGGCGCCAGATATCTTGATGAGTGAGTCAAACTAAATACCGTACCTCTTTGCCAAATGCTTTGGTCGATCTGTCGAAGGGGCGGTACAAATGTCTAAATTGGGCGTGGGAATGGTCGGAAGCGCCTCCACTGATAGCAGCGACCGACGTGACGGTTTCGATTTTAATTACTACCGGTACCAATATAAGTGAATTATACAGAACTATGACAAAACTGAATCTAGGAAGCATTCAGTGGCAGCTCGTGACAGCATTTTCAGGGGGTTCACAACAAAATTGGTTTCACGTCTCAAATATACCAAAGTAGAATGCAAATCAGTACAAAATAACTTAGGTACTTAAATCATTTTAGTAAAAGTTCTTCGTACGGTTGCTTCTTCACTCTTAAGGGAAGGAGGCTAGGATCTAAGAGTATGTATAGCAAGGATGGTGTATATGTCAAACTACTGCCTTGGCAGTGGTCAAACCATTAGTGTTCTTTGGGTCAAACAGACTCACAATGATTCTTGCATTGAGTGGTGAAAATGAAATGGCGTATGGCTTTTAGTGTCGGGAATGTCTGAGGACATGTTCGGCTCGCCAAGATGCAGGTCTTTTGATTTGACGCCCGTAGGTGACCAGTGCATCTTGATGAGGATGAAATGATGATGGAGACGACACATACACCCAGCCCCCGTATCAGCGAAATTAACCAATGATGGTTAAAATTCTCAACCCTGGTGGGAATCGAACCTGGGACCCCTGTGACTAACCATTTAGCCATGGAGTGGGACAGTGGTCAAAGGAATGTAAATCTTGAAATCTTGTCTTTACTTCTTTGTATGTACATAACCTGGAATCGTACTTGCCTGATAACTGATTTATGCTGCACTCCATTGGAGGTATTTGCCACAGCGGTCTGATTTTTGTTATGAACGAGAATGAAATATCCATGAATGATTCCATGAATTCGAGATGTGCCGCTTTGTCCTCCGCTGCTTAACCTCATTGGCGTCGCAATGTTTTCACTTCTGCATTTCACGTGTCATGATCTTGCATGTATTGAACATCTCAAGTTATTGAGAGCCGTGCTGTTGGGCGCCAAAGTTTTTGATTGATTTTCAAGTATAGGAAGTTGGTGCCTTCAATACTTTATTGAATTTGGTATGTCTTGCTAATGCGATAACACATAACTTGATGACGATCATGACTGTCACATGCGTAATAATTTTCAACAATACATAATCATCCGACCAATCAGAAATGGTCTCGGAATCTGCCAACTTTAATTAATGAAATAAATAACCCCAATATCTGCTAACTTAAACTTGGCATCGTTGCATAGAAGAGGTAGAAAGATGCGCAAGGAAGGGTTTTGTAATGGCGAGTTGAAGGACGTCACTTGAGCTGCGTTCTTTGCCTGTGACAGTGAACTGAGTGATTTGTTTCAACCTCCGAGAAGTTTTCGGAGGGTAAGACTTGCAATCCTGTACAAACCAAAGGATTACCTAAACACTAAAATGCGTGTTAGCTGTGCGTAGAGAGTGAACAGTCCATACAAACTATATAGTGGACAAATAAATTCAATGAACTGACGAATATAATTTGTAAGATGAGGCTGGGTGCCTAATATGTAACACTGTGAAACATGGAATAGTATTCCTTGTTAGGAGCCATACTTTTGCAATATGCAGAGGCAGCAGTTTCTCTTTCCTTCACGACCATGACTGGTGGTAAGGACAGTTCGGGGTGGGGAAAGGTACGGAAGAATTGGAAGAAAGTAGACATGCAACAAGCTATTGCTGCAGTAAGGACGGGAAAAATGGGGTGCAAACTGGTAGCAAGTGCATGTGCTGTACCAAGAAAACTTTGTTTCGTTTAGCAACAAAGAAAGAGACAACAATAGAGGAAGGATACTTCCCTCGAAGGTAGCTAGACCTACAACTGCGGCAAGAGTAGACTTTCAACAACTCATTCAACCTTCGTGCAATGGTTTGAGCAGACCTAAGCCTACATGAAAAGGAAAGAAGAGAACAAGAGATGAAAGTTTGTTTTTTGATAAAGAATCAGGGAGTATAAGTGACCAATCATCTGATCTTGATATTGAGGAACATGGAAAAGTAGACCCGAGTGATGAAGATTATACATGCTTCTACTGTGACGGCAAGTATTCCAGAGAAAGAAGGGGTGAGAAATGGATTCAGTGCTTGGAGTGCATGTCATGGTGCCATATCGAGTGCGAAGAAGGTGACATATTTGTGTGTGAATATTACAAATAATGGTCTATTATTTTAAATTATATTCATGAGTTTGTTATTTCAAACATGTAGACTACGAACTTTAATTAAAATAAGAGGCTTAGGAGTAGAATGATAGTATTCCATATTAGGAACACTTTTTCAGAACAAGAAAAGTGCGATTTCCATTAAATGTTATAATTTACAAAAATATTATTAAGTGTTAAATAGATTGAAATGAAGTACCGTACTGGTAGCTTAAAAGTAGACAGGTTGTAGCAACAAGACACGTATTTACATTCTTAAAATGTCAAAAAGGAGTTCATCATTTTTATGAAAATAAAAAGGTATTCCTTATTTGGTACTCTTCCTCTACAGTAACTTGATTTGGATTCTGTTATAGTCATAAACCTCACTGAAGTTATCACTCTTAAGATTCCATGACATTTTGTTGGTATTTTGCCTGCTTGGTCAAGGATGTTCAACGAAGATCTCATGCTTGCACACAGTTGATAACTTTTATTGTGTTGCGGATATATTTATTCATTGTAACTAGGTGTTCAAAGAACGTTTCTATGGTTTTTCCGTGGAGATAATTTTGATTTTAATGCTCCTGTTTTTATGAATTCTTATGATTTTGATCAAATACAGTAGAGACAATACAAGCTCGTATACTTCATACTATATATTCTCATTTGACTCACTGTTCTCCCTACCGCCTGCTTTTAAAACACACCACATAGCTACCGTATATTCTCCTCTGTTCCCCTCTCCCGATCGCGTGTATACTTTCATCGCCGTCATATCATTACACTGTCACGCTCCTTGGTTTTTTGTATACGATCTCAATAACACTTTCCGCTCACCAAGTCCTCCATATACGTTGATCAGATATTAATTTCCCTCGGTCCAACGTCCCACACTCTCACATGTATTCACCCCTCAATAGTTCCACCCCCCTCTCCTACTTATCCCTTAAGGCCGGTCTCCACTGATTAACATTTAACAACAACATGTTAAATGTTAAAAGTGTTAAATGTTAACTGGTGACACCATCAGCATGTTAAATGTTAAATGTCAAAAACTGTTTCATTTAACATTGTGTTCACACTTAATAAACATGTTAAACTTGACATCCTTTGTTTATATACAGGTAGTTCATCATATCAATTTATGGTAATACATTTAGATGGTGTCTAGTATTTTTAAATAAGGACAATGGACTCAGATGAAGAGGAATTGGCCTTTGTTATTGTCACTGTTGCTTCGTGTTATGATTTAGAAATGCAGTTTTATTAGGCACATTTTCTCCCCTCACTCTGCTCATTGCTTCAAAAGCAAACCACTTTGAAGTACAGGGTATAAACTTCGTCCGCTCCCGACTACCGAATTTTCTGAACTTTCTGCAATTCTCGACTGTACTGGGAGCGGAGGGACGCTAGTTTTTTTTTCGATTTACTCGCGGGAACAATTATAGATATTTCGAGTTCCTGGAAACTGTCAGCTTTCTTCGCTTTATATCTGTATTCCTCTGATGAGTCATCCCACAAATAAGGCCTTTCTATTATATCATTAATTAAGTCCAGAGTAATCTCCTTGCTCTACTCCATTTCTGACTATACTTTTTAGTATAGTGCAGAGAGAACGACACACGTGCGTGTACTGTATTTGTAGCTTATAACAAAGAGAAGGAGTGTTGTAATTATAATCCTACTTCATGAGGAGCACGTCGTTTGCGTCGTTTAGGTTATGTGTTGGCATGGAAACATCATGGAAGTTGCCGAAGCTGTGCCGACAACGCACGAACAACGAATTGACTTGACATGTTTTCCACTTGGAGCGGAAAACACGCCAACATGTTAAAAGTGTTAACCTCAACATTCTGAGTTAACATGCAAAGTCAATTGGAAGACACAATCACAATATACTGTACATGTCAATTCTCTCTGCACTATACGGTACTAAAATTTATAGTCAGAAATGGAGTGGAGAAAGATTATTTTGGACTTAATTAATGACATAACAGAAAGGTCTTGTTTGTGGGATGTCTCATCAAAGGAATACAGAGATAAAGCGAACAAAGCCGACAGTTTCCAGGAACTCTAAATTATCTAGAATTATTCCTGCGAGTGCATTAAAAAACTAGCGTCCCTCCGCTCCCAGTACAGTGTAGTATTGCAAAAAAAAAAAAAAATCCGAAAATGTCGGAAGTCGGGGGGCGGGAGCGGACGAAGTTTATACTTCAAAGAGGTTTGCTTTTGAAGCAATGAGCAGGATGAGGGGAGAAAATGTATCTAATAACTGCATTCTAAATCATAACAAGAAGCAACAGTGGTAATAATAACAAAGGCCAAATCCTCTTCATCTGAGTCCATTTTCCTTGTTTGAAAATACTAGACACCACCTAAATGTATTACCGCACATTGATATGATGAACTACCTATATATAAACAAAGAAAGTCAAGTTTAACATGTTTATTAAGTGTGGACACAATGTTAAATGAAACAGTATTCAACATTTAACATTTAACATGTTGATGGTGTCACCAGTTAACATTCAACACTTTTAACATTTAACATGTTGTTGTTAAATGTTAATCAGTGGAGACCACCCTTTATATGTCGACCCGGTGTTGTTTGTTTTGTTTTGTAGAAGTCGCTGAGATGGGTCACTCTAGCGTGAAGATTAGTATACCTTGTGTCCCTGTGCTTTTTCCTATCTCCTAGTATTGTATGCATCACTCCCAGTTTTCTAGGTGCTACATCTTCTAATGAACTATTTCAAGTGCTTTGAAACCATTTTGTGAATCAACTGCACGATCTACTTCACTCAATCAAGACCAACTACAATATCTCAGACCTTAACCGACCTATCGAAACTGTCCATAATGGCGGCAGCTGGAGTGCTAGCATGCGTTTGTTTTGATTTGTGAAAGTCGTGTTGTTACCAAATATTTACGGAAATTTGAATATTATTAATCGTACATTATATTTATTTATAGTCTTAATAAGGTTATAGATCCTCTTGCAGTGCCGTAAGAAGTTGTTTGTTCTCAAAGAGGTTATTTATTCCAACAATATCGGTAGTGATTAGGTTAATGTTCATTCTCGTGTTGTTCTCTGAAAGTATTTTCTTCATTTTTAGTTACCTATGCAATATGTTTATCGATGTGTATAGTTTAATGTGCTGTATGCCTGGATGTAAGTATAAGAGTTTCAGTGTTCCCGTTTCCAAAAGACCTAGTATTAAGGCAAAGTTGGGTTAAGAGAATACGTAAGGGAAACTTCGAACCAAATCATAGGCCTAATAATGTTCTGTGCATTAATCATTGTATCATTTTTGAAATCAAATGTATTGTTAGGGAAGACATTATATACCCATAGAAGGTGATGATCTAATTCGAGTGCCGCGCAAACTTCCGAAGTTTAAACTAATGATGCCCTGTCAGCCAACGTACCTTACTACAAAGAAAATTAAATCAGTCCCAGAAAGATCCGGAAAATCATGATCAAGATGTATGACTTAGAGACGAAATTAATCTTAAACGGTGGTGCAAGAATGATGTAATTAATTTTCAACGTTTTACAATGAACGTGCGTAAACTAAACCTAACCCCATTTCCCGTGAGTGAAGATGAGGATTATGTTCTTTTTTATATAATATACACTGACTGACAGAGCAAATGCAACACCAAGAAGGAGTGGTTCGAAAGGGATGAAAGTTGGGGAAAAAACAGAGACGGCACGGACGAATAATTGATGTTTATTTCAAACCGATATGCAGTAGGATGTAGGACCATCGCGAGCGGCGATGCACGCAGAAACACGTCGAGGTACAGAGTCAATAAGAGTGCGGATGGTGTCCTGAGGGATGGTTCTCCATTCTCTGTCAACCATTTGCCACAGTTGGTCGTCCGTACGAGGCTGGGGCAGAGTTTGCAAACGGCGTCCAATGAGATCCCACACGTGTTCGATTGGTGAGAGATCCGGAGAGTACGCTGGCCACGGAAGCATCTGTACACCTCGTAGAGCCTGTTGGGAGATGCGAGCAGTGTGTGGGCGGCCATTATCCTGCTGAAACAGAGCATTGGGCAGCCCCTGAAGGTACGGGAGTGCCACCGGCCGCAGCACATGCTGCACGTAGCGGTGGGCATTTAACGTGCCTTGAATACGCACTAGAGGTGACGTGGAATCATACGCAATAGCGCCACAAACCATGATGCCGCGTTGTCTAGCGGTAGGGCGCTCCACAGTTACTGCCGGATTTGACCTTTCTCCACGCCGACGCCACACTCGTCTGCGGTGACTATCACTGACAGAACAGAAGCGTGACTCATTGGAGAACACGACGTTCCGCCATTCCCTCATCCAAGTCGCTCTAGCCCGGCACCATGCCAGGCGTGCACGTCTATGCTGTGGAGTCAATGGTAGTCTTCTGAGCGGACGCCGGGAGTGCAGGCCTCCTTCAACGAATCGACGGGAAATTGTTCTGGTCGATATTGGAACAGCCAGGGTGTCTTGCACATGCTGAAGAATGGCGGTTGACGTGGCGTGCGCGGCTGCCACCGCTTGGCGGCGGATGCGCCGATCCTCGCGTGCTGACGTCACTCGGGCTGCGCCTGGACCCCTCGCACGTGCCACATGTCCCTGCGTCAACCATCTTCGCCACAGGCGCTGCACCGTGGACACATCCCTATGGGTATCGGCTGCGATTTGACGAAGCGACCAACCTGCCCTTCTCAGCCCGATCACCATACCCCTCGTAAAGTCGTCTGTCTGCTGGAAATGCCTCCGTTGACGGCGGCCTGGCTTTCTTAGCTATACACATGTCCTGTGGCACATGACAACACGTTCTACCATGACTGTCGGCTGAGAAATCACGGTACGAAGTGGGCCATTCGCCAACGCAGTGTCCCATTTATCGTTCGCTACGTGCGCAGCACGGCGGCGCATTTCACATCATGAGCATACCTCAGTGACGTCAGTCTACCCTGCAAGTGGCATAAAGTTCTGACCACTCTTTCTTGGTGTTGCATTTGCTCTGTCAGCCAGTGTACACTTATGCCATCAATTCTGGTGAGTTTTAAGGTGACGAGTGCTTTAGATGGTCAAGTGTATCATACAAATATCGCTTGTACCTACTCAACAATACAGGTGGATTTTGGAGGGTTGAAATATTGTTGGAGAAATTTGTTTGCGTGTTTTACATAATGGGCTGCGGTTAATAGTGGTGTCATAGTATTTCATGTAAGGATAATAATGCTATGTTGACATCTATATATCGTATTTGCTGACCGGAGATTCATATGTGAAATATTTTTATACAGTAGGCCCTACTCTGTGTCTTTTTTCAACCTGACGTTGATACAATAATTCTCCCTTCGTTATTATTTTCCCCTCTGAAATTACATTTAGACTTACAATACGCATTACGCTACTTGTGGTGTTTAATTATTCATATTTCGAGTTAATGAGTTGCATTTTATGACGTTCGACTTGTGATCTTTTCTGTAGGTGACTCTGAATAAACATGCATAACCTTACCCTCAACCTCTCATATCGCCCACCGATGTCTGCCATGTTTTTCCTGGATTACGGTCTGATGTAATTGTAGTTGGTCTTGACTCAATCTTCAAGTACTTGCAATCAGAGAAAATTGCGAACAGGATTGGTGTCCTACTTTATCGGAATTGTGTACGAGTAGGCCTACTAATATACGGTACTCAAGTATCGTGTCTGGGTGAAATAACGAGCCCAAATCCACTTCAAGAACAAGAACAAGAGACATTACGCGACACTGAGCGAGATATCGAGGGACAGCTATTGGAGCTCTCTCTAGCAAGTGGACCTGAAAACTACTGATTCTGTCATAAGAGCACGTGTATTTTTGTGTGAAGTTTTTGGTGTTATTTATGCGTTTTCAGCGAGTTGACATACTATACACGAACTTATTCTTGAGCACGATTTTTACGGGGTGAGGGGTAAGGAGAGAGCGCTGACGGTTCAGGTTATACTGCCAACTGGATGGAAATAAAATCTGAATTGAATCGATAATATGATCGATCGATATGAATTTTCTAAACATTTATTATCTTACGCCAAGAACTCTGTCACACATACATTATTTAACATTATATAACATTTCTCGATGCGAATCTTGTTCCTAGCATGAATTATATAGTTTGGCTTTGCTGTGTAAACAACATCATTACTAGTTCGTAAAGTGTAAGCCAGATGTCGCAAAGCGATGCATAGTTCGTATTTTAAAGGTTGCCAATATGGATGTCGAAGATAACCGAGGTCTACCGATTCAGCACTAGCGAGCGCAGGGCTCAAGGAAAGGTTCGCGAATAGTAATTAAATAGTAGCATGTGTCATTCCTCGATATCTCCTCTCAACATGAGGGGAAAGGTATGTGCTGTGTTTGGCTGCAGTAACTATGAAGTAGAGAAGAATGCGCGGTCGTTCTTCAGGTTCCCTCGTGACAAGAAAATGTAAGTAATATTGTGTTTGCATATATATTCTTCCAGTACTTCATAATCTTCTGACCTGCTCGACCCATATTTTAACTGGCTTAAAATGTAATAGGCTACGCATATTTTATTGTATAGTGCAGCAGTTAACTTCAATACCGGTACCGAAGTGTTGTTGTAGGTGTGATCTGTGGGTTTTGAAATGTCACAGAAGTGATTTGGATCAGGTGTACAAGAAAGAAGGGACTTTACGCTTATATAAGAATTATAAGATCGGTTCAGATCATTTCCAGGCCAGCGACTTTAAAAATTCTCAACTATACAGCCAAGGGTATGTTACATTTTTACTCTAATTGTACGTAAATATTCCTCAAAGCATCACTATCGACAACATTTTCATACATTTCTTTCTTTTATCCCTCTTCTCAGATTAAAGCCGGGATTTTATAGATTATCTTTCTGTTAGTAGGCTTCATGTTAAGAGGAAAATCGTCCAGCTATTAAATGTTAATTCATTGCATCATATGTGTAAGGAATGTGCCGATATTTTTATTGACAAGTGTCTTAATGTGATGATACAATGTTTTTAAATGAGAAAAAAGACAAATCCAACCGTATGTCAAATTTCAGTCTTTGAATAATAACCTTTTACATAATTCTTCATTCATTTATCCAGAATTGCTTTAGCAACTTCGAAGTTAATATCTCAATAACACTTTCTTTCTAGACGAAATTTATTTATCCATTTCCGTATATACATTTCCATTGATATTTGATTTTAGCGCGATTTTTTCAGGTCAAGTCACTAGGAGTGCCACCGTCGAATTGTTTCCCATTTTAGCAAGGCTAAATCCGTAAGTGTCGCGTATTGTCTCTACTGTACTATATGCGAACTTTTTCTTGAGCACGATTTTTAGGGGGTGTGGGGTAAGGAGGGAGCGCTGACGGTTCCGCTTATACTGCCAACTGGATGGAAATAAAATCTGAATTGAATCGATAATATGATCGATCGATATGAATTTCCTAAACATTTATTAGCTTACGTCAACAACTCTGTCACACATACATTATTTAACATTATATAACATTTCTCGATGCGAATCTCGTTCCTAGCATGAATTATATAGTTTGGCTTTGCTGTGTAAACAACATCAGTACTAGTTCGTAAAGTGTACGCCAGATGTCGCACAGCGATGCATAGTTTGTGTTTCAAAGGTTGGCAATATGGATGTCGAAGATAACCGAGGTCTACCGATTCAGCACTAGCGAGGTCAGGGCTCATAGTCTCGTTCGCTCTGTCGTGTGGTGCGGTTGTACAGCGCGTGCGCTTGTATCGTGTCGGTTCTAGAGTGTTCTACTTAGTGCTTGCCGAGTGGTAGCGTGCAACTCGTAGGTCGACATGGATAGTGACAGTGGCGGAGGTGAAGAACCTGATCCTTTAGCTAATGACAATGTCGATCATGAAGAAACAGTGAAGACGAATCACCATCCTGCAACTATCTCTAATAATTCCTCGGTGACTAATAATCATAAACCTTCTAATACTCCTAATTCGACTACTATAACCACTAACAATAATCTTGCTGCATATAGCTACCCTACTAACCATCAGGGACCATATATTGTATTTGTGTCCGGTAAAAGTACGAATAACATTGGCAACCTACATCCAGTGGCACTCGGAAGACTTCTACATGAAAATAATTTCCATGTTCACTCCATTCAACCCAAAGGGAGAAACAGGATTCAGGTCGTTTTTCTATCTGCATTACATGCTAACTCATTTTTACAAAGTAAATTTCTTGCCTCACATAACTTACATGCATTTATTCCACACTCAAACCTATTTCGCATAGGTATCATTAGAGGAGTTGACAAAAATCTTACTGAACCTGACATATTAGCTCTAATCAAAAGTGATATTAAGGTCCATTCTGTACAACGGTTAAATCGTAAGACGGTCGAAGACGGGAAGGTCGTATACGTGCCGACTGGATCAGTTAAAGTAGTCTTTTGGGCGAAACATCTTCCCAAATATGTATCTATTTTTCAAGTTGTGTTAGAAGTTACTCCATTTATTTTTCTCCAATTCTTTGTGGGAAATGCCAAAGATATGGTCACACTCTCAGAAATTGTCAGTCGTCCACTTTTAGATGCAAAAATTGTGCCTTAAACCACGCAACAGCTGATTGCCTATCTAATATAATACAATGTTTGCACTGTAATAAGCAACACGCATCAGGAGCGACTGAATGTGAGGTACACAAACGCCAAATTGAAATCAAAAAACTAATGTGCCTCGAGAATGTATCTTATTCTGAGGCTGCTTCGCGTCTCTACCCACAGACTATAGCCCCACAAGACACTCTTCAAAATTTTCCCCCCTTGCAAACTCCTGCGCCTACACCGGTTGTTGAAGCTCCGCGTAAGCGGAAGTTTACACAGGTTATTGTTAAATATTTGCCACCCAAGCCGACTCCCGGATATGATCGTATGGGGCACATGCAAATTCTGCAGAACTATCAAATTCCTCGGCACGCAGCGATGCCAGCTCAGCACCACCCCCTTCACATCTTCAGCAGACTCCAACTACATCACGACAACCCTTATCGCAGCAAACGGTAAACGAAGCAGCTTTGACATCTCAACATGATATGCAAAAAGACCAAGTCATACAATGCTTACGTACGCTCATGTTGCTATTATTCCCATTACTTAAGGACCAACCGAATATGTTATCCATGATTGGACAATTCTGCGACAGCCTACAGTTCCTATTCTCTAAAGACAATGAAGATAATTCAATGGAATGCTAGAAGTATTCGTAATAAATACCATGAACTGAGAATATTAATAAAAGAAACATCACCGGATATAGTACTCTTACAAGAAACATGGCTTGCGCCCGATAGTGTTTTTTCTATACCTTATTATCAAATTGAACGCATAGATGGCCCGGGGTATGATGGAGTAGCGTTTTTAATACATCAATCATTCATCTATCAGCTATTTCATCCCCAATGTCAAATACCTAATGTATATGTACTTGGTATAATAATTAATAATATACATGTCATAAATATATATTGCCCACCTGACCAATATATATCATATAGACAATGGCAACAATTTTTTCAACAATTCCATGTCCAAAACCAGCTACTTATTTTAGGGGACATGAATATTCACCATACCCATTGGGGTTCCCAAGTGGACACACCTAGGGGAACTAACTTCTTAAACGCAATACAGCGAAGTAATCTAGTAATTCTCAATGATGGGTCACCGACCAGACTAACTTCCCCTGGAGCACCTCCAAGTGCAGTTGATATTTCATTATGCAGTTATACTATAGCATCCACAACTACTTGGCGTACATTGTGTGATACACATAGCAGTGATCATTATCCAATATTTATAACTCATGGTTCCGGATCTATAATGAAACCCCCATGGTCCAATCAAGTAATGAGTACAACACGCTCTTTACATAAGTTTGATCCCGAGACGTTCAAGGTATTTATACTAAAACAGGTTGAAAAATATACAGTCGATGAGTTTAATTACAATAAGCTATATCACATTATATATCAATATCTCGACTGTTATCACCCATTTAACCGAACACCCAATGCACACTCCCACAATATTGGTGGCCTCAGATGGTGGGATGATGAATGTCACCATCTCATTCTTAAAAGGAAACGCCTTTTTAAAATCTATCGGAAAACACTAAACTTAGTGAATTATCTTCGCCTGAAACGTCATACTGCTACAATACGTCGCATATTTCATCAAAAAAGGCGCACAGCTTGGAAAGCCTTTATCAATTCTTTCCATAAATATATATCCGTAACCAGATTATGGAACGCGGTTAGGGCACTAGCACGTGTCTCCACACAAATTACTAGACCTGTAATTCAGACAGATATTTTGGAACAATTCCTTTATTCATTAACTCCCAATACGGTGGTCCCACAGTTCGTCCCTAATTGTAACGATTCTCCACTACCGTCTTCAGTTTTGCTACAGAACATCACCCTACGTGAACTCACAGCAACGCTACAAAAATGTAACACATCCACACCTGGACCGGACTACATTACTTACACAATGATAAAAGCACTCCCCAACCCCGCATTGCAAGCGCTTGTTAATCACTACAATCACATACTACAAACCTCTACCCCTCCGGACGACTGGAATAAATTTTTCTTAATACCTATTCCAAAACCTCGGCTACCGTTGAATAATCATAAACATATTCGTGGAATTGTATTAGCCTCTTGTATACGCAAAGCATTTTTAAAACTACTACTACAACGTTTTTTATGGTACCTAGAATACTATGAATTGGTTCCCAAATGCCAATATGCCTATTTTAAAGGTCGCAGTTCACAAGATGCCATTAATATACTAATAACTGACATATTACTTGCTAAAACAAGAAAATATCACACAATTGCCATCTTTCTGGACATACGGGGAGCGTTTGACTCAGTCCCATTGCATATGTTATGGGCCGCATTATCATCCAAAGGACTTCCTACTCCGTTCATCACACTACTCCGAAACCTCCATACATATCGAAAGCTTATAATAAAACACCCTGATGCACCACCTATTTCACGTCAGGCTACAGATGGACTTCCACAGGGCGATATTTTTAGTGGCATATTATTTGCCCTGTATCTCTCAAACCTCGAACAGCTTGTACTCCAACATGCACGTATCTTACTCTATGCTGATGATATAGTCATATATACATCAGGGAAGGATATTAATGGTGCCCGTAATACTATTACTAAAGTCATGCTTGAAGTACAGAACTGGTTAAGTGACCATGGTTTATCAATATCTCCAACTAAGTGTTCAACACTCACTTTTACGCAGAAACGGGTCTACAACACTGAACCATTAAAAGTGGCTTCCTATGAGATACCGATACATACATATCATAAATATCTCGGCATCATCCTCGATAATAAACTAACCTTTACTCGACATATCCAGTACCTCAGAAATATGGCGGATAATTATACAAAACTACTCAAAGCTATAACAAGACGATCATGGGGGGCAGACCCTACAACAGCCAAGACAGTATACTGTGCTACAATTCGCTCCAGATTAGATTATTGCGCTCATATCATTGATATTGCTAATCCCGCAACACTGAATAAGCTAAATACTATACAACACCGCGCATTACGTATTTGTTTTGGTGCATTAAAATCTACACCCACGAATGCTCTACAAGTGGAAACGGGAGAACCACCACTCCATATACGTCGGCAGTTCCTTACTTCCAAGTACCTCATACGACGTTTCATAACAGTTTCTCATCCTATTGTACCGAAACTCCAACTACTATATGAAAGATACAATTCATATAATATCAGAGACAAAAGAACCCCTGCTCTAATAACCGTATTCCAATATGTATCGACATTAACAACCAATATCATAAGGTACGCCAAACTTCCCCATTATACGGTACCGTATGAGGTAGTACAATACTACACAGATGCTATCCAAGCTACAACTACTACTTTTGCATTCCTACAGTATAAAACCTCTATGTTTTCAACACCCTCGAAAAAACTTCGTTTATCATACTCTAACATTGGACATAATTTCTATACCGATGGATCTCGGAATTCATGCGGGGTAGGAGCAGCATTTTATTATGAACGCATACAACACATTGAACTATATAAACTCCACCCGGATTTCTCTATCTTTACTGCAGAACTTATAGCGATCAGACAAACACTCCTGTATATAAAAAACGAAGCAATCCCGAACGCTAATATCTTCACAGATTCTCTATCAGCATTACAATCGATCCAGTCTTCTAAATTCACGATGAACTGGTATGTTTATAATGTTAAGCAACCAGTGGCGGCTCGTGACAAAAATTTTAGGGGGTTCACAACATTTTTGTTCATGTCTCAAATCAGCAAAAAAGTAACATAGGTACATAAATCATTTCACTAACAGTTCCTTGTACGGTTCCTTCTTCACAAATACTTTGGTAGAACGCCTGTAACCGAGGATAAATTTTATACGAGACTAATTTGTTAGTGTAGAACAAAAGTAAAATTCACAATAACTTTACTACACTGAGATTATTGAAGGATGCGAGTACTATTCTTGGTTTTCAAACAGCACGAATTTCACCTGGGTGTTAGTGTAGAACCAAACCAAACCTCATGGCCTACCAAGCGACTGCTGCTCAGCCCGGTGGTCTGCAGATTACGAGGTGTCGTGTGCTTAGCACGACGAATCCTCTCGGCCGTTATTCTTGGCTTTTTTGACCGCCATCTCACCGACAGATAGCTCCTCAATTGTAATCACTTAGACTGAGTAGACCTCGAACCAGCCCTCAGATCCAGGTTTAAATCCCTGGCCTGGCCGGGAATCGAACCCGGGGCCTCCTGGTAAGAGGAAGGCACGCTACCCCTACACCGCGGGCAGGCTGTCTTAGTGTAGAACAGTAGCAAAATTCATAATAGCTTTACTGCACTGCGAACACTGAAGGATGCGAGCACTATTCCTGGTTTTTAAACAGCACGAAGTTCACCTGGATATGACGAGAAGCATAGAAGGAATGTTTACCGCATTTACCGGTAATTTTTTAAAAATAATTATTTCCGAATTGACCCCAATAGTCTCCACATTATCTCGGTTAGTCAGGTTCTACTGTTTCACATGGTAATTATTCTCATTTTGCAAATTATAGCCACTACTCTAAACAATTTAGCATGCAGTACAACCAACAATACTAGATCATGCTTATTTAAATGATAGGATTTAGATTAGCAACTCACGTAAATGCTGATTATTTGTACAGGAAAGCAGTCCTTCTGTCCTTCAATCGCGCAAATTTCTCAATCACTTTACGATTGAAGTCACTGATGATGTTGACAAATCTCTTCTCAATAGCAAGCATAGCCAGCGCTGACAGTCGTTCTCCAGTCATGGTGTTCATCAGAAACGTTTTAATTCGTATTCAAAGTAGAAAAACACCTCTCGGGCTCCGCTGTCGTAATTGGGGTTGTGACAACAATTCGGAGTAATTCGCATACTTGTGGAAATGTGTCCCTGTCTAGTTCATTGTCAAGCAGAAACTGCAACATGAAAATGGCCCCATCATCTTTCTGAAAGCCATTTCTCATATAAAATACTTCTAGTTCAGTCTTCAGCTGTGTCTTATTTAGGCAGGGATACATATGCGCCACTGCATTCAGTTCTCTTTCTGGAAAAGAGTCTGAATAGACACCAAATGCCTATTCAGAATTAGGGTACTAGCGAAATCTGCCGGTAATGTAATGCAATAGTAGCTCCTGGGAGGCTGTGGCTAAAGGGGAGGTGGCGGACCCTTATGGTCAACTGTAATACTGCCACTGGGTTGAGGGTGGCTCTAGACGACAAGGCACGTACCTTACCGTGCTCCTCGCTAATGGGAATATCAGTGCAGAAAACCACGACGTCATCTGCTGTGCGCATGCGTATAGTCTTCAGCACAATAGCGCATTATCCAGTGTGCTCGCTGCACTGTCAGTCAAAACGAACAACTGTCGGTGTAACGGAGCTACGATATAAGTCGATTGTCGAATGCTTTCGATCGATTGTCGAAATCAGGTCGAAAGAAAAGAATGAATGCGTAAATATGTAATAAAACTGGGTGTTCACGTGCTCCTGTGCTCCTGAGAGCCCACCGCCACTGTAAGCAACTATTATATAACCTACGTACTACTGGTACTCAGATTACAATTATATGGATTCCAGCTCATAAAAATATTCCCGGTAATGAAAACGCGGATAAAGCTGCCAAACAAGCATCACTGCTCAACACCCCTCCAATGACATTTATGACTCCAGTTACCGATCTAATTCCACTACTAAAGCAACATCAAAAAGCAACATGGCAACAGTTCTGGAATGACACTGCAAGAATAAAAGGGAAATTCTATTACAGTATCCAACCCTCTCTGCCAATCCAACACTGGTATCAACGATCAACTTACACACGGCGTCATATAATAACTATTATTAGGCTACGTTTCAACCATTCGCTTACGCCCATGTTAAAGTACCGTTTCAATATTGTCAGCCAACCGACATGTCAGTGTGGTTCAAATGAGGCGGATGCAAATCACCTCATTCTCCAGTGTCCGTTATATACTCAGGCTCGAACACGATTAATTGCAAGTCTAATCTGTTTACGAATACCGCTTCCAACAAGTGTTGCTTGTCTTGTTTACAATCCGTCACCGGACATAATATGCATATTAAACAGATATTTAGATGCCACGGACATCATATTATAAACATACCATAAGATTCACGTTTCATTAATAGTTGTGTCACTTACATAGTCTTCATAACACTCCCGACTATGCCTACTTAGGTTTTGTTTAATTTTTGTTATTATACAACTCTAGCAGACAATGAGCACAATGTTCGCGTTACTATTGTCTTTTGTCGCCTCTAGCACATATGTTAATGCGTTGTTCTTTTGTTAGAAAGATCCAGATTCAGTAGGTAAATTCTCTTTGGTAGGTCAGATGCTCTTTGGTAGGTACGGTTTAGGGTAACACGTCGTTAGTCATATCACATGTCATTGGTAAGCTTTCATTACACTTTGCGCGATATCTGCATTCTAACCCTCTATTTGTGTTATTCCATCCTTAATACTAGATCCTTTAGTTGTTGTGTTCTATCCTTTGTCCTTCCCAATTGTAGACCCGTTCCGTATGTCAAAGTAGAAGACGCCAAGATGGGTCACTTCGGCGTGAAGATATAGTACCTTGTGTCCCCGTGATTACTCCTATGTCTATTACACTTACACCCACAAGATGTAGATTTTCACCCATACCAGTGATCTTTGTACTGTGAGATAAAGTATTTCTTAGTCACCATAACTAAATGTTTCTGAGTGTTCGACAGTGTTTCATTTACAAAGTATTGGAACTGGGTGTTAGTTAAATAAAGAGCCCAACCAAATATCAAGAAGGAGAAGAAGAAGAAGAAGAAGAAAGGTCAGGGCTCAAGAAAAGGTTCGCGTATAGTATTTGTTTTGATTGCTTATATTTATTACTGTTGTCTATGTTCTGATGAAGCTCATTACAGTTGTCTATATATTACAAGAGTTTACTAAAAACAGCGTTGGCAAATCTGTCTGTCCACTGTATTGGACCGATTTGCTTCATTTTTGTTTTATTCCCTTTGGAATTACCTGCTGGTGAATCATGAGGCATTGATAGGTCACTAAGTTCACCTAACTTTGAGTAATCATAAAATCAAATCATTAAATGATCACTCCAATAATTGCAGGCGAAGATTTACCCTAACCAGCAATATATTCTGTAAGGTTGCTAAGCGAATAACACTTTAATTAATACTAGCAAATGTACTATCTGCGCACTTTTTAGCGATAGATTTACACCTTAGTGCTGAATCGCTCGACTTCGGTTATCTTCGAGATTCGTATCGGCAACCTTTGAAACACAAACTAAGAATCGCTTATCATCGCTGTGCGACATCTGGCGTACACTTTAAGTACTCGTACTGTTGTTGTCACCGCCATCTCGATCCTCTTATACTGCCTGCTGTATGCTACTAGTTTAACCACTGCCTGCTCGATCTGCATCCGATGGCTGCTTATACTGCCTGCTCATTACAACATTTTAACATGGCACTAAATGAAACACTCCGTTTACAAATACCCACAGTAGGTGGCAGCACTAACCGGCTCCAGACCTGTCGGAATGAAATAGCGGGAAATAGGATAGGCTGTACTTGTTTTCAGTGAAAATGGTGTACTGCTGCGTGCCTTTCTGCAAATCAAAGAATGGGAAACCAGAATGCCGTGATATTTCATTCCATGATATACCTTCAAGTACACAATTGCGTCGAAAGTGGTTAAGTATTATATCCAGGGAAGGAAACAGCAAGGGAAGTAAATGGATTCCTGATTATTCCGTGGTTTGCAGTCTACATTTTGTAAATGACGATTTCAAAGTGACCAGCAAAACGCGAAAATTAAAAACAGGATCTGTACCCAGCCCTTTCCCTGATTATCCAGCTTATAAACAACCGCTAATTTCAGAGATGATTAAGAGAAGGGATTCAAGCACAGCGACGTCTAACAAGAGCTCTTCAAACACCATTGCAGAAAATGGTAAGTGTAAGGTTTGAAGGGAATATCTGGGGACACTGTACTGTTAATGTGAAGGTACAAAACAGAATAATATGCTGTCATAGATTCCATTGTCCGCCTCTGTGGTGTAGTGGTTAGTGTGATTAGCTGCTAACGCCGGAGGCCCGGGTTCGATTCCCGACTCTGCTACGAAATTTGAAAAGTGGTACGAGGGCTGCAACGGGGTCCACTCAGCCTTGGGAGGTCAGTAGAGGTGGGTTCGATTCCCACCTCAGCCATCCTGGAAGTGGTTTTCCGTGGTTTCCCATTTCTCCTCCAGGCAAAGGCCGGGAGCTTCCTTCACCCTTCCTTGTCCATCCCTTCCAAGGCCCCTGTTCAGCATAGCAGGTGAGGCCGCCTGGGCGAGGTACTGGTCATCCTCCCCAGTTTCATCCGCCCGACCCAGAGTCTGAAGCTCCAGGACACTGTCCTTGAGGCGGTAGAGGTGGGATCCTTCGCTGAGTCCGAGGGAAAAGCCAACCCTGGAGGGTAAGCAGATTAAGATTTTATTACGAGTCTTTTGCTAGCAGTATAATATCGTGTCAATATACTGCTCTTTTTATTACTATTATTATTTACGCAAATAGGGCCTATTTAGTTAATTGGTTAATTCCAGTGGTTCGGGGGCTGGGGTGTGTATGGCATCTTCAGCATTAGAAATCATCCTAGGTAGGGCTTTCATCTTCACAGATATGCAAGTCGTCTAATAGGCCGTCTATTATTATTATTATTATTCCCTGAGTATGTACTTGGTTTACTGGAAGATTTTCGTGAGCCACCTGAGTCAGTGTGTGTCACTTCGGAAACTGCTTACCAGGGATTAGTGTGTGGTTATTTAGTGCGTGTAATCGAAGAAAAAACAGAATGCAGCACGTGCTTGAATAACGTTTTTACCTCATTTAATTCATCCCCACTGATAGCTGCGCTAGCCCTAGCAACGATTTATTGGCCTAATTATGAGGCTTCAGAAATTTGTTCAGGCGGCTCTACCGTACTGCAAGAAATCTGCAAGTCTGCTCCAGATCATAAAAAAAAACTATGTTCTACCTTCTTTGTGCCAATGTAATTTTTTGAAGTGTTTTAGTAACAATAAGCACCAGGAACTTGTGTCAGAAACTGTGCTGGCCAAAGTCGTGAAACCTCTACTAAGTAATGTAGGGAATTACCATACAGACAAAGTTTCCAGGTTTTCTTGTTCGTCGAAACCTCTTTCTTGAAAAGTGCTGAAGCTATAACTCTCTAGAGCACCACTTTATACGTAAAATTCTTTAATATTTCTCTTACTTTAAGATTTTAAATTTTGCTGGTATGCGTATCTAGTTGTATTCACGCGGTAAATGGGTACGTTTGGTGCTGCCATCTAGCGGCAGATTGTTTGTAAGGCGTGTTACACGTTTGAGTATGGAATGAGCAGGCAGTTTAAGCAGCCATCGGATGCAGATCGAGCAGGCAGTGAGTTTAACACAGGAAGGCGCGACTACCAATATTTCTCCAAGTCGCCGTAAGAGTGCAGCAGTAGACGCACAATCTTCGCTGTCAGTGTGGGTGTAGCACTGTGTTATTGGTGCATGAATGTGTGTGAAAACAAGTTATTTCGTACTATGAGTAAACGTGTCTGGTCATTTCCGTTCGTACAAGAGATATTTTGTATAGAACTGTGAAATGAATTAATTATGTTATGCTTATAGATATTTCAAAAGTGATTTTAAGGTGTTGGTACTTGTTTCTTTCCATTCGTGCAAGGTATATTTTTTTGTAGAACTGAAACTTCAGATTCCTTCCCCGAAATATTCAACTGTTGTATACCATTTTGCCGATCTCGGCAAGGTGGTTCGCAGCCAGAAAAGATACGACTCCATGAAATGCCGTCTAGAAGGGAATGAAGAGAAAAGCGGCTGTCGGCTTTCTCTAGGCAATGACCTAATAAAGGAAGTAATTGGATATCCTCAGATTACTCCCGCATCTGTGCCTTTTCACCTTATTTCAGAAGGTAATGGAGCCTGCGCGGCTCAGGCGGCAGTGCGCCGGCCTCTCCCCGCTGGGTTCTGTGGTTCAAATCCCGGTCACTCCATTGAGATTTGTGCTGGACAAAGCGGAGGCGGGACAAGTTTTTCTTCAAATACTCCGGGTTTCCCTGTCATATTTCATTCCAGCAACACTCTCGAATATCATTTCATTTCATCTGTCATTAATTAATCGTTGCCCTGGACAGGCTTCGGCAGCCGGCAAAATTCCTATCCTCGCTCCTAGATGGGCGATTCATTCATTCCATTCCTGACCCGGTCGAATGACTGGAAACAGGCTGCGGATTTTTTTCCAGAAGGTGATTAAAGCTGTGGAGGATAGTGGATTCCTTGCGATAAGAATTGTGACAGACAATCACATTTTGGACAACCTCAGATATCCAGACGATAATATTCCAATTAAACTAGAAACAGGAAATCAGATCCGAATTTGCGGGTACAAGGTTCGTGTTATTGAAGAGAGGATGGAATGTGACATTTGTGTCAGCAACATTTCATTGCTTAGACACCGCTAAATGGAAATGATTATGCATCAGGACAGGGGAGGAGTTTGATACCCAAAACCTTGTTTTATTGTTCTGGTGAAGCATCTGCAGGAGTTCGTTTAAGCTGCTGTGCTCTATTGTCGAAGTCCTTCAAACGTACGAGAGTAATACGAGGACTTGCGACGTCTTCCCTTTCAGAATACCGGGCGAGTTGGCCGTGCGGTTAGGAGCGCGCAGCTGTGAGCTTGCATCCGGGAGACAGTGGGTTCAAACACCACTGTCGGTAGCCCTGAATGTGGTTTTCCGTGGTTGCCCATTTTCACACCAGGCGAATGCTGGGGCTGTACCTTAATTAAGGCCACGGCCACTTCCTTCCCATTCCTAGGCCTTTCCTATCCCATCGTCGCCATAAGACCTATCTGTGTCGGTGCGACGTAAAACAAATATTTAAAAAATCTTTCCGAATGTATTTTGTAACAGCGTTAGGTCAAAGAACATCAGCAAACTGTTAATTATATTATCCTATCCAAGTTCGTAAGACCTCTATTACGGTATTTGATATTGCGTTGGCAAGAACACAAAAAGTACCTACGGTATCACTCCAAGCCTTAGACCAGGAAAATCTTTAAATTGTGCATGAAGAGGCCTACTGCGACTTCATACAGGTAATATTGCCGATATTTAATATTACTAATGTAATTTACGAGCTTCAGTGAACATATGACCATACTGCATAGTGTTTTGTAGGCTGTCATCATTAGAATAAGTTTAGAACATTGTGCGTCTATGTCTGCCATCTAGCGGAGAAATTTTGTCGCAGCGTAGTCGCAAAAAGGCTCGCATAGAGCAGGCAGTATAGGAGGATCGAGACGGCGGTGGTTGTTGTTCACACAGCATGGGTATGTCACCCGCATAGGTCCTACCCTTCCGAGGGCTCAGCTCAGACTGAATACTTTCGCCCTCCACTCTTGTGAGCGCGCTGTTGTACATCACTTCACTCACCCATAGCCCACGTGACGAATACGGCAGCTCCTATTGGTAGAAACATCTTCCGATTGCTATTGGTCGATTTGAGTTTGACACCTTGGACCACGTGGGACGACCACGTTTTTGACGTTTGTGACATTTTGCTTCACTTTGATTTGGATGCGTATATCTATTTTCTTCGTTTGCGTGTTTGAAGAAAAAGTACAAGATATTTGAGGTAAGCATCCTTAAGTAAGTTAATAAGTTGATGATTGATAGTTGCTTCTGTTCCCAAAAATGTATTTTTATTATTTTTGACTGTCACCTTTTTATTACCTTTTTGCATGGTGGTTGATATGATAGTTACATAAGCCTACTTGAAACAGACACCTTAAAATTCAGTTGATGTAATGTTATATTATGTCTGATAAGCCACTATCGTTTTGATAGTATTGATATTAGCAGTAAAAATATAAGCTGATTACAGTGTCCTTAATTATTTTCTTCTATTTCTTTTCATGTCTCAGACCGTGCATGAAAAGTGTCAGATCTGTGGAATGTACACAGATAGCGAAGAAGGCCGGCAACAGGGAATCTTATTTCATCATTTCCCTGTTGCTAGACCTAACATTTGCAGAGAGTGGTTGGACGTTGTGGTGGTCGAATGGTTGCGGCAGCTTCCCCCGAAGCAGCTGAGGAACCGCACTGTGTGTTCGAGGCACGTTCGTCACTCCAGCTATCCAGGACCCCTATCAAAGATGCTGTATAAAGACGCTATCCCGGAAAGAAGTAAGTAGTTGTTATTATTATTATTATTATTGTTCACAGTACCGGTACTGTGACCTATCACATTTTCCTGCGATTCATTTCAAATTGCTCTCCAGAGGTAATGATCATAAATTCATCAGTGCCAGATGAGGGGGAACCTCGCTTCTCATAATGAAATTGACTATAATGCCTGTCATACCTGAGCTTGCCTTACCTGTAAGTTGAAATGTGTACATTTCTTTGAGGCAGAGTGTAGCTGAAATACCTAACATTTATTATTCACAAAATAGTGCACACATGTGCAAATGTTATTCCTTGTTATAATCCATCAATGGCTTTACGTTGCCTGTATTGTGAAGGCGAGGTATTTAAATGAGCTCACTATCCTAACTGCCTCTTTATCCGAAAACGATTTGTACCGTTTTGTCCAGGTTAATTTTAAGTTTGTTGTTTTCAGAATATTTTTCAAGGCTGACCATAGTTGCTTGAAGATAATCTTTGTTGTTAGAACCTATATCTAGGTCATCAGCGTATAAGTACAATTTGGTTGCGTTAAGAATTATTTCTGTAACGTCTGCTGTGGCGATATTGAATAGAAGCGGACTGATAGATCACCCTGTAATACTCCACCCCACTGTTTAATAGTATCTGAAGTTGTTTTGCCATCATGAATTCCTACTTTATTTTGTGACAAGACATTGTTTAGTATTTACCTGCTTGTTACCATCATGTTTCCCAGATCTGTGTACATAATCTGTTGCACTAGAATCCATACAATGGCGCCTTTCACAAAAACTAAGTCAGTGGTACTGTACTGTTTAGGGGTATGTATATCTTTTCCATTGAGTTGTTGATTACTTTGTATCCTTCATCATTTATTAATTATAGTATAATCATTGTCTTTTGATATGGTTTATTAACTCTACAACTTAGGTCACCTCCCAGAACTACAGGCTCTTTATTTTTCACTATTTTGATGGCTTTCATAATGTGCTGAACTTCAGTGTCCACTCTTCATTTAGAGGATGGTTTGAGGTCAGGAGTTCTGGTCAGTGATCTACGTTGACTTGGTGTCTGCACAGGTGACCCTGGGGGTGCTTGGAGTGACCGGGTTGGCTAAGCAGAGGTGAACCAGGCCCATGGGGGGAGGGGATGGGGAATTTCTAACATTTGAATGTACCATTTTGAATTTATTTCCAACATCCTCTCAGCATGTAGGGGATCTTTTCTGGACTCAGTGAATATAAAATGTGCAAGTACAATTAGGTTTTCTTCCTTAAGTTCAACTGAACATGAATGGAGCAAAAACAGTTGTATGACATCTCTCAATACAGTTACTGTTAATATATTCATGTGCTTAATATTTAGGTGGACAATATCATATGCTCAATGTAATTTTATTGCTGTTTTGCCTACTGTAAGAACCACAGAGGGACCATAAGAACCATAATACATGTTTATGAATGAATGACATTATGAGATTTGAAAATCAATACCCTGCATTCACTGTAGTAGAGGAGGAAAAAATGGTACCATTCTTATTGTTTTTTCTTGTGCATGTAGGTGTGCCTGAATACGAGTCTGGTCCTCGGCCAAGGCCTTCAGCTGCTATGACTGCTGCTCCCACCACCTGCACTCCTACTGCCTCTGCTACTACTACTACTACTACTACTACTATCACCGGTGCTGTTGCTGCCACCACCATCTCCACGCCTGCTGCTACTACGAATAAACTTTTAATGAGTCATCGCTCGTCTGTGCTGACAGTGATATATAACCCTTAGAAAGAAATCTTCCCTTCCTGAGTGGATGTCGTTCATTGTAAAGAGTTGTTATTATGAAGAACTATTGAGGTAATTTCTTATTCTCTTCAGCCTGTGGACTGTAATTGTTGTTTCACTAATTGGTATTTATGTGCTCAGTGTTCTCCCTAGGACCTTTCTAATGGGTGCACCACCCTGCCGGTTTTAGAGACCGCTTGACTAAACCTAGATATATGCTAATTACATAATATTATTAATAGGTACACATTTGAGTCATTGGGTGCTCCAAATTCACCTATAAATACTGTAAATCTGCGAATTTAATTGATAAATCATTACCATAATTGCATCAGTTACATCGGAGATCAAATGTTTAGCTTGACCACTATGTAGTCGCGAGCAGGGGTCTGGATTAGCGTGGAATCGCATGCGAGCCCTCTATTCCGTATGACATCACAAACCTGTATGGCAGTCCACATGTCCACAGCAACCGAGTGGGAGGCCTAAGTCCAGTGTTACATGATTTGGAAGGAGCAATAGAACACTAGACGTTCAACGTACTCTGTTATAACTTGTTCATGATAATAACATTCAAATAGTTCAATTGTGCAGTTAATATTTACCTGTCTGATATTATTGTTAACGCCCTGAGGGGAACGAATTGAAATTTATATTCATATTGAAGTTTTACGTAGTATTCCCCGCCCGGCTACTCATTATTGCCACCCGCCTGACAAACATTTCTGGGGAGAACACTGGTGCTAATGTTATTATTGTTAATTTTACATTCAAATTAAGCAATTTCAGTTTATGAATGCTAATGATTGTTTAGCAATATATTTAATTTTGTATTACAAAACACCCAACAAGTAGGCTGTGCAGTGTGGTCATGTATCTATGAAATTGCGCTTGGGCAGTGGTGGGTTTGAACCCCACTGTCAGCTATCTTGAAGATGGTTTCCCTTCTTTGCAATAGGCAGGCAGATACTAAGGCCATACCGTAATTAAGGCCACAGTTGCATCCTTCTGAGGCCCATTCCATCGTTGCCATGAATCGGTGTATGAGCCTCATAGGCAAAAAAATGAGATCATTATGAAGCCCAGAACATCATTATAATTGTTCATAAAGGTGGAAAAATGTTAAGTTCATGTTCAGTGTTGTAATTCAAAATATGCCATACATCTGCATGTTTCAGACCCCCATTTGTCTTAATTGCATTCATAATGACTTTTATAAATTCCTGCCCTACAGTTGTTATATAATCAAACACTTTATTTAAACTTCATGGGACATGTATTATTATCATTAATATTAGTATTACTATTAATATTATTATAGGGAGATTAAGTACAGCATGAAACATATCTGCTAAATGGGAAGTGAAAAACTGTAATGTGGAGTTATTTTCAAGAGCAATGAACCTTTCAAACATGTGGTTTACTGAACTCATAGTCTGTTCCTTTATATGAGATCATCATTTGTATGATAATATTCAAATACTGAAGTGGAAGTGTCGTGTGATATTGTGTGAATGATTTGTGTAAAGAAGTCATAGTTTTGGTTAAGCATCCATTTCTACCAAAGGAGGTTTCACTGAAAATCTTGTATTTTGGAGAACATTTCTCATCAGAACACAGGAAATATATTATGCTCTCTCCTCTCTTATTTGCAGTTTGTATGCACATCCTCCTATACAAAAGTATGTACTGGTATGTATGCAGTGTCCAAGTAACTAAATTAATATTTGTGAATTTTGTGATGTTGGTAACCCATTCACTTGATGTGATGGTAACAGTTCTACAAACTTTCCTTATCATAGTACTGGGCAAGTTGGCCGTGCGGTTAGGAGCGCACAGCTGTGAGGTCGCATCCAAGAGATAGTGGGTTCGAACCCCACTGTCGGCAGCCCTGAAAATGGTTTTCTGTGGTTTCCAATTTTCACACCAGGCAAATGCTGGGGCTGTACCTTAATTAAGGCCACAGCTGCTTCCTTCCCATTCCTAGGCCTTTCCTGCCCCATCGTCGCCATAAGACCTATCTGTGTCAGTGCAACGTAAAGAAACTAGCCTTATCATAATTGTCCCCCTGTGGGTAGGGGGTGGGCAACCACGCAGCCCTTAATTGAATTTTGGCATTGTTTCCGCTTACTTGTGCCAGGCTCCCCACTTGGTTGGCCGGGTGGAGTGCTTGCTGTCAGACCACAGATCAGCCTACTCTGCAACCACCAACATAGATTTCTGCCTTCGATATACAGTAGGTACTAATGGCACTGTCTGAAGTGAGTTTCCACTGTCTTCAACAGGCATTTTGTCTAGATCACAGCAAAGGCCTTTGCACACCATAATGTTGTGGAAGTAGCAGCATATTGTTCATAATACTGTACTAAATTAGCATACAATTCCTTGGACATAGCTCTTAATAGGCGGAGCTATGTTGTGACTTGGCATGGTAATGTTTTGTGCTGGATCAGCTGCCATATTATTGTACGTAGATCCTGATGCTACGTATTTCTGTCCATTTATTGGAACTCCTCTCCTGCGGATGGACTGAAAGGAAGCATTATTTGTACCTCCTGCATGTTGTAAGAGGGAACAATCACAGAATCTGTAAGCGCTCTCTTGTCTTTTAAACCCACAAACATATTCATGATTCCATCTTTTTCCATGTAGCAGAAAAATTTAGATATATCCTACTGTCACATAAAATAGAACATTTTTAAGTATTGTAAATAGTGCAGATCAATGAATACACGGGATGCATACAATTTTGTAGCTTGACATTGTTTATCATCTAAATGCAGATGACTGATTGAATGATATGTTGTGTTTTGGTGCAGTATGTAGGAACAGAGTATGTGCTATCATGTCTTGGTTTCTTCAAACACTACTCTGCCAGAGATTTGCCATCCTCTAGTAGATGCAAAAGAAGTACAAATCTCAATATTTCTCAGTGTGTGGCGCTAGGTGCCTCTTTTGACAGACTGAAAGATGTATCATATAGTAAGTTCCTTGGGAAAATACAAATGGTGTTGCTGAAAACTTTTGCAATGTCAGTGCAACGTTAGACTCCAATAAGAGAGAAAAGTATTATGTTGTAACTTGTCAGTTCCAGTCTTTCTTTCCTAAATGAATGATTTTGTATTTGTGTTGTATTGCATAGTTTTCTGGCTGATGAATATTAATTGATGATTAACACTGCTGAATGTAATGTCATGAGATTATGATATACTATGATCACTAAAACTTTTGTGCAAATTTCTACACAATTTTATACCTGTAACACTGTGGATAGTAGGTAGAATATAGCTCCATAAACCAAAAGATCATGTTTCATTTCAATTTATCTTTGAATCCTACAAACTCCCTCCTTATCATATGAGTTTCCTTTCATCATTGTGGTTCCTGTGTATGGTTTTCTTTCTTACATTGTATTTATATTTTATTTCCTGCATAAGTGGCATATCTTGATAATATTGACTGTTACGGTTGGCTTAAGTAGTGTTAAAGAGGACTGATGTACGAGGGGATGTTAGTGCCTATTTCTATCATAGGTCTTAATCTGAGATAGGGATTGCCAATCCCACTCACCTTCTGGTCACTTCCTTCCTCCCTTTGTGAGTTAGCTTCCATTTTCCTCAGCAGAAACAAACAAAAGCAGCACAGGCAAGGCCAGTCACTCCCATCCTTCATGGCTTTGTGAATTAGTAAAAGTAAAATATAACTCCATAAATCAAATAATTATAATAAGCAGCACAAGCTGGTAAGCTTCTTTTCTCCAGCAAAAAATTATTAACAACAATAATAATAATAAAGCACAGGCCAACCTCCAGGTGTATTGTTGTTCAGAATGCAGTATTTCAGAAAAAGGTAACAAAGAAGGAAAGAAAGAAAAGGAAATTAAAGAAAAAATATGAGGAAAAAAAAGAACAAAAATATATTTAATATAATATTTAAGAGTGGGGGGGGGGGGGGCGAGAACCTGGGGACCCTCCGCGCGCTAAACGATTTAAATCGCCCGCCCGGTAATTTTAGTTCAGCCCTGTACTCACTAGAGGCGCTATTGTGCAATCCCTGGCGATCTTTGCGCAGCCGTTGCGTACAGAAGTGAAAAATAACGTTGGGAGTCATCTCTTACTAATTCTCTTTGTCACACAGCAAAGCCAAACTATAGAATTCATGCTAGGAACACGTTTCGCATTGGGAAATGTTATAAAGTATTATATATTGTGTGTGTGACACAGTTGTTTGCTTAAGATAATAAAGGTTTAGAAAATTCATATCGACTGATCATTCTGTTGGCAGTATTACCAGAACCGACAGTGCTCCCTTCTTACTCCTCCAACAAGTACAAAAATCTATCACTAAAAAGTGCGCATACTATACGTTGTATTTACATTGTATACGGATATTGAAGTAAATTACTGTACATGCAGTGAATAAGAATTTTAAAAATTGCATGCCTCTTAGTGCTATCCAGAAGCAGCAGAGAGAGATTCCCATACGTTGTTTCCAATGTAAAGTGCGAGTTGCAGAGTTGCGATGATAATGTTAGACTCACTTGCCTACTGCCATTCACAATCAAGTAGGAAAGTTTTCATTATAATGGGAGACCCCATTACCTACTGCATGGTCACAATTGATTTGGGGAGTTTTCATTACAATGGCAGGGGCCATTTCCTACCATACTTCCAGACAGATTACAGTCAAGGAGTTTTTATTATAATAGCAGGCACCTTCCCTACTGACAGTCAAAATTGAGTTGTGCTGTTATCATTATAATGATAGGCCCTTTTTCTTAATGACGGTCACACCAAGTTGGTGAGTTTCCATTATAATAGCTAGGCCACTATGCCTAATGCCAGTCACATTTTAGATAGGTAAATTTGTTTGTAATGGCACACACACTTGCCTATTCCCAAACACAATCAGTTAGGGGAGTTTTGAGCAAAATTGCATGCTCCCTTGACTTCTGCAAGTCAAATCGAGAAGGGAATTGGTAATTACATTGTTATTCCCTTCTTACTAATGCTAGTTACGAAGGAATTGGAGAAGAATCCCATTCCTACTGCCATTGAAAGTCGATGTGGAGAGTAATGATTACAATACTAGATGCCCCCCTGCTGAGAGTCACTATTGATGTGAAATATTAATTATAATAGCATACACACCCTTTCTACATCACTCCAAATTGACTTCAATGAATATATATATAGATCGACATACAAAGTATTTGCATGTTTAAAATATTGCAAACCTTCATTTACAGATTAACCGCTGCTAAACGATACATCATATCGACAAACGGATTGTACTATAAGATGCCTCATTTAGTGGTCTAAATGGCTGGTCTTAAGATATTTTCTCCTGTCTCATCTGTTTATGGGTGAAATTGAGTTAGAAACGTTGAATAGGGTGAAATTTGGGTAAGGTTTTCTCACAGTGCATTACTTTTCAGTACTAATATGACAGCTACAAACATAGATTTTGGCTCATGTATGGATACTGGTTGGGCCATGTTCATGTAGAATTAGATGATTCTACCTTTTGTATAAGTGATTTGAACTATGAATTATATGTGTACAAAGAGCAAAATGCAGGTATAATAAAAAAATAGAGTCAAATCTAACATATAAAGAATAGAGATACAATGAAACACCATAGGACCAAAGTTGTACATCACTTCAAATTAACTGAGATTGTGCCGTCCATTTAGTGATTCGACTTACCATTTAGCTTAATCAATATAAGAAAATATCATTGTTTAAGAAGCTTTTCTCGAGGACAGTCGAGATTTCTTCTGAAGACGCAGAGCACAGTTCCTTGCAAAACATTAAGAATTTCACCTCATTTTCTTGACACGGCATAAGCCCAAAAACCTAATACAGTATCATATTTCCACCTAATCGATACCTTTCTTTTATTTTGCCTTTGGCAATTTATAAAATCATTAAGAATAACAGGACATGTCCTGTATTGATTAGGTGGAAATATTTTCTTATACTGATTAGATTACATTATTGATACGTCAATGAAGTGGATAGTTTGTAATATTACCGTTTAGCTGAGAAATACCTTGAAATGAAGGTCTGAACCGACATTAAAATTGCCTCAATATTCCGATATTTTTGGGGGGTAAAAAATGAAATATGTAAAGATCTTGGAAGCTTCCGTCGATTATAGGCTAAGACATATAATTTTACCAAATGTCAATTTTCTAGCTTGTCTGGCAGATTGTGCCTCAATCGTGTTTTGGGGGAGGGGTTAAAAATAAGGACTTTCAGGAAACTAAAGATTGCAAATATGAAGATGGTCTTGAAATGGATAACTGTACAAAAATTTAGCCAAAAGGTCAATGTACAGACACACGGTCATTACTATTTTATCTATATAGATAAGGAATCTGCTTTATGTACACCTTTTGGGCTATGTCCACTGGACTTGGCCTGCAAAACCAACCGTTCATGATATCTCCCTTATTAATCCTCCTATCGAAAAAAATGCACATGAGAAAAAAGTTTTAGAAATAAATTTCCATCAAGGTTGGTCGATTTCCTGTCAGGTTGATCTTGTATATATTGTGGGAGAGTAAAATCACTGTTTCGGTTCCCTAAAAACCCTCAGTCCATTCAGCGAATTTGACATGGTATGGACCTAAAAACTTACCCGTGGACGGGTGGATGCTAAATATGAAGTTTGGTTGAAATATCTCCAGTAGTTTTCAAGTTATAAGAAATATGCTTTATACGCACCGGCTCTTGAGTTAAGTCCAGTGGGACTTGTACCGAAAACCGGTCCGTTAATGATATGTCCCTTAATAATCCTCGAATTGAAATTTATTTATTTAGCGTATGACATTAAAAATAAAGACACACAATCACAAATTAAATATACAGTACACTATGTAGGTTACAATTTCACTATCAAGCTTTGCAAATAGTCTATACAAGAAGGTTTTGGGTCAAGAAAGTCTTTTGGGCTACCCTGATAAGCACTCAGGGGACACTGTTCCACTATATGACGAACTGTTTGCTTAGAGGCACCACAGCTACATTCCGGAGAGGGAAGTTTGCCCCATTTATAGAGGAAGTCAGCGCACTTTCTATGGTCTACCCTGATACGATTGAGGGTTGTCCAGGTTTTGCGAGGTAGGTCAAATTCTTTTGGTATACTTGTTATACAGGGGAAGTTCTGATACTCAGCTGGAGCCATAGAAGTCCATTCTTGAAAGCAATCCTGCTGCAGGCTGAATTTGTCAACCAGGATTTTGGCAGTCCTTATTGGTGGATTTCTGGACCGAAGTCTGTTGTTCAAGGCATAGGGTATATCTCCATGAATTGGCAGATTGGAATTCCTCGACAGCTTCTGGTACTCATGCAACAAGACATTCTTTCTCCATAGGTGAGGTGGAGGAATATGGCTCAGAACTGGTAGCCAAGAAGTGGGGGTAGATTTTATGGTTCCCGATATAATGAGCAAAGTATGATTTAGCTGTGTATCAACCAGTTTTGTGTAACAGCTGTTCAGCCAGACTGGAGAGCAATATTCTGCAGTTGAGAAGACAAGGGCAAGGGCTGAAGTTCGTGAGGTCGAAGCAGAAGAACCCCAGGTGGTGCCACACAGTTTGTGGATGATATTGTTCCGTGACTGGAGTTTAGCTTTTGTCATCTTCAGATGTTCCTTGAAGGACAGTGTTCTGTCAAGGGTTACTTCCAAGGTATTTTGGATATTTGTTGTGAGGAAGTCTAGTGTTCTGGAATTTGACATTAAGTTCACGGTGGGCCAGTTTGTTGTTGAGATGGAAACGTGAGACTTCAGTTTTACTCAAACTTGGCCTAAGTCTCCACTTACGAAAGTACTGATCTAAGGTGGCGAAATCAACTGTCAGCGTATCTTCGGTATTCTCCATAGATTTGCCCTGCATTGCAAATGCCCAGTCATCCGCATAACCAAATGCTTTAGAGGCTGTTTTCGGTAAGTCTGATATATATGTTAAACAGCAGAGGTGCTAGTACCAATCCTTGAGGAAGACAGTTATTAAGGATCCTTTCCTTACTTGTCTTGTTTCCCAAAATTACATGAAACCTCCTGTCTATAAGCATGTTTTCGATGAGCTTGGCGATTTTCTTGCCATTCTCGAAGCAGTTTGTAGATGAGTCCTTGTCTCCATACTGTATCGTATGCTGCAGTAAGGTCCACGAACACAACTGAGGTTTTTAGTTGATTTTGAAAACCAGCTTCAATATGTGTAGTCAGAGAGAGAACCTGGTCTATGCAACTTCGATTTGGGTGAAAGCCCGCTTGTTCAATGGGTAGATGGTCAAGAACTACTGAGCCAATTCTATTGTAAAGAAGTCTCTCCAGTAATTTGTAAACCACACTCAGAAGTGCAATTGGGCAGTAGCTTTGGGGATTTTTACAAGATTTACCTGGTTTGAAAATGGCGATGATCTTTGTCTGTTTCAGAAGTTGAGGGATGGACCCTGTTTCTAAGATATTGGAGTAGAACTTGGCTAACCAGATCATTACATATTTCTCAGCATACACTAAAAATTCTGAGTGAATGCCATCGAAACGAGGGGCTTTTCCTGATTTCACATCTTTTAAAGCCATAGCAACTTCCTCTCGAGAGAATGGACAAGAAAATCTGCTGCCCTCAAGACTGTCTGTTTTCAAGGCTCTGATTTCCCTTTTGATTGCAGTGGTATGGTTGCGATCTTTAGGAGCATTTGAACTTGACACGATGTGAGATGCAACTTTGTTGGGGTTTATAGGAATAATGTCTCGAGCTACTCGGCTCCCATCTCCTAATTTCCTTAACAAGGTTTAGAAATTGATTACCATTAAGGAAACTGGGAAGTGTGAAACGATAGAAAAATGTACCTTCTGATGTTTAGTTTAATATCTCAGAAACTAAAAGAGATATTTCCTTGAACAATCTTTTGATATATTCAGAATTCATTCATCATTATTTGGGCAGAATATGAAACTTCTCTGTTTAAAATTTTGTGTCAGAAAGAACATTATAAAAATCATATCTTTTAAAAGTATTGTTAAAACTTCCCTTAACTGAGGTACCTTTTTCTGAGGAAATACTCAAACCAGACCCAAGAAACTTTTCATGCATGATATATAAACATTTTTGAGCTGCTGAAGTAAAATTATTGTCATATAATTTACAGGAGTTGAGAGTTTCTTTTTTAATATCCTAGTAAAAACTGAAATTTTCTGTAAGTTTTTAATACTCTTCAAGCTGGCCTCCATGAAACAATCAGTATATCTGATTAAATTTACTTCCACAAGCAGATCTATATAGTATCTAAGAGACTACTTAGTTTCAAATACATTTATGTGTTTAGTTTCAGAGAATAAGGTACACACAATTTCAAAGAATATGACTTAGGGAAAATCCAAAACGAATATTTGACTGTAGCTGGCATCTAATGATATTCAGCGTGCAGAGTTATGTTTAAACCTAGTTTTATTGCCTCAAATATAACTTCAGCACAATAACTGATACACCAAATTCTTCAGGAAAGATGGAGATTTTCTAAGTTCAAGAACAAAAATGGACTTTTTTGAGCAAATCACACTTCCCAGTTCCCTTAAGTTTGGTTGTGTATATATTTTGTGGAAGTGCAAAATCACGGTTTCGGTTTCATATAAACCCCCACTCATTTCAGGGATTTAGAAACAATATTGGCCCTAAAACCTACCCAAGGACAGGTGGATTCTAAATATGAAGTTTGGTAGAATGATATCCAATAGTTTTCAACAAACAGACACCAAAGCTAAAAAATATGCAGATGGTCATTATTACACCAGAAATGGACAACTGTATGGAAATTTTGCCAAAACAGTAAATGTTATATAGAAGATTCTGATATATGTGATTTTCGCCCTTAGTAATGTCATTGCGTGCAGTCATATTTGATTACTGCCTGTCAAGTCAAGCCTGATCACAGAAGAATACTATTCCCTGCTAGATACTCTTTGATCCTCTGACCTTCCCCAACTTCTGAATATACTCAACAGATGGCAGAACATTCCTAACAACGTAGATGCTGCTAAGAGAAAAAACAGTCTACGTACGTACAGATGGGAAGGTATCAAGTCAACTGGCCTTCTGTTTGACCGTTAACAAAGCACAGGAACAGGCTCTTGAAAAAGTATTCAGTGACAGCCAATTGTGTGTTGCACTATCTCGGGCTGGGTCGTTTGAAAATGTTAAGGTCAAGGTACGGCCGAATGGTTGATGCACAGAGAATATTGTACGGAAACAAGTGTTATAAACTACATTATGATTGAATCAGTTATTATGTACCGCTGTTAAATGTTCATGAAACTATTGAATAGGGCAGGCAAAACAATATGACTGTGACAGGAATATCAAGACGAGTTATCTGAGGAATGCTCCGGACCTGCACAGGTCCACTAGCATTATTATTAAATTGATTGGGTTGTCATATGCAAGCTTTCTTTAGTATAAGCTTCATTGTTATTTGTGTCAATATCATGCTGAAAAGAAAATCCTAGTTATACCAAAATATTTCTAAGGCTCGGAAAGAAAAACGAAGGTGCCCTTAGGAAACAGAAGAGGAGTGGGAAACTTGACTGTCTCTAAATACGTTCCACCACTTCTCAAAAACCAGTGAACACATTTTTATATAATCTCCAGTGTTCATCAATGGACACAAAAGCAATTCACACCTGTGCAAAGCTGTGGTTAAAAGCTAGTGAGTAATAATCAGAATGATGAGTGAAGACGTTGATGATGACACTTCATACTTTAAATTAATTACAGTTCTTTGTTTTGTTGGAACTCCCTTCTTTATTTTCTTTTTATTTTCTCTTACATAAGCTTACATACTAGACAAAAACAATAACAATAAGAACAAAATAACAAATGCAAGAAGCAATATGACAACATGATCTGCTTATTCACAGATTCTTTCCAGCATTTAAAGCAAGTGCGTAAGCAAATTGAAATTATGATAGTATAATCAGATCAGGGGAATTTACTTCATACTTCAGAAAGAGTTCTTCATGAGAGGATTGGAAGAAGTAGGAAACAGGAAGGTGAAACGTGTGCATAGAACATTGTGAATTGTCTTGTTCCCTTAAATCACACTCTATCTCTCATCACCTTCATTTTCAGAATGCATTAAAGAACATCATACTTAACAAGGCACATTCAAACTGCATTTTACCAAATAAAAGAACATTTATGCAGACTGTTCAGTAAGAAAGTACTTCCAGGAAGTGGGGAGGTCTTCTGTGAAATTTATTGTGGGAGGCAGTAGTACTGAAGAAATATCTGGCTGTCAAATAATTTTGGACCATATCTTGATTGATCTTCTGGAATCTAATAAATTGTTATTCATGGGTAGGAATGAATAGAAACTGTTTATACTGTCCTTATGTTTGATAACTTCATATAAAAGTGTAGTATTCCAAGAAGAAAGGGAACACTGAATTTATACATCAAGAATCATATCATTGTCACCACCAAATGAAATGAAGGTTTATACAAGCAAGCACATTTTAGTATCAGCTTATATTCAGCTTACAGCAATACTGAAGAATTTCAGGTACTCAGTGTACTTCTTGATCACAGCCTCGATCACTTCTTGTGGTGCTGTGCTGATGCAAGGGATATACATTGCAGTACTGACATAAAGAGTATTTTAACTATTTGTTACAAATTCACTAAATGAGTGATTATTTTATTTAAGCTGGAAATCAACTGATACTAAAATATAAATGGCTTATGTAAACCATTCCCCTTTCAGCAGTTATATATGTAGGAAATGATGTGCTTTTTGATGTATATAAACATGTTCTCTTTGTTTTAGACCTTAAGAACCTTCTGATCAAGTTTCATGAACTTCCTAAAAACTTCCAGGTTGTGTTCTTTATCTTGCATATTTTCTTCTGATCATCGGTATGAATGTTCCTTAAACAGGTTTTGAACTGTATTCATTACTTGTATCATCCTATCACAAAGTTGTATTCAAACAAAATTCCCAGTGAAATAAACTGCCCACAGCTTTTTGTACAATTGTTTGTAAGCTCCAGGTCATTTTACTAATTCCAGTTTCTAGATGCTAATTTGAAGATTGGCACCAAGAAGAAGTTTAGAAAGGTTTTGATGCTGTGAGGAAATGAAGGTGGATTTCAGGCTAATGACAGTTCATAATGAAGGATCTTTTGAGTTAATATTTGTACATAACTTCATCAGTTACAAAATTTATAGAAATATAACTCATTCACATTTCCGTAATTTGAGGCCCCAAATAAAAATGTTATAGGTGTAAATGTTCACAACTTGCAGTCATTAAGATGTAGTTGTCTGAAATACATTGCTTCTTACTGAAGTTCACTTGAGTAAATTAATCCATAGAACTTTCTTTAAAAAAAAGAGTAGTCTTTTCTCAGTCCATCTGTACTTATGATAGGCCTACTTATTATGCAATGCCAACTGAATTCCTTAAGTTGCATATTGGAAAGATTACTTTTCTAAGAAGCAATAAATGCAGATCTTATTATAGATTCATTGATATGCATAATGAAGAAATGACAGAACTATGTATTCTTCTATAATCATCAGGATGATAGCAGTTCCTTGTGGCAATACCCATATAATAAACTTTCTTCTCTTAGATTAGATGGAGATCATCACAAATGGATTGTGTCATGGCCCAATTGGTATAGTGTTAGTTGCATTACTACCATACAAATTAGTGCAGATATGGGACTGTAATGAGTGTCCACTGTGTATCTGAAATATACTATTTAAGCAGGTGGAAAGAATGACTTGATATCTACTGGTTGGTATTGATTAGTGACTGCCAGGTTTGTAAGTTAATTTTGATGTGTCAGGAAAGCAATTTGAATGCATATGTTCTTCCACTTACTTAATGCAGAGTTTTTTTGAAGCATTCAGGAATCAGACAAATAGAAATGACTTATCTGTTTCAGAGAATATTGTAATAAAAAGTACTGTATGAACAGCGGTCAAACAAATTGAAATTATGGAATGCTCTGACATCTCAATGAGATCTTGTTCCAACCTTTAATACTATAAAAAAAATATTCTTTTTTTTGGTAGTTTTAAAAATAGGACAAGGGAGATTAAAAACAACAGGATAGTTAAAACTTATTTTACATACATATCTTCATCCTGACACAACAAACATTTGTACTCTTAAAAATGTAAAGCAGCATACAAAAATTGCAACAGCCCGGCATTTCATTTATACTTTCAGTTCATTTGACCACTGCACTAACAGTTCTTCTGTGTACATGCCTGTTATTCAGCATGTATTTAATAAATCCTCAGTAATTATGAAAGCCCAGATTTATACTAATAAAAAGCCTTTTGTTACATGGTTTCTGCATAAATAATTAACAAAATGTAATGCCTGTTCGATTACAACTTATTTTACAATGCATGCAATAGCTGCATTTTTTTCTTCGTAGGAAGTGATGAAGCTGGTTGGATTGTAGGATTGCTAGGGAAAAGCTGCTCAAGCCATGGTAAGTGTGCCAGCTCCCATGCCAAAGCCTACACCCTTAGGACCAAAATTGCGACCGTAACAGCCACGGCAGTAGATATCTCCATTGGGGCCATCACAAAGGTTGGTTGAATCAAGTGAACGACGGCAGTCTGCACAGCTAAAGCAACGTCTGTGCCAAATCTGCAATGAAAAGTACATCATCTTTAAAATGCAATGTATGAATTACTTATACTTGTCAAGTAGCATCACATATGAACTTATAGCTTGATTTTCTAGAAAATATCCTGCACAAAATTTGGCTGCACATTTGAGCGGAGAACAGTCGTCCAGCATTGTTTAAGGAATGGCAGTGGGAATCCTCGCATTTACTCATTGTGCTTGATACCCAGTGGGCTCAATGAAAACTATATGCCACCAACATAGGTTTTCTCTTATCACTCGTGTATTATTGCTTCCATCAACGCTAGTGACGATTGTTACCGTGCAATATTTGGATCAAGACTGGGCCAGGAGGAGAACTTTCCTGCATGGTCATTCTCACTTCCACTTAGGATATTGTCAAGAAAATCGAACTATAGTAAACAAAAGCGGAAGACTGCATGATCAGTGTGAAATATTAGTGAATTATTTTGATAATATTGTTATGGCCTGGAACACTAATCACTGTAATGATGAATACCTTGAAAATTATTTTGATAATATTGTTATGGCCCAGAACACTAATGACTGTAGTGACCAATGTCTTGAAAATTGAAATGTGCTGTTAAATTAATCGGTATAATGATGACAAGGAAATTAAGTTGTTTAACATAAATATGTTAGGAGTAAAGACTTACCCTGGATTTACTAATCATTTGTTCTGCAGCATAGACAGCATAACCGCATCGTGGGCAGCCCTGTCCCTTCGCAGCTTTGAGGCCAGAATTAGGCCTAGCTTCTTGACTGAAACCACAAATGAAATAAAATTACTATACCTAGCATATAAGGCAAAGGAAGTTGATGTCGCTGAGATACTACTTTCTAAACAACAGGGCTCTTAGATCTGGATTTGGAGGATAGTTACTCTTACAGTGACCATTACGTAAGATGACGTAAGAATTGAACTCTTAAGATCCTGAACACAAATCTCCCACTGTCTGTATTGTACATGAAAGAGTCCCATTAGGGTCCTTGGTTGCTGCTTTTTTTTTTAATTTTTTTTTTTTTTTTTTTTTTTTTTTTTTTTTTTTTTTTTTTTTTTTTTTTAGCAAAGAATGAACTCTTCAGCAGGGATTCTATAAATAAGGAATTCCACCCAAGGATTGGAGGTCAGACATTTTCCTTACTTCCTCTGTGCTAAGTCATATTGCGGTAGAATTTCATTAATTCAACTTCTAATAGGAATTCTGTGTAACTCAACAATTTGATGAGCACTAATGGTTTTTTTTTTTAAATTGCTAAATTGTTTTCACGGGTCAAGAAATAAGAGCCATGTCTCTCGCTCTCTAAAGCAGACCCGGTCAACAGCTAGAAACTGCAGATGATAATGATGATGATGTCTCTCTCTCTCTCTCCTAAGATGACTTTGGTAATGGACCAGGGTGTCTTGGAAGCGTTGGAGAAGAGATACAGACATAAACTTCTTTCTTCTCTTGTCTCAGTTGTGGAAGAAGGGTGTCACATGATTGATAAACTGAAGAAAATAGATATGTTGGACATAGTGAGGTGGATATCTGAATCTTGGAATGAAATCAAACATATAAGCCTCGTTCGTTCCTGGAGAAAGTTGCTGCACTATTCATGGAGTGAGTTTCAAAAAAGGGAAGAGACTGAAAATTGTTAAATAGTGGACTTATTGAAGAAAATTCCGGGCTGTGAAGATGTTACTGGTGGTGATGTTGGGCAGGATGAAAACTGTAAACTTGTAGATAGTTAAATAATTGCACTAAGGAAAAAGAACAAAGATAAAAATGATGATGAATCATAAGACGTGAAAGACAAGGGAAAAGTTAGAAACATGACTGACAGAGAACAATAGGCTGCTGAAGGAATGCTCCATTTAGAGGAGCAAGGTGCAACTGCTCTCGATATTTTGTTTCTCCGTCATCTACGTGATTAAGCTGTACGAAGACAAAATGAGTACAAGAGGCAGTCAAGCACCACAACGTTTTTTCCTACAATGAACTAATCATTTCTTCAGTTTTGTATGTATGTTTATTCTTTAATTTTTAACAATTACTGTATTTTGGGGTTTGTTGTACTTTTTCTGTGACCTGTATTATGCTAAAATTTTCATTAGAGTAATATGCAGTAAAATATGAGTTCTGAATAACCCAAACCTTATACCGCAAAACTGAACTCGACACCCTCTTCATTCATATTAGGTTGAGTTTGCGAGACTGCTGTATTACCTTCCAACATTTACTATCAGCTGATACTGAACCAACAACCTCTTGCCTGAAGACAAATAACTCCTACTACAAATAGATGTCAAACCTTACTTGATTTTTAGATCTGTACAGATTTGTCTAAAATACCTTCCAAGACTGCCCAAATTTCAAGGTTATTTTAATGTTGAAAACAATTCTTAGTAGACAAACTAGCGGTCTCCATACTATGAAGAATGTAAAATTAAGCAATTTCCTCAAATGTGCCGAAAGTTGAAGGGCTAAAGGTCCAGGAAAGGTTTCAAATTGTGAGTCTTGGATAGCTCCATCAAACTAAAAAAACTAATTTTGAAAATCACTTCCAGTCTAAGTGCAGTTTTTAAAAAACAGACTAAAATCGCTTGTTTTCTTACTCGTTTTCTTTTTGATTCAAATCCTAGCCAGATTAATTTATTTACATAATTATTTCTGTATGTGTTCCTTGGTTCAATACTCTCAGGCATTTTTTGAGTTTTTGAAAAATGTCCACACCGAATGTAGTTATAAGGGCTAGAGTGAAACTCTTCCTTGACTCACTTTAGCGCTCGTAGTGGTAGAAAAATCAGTATCTATAAGCTTGACCATAATGGCCACAATGGTCCATAGTAATAACAGTGGTAGAAAAAGGCAAACTGTTAATCTAATTGACCAGATAACAAGATTAAGAAAAGGATTGTAACTTTTAGGAATAAGTAAAGAATATATTCTAATACTTTCATTATATTTTATTTGCCTAAAATTCATAGCTCATATCCCTAGAAGTTTTCAGTATTGTGTTGCTTGCCTGAAGGGATTGCTTGCCTGGAAATTTTTGGAGATGATACAGGATATTTCCATGAAATGATCTTCCTTAATCTCATTTACATAGGAAGAAAACTTTATGGAAATATCCTATTAAAAACTGTCTGTATGTATGAGGTACTTACTATGAGGCAGGTGGATTCTCCCCAGTACCGGTGGAAACAAGAGTAGGAGCGTGACCATAACCAAATCCCTTTGGACCAAAGTTCTTGCCATAGCAAGCCCTGCAGTAAATTTCCTTGTCTGGTCCATCACAAGCAAGGACAGAATCTAGTGGTCTATGGCACTGGCAGCAGCTGAAGCACTTCTTGTGCCACATCTGGAAAGTAAAAATTGAGGACATTCAATTTTATATGAAACCAAAATTAGTCCACTGAGTAATGATTAGGAAATTTATTTTATATACTCATTAATGCATAGCCAGAAACTGAAATTGATTTCATTGGCAATTTGTCATGACAAGTTTAGTTCAAAATTACTATTGTAGTCTTATGAAAATTTAACTTTTACAAAATAAAAACTCAATTATATATTTCTCACAATTATGTCTTTTGTTTACAATGTACATAAAGAACCGTGCTCCCACATCACTCTACTACAGACTCTGGAGAGGCCTGGTGGCAGGTCTTTCGAGTTGACGCCCTGTAAGCAATCTGCACAGCTGTGAGGATGGGACCCTACCTATGCTGAAGATGGAACACATACCTAACCCCCAAGCCAGAAGACTTAACCAATGAAAGTTAAAATTCCTCAGCCACCCGGGAATCGAATGCAGGACACCTTGCACCAAAGGCCAGCGTGCTAACCATTTAGCCATGGCACCAGACACTACCACAGACTGACAGGTATCTTTAGGATTACTTTTGAAAAGTCTGCATGCTGTTTCTTTGTTTATCTCTTTACTAATAGAGGTTCTGCATCCATTAGATTTATGACTTTCTGTCTGAAAAGTAACCCTCACCCAGCAACAACTGTTGCTAAAATTCAGTGGCAGGCTAACCATTATTGCAAGCAGAAGTGCACACATCTGTAGGTTACTCCTAAACCTTGTCAGTGGTGAAGGAACTTGCTGAAGACAATTGCCTTGAAGAAGTGCTTGAAGAGACTGAATCTGTCATGACCTGTACTGAATGTGCTAGATGTGGCATTGTGTTATGCCAAGCAGCAAGCGGAAGCTGAACCTACTGACACTATACTTCACAGAAGATTTGTACTCATAAATGAGACTATTTTAAAACAAAAGTCTCTGGACATTTTATTTAAAATTTAAGTTTGTGATTCTTTTAAACTTGGTAATGTTAACTCATATCTAACACAGGTATGTGCTGTGATTTTTAATCTTTTTTGGACTCATTAAACATTTATTCATGCATTACTCTTTGATTTGTTCTTATTTCTGTGTAATTTGAGTCTTTTTCAATTCGTGGCAGTGTCAGCTCGAATTACTGGGGCTCTACTGTAATGGAAATTCACGTTTACCAAAAGTGATTTGACATGATTATATAATATTTTTCAGATTTTAATTAGCTAAACGATATTATGTTGACTTACTGTTCCCTTAGCTAGTTGCTGCTCTGCAGCAAACACAGCCCCTCCACATCTAGGACAGCCTTGACCAGCTGGAGCCTTGATCGAAGTCGTGTCGGGATTGTAGAAAGGTCTTGCCATTGAAATCTCATCCTCACTGTAACAATAATGAATAGGAGAGTAAAATAAGCAGTCTGGATTGGAAACTTTCAATATTATAATTAATGAAAATGAAAATCACAGCCTGTTTTCAGTCATTCGACCAGGTCAGGAATGGAATGAATGAAGCCCCCCATTTAGCAGCAGGATAGGAATTATACTGGCTGCTGAAGCCTGTCACACTCCTCTGAGGCAATGATTAATGAATGACAGATGAAATGAAATGATATTGGAGAGTGTTGCTGGAATGAAATATGACAGGGAAAAACCTGTCCCGCCCCTGCTTTGTCCAATACGAATCTCACATGGAATGACCGGGATTTGAACCACGGAACCCAGTGGTGAGAGGCCGGTGTGCTGCCGCCTGAGCCACGGAGGCTCTCAATAATATAATTAATATTAAGAGATAATTTTTGGCTCTTTTTTACCAACAAGAAAATTCTCTTGGTTTAAGTATTCATAATTCAATTTCTTTTGTGAGGGTGGATGAAATTTATGAGAAAAGTTTTATTATCCCTTAATGGTAAAATATGTATGTTGGAAGCTGTGTTAAAGTCAGAACCAAAAGAACTGGATGATTTAAGTTAACAAATGGTATAAATCAAGGAAGTGCCCTCTCACCTCTACTATTTATAGTGGTGATGGATGATATACAGCAGGGCCTCTCAAATGCCCAAAATCTCACGCGTGCAAATCGAGGCGCATGAGATCCGTGCACTATGCATCGGTTCCACTCAGCTTGGCTCGGACCACTGCTTCTTCTCTGGGCTACCCGGCTAAGCTAGGCTCAACTCGGCTTGGATTTGGAGTGCTACAGAGCAACTGAGGAAGAGGGAGACAGGGAGAGCAAGCGAGGCAGGCATGGGGAAAGAGAGAGACAGTGCTCTTGCTCCAAATCAAGGAGTGGGGGTCTGCACTCTGGCCAGTCATCTTTTGCACCATGCACAGTGCATGCACCAGGCACATGCATTCTGAGAGACCCTGATATAAAGTAATACAGAAGGTAGCACAGACTATTCGGGAGAGAAGAATGAAAACAGTGTTGTTTGCAGATGATGTGCTAAAATGGGGAAACAGTAAGAGTGAAGTGCAGGAACATATGAATATATGGAAGGAAGTTGTGTCATCTTATGGAATGAAGTTTTCAGCCCAAAAGAGTGAAGTGCTGGTAATGGCATGAAACAAGAACTGAGCGTATAATAGCATGACAACATTAGGAGGGGAGCAGTTGAAAAGAGCTGAAAGCTTTAAATACAAGGGATACGTATTTGAAGAAAGGAAACAGATTGGAAATCAATGAAAGAGGACGGTGTGCAAATGGATTCTTTAAGAGTATGGGAGGATTGATATGGAACAGGGATGTAAGACAGAGATGTAAAGGAATTATCTACAAGACTTATTTTGTGCCAGTTTTGACATAATGTGGGTGATGAAGGAGAGGGATAAAAGTGGGAATACAAGCAGTGAAAATGAAGTTTCAAAGGTGTCAGGTAGCTTTAACAAGAATGGACAGAGTAAGAAATGAGAGAGTTCAGGAACTAGTAAATGAGCTACCCCTACATGAAATGGTATGGACATGTTAAGAGAATGGGAGAAGAGAGGATGCCAAGAAAGATGTTAGAAATGGAGTTGAAGGGAAGGAGATCTAGAGGAACACCGAGGAACAGATGGCTGAAAGGTATAAAGAAGAGCATTGAGGCAAGAGAAGGGAACTGGACCACATTGACAGAAGAGAAGTGGTGGGTGGACAGAAAATGATGGAGAAGCTTATATTCCAAGCAGACCCAGCCTGTGGTTGGAAACTGCTCCAGATGATGATGATGATGATGATAATGATGATTATCCTTAATGAATAGGCCAGCCGTATGGTGTAGATGTAGCATACCTGTCTTTATTCTTTGATTTCTGGCTCATCCAAGGATTTGGTAAATTAATTAACTAAATTTCATTCATCCAGGCCACCAACTACTCAGTGCGTTTATTTTATATCTGAGATACCATGCTGATTCACATTAGGAGTTAAAATTTAAGCAGTATGTTTATCACTCCTTGATTAGTTCACACAAAGGTGAGTGGATATTATAGAAATATAGAATATAGAATTTGCCATTGTAAAGTTATAGAAATATGGTGTCCATACTCACGTTAGTCCATCTGTCTGAAGGAATCCTGAACCACAGGCAAATCCATAACCATGAGGGCCAAATTTCTTGCCATAACATGTTTTGCAGTAAACATCACGATCCGGTCCATCGCATGCCAAGACAGAATCCAGTGTTTTTGTGCAGTCACGGCATTTGAAGCATTTACGATGCCATTCCTAGTGTAACAGATACCAATGAACATAAGTTTAATTACCTAGATCTTATTAACAATTCTTTCTTTGTGTACTTATATTTATTAATGAGAAACTGTATTTATTATGTATAGGTAGAATCAAGAATTTAAGATAAACAATGTGGAATCTGTAATCACCTCTAAAAATATAGAATAATGATATTTTCTCAGTCAGCGTGTCTATAAGAGTAAACTTCAGTAACATTAAAAAAAAAAAAAAGCCATTCAAAAAGAATGAACTCTGAATTTAACTCAAACTGGAGGTAAGAAGACAGGTATAATGATGACAAATCACTAAAATGGCTGAAAATGTTTGCAATTGCTATTACAATTTTTTTTGTCATTATGTACTTTGTAAATTAATTTTACTAAATTTAACAAGTTTATAACTGTTAAATTAAGTAAAGATCATCATTTTACCAGATCGTCCAAGAGGCATTTGGAGGGGTGAATTAAATGAGCTGGTTCTTATATATTGCAGTTGAGGAAAGTAGAGTTTGTTGAGGGAATTATTTGTTCATGCAAGAAAGTACAAGACAGCAAAGGAGGAGTGGCTGAAAGAGAAGTGTAAAGATGTTGAAGGTTGCATGGTTGTAAGAAAGGTATATGCTGCATATAAGAAAATCAAGGAAACCTTCAAAGAAAAGAGAACTGTGTTCACTACTCACCCTGCCCTTAGCCAGCACCTGTTCTGCAGCGTACACTACACCTCCACATCGTGGGCAACCTTTACCAGCCGGAGCTTGGATCGCACTGGTGTCAATCACTGTGGTTAATGGTGCTGCCGATTCACTGCACAAAGATAACAGACACCTTTGAAGTAAAGGTTGCAAAAAATATGGTTTAGGTAATATTGTTTAGACTATAACATATCAAAGGGGCTGCCTAGACAAGGTGGTAAAGGTATGCTCGGTTTTCTCGGAGGGACGTGGATTTGATTCCCCACCAGGAAGTTGATGAATTTAAGAAACAGAACTTTCACTTAAGTGGCACATGGCCCTGCACAAAATGAGAGTACCATATTAATTCCTTTGAACAAAGGTGGTCGGGCATAGCGTTAACCATTTTAACCTTACTTAGTCCTGAGGTTATGGATAGTGGAAATTTTTACCTTCCACCCCTCCAAGGGCCTTCATGGCGTGTACAGTGATAGCTTTGCTGTAACATATCAACCATATATAACGTGTGATCAAAAAGGTTCTGTTTGAGGGCGTTGCTGCAGCGGACATAAAACATAGTGCGACTCCAATGCAGGTATACATTTAAATTTAAGATTACAAGCACAGACGCGTAGGCAAAGGGATCAATGGGGCAGTTGTGTCATCCCAAGGTACGTACGTTAAATGCGGCCACGTGAGCTATGGCGATGTTATTACCAAATGTGTCCAAAAGGGGACCAATGTGCTGTTATTCTGCTCTTGGCTGCCGAAGGACAGACTCACACCAGTGGACATCCATCAGAGAATGAAGACTGTGTATGGGGCAGCATGTCTCTTGAAAACCACTATTGTGGAATGGTGCACCATATTCTGGGTAGGTCGGGTTTTGACACAAGACGTTGGTCGATCTGGAAAGCCAGCCTCATCCATTACAGACAACAACAAGCGGTACGTCAACTCAAGCGGGGGACACACGAGTATCCGACCTATAGTCCCGATCTCTCCCCATGCGATTCTCATGCCCTCAGTCCCCTCAAAAAGGCCTTGAATGGTCGACACTTCCTGTTGGACGAGGATGTGCAGCAGGCGATTACGAACTTCTTCACGCAGCAGGACACAGTGTTTTACCACAGGAGGTTCTTCAACCTGTTGTGTCAGTGGGATGAGCGACTCAATATTCATGGCGATTTAGCCTGATTGGCATACCGATTCAGGACTGTACGGCTATCAAATGGAAACTTTTTGATCGCCCCTTATAATAGGGTTAAGATTTCCTCTCATAAACAGGACTCACTTTATCTCACAGTACTTCCTGTTCTTTTAAGAGCCTCATTTTGATGTGAAAGATAAAGTAGCCAAGAAGATGAGCCCATCAAATTTTCTTATAGAAACTAAAGCCTAGAAAGTTTCAGTTACAAGATATTTCCTGAAACAGAACTGAGAAAAATTCTGTTTGGTGCGTGGCTTAATGGAAAATTTTTGTATTATAAAAGGGGTCCAATATCCGATTTTATAACATTAAACAGAAAATTTATGAAGTATTTATAAAGTGTCTACTTGTGAAAGTTACATAAATTTCAATTTAATTCGTTTATAAGCTATTTTAAACGTTTAAGACCTGATGAGGATCACGTTTTACATAATAGTATGTACTGAAATGCCACTTTAGTTTCTGCCAGGTCTCTTTTATTCCTCAAATGACTTAAATTTGATTTAACAAGTTGTTAGAAGTGTTGAACAAGAACGATGCCTTGCTCTCACCAGAGAGGGCGTGGTAGCCGATTGGCAGTCACTGGCTTCTCACCAAGGAGGCTGCAGTTTGAATCCTGAACAGTGCATGTGGGATTTTTGAATCTGAATCTTACTAGTGATTATACAGAAATCTACATGTACAATAACCATTTTCTGCCCATCCTGAAGGTGCTCAACAGAACTGAGATTTGAGAACTTGGTAGGTCTCTGAAACAAAGAAATGCCTTTGCCATGTTTCTGTAACTATTGAGCTGCATCTTTGAGGGCATTATCCTGTTGGAAATAACTAGTTGACTGGTGAGAAATTATTGTTGTGAACAGTAGCACAGCCAGGATCGACCGATGTGGGGGCGTTATCTTTACAATATGATGATAGCACATATTGAAGGTGCTTGTGTGGTGTGGGCATGCACTGATGCAATTGAATTATGTTGATATTCAGATTGCAATACAAAAATCGTGCATTAAAATACAGAACAAGAACAATATGATCAAGGTCAACAGTTTTACAGTTTATAGTCTAAAATCCAACTTTCGAGTCTTCTTCGAAAATTGATTCAAGAGATCTGTTGGTTCTACAGTTATGTCTCTGTGAATATTCAAGAGAGTCAACTTTCACTTGTTTATTGTCAGTTTTTGTGTATTTTCTTTCATAAAAATTCCACCCATGGGGGTTCTGCCCCCCCCACCTAGTAACCACACCCTTGACTACGCCCCTGGTCGTGAAGGAAAACACTTCCTCAGCAAATGATATTCTGATGAATTTTGATATAATATAGAATTCTGACCTAAATCAGCCATCACCTACCAAATCTCAGTCCTGAAAATTTTGTCCTTTTTCACTGATAATTATGAGATTCAAAATCAGGTTTAACATGATATTCAGATTGCAGTACAAAAATTGTGCATTGCAATACAGAACAACAGAACAATATGATCAAAGTCTGCTGTTTTACAGTTTATAATCTAAAATCCAACTTTCAAGACTTCTTAGAAAACTGATTCAATTCATATTTGTTGATAACAGGACATTGGCAAGACAAACATAGCCAAAAGAATAATTCCTTCAATATTGCACATAAAGACATACATAAATGTTTGTTAACATACTGTACTGCTTTTTTGAAGGTATGTATTTTAATTGTCCAAGCAAGTAAACAGATAACTAAGTAACTAACTAATAAACAAAGAATTAATCAAACTATAGATATGAAGTTAAGGTAACTAATATTCTGTACAGTCAGTGATACATTTAAAATAAGGGTAATATTATACCAATGGTTACAGTGAATGAAAACATTGAATATCACATGCCCTTCAACTAAAGGTATGGTATTGTAGTTAGATGACATTCTTTACACATTGAAATGTACTGTATTTCATTTGTTCTCATCACTATAAAAATAATTCTCCTTTTTTTAAATGTAAAATGATTTATTTTTCTTAAATAATTTAAAAGTAATTGAGCTCATAAAAATGTACATATATAGTACTCAAAAAAATTGCAATTCTGTGGGGGGGGGGGGGTGGAAAGGGTTGAAACTTCTTGTTTTCTATAGCTTTTTAGAAAGATAGATAAAGTCTTAATAATAAAATGTCAACCACTACTTAGTTATATATTTTTGTACATTTTTTACATGAAAAATCGACTATATATTATCTAATCGTGCATTCAAAAACAAAAACGGTGAATGACAATAGGGACACACAAAAAAAGCATTTCATGAAAGAAAAATGTGTACATTTTTTCCAGAAATGAGCATGAACTCAAAAAAACATAAAAAACTGGGTAGAAAACATTTCCAGGATTCAGCATGCTATTGTGGAATACAGTATCTTTTTTCTCAGATAGATCTGTTATCTTGCAAAAGTTAAAGTATGGGGCCAACCAGGGCTTCACAAGATGGGTTTCTAATCACAAGATACATTCTTACAGTTGGTTGATTGATCATTCCAAAGGGGACATGCAGGTAGTGCTGAATGTCTCTTATTATAGTACCAGAGTTCGAAGCTGTATTCCGTGGAGGTTCATAGAAACGGCTGTTAATTATGTAGAGATAGTGCCAACTTAATGTGTGGTGCTGTTTCAGTTTTCCATTTGAATGTTTGTGGGTTTCATGAGAATGGAAAACCTATGTGTGTCGTGAACTTCAAATTTCTGATAGGTGTAATGTAGTTCTCTTTGCACCTGACTTTTTAAATAATATACTAACAGATATGATAATAATGAAGCTTTTGGGGTTTTGTCCTGTCAAGAAAACAAGGAGTAATTCTTTACCTTTCATGGAGCATTCATACCTGAACATTTATAATTCTATCATTATTGTGACGAAAGAATCTCATACTAGATGCAAATGGATTAAGAAGACAGAGTACATGTTCTTCACCTTTGTGCAGCCAGGGCAAGCGGGCCCACACAACACTGTTTTCCTTGCTGGTAAACCACTGATGATGATGGACAAGTTCGAACATCTTGGATCAGTCATCGCAACTGATGGTAATATCGATGCAGTTGTCAAGCATCGCATCAGTGTTGGTTGGATGAAATGGCAGTCTCTTACTGGTGTTCTATGTGATAAGCAGATGGCAGTCAAATTAAAGGGCAAAGTGTACAAAACCACTGCCCCTATGAACGGCTCCAAATGTTGGGCAAGGCAGAAAGAAGCATGACCAGCGATTGCGTGTCGCAGAGATGCAGATGTTGCAAAGATCGGCGGGCGTCACTCTGCATACAAAGTGTGCAATGAGCATGGGCGAGGATCCTTTAAAATTGTGCCCATCCGCGACAAGATGGAGGGAAAACAGCTCCGCTGGTATGGTCACGACAGAAGAAGAAATGAACACCATTTAGTAAGAAAGCTCTTGCCATCAAAGAGCTGAACAGAGGAAGAGGGCATCCTAAGGCAATATGGAAATTAACTGCTGAGGCTGATTTAAGGAAAAGTGAAGTGCCATCAGATCTGGTAACAAGAACATTGGACATACTCTCTCCGAGTCAGACGAGCCGACCCAGAGTGAGCTCGGGAGTGCCTGTTTTATGGGTGCATATATGACAAGGAAAGAAGAAGAAGAAGTATTGTGCTGATGAAAGCTAAGAGTGTGTGGGGCTGGCAGAAGGCTATCCCCCTGTGGGTGATGTAGAAGTAGAATAACACCTATGGCATCGCCTGTCTGTAGTAAGAGGCGACTAAAAGAGGCACCAGGGACTCTTAACTTGGTAGCATGGATTAGCTGAGTCCTGGTATTGCTTCCACTTTCTTGTGCCAGGCTTCTCACTTTCATCTACCCTATTCAACCTCCCTTGGTCAACTCTTGTTCTTCTCTGATTCCACGGTATTTGGTTTGTGACTCCTATGGAGTCTTTCATTTTCGTGCCCTTGGAGCCCCTTGTCATTCTTTGACCAATAAACCTTCATTTCTTAAAGTGTCGGACCCCCTTCCATTGTTTTTCCTTCTAAAACCAAACCAAACCCCATGGCACTACAGCCCTTGAAGGGCCTTGGCCTACCAAGCGACCGCTGCTCAGCCCAAAGGCCTGCAGATTACGAGGTGTCGTATGGTCAGCACGACAAATCCTCTCGGTCCTTATTCTTGGCTTTCGAGACCGGGGCCGCTATCGCACCATCAGATAGCTCCTCAATTCTAATCACGTAGGCTGAGTGGACCTCGAATCAGCCCTCAGGTCCAGGTAAAAATCCCTGACCTGGCCAGGAATTGAACCCGGGGCCTCTGGGTAAGAGGCAGGGACGGTACCCCTGCACCATGGGGCCGGCGTTTTTTCCTTCTGATTAGTGTTAATAGAGGATGGTTGCCCAGTTTTACTTCCTCTTAAAACACTAATCACCACCACCATTGGTGGCAGGCTACACTGCTGGTGGGAGGCAAGAATGCTCGGCCTGCAGCGAGCAAAACAATGCCACTGGCGAATTGTTGAGGCTCACGATAAAGAAGTTCATTAGAAAGAGCTGTTAGCTGATTAACAATGGAGAAGCACCGAGAGGGATTAGGAAATGGAAAGTGTGAGAATCTCGTGCTGGCCTTCATAAGGAACTGAACCAAAGTGTCAGCTGCCTTGCGAATCAGCAACGAGTCATTTGGGAATTCATCAGTAGTTAATAAAACAGTTTTGAGTATGTGAAGACTGAGAAAGTTGACTACATGGTTTGGAACATTTAGCTGTTAGCTTGCATTTGGGAGATAGTGGGTCCGAATCCCACTGTCAGCAGTCCTGGGAATGGTTTGCCATTTTTGCACCAGTCAAATGCTGTGGCTGTATCTTAATTAAGGCCATGGTCGCTTCCTTTCTAATACTAGCCCTGGTCTATTCCGTCATCGCTGCAAGACCGGTCTGTGTAGGAAATGCAGCAAGCTGTGTAGCGAATTGCTCTGTAAACGAGGCTGCGCTGCGAGCGACCATGTTGGAGAGTGGGAGTTTGATGCATCAGAGGGCTGTGTGTTTGATTGCATTCATCAGTAGAAATACACTACTTTTATGAATAGGATTTTAATTGTACGGACCCTGATAAACTATTACATTACTGTATCTGCTCATTTGGGAAGTAATTTATTTGGCTTTAGTATAATATATAAAACATAGCATGCAGTTTCAGGCTGTAGTATTTATATGTTTTTTTAACTGTTTTAATGTGATAATTTTTCAGTACTGTATGTAAAATTATTTTAACTCTGGGACTAGTAGGTAAAGTGAGCTACTTTTCAGCACTGCCTTCTGGTAGAAACAATAATATGATAGGTACATATTTCTCGTGCTGTAACACATTGTATGGTACATTGCACCGAGCTACCTCTCTTCTGCATTACACCCGCCAATGCATCCCAACATCTTCGGACCAAACTGTTTGGCGTAGCACACTGTATGAATGAGAGAAGCACTATATATAGTAAAGTTCTTAACATGTGTACCACCAGGGCCAAGAAAGCAGTCCAAAACAACAGTTTTCAACTATGTGATCATGGAAAAGTGCTTGTTTCTTTTATAGTATGCTACAGAAAGAGACTAAACAATATCTGCAATATTGTCATAGACCACCTAAAATTAATCAGAAGTTATTGTCTGAAAAATCCTAGCTATTAATTTATAATACAGTGTGTGATTCTGCAAATGTAAGGAATTAGGCATAAAATCAAAATTAAAAGAAAAGAATTGTTTTTTGTGTTTTAAGTGTGCATTTTGTAATCCTTCTTAAGTGACAGTGCTCTGTAGAATTGATATGGATATTAAATATATTTTCTGTGAATTGTTTTGTACTGCTTAATCTTAGTCCTGAGGGTCATCTTTCAACTATACTACATACCCATCAGCCACAGCATCACTCTGCAAGGCACCACCTCCCTGACCATAGCCGTAGCCCTTGGGTCCAAACTTCTTACCATAGCACACTGCAGGGATAACATTTAAACATTAACAGGACTACTACTAAACACACAAAAAGTAAAGACCAGTTGAAGTGTTTTTAGTTCGAGTTTCGAGTTAGTATTGCTATTACTTTTCTTTTATTTTTCCTTTCATTTAAGTAATACCAGTACATAATTTCAGTTTCAATGAAAATGTGCATCTATCTCAAAAAGAAGAAATATTTCATGACTACTTCTGAAATATTCTCAAATATTTGCAACAAGTGCTGTGGGAAACAGACAGAAGAGAAGAATGCATGAACAGGACTGCCTTACTATAATATGAATTTAAATTTAAATGATTCCTCTGGATAATAGTATTAAGATGTTTGACATGATATGGGCTTTTAGGCTTATGCTGTGTCAAGACAATAAGGTGAAATTCTTTATGTTTTGCAGAAAACTTTGCTCCACATCTTCTGAAGAAAATCTCCATGAGGAGTTTTTTTTTTTTTTTGCTAGGGGCTTTACGTCGCACCGACACAGATAGGTCTTATGGCGACGAATGAGGAGTTGGACACACTCAAAGTCACATTCAAGGGTAATGGTTACAGCGATGTAGTGATTCATAGAGCTCTGCATCCCAGAATAATGACCAAGCAAAGTTCACAGTAAGAAGAAGTGAAGGGAACTGCCTGTCTATCTGCTGTATATTCACAACACCACAGATCGAATTGCCAAGGTCCTCCACAAGTACAATATAAAAATCGTGTTTGGTGCCGTCATTATAATTGGTTACATCCTGGGGTGTACAAAATTCCCTGTACTTGCAGCAAGGAATACATTGGCCAAATATGCTGGTCCATTGGTACTCGTATCAAGGAACATGAACAAAATATTCGTCTCAACCAGCCAGACAAATCAGCAATAGCTGAGTATGCCCTGTCATTGGGTCATGACGTCATGTTCCAAGATGTTTGAGCTCTTACCCACACTAGATACTAGAGGTCTGGGATTATATGGGAAGCTGTGGAAAAACATAGAAATCCTAACAATTTCAACAGGGACACTGGCTATCAATTAAGTAATACGTGGTTGCCAGCCACTAAGGATTTATGTAGGTAGTTCTCTTCCCTCTCCTTTCACTATTGTTATTTTGTTTCGGTGTTTTCCAAATTTGTATGTTCCTCATCACCAGATGTTTCATTCCAGGCTTGTTTCAGTGTCATACTTTCATAATGTGTGTAGACTCCCTCTCAGAGAGATTCTGATGGTGCCGTCAGCTTCCGCTTTGAATGCTAGCGCTGTACCACATATGGTGAGCCATCTGGTGATGAATGAACATACCACTTACACTTCTATTATAACGCCTGAATTAAAACCCTCATTATTGTAGAAGTCTTCCTCATGAACAGTCGAGATTTTCTTCTGAAGACTCAGAGTTAAGTTCTCTGCAAAACGTAAAGAATTTCACCTTATTGTCTTGACAAGGCATAAGCCACAAAAGTCTATATCATGTCTATAATTACGGGCCGTGAAAGTATCAATGGTAATACTATTAAGATGTTACTCGATTGAAAGTCTGAACGAGTAAGTCTAAACACACCACATATTGCTTTATTTTGCTCATTTTAAGATGTGTGTTGTAAGGTGTCATGTGACTTTGCCTATTTTTTTCCCTTTTAACTTGCATGGTTTGATAATGATATCATGATTATTATTAACAAGGAAAGGAATTATTCTTGCTCTCCAAGAACTAAACAGCATCTACATAATATTTTCAATCTGAATTCAGATCAAGGAAATATTTTAAATGAATTACTCTGGTGTATTGAACATCTTAGAGTGCATTTAGAGAAATATTCTATTTTATCCACGAGTAAAACATCTTATTCACTGAAAAATAAATTTCATTTAAAACATGCAGTTAGTTTGTAAATCATGCAAACGCACATATCATTCTGATTTTCACATACAGAAATGTGATAATGGCATAAAATTGAAATAAAAATTATTTCCAAACAACAACAAATTTTCATGAAAGTTGAACTTTTGCAGGATGTTAGGTGTGTATAAGTACAGTATATATGTAGTGTATGTATCATGAGTTACTGAATTCCTTGTTATTTAATAGTCAGTGTGAAGAGAATAGAAAGGGTCAAAAAGAGACCATTTTCCCTTTGCAAAAATCAAATGATCATAAATATATCTCCTGGTCATAGCCATCCATCAACAGTTGCTGATTTCAGATGGCAGCCAGCCCTAATACATAGCCTGCACGGTTGCTAGGTAACGTTGTCTGACCATCCATGTTATGGTTACACTGCCATCACACATTTTGTCACGTCATGTTACACAAATTTTTCAGATGACCCCCAGTCATAAGACATATTCATGCCAAAAGACAATGTAGATTATACCAGAGAAACAGGAAAACAGAAAGTCTTGCAGAGTTGATAGTTATTACCCCATAGCTATGGCTTTAGAAATGAATATACCCACTGACTCAAAACCAAGTCTCACAACCCAAGATGTCACAGCATTATGTACATAGCTTGAAATTATCATATTAGAAACTTCTTCAAAATCCACTTCCAGTTGTCAGTTTTCTATGAAATAAGACGACAGAACATACCACTGTTAATCTGCTTACTCCCAGTACGAACAGTAGCATCGGGCTATTAAAGTGACATCCCATCACGAGTACAGGAGACTTGACCTTAAGTTTTGATTGTACAGTAGGCCTATGAAGAGTTTTCAGTTTAGTTTTATTAGGAAGTTATTAAAAAATTCTTTCTGAAAATTCTCTCTGCTATGCGCTTACTCTTGTTTTTACTCTAAATCTCTTCTAACTGTAATATATTTTATTCTCCTGCAGTTTCCATAACACTTATCCTATTTTATGGATATTAATTTTGCATCTCTGAAATTAATTCTGTTAGTTCATAAATGTAAGATAAACACTCACAACTAAATCATCTACAGCATATACTTTTTCTGTGTTTTAGAATTAGTTCTGTTATTTGACAGACACGTCCACTGAATGTAAACTGTTTATTATCATAATTTACACACCTTTGCAGTAAATTTCCTTGTCAGGACCTTCACAACAATTGACAGAATCCAGTCGTTTTGAACATTCATTACATTTGAAGCATTCCCTGTGCCAGCCCTTGAAAATAATCAGATTAATGGAACAGTGAATTTATTTCATGTTAATGAAAGTTGTGGAAATCCCAGAAATGACAGGAAATGTAGAAAGTTGGAAAAGAAGAAATAAAATATAGTTGATATTATGAGTAGATTTTAACCAGGCATTTCATGTAAGTGATTGTCTTCAAAATGATCAACTTCATGAAATGCCAAAAAGAGAAAAAACGAAGAAAAACCTTTTGAGGTGTACTGTTGTGAGAGGAACTGGCTAAATTTCCTCATATTTACTTATGGTGCGGTATCCAAGCTTTGAAAAAAAAAAAATTAAAAATATAAGAGGAAAATACTGTACATGATGAACTGGTTCTAAATATCATAAACAGCATTCTGGAGGGAAAAGTGCGTGCAAATATCAACATTCAACTTGCATATAAAACAAAAACAACACGCATGACCAGAAAGGGGAAAAAAAGTAAAGGAAAAAAGTCAGTTACTTAATGTACTGGTCTTAAGTTTCAGTGTTCAAAAATTCAAAATAAGGTACATAAGAAGAAAGGGATGGATGCATCATGGCACAGTTGGCAGCCTATCGTATCACTTGTAGCTGCAAGAAAGAAGATAGTGAAAGAATGCAAGAAGGGGGTAATGCACATCTCAGATTAAGTCCGACCTAGGGTGCAGTATCAGGTTGAAGCTCACCCGTCAAGGCTGGAATTCTGAATCCAATGCTATTGCACTGCTCAGCATTATTTATGACACACTCTTGATCAGACCGGAATGGACTGAAAGATTAAATCAAATTACTCCTGATTATAACTCTTAAATAAGAAATTAATTTGGTAAAGCGCCGGTTATACTGCAATGTTTTAGATGAAAGATGATATGCCACACAGAAAAAAATAAAAACACAGAATTAACTTATTTTGGGAATATAATATTGTTGAAAATAAATTTCTAGTGTGTTTTCTTGAAGTTTTAGAGTATAAATTATATTTTAAAAATTGTGATTTGTAAAATGATAACAGATGTTCCAGTTTTAACCTGAACCTAATTGTTGTTTTCTTTCTTTATTATCTTGAAAATGGAAGACCTAAAACCCGATGGATGGACATTATCAAGGTTGATCTAGTTACCAGAGGATGGACAGTGGATGATGTTCTCCATGACAAGTTGTATATGGACAGGAAGAAGTGGAAGAGGCTCATTAACAGTACCTGGGAAACTGGAACTGTATAATGATGATGATGATGATGATGATGATGACAGTATTTCTTACCCTACTCTCGACTTTATTCCTCATGACAGCAACTGTGGTATAGACACAGTAGTCTTTTGGATTTGTAAATGAAAAGCAAGCAATCAAACTTGTCACTTTATATGACTCTTGATGTTGCATGGGACCACCACTTTTAACTGGAATCCAAACCACAAAACTGTGACTTTGCAATTTAGAAATTCAAAAAGCATGGCCAGTATTTGAACCATGGCCAATTTGTAATTGTTTCTCAAAAGAGTCTTTGGAAACATCATGACTGCCAAGAGGTATGAATACAGAAAAGTACTGTAAGACTATATCTGTGGTCATTTTGTTTGACACATTTTTCTAGGTGGCTCAGATGGCAGTGCGCTGGCCTCTCAGCGCTCGGTTCTGTGGTTCACGTCCCGGCCACTCCATGTGAGATTTTCACTTGACAAAATGGAGGCGAGACAGGCTTTTGTTCGGGTACTCCAGTTTTCCCTGTCATCTTTCATTCCAGCAACACTCTCCAGTATCATTTTATTTCTTCTGTCAGTGTTTACTCATTACCCCAGAGGAGTGCAACAGGCCTCAGCAGCCAGCACAGTTCCTGTCCTCGCCGCTAACGGGAGCTTAATTCATTCCATTTCTGACTCGGTCGAATGACTGGAAACAGACTGTGGATTTTCATATTTTTCTAGGTGGTGGGCAACAGGCATATCAAAATATTTTCAAATGGTCTCAACTCCATATAAAAGTTCTGCAAGATATGCCATTCATGGTTTTGAAAGATTCCCTCCAAATTACACAAAACCATCTGTATGTATGTCCATACTAGTTCCGTTTCCTGATATGGAATTGAACTTGAAGTAATTACCATTGAAATAAATAGAACCCATCTGTGGATAGCTGCTCAAAAATAATGAAAATTGCAATTAACATTCCTTAAATTCCAATGGAAATGAATGAAATTATCTTCTTATATTCATGGGTAGGCTGAAACTTTGTGGTTTCCTTCATATAAGGGCAGCTATCCATAGTGAATTTTCTTCCTCTGTCACATGAATATGCAGAAATATATAGTCAGAATTTCTTGTTAACAGATTATGGAGAATATGAAACAATTCTTATCATTCTTGAATGCCTGATTTTGAAATTGGTCAAGATTTGATCATGTCAGTATTATTCCACAGATTATTATTCTAAAAATGTCTCCCAACAGTAGGAGGAAAAGGGTTGACAGGTGTCTTAAGATACTTTGTATTGACACATGTATGTACGTTAAGAAACTTGAAATTTTTTCCTCTTTGTTTTAACTATGGTACATTTTTGCCAATAATTTTCTAATTATGTAATTGAGGTGACAGAGAAACTTGCAGATTTGGAGTTGAACAGTAACAATTTTGAGTACGCATACACGCATAGAGTTTTAATCATGACAATAACATCATTTTCCCCTTAACTTTCAGAATCTGCATGTTTGTCTGGATAATTCATAGTTTTACCTTTTCAAATGATAATTAAGACTTTTGCAATTCACTTGGCAATAGACTTTGAATGATATAATAAAAATGATAAAAATTTGACCCTGTGGGATTCTAGAAATAAATGTTAACATATGAAACTTTTGTGTTTTACAGATCAAAAATGGTTTGTCTCCTCAGTGAGGTCTCTGTCTAGGAAGATGGAACAAAAATCATGAAGTATGTAATCTGAAGTGAATTGGGTAGGCCTGCTGATGATGGAATTGTTTTTGTTGTTGATCCTTAATTTGGTTTTGAGAGGTAGGCACTCGTATGTGTGTGTGATCAGTCCAGTGACTTGAGTCATTCATAATAGTATGTGTTACTGAAATTATTTGTGATGTGAATTGAGAAAAGTCCACTTGAAGTCCAAGCAATTTGTTGGGACAAAACCATATTCAGGGTGGATACTGTCAGTGCTGAGATTTGAACTCTTACAGTTCCATATGAGAATGACCTCAGAAATAAGTCAGTTAGACAGGTCATCGAACCATCACCTCTCAAAGTTATTGGACTTTCTTTTCATTTAAGTCTTTGCCTTAAATGTTTCATACCAATTATTGGCCAAAACTATCACTGATTTACTGAATACCATAAGACACTGATAGCATTAATTAAAATGACCAACATCACCTGGAAGTTAAAAGTTTTGGTACAAATTTTACAGAATTTGTATTTGAAAAAAAAGAAATCTTACATTGTAACAACTGCAAATTAGATTTCAGAGCATGTGTTCAATGAAGGAGAAAACTATAAAATTTGGTTTTTGGTAAGAATACATGTTCTTGTTCATTATGGTATTCATCTAAATGAATGACAGATTGTTCTGAAGTATTTGTGTGAATGTGATTTCATTTTGGAGACTTTTCCATTTTTTGTTTTGTTTGCACTTTTTTTAAACTTATAAATATCAATATACATTGATTAGAATTGTATTCTAAAGAACAGTTCCATCTTCATTGGAAGAAGTGGATGACATAATTTCAATAACAGAAATTTCAATGTAATAATGATGGACAATAATTTTATTATTTACTTTTGTGGAAGCTTGCAAATATAGCATTGGACATACTCAGAACTCCATGGTAGTAATACAAAACCTAGGTCGGACTTTATGGGTCCACCACTTTCCCTACCTTTACAGTATATTTCTTTGTCAGGCCCATCACAATGTGAGGTGGAGTCCAGCGATCGATTACATTGCTTACAATGGAAGCAACCTTTGTGCCAGGCCTGTTATATTGAGGACATCAAATTGACAGTATATTGCACGTCACTTACACATCAAAGTTCTTAAGTATATTTTGAGTGAACATGTATGTCTTTGTGGTACATATATAGGGTTGTAATACAAATGTCAAAAAACACAGTTTTAAGGGACAAAATTTAGTTACTACAGGAAAATATTACTAAATATAACACATAATATTGACATTCACTTTTTATATCTTAAAATCACTTTATTATTTATTACTTCATGTAATTTTAATTTTCTAATTTCATATATAAAATGTCAAATTTTCAAATAGAAAAATGATAAAAAATTAAAATTAAGAACAAATATAAACACAGGGTGTAAGGAAAATCCTCTAATGTCCAGAATCAACTGGGAGAAAGTAAAGTAATGTAGTTTACCGGTTGGGAGTTACTGCGGTTGTTCTGCTGGTCCTGGTTCAATATTTTACTTTCGAATGACTGTGCAAGTGAAAGAAGTATTGTGTTTGTGCAAAATTTCAACATCTGGTGTTTGGCGTATTTTGATCTTCTATGATCACTAGACACCAAAAAGATGGGTTTCAGTACACAACTGTGATTTAACACGTTAACGACGGCGTATTGTTTTCAGAGTTTATTTGTTAGGAATAAAGTAAAAATTCAGGGATACCTGAACTCTAATGGATATATTAGATACTATTATATACTGGTATCTAAAGTATGGCCTTGAAGTATTAAGGTGCATTGAGTGCTGAGACCACCCGATTGGTCTCATCATCCACTAGTAATTCACAGGGTTGGCACGCACTCTGTGACCTGCCAGTGACCTCCCTGAAATTGGCAGTCTTAGGCAGTATTGTACAAACAAGCTAGAAAGTATAATAGCATAATCTGTGAATGACAGGTGGTGCAGCTACGTTATGAGATCCGCCTGTAGGTCTTGCTCTCCAGAAGTGAAGAGTCGCTGTGACCTGCTGCCATGTCTCTTAGTCACCAACATGTTAAGATGTTGTGATGGCTCATTTTGTGACATTTGGGCCGCAGACCTTTTCTTAAACGATGTTACGTTATCTGCCCCAGTTAACTCTGGATGAAAATTGTGATTCAGAGAGTTGGGTGGTATCCTTATTTTAATTGTCTTGATCCCTTTTAACATACCTATTATTCCTTTTCTCATATGAGTCACAAAAGCCTTGTCAGTATGGATTCTGGTAATGGATTTTAAGAACAGTGGATAAGTATATGTTTAGCTAACAGTTGTTCTTCTTGGCATAGAAGTAGATGTATATTCTTTCTATGTAAAATTTATTTATATTTTATAATGATTGTAAGTAATTTGGAGTATTGTTTCACCTGCTCTGTTCTCAGAAGAATCATGGGATGTAAAATTTGATCTTTGTATTGTCCCCTGTTATGAATAACTTTTTACAATTGGATTTATGTTACACTGACACAGATAGGTCTTATGCCGATGATGGGATAGGAGAGGGCTAGGAATGGGAAGGAAGCAGCCGTAGCCTTAATTAAGGTACAGCACTAGCTCTTGCTTGGTGTAAAAATGGGGAACCAAGGAAAATCATCTGCAGGGCTCTTGACAGTAGGATTTGATACAGTATCTCCTGAATGCAAGCTCACAGCTTAAGAAAGACTGTCATATACTTTAGTTCTAATGCCATACACCATTGTAGTTCAAATGCAAAGGAACTGAGTGAAATTCAGTAGTGTGACATTTGCAATTTCCTGAGTGTTACCAGTCGAAATTGATACTGTGAAGGAGAGGATGAAATTCGTACGAGTGTCCTGCTAATGTTTATGCTTTATGTTGTATTGGTCAGACCTATACTGAGAAGAAATAATTCTGTAATACTGACAATGGCTTGAATGTGATCTCTTAAATCTATGCTGTAATGGATTTGTTCTTACCCGTCCTCTGGCCAGCATCTGTTCAGCTGCATATACAAATCCTCCACATCGAGGGCAACCCTGTCCCTCGGGGGCCTTTATTCTTGTGCGGGCGTCCAGAACAGCGCTGTTGATAGCCGAACTGTAATCAGTAGGTACAGTGTTAATGTACATGAGTATTCCTTTTCTGTTTGTAGTATGTTCTGTCTTTTGTGGAATCTGATGAAGTTACTTTAAAAAAATGTAATATTCTGAAAGTATCCAAGTAGCTGGTTCATAAAATTATCTATTGTTTACTGTACAATTAAATAAAATTGAGATCTTGTATCTCTTTTATCACTAGAGCACATGATGTTAATAACATACATAAATTATGTTTAGTCATCTAATTAACAAATATACAGTCATGAAAAGTTGTCATACAGGACATTGTTTAATAAGTTTCATCAAAGTAGTTTGTTCTAAGCTACTTAAATCTGGGTGTAGGTAATCCAGAAGAATTTGAAAACACCATTATCAATGAAATACTGTTTTTGTTGTGTATGTTGAATTTTCAAAGAAATGTAGTTTACTGTGAAATCACTTCAAGGCAGTTAAAATTCCAGTACGATTTTAATATATACAGTTACAGTCACACTCTCAATGTATCAAATGTTTAATAAATTATTTTTTAAAAGTAAGAAAATTAATTTATTTTTGGTTCATATTTCAAAGGAGTCAGTGTACTCAGTGTTTTTGACTGTGACGACTGTGATTGCAGGAATATTCCAAAGGCGTTAGATGCAAAATGTAAACCAAAATATTTAAAATCATGACAGAAAATTAAACTTGAATATTTTGTAAGTTTCTGGAATATCTTAAAAATACCATGTAATTTGAACTTCCCCCTTATATATATATTTCAGGGGCTGTCTGGCGGTAAAGGCATGCTTGGTTCACCCGGAAGGACGTGGGTTCGAATTCCCGTCAGGAAGTCGTAAAATTTAAGAAACAAGATTTCCACTTTTGGAGGTGCATATGGCCCTGAGGTTCATTCAGCCTACACCAAAAACGAGTACCAGGTTAATTCCTGGGGGCAAAGGCGGCTAACCACTCTACCCCATCACGTGCCAAGATTACGAATAGTGGAAGCCTTCACCTTCCACCCCTCCACAAGGATTCTGAATGTTACAATTTGGAAAATAATAAACTATTCATATGCACAAATAAAAAAAACTGTTTGGACTTTATGAATGCAACACATTCATAGGGGATTAACACACAAAGTGGCCTAGATTAACAATTATGAGATATAAAGGTGGTGGAGAATGCTTAACGAGTCTCTGATAATGCCTATTATGATGTTGAGTGTATTTCTGGGGATACCTAACCCTTTCAAGATATTCCAGGTGTATTTTGTAGTACCTCCCCCACTACCAAAAAGCAATCCTTTAACTGACCAGTGCTCAAGTTGGATGTTGTAATATTCGCTTAAATATGGGAGGCACAGTTCACAAATATCTTTCTTTTCTCCGTTAACCTCAATGGCCTGCTCAATGTCTTTTTCAAAATGAATAGTGGGATCCAAAACTAGAGCAGTACTATTGCAATATCTTTAGGTAAGTGCTAATGGAAATGTTCTCAATTAAATTTAATAATCACCAAATCATGATTTTTTCTCATTTAGATAGGTCATGAATCTATCAACATTGCAGATCCTCCTCTGATCCAGTTCAAGCCTAACAACTCTATATTTATCTTGGACTAGTATAATGGTACTGTACCATTCTGTGCCTGCTGCAAAAGGAAAGCTGTGATCAGAAAAGAATAAAGATGTAAAATAAGGTTTACGAAACATTAACGGAAGCTATAATAAATTATTGATTAAGAACTTCATGTGTCTATTGCAGCATATTTTTCTTTTCTGAAAAGTTACGCATTACATGATTGCATTTTAAACTAATTTTAGGTGTCACACTATTGAAATTGAATTTGTATCATAAATTATATTTTGTGAAAGGAAAATTTTATCCAAATCATTGTTAATTAAAATGTTGTAGGTATCACCTCCATTAACACATTACCCAAAATGGTAGTATGTCTCAGACTTTCCTCAGCTTACTTCTCAAGTAGTTGGAGCCACTCGGGCTCATTTTGGATTCGGCTAGGTGTTTAATACCAGATGCCTTTCCTGATATTGTATGATTTTTCAGGACTTCAGAATATGAACTTTGATTGTCTCAACACCTCACCCTGCCAATTTAAATGCCTAAAACTCTCCACAAAATTGATAAAAAGGACAAATACTTAAATTCAAAATTTCACTGTGAAGGGGCTGTTAATGAGGATTAAAATGGCCAGGACAATTAAAGAAATCCAGAAGTAAAACTTCTTAAGGCATTCCCTGCAGAATTTGGCCGTAAGAGAATTGCTTAATTATCTGAGAAGAAGAAACAGTATTTAGCAGGAAGTATTCAAATTAACTTAAAATAAATGTACAGTTATAAAACCAAACCAAAACTAAACTCCACAGCACTTAATGCCCTTGAAAGGCCTTTGGCCTGCCCAGCGATCGCTGCTCATCCCGAAGGCCTGCAGATTACGAGGGGCCGTGTGGTCAGCACGACGCATCCTCTCGGCCATTATCTGGGCTTTCGAGACCGGGGCCGCCATCTCACCGTCAGATAGCTCCTCAATTCCAATCACGTAGGCTGAGTGGACCTCAAACCAGCCCTCAGGTCGAGAGAAAAATCCCTGACCTGGCCGGGAATCGAACCCGGGGCCTCCGGGCAAGAGGCAGGCATGCTACCCCTAAACGTACAGTTATTGGGATTTAAATTTACTGAAAAAATGTAAAGAATTTATAATTATTTTCTCAGAGGAACGTTTTTTTGTGTATGCTGATGAATATAAATGACCCAATTTTTATCTGTACAGGTCAGTTTATTTCTTCAGTATGAATGTTATTATTAGTGTCGCATTGCTTTAAGGTTACAAATTATAAGAGAATACCGGCTGGTTCCTTATTACAAGTGTAATTTGCTTGATATATAGCTCCGTTAGCATTATGTTGTCTTTATACATAACCCTCTTAAAGTTTTGACAACCACGTGCTACAAGATTCTGCTGAAGGAGTCACAATGAGTCATCCCGTCAGATATTTCTTGTTAAAAAATGCTTAGTAGCAAGGTAGTGAAAGCATTTTGTCTACTTTTCAGGTGTTATGGAGTAAAATATTTTGTCTTAATAAATACAGCATAGTAACTAACACCTAATTAGGAGTCAGAAATTTGTAAAGCAATATATCATTTTACTTTAGATAGCTTGGATATAGTTCCAGATTTTATTGTAGTGAAATTTTAGTCTTAACAAAACTACATTGCTGTAATAGTAGCGTGAAAGCGCAACAGATGGAATTTAAATTGAACCCACTTCTGAATGTTGTATCTAATGTAAGAAAATCTCCTAATTCACAGGAATTCTTACATGAAAATATTCAATTATTGCACATTATGATCATATAAAGCCCAGATACTGTTTTTTTTTTGTTGTTGTTACAATATAGCTGTATGTTTAGCACAGGCCCTGTGTTTAATTCTTGATCAGTTTGGGGGTTTTAATTTTAAAATTTTAATTTGAGAAATTTAAGAAAGCCAAGCAATGCTGCTGAGGAAGCTGTCATGCTGACCGTGTGGCACCTGGAAAGCGGTTGTCTTAGTATGCCAATGCCCTAATGGGCTGTTGTGCCAAGTGGTTTGATTAAAAAAATGACTATCATACAGTAGAAGCCCGCTATAGCGTGAACTCCCTTGTTAAAACCGTTTTTTTCTGTCCCTTGAAAATGCCTGTATTAAACTGTGTATTATCCTTCATTTAAGCCTACAGCTTGAATCCTATGTCTAATGCGTTCGTTATTACGAGTGATTAAGCCTGTGTTATTTTTTCCGTTATAGATTATATTGAATGCAATCGATCATCTTCGGTATCGTTTCATCGCTACTTGCACTAGTGAGCTCCCTCGTCGACATTCAAAGGCGATGTCAGAGTCGACTAGTAATACCCTCGTTCTCTCTGGTAATACCTCTCGACTGGTGTTCTGTAAAGTGTGTGACTGTGTAAACTAAATTCAAAATGATAACATGTTTCCTTCATAAATGCGTAAATGACATGACCTGTAACAGTTGTTAACTCGTTAAAAATTAGGACTGAAATAAATGATCGCTTAATTTTAATGCTATATAGCAAATTAAGTATGAATGTGAGACACATCCAGATACGGTAGGTGCAGAGCTTAGTTTATATTTTCTTGCGCCTGGTTAAATTTTGGAAAGGCTGTTCCTGTGTAAATTTATAGCAGAAAGGTTTGCCACAGAAGCCTCTGAGTGAAACTACTACAATTTTTAAGAATGAAATTGAACATAAATGTTCACATAGTATCAAAATTAGAACAATAACTAATGAGTAAGCTATAGTATGGAAATCATTCGCGAAAATGCAAGTTTTGAACAAACTGATTGCCGTTTCATACTGGGGTTTAGTGTTGACCACATTCTGTGAGGCAAATTCAGAGCATCAGGTTTAACACTGCCATATCTTCTGATAGAACATATTTAATACTTTCATCAAACCGACTTGGTCTGATCTTCAACAATATGAAAGTGGCTGAGGTATGAGCTAAGCCAATTACACCATTTCTTAAACAGCCAGTCCCTGTGATGACTAACGGGAAAGTGTAGCTTGTAGGATAGGTTGGCATGTACATTTTGAGTGGGCCTGTAACATCTTCTGACTTGCTGAGGAAAGCAACAAGAAACTACCTAGCTCTCCATTTCCCTATTATGTTCCTTCAGTGATCCCTGATGGTGGGTCTGTTAAAGCTGAGGACATAACGGTATAACTTTACATCCCGCAGCCCAACGTTTATAACATTATAAGGAAGTGAAAATAAGTTCTTCATAATAACTTTTAATATTGTATGTCATAAGAACCATGAAAAAATATAAGGCTTTTTAATAACTTGAAATTGTATTTTACTTCTCGTTATTCTGTTGTTAGTTTTCTTTGAAATCTAAACTTTTATATATCCTTGGGTCTTTATTATAATGTAATTTAAGGAGCTTCAATGTCAAAATAGGGATTAGGACTACCAACTTTGAATTTTCAAAACATTAGCGTATTTGAATTAAATAGTTATCTGTTTTTTTTTAGAAAATTGTCAAATTTCCTCTGCACATTCAAATGTAATAGTATGTGTAACTAGAAACAAAAAAGAATACGTAGCATTTGTGACCATCATATCATCTTCATCTCTTTCTATGGGTTCTGTATACTGATTTGTGTAGCCCATTTGTTTGAAATAGAAGCAGATTTATTTTTGTATTTATCTCTGAAGATCAGAAGAAGTCATTAGATATATAATAGATTCATTTACTGAATAAAATTTGAGGAAAGCAAGTTATAAATTGTGCTAGAAGTGAGTAGGAAAATATAAGTTTGACTGTTTTTCAGACATTTAGCATCAATTAATATTGCCCTGTATTCACAACTTTTCCGTTATGTAACTGTCATGCAATTCTCATTCTATTTAGTCAGACAAAAGACAGATCCTTACTAATACTAGTTGGATCATTAAACAAGCTTAAGCACAGCAGTTGTGATGGAACACGAACACAGCACATTGTTAATCACTTTTAGAGAAGCAATAACAGAACAGTCTCCCTGAAAAGTAAGCCTCATTAGCTTTATGTTGCAGCTGAGAACTGCCAGCACCTCTCTTCCGCATGTTAGAATCATTAGTAATGTGACATTGCCGAAAGCTAGATAATCGCTATCATGTTTCATATTATTAAGTTCACAAGCAGATCTAATTCAAAATTGATTGAAGGACACCTGAAAGAAAGAATTATAACAGTAAGCATGAATAAGGCTTAAAAGCAATGGGAAAAGGTAGAGCCAAAAGCTGTTCCAGCATCCACAGTTCAGGTATATAGGCTAGGATGAAAAAACAGTCATACAAATATATTTGCAGTGCACTGTATACCAACTTTTAATATTCTGTACCCTGTTTGATTCCCTTCTATTTATGATTGATTCATTGCTACATCATTGAGGGCACTTTCCTTATCCCATTACTTTATTAGCATGGGGGAAGAAAAAGTTTGTTAATATTTGCAAAGCATTTATACAGCATATGTAGAAGTGTCATTTCTGATATAAGATTCACTTAAAATTTATGATATGTTGGTGAGAAAAAAAGGTGTGTGTTAATGTTATGCTTAGGAAAGAAAAAAAAAGAAAGAAAAGAACAAAATACAAAACAAAATTTAAAAATGGCAAAAATAAAAGAAGAATGCAGGACAGAATTAGTTGCAGTGACACTTGTGGTATATGAAAAATAATTTCAGATATTTAAGGAAAGGAATGCAGTTTTGGAAGAGGAAGCAACTTATTACCATCCCTTCAAAAATTACATATAGCACTGAAGATAAAACAAAAGAAGTTATGATCCAGAATCAGCAAAAAGAGCTAATATTTATAAACAAGGACATTTCAAAAATATCAAAAAAGCATTTCTGTAACAAAAATCAAGGTAAATCAAATCCTTGTTGGAATGATGTTTGCCTACTTGTCGTGCTTCTACGTCTAATATAGCGGAGCATTGAAGCAAGTGCACCTTGGGTTATGAAGCAAGTACTGAAATACAGGAACTGTGTGCCATGCACCAACCAAACAATACTAATTTGTCCTCACCCATTGTGCAGGGCCAGCATTCAATCCAAGACCATGACGGTGAGCTGCTTCTCTTACAGTAAAGGTATAGTTGGGTATAAACACAGATTTCATTAGCACAAAACTCAACCATGCTTGTAATATCAGTCAGGAGCTCCCAGGATTCATAGCAAGGGAATTGTGAGTCACTTTCACATCACCAAAAAATAGTTTTGACCTTATAAATGAGAGGCACTTTTGAAAATGTCCTCAGACTTCAGTGTAATATGTAATATGTAATACCATGATTTTCATATTGAAAAGAGTTTGTTTAATAGTCAGGTTTTGTAAATTAAATATTACTCTATCACATTCATTAACATTCAGTACTTGTTCGTGAGTTGCCTATATTAAGTAGGTAGAGGTAGCAGGCACTTGAATTTTGCACTATTTTAATCATTTTTGAAATTAACGATTATCTTAGATCAACAATGTGAACGTAATCAATCAGTCAATCAGTCACTACTGATCTGCATTTAGGGCAGTCGCCCAGGTGGCAGATTCCCTATCTATTGTTTTCGTAGCCTTTTCATAAATGATTTCAGAGAAATTAATTTATTGAACATCTCCCTTTAAGTTATTCCAATCCCTAACTCAAACAAATATTTGCCCCAGTTTGTCCTCTTGAATTTCAACTTTATCTTTCCTACATCTAAAGACACCACTCAAACTTATTCGTCTACTATTGTCATCCACGCCATCTCTCCACTGACAGCTCGGAACACATCACTTAGTTGAACAGCTCATCTCCTTTCTCCCAAGTCTTCCCAGCCCAAACTTTGCAACATTTTTGTAACGCTACTCATTTGATGGAATCATCAATTATTGGATTATTTCCAGTTCTTTAATCAACTAATCCTGGTGAGGGACCCATACACTGGAACCATATTCTAGTTGGAGTCTTACTAAAGACTTATATGGCCTCTCCTTTACATCCTTACTACAACCCCTAAATACTCTCATAACCACGTGCAGAGATATGTAACCTTTATTTACAATTTCATTTATGTGATTACCCCTTTACTGTGGTCTAAAATTTTTTATCTGGACATGTTCACAAATTCTAAAATTAGGGAAAATCTGCCCTTTCATATAAATGTATACTTCATAATTGTTGTGGTTATTCTTTATTTTAGGTCACTACTTTATAAGTGCTCTTACGATCATTATTTCACAATGTTTTGTATACTACATAAGTGCTGCGTGTACTGTGTAGTAATTAATTAGCTATACCACCTGGAATACAGAATGATCATTTTTCTTCTGTATGGTTAATTAAAAGTTGTTTATAGAAGTAGTTCTACCAGGGGGGGGGGGGAGTAATTATGATCGTTTTTGGATACTTATTTGTTCTTTTTGTCAAAGTTAAGTTCAAATTGTACTAATGATACTAAAATTTTAATTTTATGATTTATTTGCCCTAGCGCAAAGAAAATGATCAAATTCATAGAGAAAAAGAATCATAAAAATATACAAAACCCATTGGTTGACATTTGTTTAATGAATTAATTATCTCTATAACAGATTGTTTTAGAGCAGCATCATCATCATTTTCTCAAATAAGTGGATCCTCCATGCCACCATTTGAAGGGAGAAGGTTTGGAATTTGAAGGAACTCAACATTTTTGGAAAGGAAAGAAACAGATAGATAATATCAATCAAGAGCTCTAGGAGAGAAAATATGAAGCCATTCATGGCAGATTTAAATTATAAAGTATTGATAAAGATCTTTATAAAAAAGTAATGTCTTTTTGTAATTCTTTCTAAACTGGAATGAACTGCAACAATCATGATGCAATATTATCTAAGTTTCTGTTATGTTTTTGGTACTATTTTTCATGACTGATATTAAACTTAACTGTCTTTTTATTATACTTTCAAAATAACAAAGTGTGCCTTGCTTCAGCTTCAGTATGAATTTATTGTGGAATTTTTAGTGGTTGAGTTTTGGCTTTTGAAACTGTGTCAGAAAGGAGGTGGTTATTGTTTAATTATTTATGTAATGTTTCATCTCAGTGTAAAATTCATACCACTTATGTATACTTCAATTTTGAGTGTAATTATAATAGAGGTTTTCTCTCAAGAATATTATATATTATAAAATTTCAGCATACCTGTGGCATGATAGACTGAGTTGAATCATATCCTAATTACTGTGTACACCAAAATTCCTTTCCTCTCAGTGATTTTATTAGCACTTTCAGAATTATACAAATACTCTTTTGTATATAATACAGGTTATGTCATAATATTCTTGCATGTAGTGACACATTCACTGGATAGATTTGTATTTGATTGTAATTTACTAAACATTCATTTGTGAAAAACTGTTTAAGAGCAATCAGTTCATCTCCAGATTTATTGGTTTTGAAACAGGCGTTCTTTAACTGAACATCTCTTTTTTGAAAACTAATAAGTTTGGATAATGCTGAATCAACAAACCAATGCATTCACAGAATGCTAAGTTTGTGAATAAAGTGGTATGTTAACTCTTTGTTGTATAAAAAGACAGTATTTGTAGGGATGAGGCATATGATAAAGGTTTAGTTATGGTGGCTACTATAAGATAAATGTTCGATCAAGCATTCCCAAAATTAATATCTGCAAGGACCACAGGAATTATTTTATGACTTCACCAACTGCTGTAAAGTGTTCTGTGTTAATGAAAATTTATTCCTGGATCTTATTTAAGTATTGTACTTAAGGATTTCTTTTTCATTCTGAGAGTTCATTTTAATCAAGACTTTCCTTGTTAATATTATGTTCTAAGGAAAGAAAGTTTACAATTTACTAAATCAAAATGATTCGACAGACCTGTTGTAGAAGTAATAAAAAAATTGTTTACAGTCATCCTTGCAGAGACCCATGACCAAGCTTAACGGGAATGTTATCACATATTTGTGTGAACGAAGGGAACACTTGACCGCACTGTCACTAGTCTCATGCCTGTTTGTTCGATGAAAAACTTGCAAGTTAAGAGTATAAGGGTAAAGGATTTGATTGTGTGGTCTCGACTGGTTGGTGACCGTTGGTAGGCAGGCATGGGCCGGACCGCCACGGCTGCTTACTGGTTTGCTTCAACGAAGATGGAACTTACTGTCTGTTTGCGAAAAGAAAGGGGAGGGCAAAAAAATGTCATCATGCATGTAGAAAAATGATTAAAAAAACAGTACCTGGTCTTTTATATACCAGGTTCAGGGGACAGTGCTACGGATGGCTATGCTAAAAACATTCCTTGATTAGCCTTTAGGTATCAAAATAAACAAGAACTTAACTACTAACTCTCCACACCAAAAAATTAGAGAAAAAATCACTTTTGTGTGGTTCTTGTGCAATTCACCTAAAATACAAAACTATATAAATCATTTATTACTCTATTGAAAAGTATCAGCAATTAAAAGCAATACACAACTGTATCTTCGGACCTAGGACTTCAGAATTTTCCTTTCATGGTAGAGGTCTCCATATGATTATTATTAATAATGATATTTGTAATTTAGCCAATAAAGTTCTTCCTGAAGAAAAAAAAAGAGTTTTATGGAGCTTTTGTATATAATGGGTGCTGTATTCTTCACATAGGCAGGTGTAGTCCATGGGGGTGCTTTCAGGCATGAATCATAAAAGCAAAACTTCTAAACTATATCAACCTTGTACTGTATTAAAGTTCAATAAATTGGTAACTATTAAGCACAGACATCCACATTATGTCTACAATCCTTGTAGTTCTGGTTTGCTTCAATGAAGTTGAAACTTACTGTTTTTGAAATATTGTGTCTGCCTGTAGCAGGCACTGAATGTGCAAATTTATGTTGCTATTGAGGGGATGTGGTATGTTGTGTAGCATTAACCTTGTTTTATCTCACAGCAGTAACAAGTTGATTAAATATATGTTCAACCCTTGTCCCATTTTTCTACAGGGTTGGATATGAAGTGAGATGAATCTTCATAGCAAGATTTTATGACTGGATGCCCTTTCCGATATCAAACTCATCAGAGGAGTTAATGAGATGAAATAAATGACATGATATATGATAGCAGGAAGGTAGAGAGTGAAACCCCGTGCTGGCACATAGCCTACTCCTGTCGAATAGCATCAACGGGTCTGCTACAGGCTTAATGTCGCCATCCAATGGACAAATCACCATCAATAGCGGCATATGCCATATGAGCACTGCAGAGAGGTTTGGAATTTAATCCAGGCTTTTGGCACTGAATCTAGTGATTAGAAATTGTATACCACCACTGCCAGCCAACATTCTGATGCTGAATTGTTTTCGACCAACAGGACTTGAACCGGCTAACTACGGTGTCAGACCATATCAGACCGTATAGGCAGACTTCATGCTTTAACGATCATGGCCACCAGGTGGGCGTAAATACTTGGATAAATATGAGTTCAAAATAATATTATGAAATCAGCTGAACAAAGGAAATGTTCTTTTGGTTATAAATTGATGTTGTGGAGAACAAATGTTTGCGAAAGCAAAATCTGGTAATACAGTTCCTTCAAACTGTTAAAAAACCAACAGCCTTGGCTTTCCAAGACAAATGGTGCCCAACCAAATGGCCTGCAGATACTGGAGCGACTGTCGGTGGCTCCACGGTATGCACTAGCCATGCGTCTTGGTGGGTGTGCTATGTGCCAACTGATGAGCCCAGTTTAGGACACGGGGGTGAAATGCTGGCAACCAGGAATGAGTTAGCTGGAAAATTTATAATGTCCAATAACGGACCATTTATATTGATCAGTGTGACGACATCTTTCTGATCGGGTACGCTAACTCTCATATCAACAGTTCCTCAGACAGTGTCTTGAGGCTGAATCTGCCGTTAATATCCTTAGACTGGCTGGGCCTTCAGGTAAGAGATAGGTGTGCTATCCCTACATCGTAGAGTTGGGTTCCAATAGCTTTAGCATTGCTTTTAGAAGAAAAAATGAGATGTGTTATTACAGGATATTATTTATGCATGATGGGTGGATATCTCAAAGTGATGAACAGATGCTTAACTTTCTACCATCACAACAGACAAGACTGAAATAAAAAGAAAATTTCATTCACCTATGCATGGAAATTGTTTATGGTATTTTGTCGTTAAGAAAAATATCCATAACTCATTTTTATACTGTAGATAAGAGAAGAAACTATTTTATAGTTTGAAAAAAAATATTTTGTTTATTATCTTATTTACAGTACAAATTGCTCAATATAGCGAACACATTTAGTGTAGTAAATTCTCTACTCTGTGACAAAATATTGTTAGCCTACGCTATGTTCTTTGAAGGTCATGCTGAAAAATGCTATTTATTATTAAGAATTTTCATGACCGATTTTCAAAAGTCTTATGACATTTGAAGTTTTGGTAATTATTGTTTTTTGATGTGGTTGTCATTTGCATTTGCTGTGTTTTGCTTGATGGCCCATATTCTATCAGCACCTGAACACCCCCAGAACGCATGCCTATGGTTTCACAATTAATGTGCAACAAGGAAAGCTTGGCGTCTCCATTTCAGTCATTCCATAGCCTTTTCAGAACTTGTAAGGGTGCAGCTTTGCCCTTGTTTTACTAATCTTTATAAACAATATCATTACAGAAAGTTTTACTGATTAATTACTATTAATGTATGTAATTTATGAAATAAGTTTGTTCTCTCTAGTGAAAGTTTGGTTGGTATTAGCTGACAAAATGCACATGTAGATTTGACTTGCATATCAATAGACTACCAGGAAGGTTATTTGCTTGGCCATACCGTTTACACTGCACGTGAGACAATACATACAAGAGACAGAAAAATCATTCCCATGTAGATACAACAATAACATCTACTCCTACTTTTATTGGATGACACTCAGTCTCTAAACTTAATTTGTAAAACACACAAGGTTAATGGATGGATGAGTTAAGAGAAAGCCATATGGTTCTGTGTATAAAACAGAACATAATTTAATTATAAGGGATAATTAATTGAATATTTTCAATTCTTTTTTTCCTTCAAAAATGAGAAATGAAGTAAAAGGCCCTTCAGTTATGGTGGAAAATTATAGTTCAAAGTTTGAGAAAAATACCAATAAAAATAATGTAAAAGTGTCTCTTAAAAAGATTCTAGTTATCATAAAGGTAACTGAATTATTTCTTTACAGTTTCTGACTTAATATTGTTCAGTGCACCTACTTTACTATTAAGAAGGGAGAACTTACTGGTAATTGTAATCAATGACATGTTCACAAATGATTAATATACCAGTATGCCTGAATAACATATGACTATATTTTAGTGAATATAAAGTACTCTGTCTTTTATAAATCATTTGGCTATAGGGAGGCATGATTTACGGTATCTTCTTATCAGAGTACATCCAAAACTTAAACTTTGAAAATGAAAATTAGGAAATCCATTGAAACTCAAAGTTTTTATCTGATTTAAATCTTTTGAAATGATTAATGAAAAACTGAATTGGAAAGAACCGTCAAATCAATGGCATTCCCTTTCATACACGGGAACATTATGACAAGTTCGGGTCTTACAATTTTTTCTGAGTGCATATGCACTACCGGTATCTAATTGTGTTTGTTTATTAACAAAAGTCCTGTCTCATTGCTTTCACTAGTTTTCAAAATGAGAAAACATCAAACTCAGTGCAAAAATACTTTTTAAATACTATAAAATAGATAGTCTTGTCATTGCATTGGTTATTTTTGCTTCCATTAGTGGAAAAGTTTGTTGAGTCTTTAATGCTCTTCTAAATGCTTAAGAGCCATTTTCACTTTGTGAAGTGTTATAGAAGATTCCAAATCAAACATAGCTTTTAAAATATGCACACTCTATGTTTGTGCAGAGGTTAATTGAAAAATAAATATTTATTCAACAATCATTGCTCTTCCATTTAACAAAAGGTGTTATCAAAGGAATTGGATTGTGTTTGAAAGTCCACTTTGAACATGGTCCTGAAGAACTATTTTACATACAGTAGAATGGTAATTTCACAATTAGAGCTTGAATCAAATATTGTAAGTGCTTATGCGCAGTTATCATTATATTAGCACCAAGACTCTTTGAAATTTATATAAGTTAAGGAAATAAATGGAGAACAGTGACTTACCAGGCAACATCTGCAAGACTTGTCTTCTACATTTGCCTAATATAATAGTCATCAGCAACATCAATAAATCTCATCAACTTTGACGTGGACTCCTTCCATCCTTCTATATCGACCTGACAATTAACACTCTAAGAGGCTGTGCAGTCACCATAGTACCAAACTTTCAAATCTCCTAACACACCCGTTCACATCTGTTTTCATCAAACTGCATTTAAAATTATTTAAATATCATAACCGTACTCTCCCACCCCATTGCTGTAAGCGACTCTGACATTGAACATCAGCTGTTGTACAAATCCAGGAATGCGTTAGACCTTAACATCAGATAACTGCTCTATTTATATTTCTCTTTTTCTCTCCACCCCTTCTGTCACTGTCCAGGCACACAATTTACAGAGCTGTTCTACCAACTAAGGTGTGTGCTATTGACTGAGTTCTTACCTGATAAATCGCTGCTCTCCATTTCACTCTGGTACCTATACTTGCACTGCTAATCTTGATAAGCTTAGTGGAGCTTATGAGCTAAATTCTTTTGTCATGCACTGCAAAAGAACTGATGCCACAATGATTGCAAAGCAGGGCAGCCAGGGGAAGATTTCCTACCATTTGTATGAATTCTGCTTCTTTGTCAACAGTTATTTACACTTTTCAGTGTATGATATCAGAATTTATTTATTTAGGCTATAATTTATTTCTGATTTTATTACATTAACATGCAAAAAGGAACTGTATGACTCAGATATGTCATTATGTACTAATATATATATATGCTAACTGTATAAAATTTTGGCTTGCTCTTAATGTAATCAAGGGGTAGAAATAATAAATAAAAGGGAACACAAGCAACATGGAAAAGAGGTTTAGGAATGTGTCTCATTGCACACTCAGTCTAGAACACAGGAGATAATCGCTTGCAAAGGGATAGGTATTTTATCATAAGGAAGCGCCCTCAAATAATGTAGAAGCACTATGCATATTTTTAAGTTTATCCAATCCTGATGATATAATAATCTTCCCATTTAAAAATTGCAGAGTCCTTTTTTCATTGTCTTTCCTGAAGCTGTTTCAAGAAACAGTGGTAGTATACCCTTAGACAAAAAGTAATGCACATTGACCAATTTTGGGTGATATCATACAGGTATGTCTCAAATGAGTTAAATTATATTTCTGTTTCATTCTATATGAGCTCTAGCTAATATTTGTAGAAGGTATGAAAGCCACTATCCATATTACTTATACAAATGCCAGCTGCCAGCTTTTGTCAGTGCACTTGTTATTTAATGAGATGATTAACTAGACAATGCCACAGAGGTTTTTATTTACAAACAAATGAATTTGAAAGGGGAAACATTATCAGACTGTAGCCTGGTTTCTTGGGTGGGTGGTGAACACCACAGTCTTTGGTTCATAGAGTCCAGAGTTCAATTCCTGGCCATGTTGGGGATTTCACCCACATATGGTTAACTCCTCTGGCTTGCAGACTGGGTGTTTGTCTCAGTACCATCTCTTCATGTACACACAACACTACGCTACCAACCACTTTAGGAGCATTCAATAGCAAATACATCCTTCCACATAGGGTCGGCATTAGGAAACAAGCCCCCTGTGTGACACCGTTCGCACCCATGACCTCCACTAGTAGTAGTAGCAACCATGTGATCAAATTGGCTGCACATTCACAGTCCTCATTCATCTATGAGAAGATGTTTAATGCAATGGATATACGAGGCTACTGAGAAAGGTTGAAGTTGGTGGCCCAGAATATCCTCATCTAGACTGCATGATTCAGTAGTGAGGCTAGCCCAAACAGCTCACACTGTCCACTGTTCAAAAATTTGAAGGAGGCTTCCTGAATCTTCCTCAACCATTCAGCAGCATTATAAGATTTCATTCATAATATCCTTTAAAATCCAGCAGGATTTATAGGATTGTGACAAGCTCAGGAGATGTGAGTGACATCAAGTTGCTTTAAGAGATGAGTGGCCTGTGTATTAAAGTTTGAAAAATAATTTGGAAGGCCTTAACTCCAGAGTTGATTATTTACCTGCATATTATCAATGCTGATGGTGTGATCCATCTTCTGTAATATTATGTTTCCATCAGTACTTGTAAGCGGGATATAAACAATAAAGAATTATATGTTGGTGGTGGTTATTGTTTTGAGAAGAAGCACAATTAGCAGACCGACCAACACTGGAAGAGGTTCGACTCTTTGAAGATCAGCTAAAGGGCATGAAGATCAAAGACACTCTTGGTCCCATGAACCTGTCACTAAAGAGAAAAAGACTTAACAATGCAATGCTAGACTCAGCTTGGGGGCCTATGGTCATGAGCTCATGCTGCCCTTGAGAATTACTCCTTTTGTGTGCTTCTTATGATAGTCACACATGTGTTCTACTGTCCCTGCCCACAGAGGTGTATACAAGGGCTTCCATGTCCCCTTTCAATGCCTTTAAGGGCACATCTGAAACTAGACACTATTTGTCGTTGATGTGCTTACATAACTTATTCTTGGCCATTCACGTCCTCAAAATATCCCCCTTCTGGGATAGCAGTTTCTATCGTAAAGAGATTTTAGGACTCTAGATCAGCCACTACAAAATACTGGGACCAAACCATTTACAGAACTATGTTAGAGTTCTCTTTGATTCCCTGCCTGATTATGTCCATATGTAGAAGAATTAATAACTTGTGCAATAAAGAGGTCATATTGTAAGGAGTTATTTATTTCCTTATTACATTGCATGTGTGCTTACTTTTAGGTGCATTACTTTGTGTTGCCCAAGAGTGCAAATGTAAACAGACATGCATATGTGTGAGAAGTAGAGAAGTCATTATTGGGAATGGAGTAATGCAATTATCATTCCTTGAGTTAAAAAATCTAATGCGAGATTCTCTCAATAAGCAACTCTATTCTCTGCTGCATGTCTGTAGTGCAGGTCATCACTAATATTCAATGACAACATTCTCAAGCACATCAGAGATAGGGTAAGAAAGTACTTTGTACTGTGGATCACATGTAGACAAATACAATTTTAATTTTGTGTGTAGACTTCACATTTTGACTCTTTGGCTTACTTAGGTTTTATCTTGAATTTAGGTGTGTTATAAAAATCCATTCAATTTATGTCTTTCTGTGGGTGGCAATTTCACACACACACAAGAAAAGAAAGCTGAATAGAATTTCTTCAAATTCGATATATAACTTGAATCAGTAGGCCTATACAGTAGCAGTATTAAGGGGACCAACACGACTAGCAGTATCATAAAGTTGTACATAATTAAATTCGTGCATAATACAATTTATGATATTTTATGTTCCATGCATTTTTCTGTATAACAGAGATATTCGTGATAAAATGAAATGGCATATGGCTTTTAGTGCCGGGAGTGTCTGAGGACAAATTCGGCTCGCCAGATGCAGGTCTTTTTTGATTCACGTCCGTAGGCGACCTGCGCGTCGTGATGAGGTTAAATGATGATGAAGACGACACATACACCCAGACCTCGTGCCAGAAAAATTAAACAATTATGGTTAAAATTACCGACCCTGCCGCGAATCGAACCCAGGACCCCTGTGACCAAAGGCCAGCACTTTAACCATTCAGCCATGGACCCGGACATATTCGTGATTATTTCGTTTTTCACAAACTTCGAAATATCTCCGGAAATATTAATTCCATCGAAAAAGTGTAAATAACGAACATTACATAGGAAATTTCATCTCCAATCTTCTGCATGAGGCATATTTTTACTGTGCTATGATGAAGATGTGCCTTTGCTGGCAAGATGTAGTGTTTACAGTGCACTATGTCTTCTGGTATAGGCTAGAGCAATTTTGTTACTTTCATTGATCTGTCTCAGCTTTATCCTTGGCTTTGACAAAATGAAAGTGACTGAGGTATGAGTGATGCTAGTAATGCCATTCCTTCTGCAGCCAGTCCCTGCTATGAATGGTGTGAAAATATTGCTCATAGGGTCGGTTGGTGCATGCATTTCAGTGGGCTTGGCAGACTGATATGTAATAGCAACTTCTGGCTCGGTGAGGAAAGCAACGGGAAACTACCTCACTCCTCATTTCCCTAGTACGCCTCTTCAGTGATGCCCAGGCCATCTATGACAGCTGATGGCGGAGCTGTTGAGGATCCAACCAGCCTTCGGGCTGAGGACTCAACATACATACATACATGATGAAGATAATCACGAAGTTAGATAAGTCTGTCAATGGTAAGCATCGCTGATGTGGAAGTAGTGTTCAGTCATTGCAGTGAACTAACTGATGATTGCCAGTCAGTAGGTCAGTAGTGTCGACTGTTGTCTTTGATCATCTGTACTAACATCGCCACTAAATGAATCGATTTTATTGTAGATTAACGTTTTGTTCACCTAATCGACCATCGATAATGCTCAATACAACGGTAGAAACCGCATCAAAATCCCATCGAACGTTTACGAGGTTAGACCACACTTACATAGCTACTGAGGACTTACAGATTGTTTATATGAACTCTTCAAAATAGAGCAAGTAACCTATACATTGCAGCTAAATTATACATTATGAATTCTCCTCTTTGTATGTGAAGTACTTTCTTAATGTCATCTCTGACGTTTTGAAAGATGAATTAAAACTTTCTTAACACACCTAAACACTTAAATATAAGTGAAACTTTTACTTTGGAAGATAGAGTCCCATAAAGTTAAAATAAGTTTGTAACACTTACCCCTCCTTAGGCTGCAGATGTTCACCCTGGTCCATGCTCAGGCAACCCGCACCACCGCCAAAGCCGTAGCCCTTAGGGCCAAACTTGCGGGCATGGCACACCTTGCAGAAAAGTTCACCTTCATGCTCGGAGCAGTTTGTAGAGTCGAGCAACTTGTTGCACATTCCTGAGTAGAGAAATGATTGAAGTTAGGGTAACTGGCAGTGAGAAAGATACATTTTTCTAAGTGCGGAAAGTAAACGAACTGTCACTGATGTTCATTCCCGTCTATGTCATTACCTTTCCTATGCATTTTTCATCCCATATTTGGTATATTCTTAAATTTCTTATCAGGGGTGGATTGTTACAGGCATTCAAAGGCGTTTATGTTGACAATCGGGTCACATTGAAAATTAATGGCTGAAACTAGGCCTAGTTACATTAGATGGATCATTTGCTGGAAGGTAATGAGCGACTGTAGAGGGACTTGGACGATGCTGTGAGGTGAACAGCTGATAATGGTATGATGGTAAATGGGATGAAACGTCAAATTGTAAGTTTCAACAGGAGAAAAAGTCCTCTCACTTTTAATGAGTGTGTTGATAGGGTGAAATGGAAATGGCGTATGGCTTTTAATGCCGGGAGTGTCCGAAGACAAGTTCGGCTAGCCAGATGCAGATCTTTCGGTTTGACTCCCGTAGGCGACTTGCGCGTCATGATGAGGATCAAATGATGATGAACACGACACATACACCCAGTCCCCATGCCAGCGGAATTAACCAATCATGGTTAAAATTCCCGACCCTGCCGGAAATTGAACCCGGAACCCTGTGACCAAAGGCCAGCACGCTAACCATTTAGTCATGGAGCCGGACGTTGATGGGGGTGATAGTACCCTCATGGGTAACACTGTAAGTAGCTAGATGTTAATATAAGGAAAGATCTCCATTGGGGTAATCATATTAAGGAGGTTGTACATAAAGATCACTTAGCATGGTTATGAGGGTATTTAGGAGTTGTAGTAAGGAAGTAGTCCGCCTCTGTGCATGGTTATGAGGGTATTTAGGAGTTGTAGTAAGGAAGTAGTCCGCCTCTGTGGTGTAGTGGTTAGTGTGATTAGCTGCCACCCCCAGAGGCCCGGGTTCGATTCCCGGGTCTGCCACGAAATTTGAAAAGTGGTACGAGGGCTGGAACGGGCCCACTCAGCCTTGGGAGGTCAACTGAGTAGAGGTGGGTTCGATTCCCACCTCAGCCATCCTGGAAGTGGTTTTCCGTGGTCTCCCACTTCTCCTCCAGGCAAATGCCGGAATGGTACCTAACTTAAGGCCACGGCCGCTTCCTTCCCTCTTCCTTGTCTATCCGTTCCAATCTTCCCATCCCCACCAAGGCCCCTGTTCAGCATAGCAGGTGAGGCCGCCTGGGTGAGGTACTGGTCATTCTCCCCAATGTCTCACGCTCCAGGACACTGCCCTTGAGGCGGTAGAGGTGGGATCCCTCGCTGAGTCCGAGGGAAAAACCAACCCTGGAGGGTAAACAGATTAAGAAAGAAAGTAAGGAAGTAATGGAGAGGGCGTATAAGTCTCTGGTAAGACCGCAGTTAGAGTATGGGATCCCACACCAAGACTACTTGATACGAGAAATGGAAAAGATCCAAAGGAAAGCGGCACGATTTGTTCTTGATGATTTCCGACAAAAAGAGTAGTGTTATGAAAATGTTGGAAACTTGGTGCTGGGAAGACTTGGGAGTAAGGGGACGAGATATTCGTCTATCTGGTATGTTTCGAATTACCAATGGAGAGATGGCGTGGAATGACATTCGTAGACGAATAAGCTTCAACGGAGCTTTTAAAAGTAGGAAAGATCATAATGTGAAGGTGGAATTCAAGAGGACAGCTTGGGGAAAATATTCATTCATACGACGAGGAGTAAGGGACTGGAATAAATTATCAAGGAAAATGATCGGTAAGTGTGCAAGGTCTTTGAAGAAGTTTAAGAAAGAACAACTGAATGACAGCTCTAAATGCAGATCATTGATGACTGATTGATTGATAACAGGGAGGAAGCATTTAGGGGGAAACATAGTAAGTAATTTGGAGTATGATGTTGACTTGGTCCAATGGGAAACTATACATGAAGAGTAGCTGGTACAAACAAGGCAGCAGGGTATTCGGAATTAAGATATGAAGGCTAATTGTAAGAAATCACAACACAGTTATCGATATAAGTTACAAGGTTCGTTATAGCTTTGGATACACAAGAAAGGTATACGATATACAGTAGTGTGATTAGCTTCATTGAACAAATTGAGTGGAATATACTAACCGCACTTGAAGCACATCTTGTGCCACTTAAGACCGCCGGCGACGCGCTCCTCTGCGGCGTACACGGACTTGCCGCATTTGGGGCACTTGGGGTTTTCAATGGGCTTGAATGGCATCTTGCTGGATGAGAATTATTGGCTTAACCTGGAAGGAAAAACAAGATACCAATGAGATTACTCAAGAGATACTACAGCAGTATACGGTTTCATTTAACATTATCAAAGTTTCGAAAGTTGTTTTTGAAAGATAGTGTTCAAATCCATACAAGGTGGGTTACTCTGAGGTGCTTTCACGGCCCGTACTTGTAGACATGATAATGCCGTGTCAAGAAAACAAGGTGAAACTCTTTACGCTTCACAGACAACTTTGCTCTGCGTCTTCAGAAGAAAGTCTCGACTGTTCACGGGGAAGACCTACAGTATTGTAGAAGTAAGTCTCCTCCTGAACAGTCCAAATTTTCTTCTGAAGACGCAGAACAAATTTCTCTGTAAAGCGTAAAGAATTTCAGCCTGTTTTCTTGACACGGCATAAGCACATATCAAGTCTACAAAACAAAATGTTACGCATGTTTTGCTTAAGCGTTCCTCAAATATTTCTCAAATAGTTTCCTTGCACAAGAGAATTACAGTAATGAAGCTCCTTCCTATAAATAGGTAGAAATTTGGGCCTGGAACGTACAGTATTTCGATGAATGATGATGCTAGGAGACTCGTGTGGATCAAATTGTGCCGTATTGTTTGGAAGGTACTCAAGAGTATTATAGAAATAATATTCGATGTTTGACGGAATTAAATTAATTTTAGTTTGTAGACTAGGCCTAGGTAGTAAAACTCCGATCATTTAACCTTTAAAATTTGGAATTTCCTTCTTCTGACAGAAGTAGTAACATTTCGTGAGTCCCAATCTGTGAATGGCAGATTGAATAATTTAATAGTTTATATGCAGCTTTCATTTATATCTACGGCTCTTTTTAATAACAATTATGCGTTAAGATGTCGATTTTATCGATGCACTGTGTTTACTTTTCTTTACAGCGTTATTATAAGTGTGTAGGACAATCTATTTTGTATTAAAGTATGTCCGGAAGAGAGAGGCAGTTTGGCGAATGAAGTAATGTTTTATGCATATGGTATTCGATTGCGTAAGTCTTGCACGGTGCTCGTGTCCCCCCCCTCCCCCCTCCTCTTCCTATAACGTGATGGAGGAAGGATGCCAGTTCTGCCAGCCACAGTTATTTCCCGCGCCTATAATTAACTTACAATGCGGCGAGAAATCTTGTCGGATCTTGCCGAGAAGAACCGAACTGTGCCGCGCCCACTTGCGAAGAGGGCGCGTGGGAACAAACTAGGGCCAAGTGCCAGCCCCTCTCCATCACGACTCACGATACCAGAGTACCCAAATTTGGTTCGCCACAGGTAAGGTTACACTCAAGTTGCTTCTCCCCTTTCGACAACAGTGAAGCTGCAGACCCTTGTTGGCGCCTGCCTTTTTAATTTATGCATCTTATAAAAATATAAACGGCCTTTTTGTTTGTAGTAAATAATTAAAAGAAAGATACGCCCTTTTAACGGCGCTTAGAGTGTATTTCGGATACTTTTCCGCCTATTTTTTTCGTGAACTACCAGTGATACAACGCCGTACAGGACAGCCGGACATTATACCACCGGTAGTACACACGCGATCTGCCTCCTTTTCTAGTCCTATTCTCTTTTGAAGCATTAATTAACACAGTCAAGGATTTGTACCCTCGCCCTATTGTTGATAGTTTCGGGAGTTATTTCTCGTTGTAAGTCTCGTATTATTCCAGCCGATAGTCACATCATACATTATGACTCTTTCCGTTCCCGTATGGCAAGAACTGAATTCCCCGCTAACTTTACTGAGAAAGCAGACACATGCGTGTATATGACAACCCGATATGTGTGTACACGCCTTCCCAAACGTCTTAATAATCCTATGATTTCGACCCTTTAGGGGTCAGCAGCAAAGGGATATTCTCGACTTACCGCACTGCAACATTCTTAAAAAGATAAATTCTGCGATTGTAGTAAAGAAAAAACCAGCGTTAGTTTATAAACAAGCAAAGAAATATTGTTTTTTAACTTTAAAGCGTGACTTAACAAAGTCTTTGTTGTTAAGCGCAATGCTGTAAGGGCTACACAGCGTCTACTCCTAAAATGTTTTCGTTTCGTCCCCTCCAGGCCTCCTAGCCAGGGAGATGCTCAGAGAACGTGAGGGGTCTATACTGTACTAGGAACGGTCCTTAGTGCAGGGGAATGGAAAACCACGGAAAACCATTCTTAGGACAGCCGACGGTGTGGACCAGTCCCTCTCCGTCTCCCGAATACTGAGGCGTAGAGACACGGTAGACCCGCGGCCACCCCTCCTCTGTTCGGTTGGTCGGTCGGAGTGCAGAGCTATTGGACCACGGACCAGCAGTAGCATGTTGTGAACCTATCGCTGACGGATTATTGTAAAAGCAGGAGTAATATAATCTATCAGAGATGAGTGATAGCAGAAGACATCGAGCACACCTTAACGAACAGTAATAAGCCTAGTAATTTAGCAAAGCGTAAGCGATCATTGTTGGTCTTAGCTTTTAATCCCTCCTTATGGCTGGGGGTCATCCCAAAATTTGCGTTACGAAATTAGCAATACAAAATGTGTTACGCCGTGTTATCTAGCAAGCGTGCAGGCTGTGATGTGAAATATTGATGGATGGCCATGACAGAGAGACATAGAGGAGGCTCTTTTAGCAAAGAAGCCTCATCTCATCGTCCTCTAGAGAACTAATTATTTCATTCATGGTAGTTTCATAGGAACTCAGTTTCCCCTTTCAGTCCACTGAATCCTACGCTTACCGACTCCAAATTCCACATAAATGCCTCTCGAAAACGACTCGTACGAGGCAAATAAATTAATCGTTATTAATTTGAGTTTCAGTTGTTAAAAACATGTTTATAATCATTTGATTTTCCCGAAGTAGACACAATTTTTTATGATTCCTTTTTCCCTTCATTCCTTAACGTTTTTCTCCTCATCATTTCGATAGTCGTTTTCCTGATCAGTATGGGCTAATGACGACGCGGGTTTACAGCTTATAAAAATCAATCACGACAACAGTCCCCACTGTCGCCAGCCAATTCGTTGCCATGACGACTGAATCATTTTTCCACATCAGCGGTACTCAACGTTGATAGATATAGCAATACAAGTCTAAATTTAGTAAATGTACGCATAATTATTATAATTAGTAAGGTAAAAAGGGTGTAAAGATATGGAAATGCGATTTTCTAAAACTTGTTATATTGAAGGGCAACTTGGACCCTTTAGGTGTTTCCTGGACCCACACGAAAAAATATGTTTTCATCTTCTGAAGACCCTTATTCATTGCTGTATCGAGGTAGTTCGCAGCTCCCTATGTTAGATGGCATCACAATGCAACGTTCAATCTGGTTCTGCAATAATTCACTTTGCAGCAGTGACGAAGGTGACGCGAATGTTTCACTGCAAACTTCTATCCGTATACTGTATTTTCATGGAAGTGGGTCTAACAGTAATTAAAGATTTCAGTAATTACATAAAGAGTAATAACATTGATATGGGAATCTTTCTCCCAAATACCAAGCAGTAGCGGTTCGTGACATTCTTCTCTGGCAGGGCTGTTCCGTCATCTCTTTCCTCTCCCCAATTAGTCCAATTCTTACTGACCACCACCACGATATGAATAATAGTAATAGAATGACACTGGCTGAATAGAACTCTGCTTGCACTACAACATCAATGAATGAATGAATGAATGAATGAATGAATGAATTAACTACATTACAATGACATTTATACACACACATTAACAGGCTAACAGGTAATGCAATACCGACTACTATGGCACTGCACTGTTTCACAGATCACAATCATAAGTGATAAAAACGACATTCATGAAAACAAATAAATAGTGCACTCCCAAATAACTCTCTTCTTGCTCAAACTTCAAAATATGAAAATATATTTAACAATTTGACCACCCTACAAATAGCGCCGTCAAGTTATGGTTACATTTAAAAAATCTTTATTGTATATTCTTTATAGAACTGGATTGTTTAAGTAGTCATTATAATGGAATTCATTGTTTTGGAATTAATCTCTAACAACAATTAATATAAGACGTGGGAGAAAAAGCCTAGGTACATTGTAAAGTGGTTGGCAATGTTGGCGAGGGCTCTGCCGTTCAGCGCTTACACCCGCCTGCACTTTTCCTTCCCCTGACAAGCCCATATCGTCCTTCAAGGATCCTCCCGCACCCCGCACACTTGCTAAGTCTTGGGACGTACTCAGGGCTCTGCTGCTATAGTCCGAGCGCCTCACGACTAAAGAGAAAACATGGTGCTTGCTGAACAGCAGCCACGGTCTGAAAGCGTTTGCCAATTCCTTGAAAACAGAAAAGCAAAATGTTTACAGTCGAAATAATAAAGATACTATTGTATAACTGAATATCATACCATGTAAGTTCGACTTCGCTACATTTGTCCGTCTCTTCATTTAATCAATTATTACAGACTGACATAACGTTAGTGGATGATATACCACACCCCCTACCGGTCTGTCCATCGGCGTCTAGGGGTGGCCAGCACGCCCCTGGATAAGGAAGGAAGACTCAGATATACTGTAGCTAAATATCCATCTCTGGTGAGATGTAGTGTTTATGTTCTGACTTGGGCTAGAACTAGAACATACTTAATTTCATGAAATTGATTGAGGAATGAGTGATGTTAGTATCGCCATTGGGGGAAATGTTCTTCAAGATCTCTGGGTATATAAATTTTAATGGGCCTGAGAGACTCATGTGGGTACCTTCTAGTCCCTGAGGAAAGCAAGGAGAAACTATCTCGCTCATTTTTCTAGTACGTCCGGGATTTCTATAACAGGTGACTGTGGAAATGTTGTGGACCCAGCCTCCGTTTCGATTGAGGATTAAACATACATGTGATGAGGATAGAAAATTCATCCACGGTATCCTCTGTCTGTCACCAAAGGGACCAAGGACTTTCAACTGGGGACCGCAGATTAGTAGTAGTTCCCCTAGTTGAGTATGGCATTGATTCCACTTCCTTGTTCCACGCTTCTTGTTTTTTCCGACCCCAAAGTTATTATGTTTGAGGCCTAGGGCATCTTTCTTTTTCACGCTCTTCGTTCTTTGGCCGATACCTTCATTTTTCAAAGTGTCGGACCTCCTCCATTTTCCTTCTGTTTAGTGTTAATAGAGGATGCCCTGTTGTACTTCTTCTTAAAACAATAATCACCATTGCCAAGGGGTTTAAAAGGACGAATCGGCCAAGGATTCCAACTTGGTAGCGTGGGTTGGCGACCACGGGGCACCAAAGGGAGACTGACATTGCTTCCGCTTACTTGTATACGGATTCTCACTTTCATTTAAGGATGTGGGTTGAAACGAGGTTAATTCAGCAGCGGGAGTCGAACTAAGGAACTGTCAGTTATGAAATCCAAGCAATAGGCTATGGATGTCGCCTCACTGATTATGCGACCCTTCAATATCTCTAGGCCAATAGGCTGGGCAGTAGTCGTCTTGGCAGGCATACATCCTCAATACGCCGTATGTGCTATGGGTTTATCTTGTTTGTTATTATTATTTTACTGATGACATTACGGAAGTGTTTTTTTGGAGTGTTGTTCACTCATCTGTTCCGAGCACTTGTTTCTCCAACTGAATAATAATAATAATAATAATAATAATAATAATAATAATAATAATAATAATAATAATAATACAATGTGCAGACATTTTTATTGGATGCCATCTGGCAGGTTTCTCATCAAATTCGACGTTCCATTTTGCTCTAGGCCTACTAAATGGCAGAGTAAGCTAAGGCCGTGTTTAGTAGCTATATTACACTACACCTAAATAATATTTGTACATATACTCGCGTTATCTCTTACGTTTCATTAACAGTTAATATAAAACGCCATCAAAATGACTAGATATGTTACCCGTTATCCACGGGAAGAAACGATCTATCAGTAATTACATTGTTGCAGCAACGCAGTGGGAAATGTGCGATTGCTTGTTTTAGCACAATTATTCAGTATACTGAAGAATCGCAAACACATCCAGACTTCTTAATGTACAGAAATAAATCTTGACTGTTTTTTATTTTAATGTTTATCAGTGCCAAAAATCCCTGCTCACGTAGAATGTTTTTGAAAATTGAAACAATGCAGATAGTAGTTTACATGCTTCTCGAACGTTCGAGTGGTTTATATACTGGACTTTCCACTGGGGCTCATGATCTTTTGGGATTGCTCTGTAGCGTATGAAATCTTCCCAAGGCAGGCCGAGTATGTGGCAATATTCTACCAGGTGAAACTGTGTGCCGCGAACCAAAAGTATTTGAGAACTCTTAATTTAGAGCATCTTGTATAGGTGTAGGGAAACAGTAGCGAAATTGAAGTAGGCCTACCTCATAATAAACAACGTTCCGGATGAGTGACAACGCGGATTGTGTCACGTAGCTGTCAGGTTTAATTCGAATCGCGCAGTCGGCAGCACTGGTTTCCCATTTTCACAACAAGGTATTCATTAAGGCCATAATCGCTTCCTTCTCATTCCTAGCCCTATGCTATACCATCGTCGCCATAAGACCTATCTGTCTCGGTATGTAGTAAAACAAACAGTAAAAGAATAAACAACGTTGTGTGTTCTGCTTTTTGGCACACAGATCAGAACATTCTGCAGAATAGTTTGTTCATGCCTATCTCGCCCGGTACCCGACGGACAACCGCGAGTTTACGCGAATAATGACGGACGGGGCGTCACGTGACTACCTTAGTGGCGTGTGAAGTTTGACAGCATCCGAGGACTCGTCTTCCGTTTTGTCACCGTTCGAAGTTGGACTCCTTTAACCGAGTGAGTTGGCCGTGCGGTTAGCAGCGGGCAACTATGAGCTTGCATTCGGCAGATAGTAGGTTCGAACCTCACTGTTTGCAGCCCTGAAGATGCTTTTTCTTGGTTTCCCATTTTCACACCAGACAAATGTTGGCTCTGTACCTTAATTAAGGCCACGGCCGCTTCCTTCCCACTCCTAGTCCTTTCCTCTTCCATCGTCACCATAAGACCTATCTGTGCCGGTACGACGTAAAGCTAATTGTAAAAAGCAAAGACTCCCTTCTTCGCAGGACGTCTCTTGAGTACGATGGACCAGGCTCGAAACATTAGCAGGTTGAAGAACACCGCTACTCCGTGGCTCCGCTTTCCTCTTTTCAAACTAATAATGACTAGTTTTTGCAGGTGACAAATGCAAACATCTCTTTATAGTTTTCAAACAAGCATTACTAATACGGGAACTTAACATTTCGTTTAGGAAACATTTTCTTATAATTCTCATAAATATCGCTAGTGATAACCATAAACTAGTTAATTTTTGTAATGCTAGTGCTCTTGTATGGTGACATTAAAGTGTCGATCAATCATCATCATCATATTGATCGATATGTAGCATAATTAAAAAAATAACAGTACCGTTTGGCAGCAATGCACGATACAGTCGCCACAGAGCTTATCATGATTAACGACATTGTCGAGTACTAGTTATTTATTTGTTGGAGACTCAAAAATGACTGGTCCTAAAAAAGAAACCCCTCCTAAGATAAAAATCTTGGCTGCGCCACTGCAAGTAGAATCGCGTCGATTTTAAAAGGGCAACGTTTCGAATGATATAATCAATTCTCTGTTACAATCTGAAGCAGATAAGTTTGCAGTTTCGAATGACTGTTGATAACGTAAGTCCAGATCCATTACTGGTAACACATCGCCTTAGTGTTCACTCCGCCTTCCGGTATGGGCTATAATAAATTTGTTATTTTCAATGCCCTAAATCTATCTCATACTTGGTTTTGGCAAAAGTGACTGAGAAACTGGTGATATTAGTAACACAATTCCTTATGTGACCACTGATTGGTGTTGCGAAAAATGTTGCAAACTTTCGACTGGGAAGACTTCGGAGTAAAGAAACGAGCTGCTCGACTAAGTGGTATGTTCCGAGCTGTCAGTGGAGAGATAGCGTGGAATGACGTTGGTAGACGAATAAGTTTGAGTGGAGCTTTTAAAACTAGGAAATATAAAATTGGAATTCATGAGGACAGATTGGGACAAATCCTCCGTATTCATTTGTACTGAAATAATTTATCAAGAAAAATGTTCGATGAATTTTCAACTTCTTCGAAATCATTTAAGAGAAGACTGATAGGGAATCTGCTACCTGGGCGACAGCCCTATCACTGTGGTAAATGGTGAGGGTGTGTCGCTCTTAGTTTTGGTTGGTGTGTGCATTTCAGTGGGCTTGGCAGACTGTATGTAATAGCATCTTCTGGTTCGGCGAGAAAAGTAATGGGAAACTACCTCACTCCTCATTTCCATGGTATGTCTCTTTAGTTACCGCTAGGCTACTTTTGACAGCTAGGGGTGGGGCAGTTAGGGATACAACTAACCTTCGAGCGGAGGATTCAATGTAGAACAATGCAAATGCGTTATTCATACTTGGACATTGACGACCTAGTCTGAACCGGAGTTTAATTGCGCTAGTGTGGCTAGTTACTTTCTGCCCTTCTGCTAGCCAACAACACGTGGGCTACCCATCTAAGCGCTGACCACACCCGATGTTGCTTAACGTCGGACATCTCACGGATGCGGTGTTTCAACATGCCTACGCCATATCCACACAGTAATATCGCGATCATTGCAGCGGGATGTCCAGATTCACGTGTCGTTCAAATCACAGCAAAGTGACATCATTCCAATAATCCCCATATGCATTGGCCGGAGTTCGAACCGAGGCCACTTTGGTGAATATCCAATGACGATGTCACTCGCCTATCACGCCCCCTCATGTATCTGAAGACCAAGATTAACACTGAAGTCCCTTATGTACCTGTATCTTTGCATATTAAAGAGGGCACGTACATCGTCACTGATCGCCAACGAGCGAGATTCTCTCACGGGCGACTCCTTATTTGGTTTGTCGGTAATGTTTTGTTCTGAAGTCTGGAAGTGGGGTACACTTTGGCGGTGAGTCAGTTGGAATGCAGCACGAATCCTATCCTCTTCGTTCTCCCCCCGTGAGAAGTGGGGTACACTTTGGCGGTGAGTCAGTTGGAATGCAGCACGAATCCTATCCTCTTCGTTCTCCCCCCGTGAGAAGTGGGGTACACTTTGGCGGTGAGTCAGTTGGAATGCAGTACGAATCCTATCCTCCTCGTTCTCCCCCCGTGAGAAGTGGGGTACACTTTGGCGGTGAGTCAGTTGGAATGCAGCACGAATCCTATCCCCCTCGTTCTCCCCCCGTGAGAAGTGGGGTTTGCCTCTTCATATCGCTGCCTTGCCAGCAACTTTGGGCACTGGCCAGGACAGAAGAAGCTTATCGTGGGTGTTATGAGCTAATATGCCACAGGACCATTTTATCACCGAAGTAGTGTGTGGAATGAACTATTCTTAAGTTGACCGGCATAGAAATTAATTAGGCCAGGAGAAATAATAATAATAATAATAATAATAATAATAATAATAATAATAATAATAATAATAATAATAATAATAATAATAATAATAATAATAATAATAATCACACATACGTTGAACTACAGAAAGCCACCCTCCTGAGCACCTGCCACATTGTGGGAAAGTTTCTAGGAACGACTTTTCCTCTGAGTTACGCCAAACAGCATGAAGTTTCAGGCCGCAGTTCCAGTAATACCGAAGAACAGATTCCCAAAACGGGGAGATAAGAAGTTGTTTAGCGACATCATCTGTGCATATTTATTGTATAAATGTATATGTCGTAATTATTTCTGCTGTAAATATTTGTAGATATATGTACCTATAGTTTCAAAATCAAGAGGGTGACTCTTTGCTTAGGCCGAGTCTGCCCAGTATGTTACCGGCACAAGCCGAGCCTTCCTAAATGAATGTAATAATAATAATAATAATAATAATAATAATAATAATAATAATAATAATAATAATAATAATAATAATAATAATAATAATAATAATAATAATAATAAATAATTTTATTTCTGCCTCAACGATATTCGAGAATTCAGAATCTGGGAAGTATTTTATTTTCTCATTTTTCCTCGTCCTGTTCTTTTCTAATCCCACGATCTCATCCTTCGAGGGCCAGGACTTTTCATCCATAGCACATAATAATGCTATGTGATTAACGTCCCTTTAGTTGCCGTTGGTTCTTAAAGGATGACGGGGTGCCGAAATTTTACTCCTTAAAGGGATTCTGTAAGTGCCACTAAATACACACTAAATACCTCTTTAATTTAAATTTGTAACACAGTCCAGCTTTTTGGTATTTAGAATTCGCCTGTATTCATGTAATTAACGGTGTTTAGAAAATGCAAATCGAGACAATTTCTTAATTCTATAGCTGTAAGGATACTAAAATTGAAGACCATCATAATTTTCTCTTAAACATGCAGCCGTATTCAGTCATAATTGAATAAAAGAAACAGTGGTGTAACTATCTATGAAATTCGATGTTTTAAAAATCCGCCGTAAACGAGGTGACTCTTACGGTTGTCCTGATTAACAGCAAACGACCATTTCCTGAATTAATTAGGCTGTTGCTGTTAGAGTTGATGAGTGATTCTAATATCTCTAGCATAATCTTAAGTATCCCCCACTCCCTCCCCCATGTTCTTTATGATCTCGTTACCGTGCGACGATTGCATGCTTCAGTTCCTAAGCTTATGAACGCCGCGACATTACTGCTCTAGGCAATATGTTCAGCACTGCAGTGAAGCGGCTAGCCTATTGCAGACTATTAGCAGGGGTTGAACACAACGTGTAAATTATGCTCGTCTTCAAATTTTGAGAAAACTCGCTATCTTTTTTAAGTTAGTTCCCGTAAAATAACATCATTCTTGTCACAGACTACAATTCCTGATCACTGTTGCATATCGAGACCTTACTGAACATCATATTCTGTGGAATCCATATTTTGAGCATTCACACGCCTTTTCTTGCAATTGCATACCAAAAACATTATAATACCCTTCGAAAAATGTACACTTTTCATTTAAATAACTATGATGTGGACTCAGTCAAACCAGTTTTCACGTTTATTAATTCTGAAAAGAAATAACCTTGACGTAGTGTAAAATTCGTTCTGTCATATTGATTGAGCGTTCTGAGCCGTCACTACTAATCTGAGATAATGAGTTTTTGTAATGTAGAAATATCGAGATTAAAAGTTCAGAATAATCTGAGAGTGGAAATATGGATCTAACTAAATAATGGAAATCATGTTTATAATAGATTCGGGATGTTTAAACAGTTAGACTGCAAACTCACTGGTAAGAAGTGTCTTCTTGCCCGATCTACCGTAATGTAGTGGAAGAAACATAACTTCAGGGGTTCTAATAGGCCGAGCCCCTTAATTCAGAACTGTTCTCTGGGCTAGAGTGTACTTGTTACTCGCTTCAGTAAGTGTGCATTCTAACATATACATGCCTAAACATCCGGGATAATACATAAATAAGTAAATACATAAGTAAAATAAACAAAATATGTGGCGCATTTGGCATCTTTGTACCTCCGTAATCATGAGCCATATTGTTTTGGTTTCGATACCGGGTCCGCTACCTCTCATATAAGACAGCTCCTCAGGTGGTCCCATGACGCTCAGTGAACCCCGTTCCAGACCTCAGTCCAGAATTAAAATCCCTGGACCAGCTAGAAATCGAACTCGGTTCCTCTGGGCAGGCACTCTAGGCCTACACGACGGTGCTGGTACATGAAAGTCAACAGTCGCAGGTTTAGAGTGGGACATACATCAATCCGGCTTCGTGGCTAACTGGTTAGTTCGCTTTCCTTTGGATCAAGAAGTCTCGGGTTCGATTCCCGGTCGAAACGGGGATTTTAACCTTCATTGGTTAATTTGTCTGGCTCGGGGACTCTGTATTCGCGCCGTCTTCACCATAAGGGATCATCCTGGGTAGAGCCCCATCCTCATAGACGCGCAGGTCGCCCATAGTCGTCCACTTCAAAGACCTGCAGCACGATTCTCCGTAGGACATTCGCTATTATTATTATTATTATTATTATTATTATTATTATTATTATTATTATTATTATTATTATTATTATTATTATTATTATTATTATTGGAACATACACAGCGTAAATTTTGATATTCGAGACAATGGTAAATGATACAACGATATAAAGGAGTGATCTCATGTATGTCCAACCTTGGTTCCTTTTCTCTACGGGGTCGGGGATGTAACATGAATCTAAGTAGCGAACTTTTACGGTCAGATTTCCTTCTTGATGTTGATGAGATGAAATGAATATCGTGATCTATGATGGTAGGAAGGGAGAGAGTTAAACGCTATGCCGGCACATAGTCTACTACTATTCAATAGCACCAGGTAGTATACTCAAGGCTTAACGTCGCCATCCGACAGACAAATCACCATCAACAGTGACATATGACCTCACTCCATTGGCACGCGATTTAGTGATTAGAAATTTGTATAACATCACTTCTCTTACCCTGTCGGCCAAGATTCTGATGGTGATTTTTTCTCCCCCCCCCCCAACGGGACTCGAACCGGCTAACCACGCTCACAGAGCATACACACTTTACGCGTTAACGATTATGGCCTTATCTTCAGGACAGTATTGAATACAATTCCTATAAAGTTAAACAATATTCCAGAATATGGCTGTCCTGTGTGGTATAAGTCAGCTCATGCAAAACAGGTTGATGTTGCCTTAAACGAGAGTTTCAGGATTATTTCAGGTTATTTGAAGCCTACTCCCATCAAGAAAGTGAACTATCTGGCTGGGATCGTTCCATCTGATATCAGAAGAGGAGTGGCTGCCAACAATGATAGGAGAAAATCATCTACAATGCGTCACACCCACTCTACGGATATCAACCTGCTGAAAGGAGATTAACATTGAGAAAGAGCTTCCTAACAACCACGAGGTACAGTAGCTAAACCACGAGTTGCCATACGGAAGGAGAGAACTAGTAATCTGTCTGAATGGATGGAACAGAAGGAATCTCTACCTCCTGGCCACACAGAGAACTGGTCAATCTGGAAGTCCCTGAACACACTGCGAACCGAAGTTGCAAGAACAAGGGACAACTTATATAAGTGTCATTTTCCGACCATGACAATTCTATATGATTGTGGCGAATTTCAAACAACACAATATCACTTATGTTGTCCATTGTGCCAATCCAGATGTACAATCAAGTGCTCTCAAAATGGCTAAGTTTTGGGCCGGAACTCTCATTTGATGAACACATATTTGTGTACTCGTGTCCATTTCATGCTTCATTCTTTTATGTATCATGTTTCATATTTTGTACTTCTGACACGAATAAATAATTAAAATATTCCAAGATTTGTCTTAAGTAGAGATGAAAATTCAGTATGGCCACTTGAGCACCGTGTTTTGAGTCATAGACCTTAGTAGTCCTCATTATGGGGCTTTGTTCTCTGAGCTATTATTATATATTTACTACTTATTTTTCATCGCACCGATACAGTGAGGAGCTGTTCTATAGGTGAAGTATAACAAAACGATTGCTCTGTTTAGTATTGATTCGTGTCAAAGTTGGCAGGCCTGCATGTTAGAAAACCGATCTCGACAACATCTCAGAAAATAAATACAAGAGATATCATATACCACAACCGCACCCACGAAGTTCGAGTCGGAGTTCACAAGACAAAACTATTTAACATTAAGTTAAATTTTATAAATAATTTTACCGTAATTCGTAAGGTTACTCTATAACAAGTAATAAAACCGTGGCATGTTTTGGTCTGATGAGAATTCATGGCGCATTCGAACAGAAACTATTGAGTATAAATGGCGACTAACGTATACCGATACTGAACCTCTGTCGTTTTTTACATAACATTATAATAGGCAAACTGAATATCAGTTAAGTTGTACAAGTTGTAATATGTTTTCTTGATCAACGAGTGACAAACAGTTATCGGGAATGGAGATATCTAACCGTTGTCTTTTCTGCCAAATTGAGATAAAACTCTTGTGCACATATCCTACTTTATAACAACCTATATTCCCTGTGGGGCGTTGTAACAAGAGCTCTTCAGCCAACAGCCATAGCAGGAAATGATCACGTGATATACAAGAGCTTCCCCGTCAAATGAACTCATACTTTGTGAGACATTGTTTGTGCAATATTTCAAGCTTCATTCTAATAACAATCCAGAAAGTTTTTCTGAAACAACAAACTTCTGTACGAGATTCTGGAGAGAAGTGAACTTCTGTATTATTTTAATACTTGTTGGACCACTTGACTATAAATAGTCAATAGTTTTCGTATCATGTTTCACCTAAACGAGTGACATAGATAGAGTCACAGTGTATACTAAACTATGGTTTATGAGGATGTTTCTTTCTTTGTCATACAAATTAAAAGTCCTTTGTTTGCAAGATTAATTTAATCTGTGTGTGACGGTCGATATAACTGACGTGCGACTTCGTTCTTAACTTCTCAAAAAGCCGATCATTATTCGAATTTCGTTCAAGGCAATAATCATTTTCTTAAGAGAGTGTTACGCCCTGTGGTTCAAATTCAGGCGAGATTTTCGAAATCAGAAGTCAGATTCCATGGCGTATGACTTATGTCTAGCAAAACGAGCGTTTGCTTGTGTTCGGAGTTTCTACCGCCAAGTAACCATCTGTGGATCCATGATCGAGTGTCAGTCTCCGAGCCCCAAGATTGTTGGTTCAAACCCAACAGAGGTAGGTGGAAATAAGTCCGTTCTGCACTCCATATCGGTATGTAAAATATTTCCGGTGACACAGTTGATGTTTACCCGACAAAATGATTTAAAACTGAGCATAGATAGCCCAAGGGAGATCCGTCTTTCCGCCTTCTGGTAGGGTAAAACAGAACGTAGAAAATGACACGCAAGAAGCCTAGATGGCGTCATTCCTGCACACGTTTTCTGAGGCCATACTATTATTATTATTATTATTATTATTATTATTATTATTATTATTACATCTTTTAACTTTATAACTAGTAACTACAACGCGAGATTTTCTTCGATCAAACACTTCACAATTGTTCAAAATATTCCTTGATGAAATATTTCCTGTCCAACGTTGTTGCTTTAAAATTAGGTTAATATTTTCTTCATGTCTGAGAACATTTTGTTGCACATACTTGTTCTTCCTGGACGGCGCGTGTAGAAGTACCAGAATTCGCAAGACTAATCGCAGTATGTTCTACTTTCCACTTCTTTAGTAACACCAAGCACAGTCCTTTACGGGCTAGCGAAGTCACTCTTATAAAATGTAAAACCAATTGAATTCACAATGCTGAAGAGAGATCATGAGAAACTCACTTATTTCAATGAAATCACATCGAAAATATGAAGCACTTGTTTTCTTCCACGATGTCTGAGAGAAGAGGAAACCTACCTTAATCGGTTGTCGTTCGGTAGGCTGATGGCCGGAACGCGAGCACCAGTCGGAGAGAAAGGGAGTTTGCCTTCCAGTCACTGGAATACCACTGTAATTCGAATGACAGCGAGCCCCCCCTTGCAAGGCCTAGTCTTTCGGAGGTGCCCGCTGCACACGGCACGTTACGGAGGAGGGGCCACGCTCGGAATAGATCAGTTGCTCACACTCGTGGGCTATTTTCGAGGGTGCACCACTCACTCACTTCCAACAACACTTTTATATAATAAAATATTCATGTTTTATCATATTAGTATCGCTCTTTATGTCGCTCTCAAAATGTCGACCGAAACTAGTCTTTATTTACAGATTTTGGTAACAACCTTTTAGCAATACTTCCCTTCGACTTCGCCAACTATATTCCATATTTTAAATTTGAGTAGGAGGAGTGATTCAATTACTCCATAACTTGTAAATTAAAAAAACAATGTTCAGACCAGACATCCCGGAAGACCGGGATTGTCCCGGTTTCTTCGTGATCTTCCTCGCGCCCCACTCAAATAGTTACTCCGTGTTATAATGAGGTTGTCAAATGAGAAACTCCTATTATGGAGGATAAGTAATTCTTTAAAAAATGACAAAAACCCTTACACAACAAACCGTACAAATTTGAAAAATAAAGTCATTGCTTTTTTAAACACAAACATGTTTTAATGTAGGTCTTGTCCATGAATATGAATTAATTCATTATTAAATAATTAATATACCGAGCTCGATAGCTGCAGTCGCTTAAGTGCGGCAAGTATCCAGTATTCCGGAGATAGTAGGTTCGTACCCCACTATCAGCAGCCCTGAAAATGGTTTTCCGTGGTTTCCCATTTTCACACCAGGCAAATGATGGGGTTGTACCTTAATTAAGGCCACGGCTGCTTCCTTCCCACTCCTAGCCCTTCCCCTGTACCATCGTCGCCATAAGACCTATCTGTGTCGGTGCGACGTAAAGCAACTAGCAAAAAAATTAATAATTAATTAAAAAATAATTAAAAATTAATTAAAAAATTAATACAATCGATGTATTAAGAATTTACTGAAAACATCTTTGTCCAGACCGTCGGTCCGTTCTATTGGAACGAGTTACTTCATTTTTGTTTTATTATCTCCGTTTACCTGCTGGTGAGTCATTAATTATTGGTAGGTTTCTAAATTCAATAACCTTTGAGTAATCATAAAATCAAGTTACTAAATTACCACTCCAAAATAGCAGGCGAAAGGTTACCTTCGCCCGGAATACATTGCTTGTTTAGCGGGTTGCACACAGTTAAGGAGCAATATCTTTACGCAAAGATATTGGTTGGCGAATCTAAACGATTAAAAATGACGGTAACTATAGGCAACCCTGCAATTGCAAACATTCTAGGTACAAATGTGACTTAATACTATCCGGAGAGAAATATGTCGAGTATGACACACCTAGCTCCCCTAGGGGTGGAGTAGGGTGGGAGTGACAAGTAATAATGATCGAAACGAACTATATTAGTGTTGAAGCCATAATTTTCCGGATCGCTGAGATGAAAAGTGGCACTCCGGATGACATTTAAGTCAACGTTCAGCCACCATCGCTATAGGGGATAAGAAGGGGTGAGAAGGACAATGTCCGCTGAACTCTCAGTTTTTGGGTTCACTAGGCTGATTGGTGACAGTCTCAATGTCAGTTGGAATCGTGTACATCACATCTATAGGTCGACGCGTAAATACGTACAATTATCGCTTATCTTTATTATTTATTTGAAGGGATCCGCAACTTCCCAGACAATATGGGCTACAACAAGAACAAAGCTACGCGCGAAACAAAATAATCTAAGACTGTTAATTAAACACACAGCAATAACTATGAAATAGTTTATAAAATACAATCAACGTCACAATAAAGAATCTACAAAATATAACTTGAGACATAATTAAGAGGCATTACAAATCCGAAAAGTAGACATTCAAAAAGTACCTGCGCAGCGCATGGAGCAATTTCATATTATCAAGGCACATAACCTGACCTATGTACGGCTCCATGGCTAAATGGGTGCTGGCCTTTGGTCACAGGGGTTCCGGATTCGATTCCCGGCTAGGTCGGGAATTTTAACCACAATTTTAATCAAATCAAAAGACCTGAATTTGGCGAGCCGAAGTCCTCGGACACATCCCGGCACTAAAAACCATACGCCATTTAATTACCAGACCTATATAGCACGGGTTATACAGTTTTTATTAATTTGCATTCAACAATGAGTTTCAGAGATTATACTCTATCGTGAGGTGGTGAATTGGTGGAATTTAATTGTTGATGTATTTGATACATTTTTCCATTGAATAGTATACTACCTCATTGAAGAGTAGGAGCTGTGTGCATTATGAAGTACGTTGGGTCAACTAAAAGTGTGCATAATTGTATACGTGTTGATGATCTATATACATGTCTATACATTTCTAGTGTGTCTAACATGTTCAGTGTTAACCCTTTTGGATGTGCGTATAAAATGACGAGATACTTTTGTATATTTGATACTTCATGGCCTATGTCATGTAGATATGCAGCAACTGCTGAATTTTTCATACTTATGTAGGTGTTTTTGAAATCTGATGTGAAGTCCTCTTCCGGTTTGTCCAATAAAAAACATTCACAGTTTTTGCAGGTGATTTTATGTACATTTTTTAAAATTTATCTGGTGTATGAACTGAGTGTGGCAGAATCTGACCCAAGTTGTTTTTGGTTTAGAAGCTGATGGGTATAGTTTACTTCTGTACGGCTATGGATATTAACACATAATCAACGAAAACACTGAAAATGCCCCACCAATTTCACCACCTGACGACAAAATATAATCTCCGGCATGCGCTGTGGAGTAAAAACTTTGACTGGTAAATTTAGTTATTACTGTTATTTCCGTGTAAGTAATAGACTCATAAATGTCTGAAATCATACCCATGTACTGTAATTTGGCGGCAAGACAATATTTAGTTTTTGATCAGGTGAGTTTTGTTTATCAAATCTGTGAGTAAGACAAATTTTGGTGGACCATTGCACTTTTATTCTCTCAACTACTGTTGCTATTATTTTTGTTTTAGAACTTCAATAGATAATTTCGCATTTTTGTTGTTTGTTTATTTTAACACTTATACAATTCTACAGTATATCTGGCATATGTCTACTACATTCATACTTTCTCGTCAAGATCTCAGTTCCAAAGCCTGAGTTAATCCTCTTCTTCATCATCAAGGCTTGTGCAAAACGTATTTTATTCATTGTAATTTCCTACACTGTTAAAGGAAATTATATTTTCGTGAAAAGGAAGATTCTAATTTTCTTCCCATTTATAACCAAAATGTGGTTAATTTAATGAAAAAACAAACAAACGGATGACCATAGGTGTGAGACATATTTAAAATCATCTGGTTTTCGCAAAGGGAAAAGTGGTTTATTTTCTCAGTGGAGTGCTTCCACGATTAATTAAGGGACGACGAGATTCTCTTTTTTCTTAATGTTGGAAAAGGCTGGTTTTGATCTTGACATGATATAAATGGCAGTATTACAAATGTTGGATAAGAAAAGTTTTACTTGAAGTTCTTGAAAGGACTACGGACGTGTTGCAGAAACCGTTATAATGAATCAGTAAGAGTTTTGCATGAACTCCCTGGAAATGTTATCAGACAACTTCGCAGACACCAAGAGAACAACATACAGTGTTCAATTCCACGATTAATTCAATTTGTCTGAGTTGCGAATTTTGCGATTTTCTCACTTGCCAGACTTAGATCACTAAATGAGAAATCTTCGTATTGCGTTAATGGTACCATATGTGCAGCTTATTTTCGTGTTTTGATATTTATTCGACGCATGGTATGAGGCTGTGGTAAAACATGCTCGATTCACTCCGAAAAACAAGGACTCGATTTTTCGCCTGGCAGTTGAATTTAGAAACTATTACAAAGCGAGCGACATGTTTATTTCTAAGAACAAGGACGGTCTAGTATCTCTGTAAAAATCATCCCACTTAGCGCTGAAGGTACGGGCAATACGACCTTTACGTTCACCTCCTTCAGGGGCCTTTATAGCCTATACATACACACATACATACATACAACACTATGGGAATCACTGTAAATACCCAGGAAAGATTTTCATTGGGGTAATCACATAAACGGGATTGTAAATAAAGAGTACCGATCTCTGCACATGGTTATGCGGATATTAGGGGTTGTGATAAGGATGTAAAGGAGAAGCCATATACGTCTCTGGTAGGAACCCAAGTATAGTATGGTTTTAGTGTATGGGATCCACACTAATATTTCTTGATTCGAGAATTGGAAAAATCCAAAGAAAAGTAGTTCCATTTGTTCTGGGTGATTTCTGACAAAAGCGTAGCGTTAGCTAAATGTTGCAAATTTTGGACTGGGAAGACTTGGGAGAAAGGAGACGAATAAGTATAAGTGGTGTTTTTAGAAGTAAGAAAGATCACGATATGAAGATAAAGTTGGAATTCAAGAGGAAAAATTGAGGCAAATATTCATTTCTAGGAAGAGAAGTTAGGGATCGGAATAATTTACCAAGGAGATGTTCAAGAAATTTCCAAATTATTTGCAATTATATGACAAAAGACCAGGTAAACAACAGATAGTGAAACTGCCACCTGGGCGAATGCAGATCAGTGGTGATTATTATGAAGCCATTCTGTAATTTTCTGTCATGTGACATTGCCTCGCATGCTTCTCCTTCGCTCTCAGTGATGGCCAATTCTTCTGATCACGAGTAAGTCCACTATTATCTGCAACTGGATTCAAAACATACACTGCCTGAGAAAAAGATTGAAGCACCCAGAAGGGTAGGAGGAAACGAAGTGAAGCATGTTGAGAGGGTACGTGGTGTTATTTCAGTGATCACAAAATAAAGTCAAATTTACAAAGCACTTGGAAGTACGAGTCCAAATATCAGTATGACGTTGCACCCCCCTGGCCTGGATACAGCCGTTGTATCCTCTCCTGAGGCAAGCTCTTGATACCCTGGATAGTGGCACTGGGACGGAGCTGGTCCCACACATGTTCTATCGAGGACAGATCTGGGGATCAACATCACGCAGACGGTTCATAGAGACACGTGCCGTGTATGGGCGAGCATTGTCCTGTTGTAAAATGGCACCAGGATACTGAAGCACGAGAGGAATCACATGTGGATGTAGGATGTCTGCGATGTAGCGTGGTTCCATCAGAGTTCCTCAATCACTACCAGCTGTGACCTGAAGTAATAGCTGATGGCTTCCCACACCATGACAACAGAGTAATACCGCTGTCCCTTTCCAAAACATTGGAAGAAGGGCAATTCTTCCCAGGTTGCCGCCATAACCGCAGACGATGGTCATCTGGGGTAGTGCAGACACGCGATTCATCGCTGAACACAATGCGACGCCATTCATCAGCAATTCACGCTTCCCGATCACGGCATCACTTCAGACGCAGCTATTTGTGTTGCGGTGGTAACGGCAGCCTATGCTTGGGACGGTAATTCCCCAGTCCAGCTGCCGATAGTTTCCGACCAATGGCGCGGGATGACAAAGACTGTTGCAGGGAGTCCATTACTTGTTCTCGGATGACAGGCGCAGATGTGCTTAGTGCACAGTGTGGTGATCCTCTCTTGTGGTGATCAGACGTGACCGACCGGAACCTTGACGATGAGTATGCCTGCCCTCACGTTCCCATGCAGTCCAGAATCGGACCACTGTTTCATTTGAATGCTCCACACATCTGGATATTGCTCGATTCGACTAGCCGGCCAAACGGAGACCCATCATGAGACCCCTTTCAAACTCTGTCAGATTCTGACAACGCTGCTCACACGAGTACGCGGCATCTCCGTGTCTTTCACAGTGATCACTCAACATCTGACGGTGTTCACGCCCTTTATATACCCTACTACGCCTGGTAACAACACTAATGCACTCCGGTGGCCGTTCTACCTGTCACAGACAATTGCAACCCTAATCATTTACATATCCGCCGATGGTGTGTACATGTGCGAAGTTACATTGACATCCGACCATTTCTTCTGGGTGCTTCAACTTTTTTGTCATGCAGTGTATTTCGGAAGGAGCCCACGCGACAACTTAAATCACAATTATATTATGAAACTTTTCTTCCTTGTTTGTGTTCTATGGGTCATGAAACTGAGAATGGGAAACTGAGATGTGTATATTTTGCAAAAAGTCTGTATGCCAGGTAAGTTATTAAACTGAACAAAATCGTTTCATCCCGGTTTGACAAACTTAAGACTGACAGTAAGTTTCACGTAGAACGTTGATTCTTAAGCAGTAATAGGCTAGAATACAAACTTACTGAAGCGAGTAACAGGCATACTCTAGCCTGCACAGCGGTTATACGGCGAAATTTGCATAAACATCGAGGGTACGGCATATTAGTGCTGCTAGAATTTATGTTTCTCTCGCTACACTATGGAAGAGCAGGCTGCACCACATTTCCTAATAACAAAATTACTTTGCATTCTATTCTGTTACTGCCGAAAGGACCGATGTCTAATTATAGGTATCGGATTCTATAGTGAAATATCTACTTATACTAGTGTGGTAAAAAAGTGGGTGCTTCGACATTTTTGAAATTAGAGTTGTATATCAATACTAGCAAATGTACCCGCGCTTCGCTATGGCATTCTACACTGTATTCGAATATCGAAGTAAATACTGTACATGCAGTAAATAAGATTGTTTTAAAATTGCATGCCTCTTAGCGTTATCCGAGAAACAGCATGGGGAGGTGCCCATGCGCTGTTTCCAATGTAAAGTGTTTGTTATGGATTTGTGATATAACGGCAGGCTCACTTGCCTACTGCCATTGGGAAGTTTATATTATAATTGCAGGTCCCATTGCTTACTGCGCGCTCCCAATCGATATGGGGAGTTTTCGTTACAATGGCAGCCCCCTTTCCTACTTCCAGACAAATAACAGTTGAGGAGTTCTTATTATAATGGGAGACAACTACCCTACTATCAGTCGAAATTGAGTTGTGCGGTTATCATTATAATGTCAGGACCCCTTTCCTACTGCCAGCCAGCTTACTGCCAGTCACACCAAGTTGGTGAGTTTCCATCAAAATAGCTGGCCACTATGCCTAATGCCAGTCACATTTTAGATGATGACATTTGTTTATAATTGCGGGCACCTTTGCCTACTGCCAAACACTATCGGTTAGGGGAGTTTTAAACAAAACTGCATGCTCTCTTGCCTTCTGCAAGTCAAATCGAGAAGTGAACTATTCGTTACGATGGTAGGCCTCCGTACTACTGCCAGTTACACAGGAGTTGGAAAAGGACCCCATTCCTACTGCCAAAGTAGGTGTGCGGGTACTGATTACAATAGCAGACACACCCTTTTTCGATCGCTATAAATCGACATCAGTGAATATATATAGATAGACATGCGTGTTTACAATATTGCAGGCCTTATTTACAGATTAACTGCTGCTAAACGTGCGTCATATCGACAAAGGATTGTGCCATAAGACGCCGGATTTATTGGCCTAAATGACTGGTCCTATGATATCTCATCTATTCTTGGGTCAGATTGAGTTAGAAACGTTGAACAGGGTAAAGATTTTGTAAGATTATCTCACACTGCATTACTTTTCGGATAATCATGTGACAGCTACATACATAGCATTTGGCTCACATATGGCTACTGGGGGGCCAATTTTCGTGAAGAGTTTGATGATTCTACATATTCCTATAAGTGACTAAAGGTATGAATTATGCATGTGAAAAGTCCAAATTTACTTAACATCGATAATAGAGAAAAATTAAAAGGATACAGATACGACAAAAAGTCATAAGACCAAGGTTGTAGATCATTCCAAATTGAACGGAGATTGTGCAATCCGTTATGTGATAGGACTTCCCGAAGGTCTGCACCATCATTAAAATTGCCTCCATATTTCGATATTCTTCGGGGATAAAAAGTGGAAAATTTAAAGATCTTGGAAGTTTTCCCTCCCTTTACAGGCTAAAACGTATAATTTTGTCAAATTTCCACTTTCTTTTTCGTCTAGCAGATTATGCCGCAATCTGGATTTTGGGCGAGGAGGGTAAAAATTAGGACTTTCAGGAAACTAAACCAAAAAATATGCAGTTGGTCATTATTACCCCTTAAACGGGTAGCTGTGCGAAAATTTCGCCAAATTAGTCAATGTAGAGGCACACAGTCGTTACTATTTTATTTATATAGATAGGTAAGGAATCTGCTCCACGTACAACACCTTTTGGGCTATGTCCGCTCGACTTAACCTGCAAAACTCATCATTCATGATATCTCCCTTATTAATCCTCCTGACGAAAAAATGCACATGCAAGAAAAGTTTCAGAGATGGAATTCCATCACGTTTGGTCGATTTCCAGTCAGGTTGGTCTTGTACTGTATACATTGTGGAAGAGTAAAATCACCATTTCGGTTCCCTATAAACCGCCAGTCCATTCCGGGAACATGAAATGTTATTGACCTTTAAACCCTACCTTTGGACAGGTGGATGCTAAATATAAAGTTTGGTTCGAATATCTTCAGTAGTTTTCAAGTTGTAAGAAATACGCTTTATACGCACTCGCTCTTGAGTTAAGTCCGATAGGACTTGTCCCGAAAAACGGTCCGTTAATGATATCTCCCTTATTCATCCTCGTATCGAAATGATGCACATGAGAAAAAAGGTTTAGAAATTAATTTCCATTAAGGCAGGTAGATTTGCATTATGTTTGGTTGTGTACATTTTGTGGGAGTGCAAAATCACGGTTTCGGTTTCGTATAAACCCCCAGTCAGTTCAGGGATTTAGAAACAATATTTGCCCTAAAACCTATCCAAGGACAGGTGTATTCTAAATATGAAGTTTGGTGGAAATATATCCAGTAGATTATAGCACTCGCGAACATACGGAGTAATTAAGAAGTTAAGAAAGTTGAAATTAATAGAAAACGGATTTTCGGAGGACAGCTGGATAACGACAAATATGTAAATGCCAAGTGAATGTATTGGAAAATCAAATGCCCCTCAATAAATTATGCTGGTGTGAGTTATGGACATAATAAAGCGGTAAAAGAGGAGAAATTTAGGCGCAGTGATTCTTAGGTAAACAGATAATAAGATGACTAATGGTGTTATTACCTAATCTACTCGAGGGCGGTTATAACCTCCAACGATATTCCGCCAATATCCTGCAGATAGGCCGATTGTCGCTTCTCTTGCCTTCTACCCAAGGAACAACCACGAATTTAAAAGGATGGTGAGGAAAATGGCAATACGTAACTTCCCTGCTGGCAAGCAGTCAGAGACGTTGCCATGGTAACCTATAGGTTTGTTGTAGGTCTGTCGGTCACTCAATGCAGAAAATAGCAAATTTCTCCGTCATGTGAAGAGTAAGGTAAATTATGAATATAACGAAAGTTGTTTATAATGAAGAGACATTTCACGCACGGTCCACGGAGTTTACAGAAAATCAATAGTACAAGAGAAAATGGAGGAAAACCGTTCCGGTTTTACTATAACCCCCGTCTATTCAAAGATTTTAAAATGATATGCAAATTGAAACCTTCCCCGTGATGAGTATACTGTAAATATGAAGTTTGGTTGAGATCTATCCAGCCGTTTCGACGTGATGGTGGAACAGACAAACAGACACACAGGTACGAAAAGTAAAACACACCGATTCGTTCTTGAGTTGACCTAAAACGGATACATATCTGAAAAATTGGCAAAACAAAAGAAATTACAGACAGCGGACCCCCTACAACTTTATCTATATATATATTACAGAAAAAATCAATTCAATTAAAAGAATGGGTGATTAGCTAACTTTCTACAGAGTGAATGAATAAGCAGTGAGATAAATATGTATAAAAATGAATGTTTGCATGTTTGTAAATGACACATCTCCTCCTAAATCACTGGAGAAAAATCAACGAAAACTGGTACATTCATAACTTATTGTCTGGAGACGAGCACTGTGGGGGTAAGACATTCCTAGCACCCTTAGGGGTGGGGAGCAAGGGGGGTTATATAAAAAATTAATCGAATAGAGTGTCGAATACATAGATTTCGGGGTCGCTGAGATGAATAGTGACACTCCGGATATTTTTGAGTATAAATTTGACCCGCTTTTGGGGTGGAAGGCATACAAATATTACCTACTATCGGGAAAAATACTGTGGGGGTAAGACGCCCCTAGAAACCCTAGGGAAGGCGGTGAAATATAATCTATATTACTAAATGGAAATTGATTTCGAACGATCTATATATACTTTACTGTATAGACGTGAATTAATGAGGCACTTACAAGGCATCTTAGAAACTAAAAACTTGGTACCAGAGAAGCTGATGACTTCAGAATCCCTAGAAAAATCGAACATTTTCAAGATACTTTGAGGGGGCCTCGCTGGGAGTCTCAAATTTGGGGCTCAGCATAAGAACGCAGTCGGATATATTTACCCAAAACGATAACCTATAGGTTTCGTGGGCTTAAAAGTTTCCTGAATGTCTTAATTTTTAACCCCCTCCTCCAAATCAAGATGGCGGCACTATCTGCCAGGCGAGCTAAAAATGTGAAATTTGGCAAAATTTTAGCTTTTAGCCTGTAACCGACGGATAAATTACGAGGTGTTTAAGTTTTTCATTTTTACCCCCGAAAAATATCGAAATATGGATGCAATTTTAATGACGGTTCAGACCTTCCTTTAGAGGTATTTGGTGGCTATACGGTAAGTCATATCACAAAACTGATGGCACAATCTCTGTTCCATTTGGAGTGATCTACAATGTTGGTCCTATGATTTTTTGTCTATCTCTCTTTCACTTATACGTTCGATTTGGATGTATTTCTCGATTGCACGTAAGTTTTTTTGCTTTTCACACGCATATTTCATAGTTTGACACCCTTATAAGAAAGATAGAATCATCAAATTCGACACACATATTGACACGACCGACGGCCATATGTGTGCCGAATTTCATGATTCACGCTTCCACACAAGTGTGCGAAAAATAATGTAATATGTTATAAATGTACCCAAATTTCGTCCCATTCAAAGTTTCTAACTCAATCTCGCCCATAAATAGATGAGATACCAGAACATTTATCATAGGACCATTCATTTAGACCGTTATATGTGGTGTCTTATCCTACTAACCGTTCGTCGATATAATGTACCGTTAATGAACAGTTAATTTTTAAATGAAGGTAAAAATGCGCATACTTTCGTTATGTCGATCTATATTTTTTCTTTGAGTTCAATTTTTTGCGGTCTAGAAATGTTGTGTGTACCTTTGTAATTAATACTTTTCAAATAGATAATGACTCTCAAGAGGAGGGCGTCTGCTATTGTAATCAGTACCCCCTACATCGACTTCGACTGCCAATATGAATGGGGTCCTTCTCCAACTCCTGTGTATCATTGCAATGAATAATTTCCTTCTCGATTTGACAGGAAGAAGGCTAGGGAGCATGCATTTTTTCAAAATTCCTTTACCCGACTGTGTTTGGCAGTAGGCAGGGGTGCCCGCCATTATAAAGAAATTTATCCATCTAAAATATGACTGACGTTAGGCATAGTGGCCTGCTATTATAATGGAAACTCACCAACTCGTTGTGACTGGCAGTAAGCTGACTGGCATTAGGAAAAGGGGCCCGTCATTAAATTGATAACAGCACAACTCAATTTTGACTGGCAGTAGGGAAGGTGCCTGCCATTATAATAAAAATTCTTCAATTGTTATCTGTTTGGAAGTAGAAATGGGGCCTGCCATTGCAACGAAAATTCTCCAAATCGATTGTGACCACGCAGTAGGATATAGGGCCTGTCATTGTAGTGAAAATTCCCATCTCGATTTTGAATATCAGTAGGCAAGTGGACCTGCCGTTATCATCAGAACTTCACAACTCGCACCTTATATTGGAAAGAAAGTATGTGGACCTCCCTATGCTGCTTCTAGAATAACGCTAAGAAACATGGAATTTAAAAAAATCTTATTAACTGCATGTACAGTAATTTACTTCGATATCCGTATACAATAGAGAATACCGTAGCGTAGCACGGGTACATTTGCTAGTATATATATCTTGCACAATACTATTTTTAAGTATTTTGTAAACCATGTAAATATTGTAAATAATACCTCATGTTACGATAGGCCTAGGGAAAATTTGTATATGTTCATGCGGCTCTCACTTTTCGCTAGACTTTCCATACTTCTATACATAAACAACTAATATCAATACACTCTAGACGTAGCATTCAGGAAATGAAGTAGAAACAGGAAAGGATGGGGGGTCAAAATTGACAGAGGAAAGTTGTCCAATTTCAGATTCGCATAAGATATCGTGTTATTTGCTAAATCTGCAAGAGAACTTCAACAAAAGATAGTTGAGTTGTCCGAAAGAAGTGAAGAAGTTGGTTTACAATTGAACCGTTCGAAGATGAGAGTTATGACCAACACCACTGAGTCACTTGTTGTAGTGGATGGCTCCAATAGAGGACTGCAGAGAATATATTTATCCGGGCCAAACAGTTAGCTTGAAAGGAAAAATGGACAAGGAACTTCAAAGAAGAATACAACTTGCCTGGGGAAAATTAAGGGTGCTAAAATGCATTCTCCTGGACAAATATATTAACATTCAGAAAAGGTTTGAAATTTTGGAAAGCTGCGTCATATATGGCAGCCAGACTTGGACTCCCACAAAGAGAGAGATGAAGATGATTCACGTGTGTTAACGGAAAATGGAGAGAAGAATTTTGGGAATTTACCTCACTGACGAAGCACGGAATGAAGGACAGCATGAAACAGAGTGAGGTGGAAAAAATAATTCTTAGTTTGAAAGTAATTGGAAAAGGGAACATAAAGTAAGTTTCTTGGGGTTGAGATTATCGGCATAAGGATAAAAGATAATTAGGGGCCGATGATCTTAGATGTTAGGCCCCTTTAAACAACAAGCATCATCATCATCATCATCATCAAAAGATAATTAGTGATTTTTAATATGTCTTAATAGCTTGAAACCTACCACAATGAGAAACACATTCACAGGAACTAGCTCACCCAATGAGTTCGGCTGAGCTACCTCTACCGGATGGTAGGAGGCCCTTGCCCTGCGGAGATCTAATGGGCTTTGTACATTTATAAATTGTAAATTTCTAATTACGAAACCTTCATCACTATCATGGCAATTAGTGCACTGAAAGGATCTATCTCCAATTTTGGGAACCGTGCATTTGGGCCTTAAATAATAAACGTCTTGTTTCTTTCTTTCTTTGATTATTCAATTTTTAATAAAGAATAGGTTCATGCCTAACAAATATTTGTAAGGTACTCTTCGTCGGTGTAGCAGCCTGCAGATGTCGTAGGAAGAATTTAAAATACATGTTTATGAACCATTTATATATCATATTCCGCCAATACCTCAATTTTTTTGAAAGTTTTTATGAAGCAATATTTAAGAATTAGTACTGGGTGATCTTGTTGGTTTTGTACCGGTACCATTTCATACTTATAAATTTCGTTCTCTAATCGGTTTGAGATATTTTCTGGTTTTCCTTGAAGGTATGTTGGCGCTTCTCATTTAATTTACGCATAACCTGACATTCATTTACCGCAGATATGATCTGTAAGTGATGCTAAAAGGTATCGTTTGCTGTTCTACACATATCCGTTCGTATTCATGCCCATCCTGAAGGTTGGAACACTTTGTTCATCGATATAATCAACTTGCACCCGAATTTACGAATCTACTTCTCTCAATTTACGTATTTAGTTTTTGAAATAATTAATCAGTTTACGTGAGCCTCCGTGGCTCAGGCGACAGCACGCCGGCCTCTCATTTTTGGGCTCCGTGGTTCAAATCCCAGTTACTCCATGTGGGATTTGTGGTGGATAAAGCGTAGGCGGAACAGGTTTCACTCCGGGTACTCCGCTTTTCCCTGTCTTATTCCATTCTAGCGACAATCTCCAATATAATTTCATTTCATCCATCAGTCCCAGCCCCAGAGGAGTGCGACTGGCTTCGGCAGGCGGCATAATTCCCATCCTCACCGCTAGATAGGGGCTTCATTTATTCTATTCCTGACCCAGTCGAATGACTGGATATAGGCCGAAGTTATTTTTCATCAGTTTGCATAACTCAGATCAGACTCAGGCTCAATTTACTTACACTCCATGAAACTTCAAAATCCGTCTAAAATGGGGGTTGAATTTTTGTTGGAATAAAATACTTCCTTCGCTCCTGTCTTCGTTCGAAATTTAAATATCGGACTGAGACCAAGCAGGGCAGCTGTGGAGACTCCCAGTAGATAAATTATGGTTGCAAAACTACTTTCCCCGGCTGAATCTGGATGTTATTTGTGTCATATCATCGTTTCAATTGTACTGCTCCCATTTATCACGGGCTCTGATTATTGGACGATGTTTTCCCCACAGTCTGTAGATCTACCTCATTATCACATGGGGCCATTTCTTCCGAGTCTGAATTTCTCTGGAAAGTCCAAGTGGATGGCGACCTGTGTTCTGGCCTCTAAAGCAGATTCCTCAGCTTAAGGCTAGCGAAGCCTTCTATTTCGGGCGCTTCTCCTTCCACTAACTGAGGCTTTTAGAACAAGGAGTCTAAAAAGCAATGCACCTACTCTACTTTGGTTGCATTAGAATGCGTCTGTATGCTGGCAAACGACTTAGTATGTGCACAAATACACTGGCAGCTACTGATATTTACCGTGGACGAAAATACGGTGGTTCGCAGTCTTGTTCGGACCACAGCTATTCTCCAAAAAAATAAGCAAGTAAATAAGTAAGTATATAAGTAAGGAAGAAAGCACACAAATGTGAAATTTTAGAGCATTTTCCACTTTATACTGCTTAAGTCTAGTCACCCCGAGGTGCGCTTGCAACCCCATGCATCGACAGTTAGAAAATTTCATCATCAAAATGCAAACACCATTCTGAATGCATGGTGCACACCAGAACTTGCATCACTCTGCAGGCATAAAGCACTTCTCTACAGTAAATTGAGAAAACACCCACACAACAGTATAATTAAAGAAGAATATAAAAGTTACTGCAATAGAGTTACAACCCTGAAAAGGACTCTCAAGAAGTCGTACTATGATAATCAATTTAAAAACAATCTACACAACACTAAACACACCTGGCAACTCATAAACGAAGTTCTTGGTAAACCTTCAAAGTCAACAATCAATATTACACGTATCAAGCTAGGGAATGAATGTTTTGAAGACAAAAGTGACATTTGTAATGCCCTGAATAATAATTTTATCTCAGTCCCTGCAACACTATCTTCAAATATTGTTCCACATCCTGAACATACTGCTACAATCAATAATCATCCTAATTCCCTTTTCCTAGAACCATGTTCTCCAGAAGAAGTGTCTACAATAATCAATTCTCTCAAACATGCTCGCTCAGTTGCTAGTGATGGTATTTCCAGTAAACTTCTCAAAATCTGTAATCGAGCACTCTCTGGTCCAATATCTGAATTTATCAACTGCTCTTTGGCAAAAGGCATTGTCCCTGATTCATTAAAGATCTCTAGAGTGGTTCCTATACACAAACAGAATGATAGATCCGACCCTGGAAACTACCGACCCATCTCAATACCACCTGAATTATCTAAAATCTTAGAAACTGTTGTCAAAGTTAGGCTTATTAGTTACCTCGAAAAATGCAATTATTTTTCCAGATTTCAATATGGCTTCAGAGAAAAGGCTGGGGTGAATCCTGCCTTAATGGACATTATAATTGAGCTTCAAAATTATATTGATAAAGGTTACAAGACTGCTGGGCTGTTTATTGATTTAAAAAAGGCTTTTGATACTGTTAGCCATGAACTTATGATATACAAACTGGAAAAGGCAGGTGTGAGAGGTCCCTCGCTGCTCTGGTTTAAGGATTTCTTATCAAATCGACAACAATATGTTCAGATTGGCATGAATAAAAGTGAGCTACAAAAGATCTGCTTTGGTGTACCACAAGGTTCCATATTGGGTCCAATTTTGTTTCTTATATATATTAATGACATAGCCCTGTGTTCTTTTAAGGGTAAAATATCACTTTTGGCAGATGATACTTCACTGTTCTATTCATCAAATTCTGAAGATGAAATAGTTGCAGATATCCAGCATGACTGTTATATCTTAGATGAATGGCTGAGAAAAAATCTTCTAACAGCCAATTACTCAAAAACTGTCTGTATGATGTTCGATAAATCACAAAATGACCTAAATGCAACTACAAATATATTATTTGGCACTACGAAGTTGAAATGGGTTAAAGAAGTTAAATATCTTGGACTAATAATTGATAGTGCCCTCTCCTGGACACCTCATATATTAAACATAAAAAATAAAATCTCTGTCTTGGTTGGTATCATTGGCAAGATTAAGTACCTACTAACAATTGACACTCTTCGTCTAATTTATTTCACAATGATACAATCTCGACTTTCTTACTTGTGTTTCATTTGGGGCAAAGCAACCCAAAATAACTTAAATACTTTGGAGGTCTTACAAAACAGGGTTATTAGATTTATGTATGGATTTCATCAACTATATTCTCGAAATAAAATGTACTCTGAAACAAATATATTACCTCTTAAGAAATTAATCTCATTAAACGCATCACTTCTTATTCATAAAGTCTTGCATAACAAAATGTTCACCAACTCTGAATTTCCTAAAGTCACTGACATCCATTCATATAAGACAAGGCAAAAAAATAAATTACATGTTCATCAAAATTATACAACAAGGTTTGGCACTAAGGGAGTGCAACACTTACTAATATCTGAATATAACAGCATTCCTGACAACATAGCAATCATCTCTAAAACTGTGCCATTTCGTAATAAGCTTAAGAAGTACCTGTTAGGCACTATAAATGTGTAACAGTTATTTCTCTGATATTTTCATTTCCAAATCTTAAAAGTCAAAAAGTTGTTCCTCATGTATTGTTACTCTGATGATAATCCACTTAATATAATCCTATCCATTAGATAAATTGTGATACTTTAAGTATATGTAAAACCACTATTATTACTCTTTCACTTTTAGACCTTATGCGTTAATCCGCCATTGTTGTGATTATCTATGTATTGTTCCTCTTGACAGAGCTCTTGCTCTCTGGAACCCTATTTATCAATAAATAAAAAAAAAATATACAGTGTACTGTAGAATGTAATTTATTCAATAGAACATAAATTCAGTGCATACAAGGTATTATGAAATGAACAAAATAACTATTGTGGAAAATCTAATTTCAAAAACAAATGAAATACGAACCCATAAACGCAACAATACGTTTATGTAAATCCATATTCAACTTCCATTATTAACACCATAATCATTTTTAACCATGGACAGTCCTTGTTGCTTTATAATACCATTCCATAGGCCGACTTCTACTTCCGACTGACAAAAATAAATAATTAAAAACTGCAAACATAACTTTGAATTAGCTGAAGAAAATGGGCATATTTTAGATGATAAACTGCCTTGAAACACCGCCATTCTGACTTCAAATTTTGAAAATATCCTCAGATATTCCGCTCATCGCTCCTACCATACGACGCCTATGTTTTCATGAATTTTACTGAAAGTGTATCCACCTCTCAAGCCTGAGTGTGTATATTTGGCTCGTTGCAGAACAGATGTCAATCGAAGAGTCAGGTTTCGTCCTCGTTAACCACATTAATCGATGCAGTCTTCTTATTAGTTCTTCACTGTGGAGTTTAACATGAAGTTATTCCAGGAAATTAGTACTGCAATTAATCCTTTGGTAGTTTTATATGTGTCGCTTTCAATACCTAAAATTCGATTCAAGTAACTGGTATCCATTCAGTAATATAGTTTGTCTATTAGAGCGGTGGTCAAAAAGTGTGGTGTTAAGGGGAATTAGGTCGACTTATGTCGTTATTGTTAAAATAGACATTTTCTTCATGTATATCCCTGAATAACAATAACAGAGAATAGAAAGGTGAAATCGGCGAGGAAGGTCACGTCTGGAATGCATGAGCCAAATCTTGTGAAGTATGAAATGAGCAAACTATACGGAACTGAAGAAAGGTCGAAAGAAAAGAAGATTGGAGACTGCTACAAATCAACCCATGAGTTGAGATAATAATAATAATAATAATAATAATAATAATAATCATAATAATAGAAATGGCTTCATCGTACGTGTCGCGTAGTTGTAAGCCTGCATTCAGAAAATTGTGGCTACGAACCCCAAGTTCGGCAGCCATGAAAATGGCTTTCCGAGGTTTCCGACTTTCACATCAAGAAACTGCTGGGACACCGGCCGCTTCCTTTCCAGACTTGATTATTTTCTAACCCCTTGTCGCCTTAACATTACCCTGAGTTAGTGCGACGTTTAACCTATACCACATAGTATAAAGTAACAATAATATTAATAATAATAATCAACAATCCATGTCAATAACGTAAGGAGTATTATTCCATAAGCATATGGTAAACAGTTGAAAATAAAGCATTTCTCCCACTGAGTTTGTCGTGATATAGGCTACGTTATCCGTTGTATGTTTCCTTAGTGCATGTATATTAAGTATTTACATTTTTAAGTTGACAAGTTTATATTTTACCAATCATACTTATTGTAGATGATTGTGAGGAAATTAAGTACAGTTTTCTTCTGCATTCTGGTGATGCAGCCGTACGGACAGGATGAAATTGTCACTTTCGATCACAGGGTACGTTATTAATGCACTACTAAGTCTTTCACTCATTTCAACCTTCATTGGTTAATTCCAATGGCTCGGGCGCTGGGTGTTTGTGCTGTCTCCAACCATAACCACGCACTGAAATTTTTAGCTGACATGCATCACCAGGCGTAAATTCAGTACCGTCAGACTCGTTGGCTGAATGGTCAGTGTACTGGCGTTCGGTTCAGAGGGTCCCGGGTTCGATTACAGGCCGGGTCGGGGATTTTAACCTTCATTGGTTAATTCCATTGGCTCGGGCGCTGGGTGTTTGTGCTGTCTCCAACATCCCTGCAAGTCACGCACCACACATAACACTATCCTCCACCACAATAACACGCATGTTACCTACGCATGGCAGATGCCGCCCACCCTCATCGGAGGGTCTGCCTTACAAGGGTTAGAAATAGCCACACGAAATTCAATTTTACCTCAGAGTTAATGAAGATGAATGAAAGTGGAAGGAATCGGCTGTGGTCTATGAATAGGACCTGTCGTGTTCCAACCCGCTCGCCTCCCGCCTCCGTAGCCGTAGCGCGTTACCACCCGTGGTCGTTCCACTCGGTGACAGTACTGTCAATATAAAGAATGGAATTTCCCTGGGAATTCGTGGAAACCAAAGCCTTTCATATAAGTTGTTTCAGAAAATGGAGAGGTTTCAATAGAATTACGTGCGAAATGGAATTATTCCTGCCTCTAAGTTAGAACACGCCAACGAAATATTTCTAGATCAAATTAATGAAACAAACAAAAATGCACCATTATAATGGAATTTTAAATAGTTTTCAGGTCGAAAATCTCTATTTAAAAAAAAGATTTCGACTCTTAAGTTAGTCTGAAACTTTCTTCTTACTCTATTTTTTTTTGCCATTTTACTTTACGTCGCACCGACACGAATAGCCCTTATGGCCACTATGGGATAGGAAAGGCTTAGGAATGGGAAGGAAGCGGCCGTGGCCTTAATTAAGGTACAGCCGCAGCATTTGCCTGGTGTGAAAACGGGAAACCACGGAAAACCATCTTCAGGGCTGCCGACGTTGGGGTTCGAACCCACTATTTCCGGGATGCAAGCTCACAGCTGCGCGCCCCAAACCGCGCGGCCAACTTACCCGGTCTTACTCTAAAAATATAGGTTTTTTTCTGATAACACTCCCAAATGTTGGAATATACAAGATGGTCGGAGACAACGTGAACCGGATATATCAGCATTAGAGGGTTGGTCACACTGATGAGTAATTTGAGAAAAATAGTTCAGTATCTCGCGCCGTTGTAATTTTATCAGCTGCTGAACTTCGTCAATCGGATCGTTTTGCGAGCGAATTCAAATGTGCGGCAAATTTTCACGTGACTTAAGAATGGCTTGAGATTCATGCCAAGAAATTACCATCAAACACAAACACACCGTTGGTGTCACTGTAGCGTACTTGCTATGACGCGGTCATGTCAGCTCGGAGGTCTCTATTCAAACCCCTCTCCTGGCAAAGTTTTATTTTTCGACTGGTGTTCTTGTGCCGGTCTTAAGTCACCTACAGATTTAACAGCAGTACTGCGCAAATACCATCATTTAACATTTTATTTTATATTTATATATTATTGGGAGACCATAACAGCGAGAAGCCGAATTACAGAGTTCCGCAATGAAAAATATATTTACAATGGAGTAGCACAATGCAAACATTAATAAAATAAGTGGAAGAACACTGAGGAAAAAATCTAATGATAAAAACAGAGGAAAAATTAAAATTAAATTAAAAACTAACAAAATAACTTAGAGACACAACAATTAAGGCAAAAGAAACAACGAAGACAATTTTAGAGACACAACAATTAAGGCAAAAGAAACAACGAAGAAAATTAAAGATTGAATGTAAAACGAAAGGTAGAACTTATAGCTAGGCACATTAAGATAAATAGAGATATAACGGTATAGTACTGTTCAAAAATAAATAGTAGGGGGGACAGCAATCAGAAGAGAAAAATGAATACGAAAAAAATGAGCTCGGTTAAGTTAAGGAACAATCGGTTAAAGGAGGCATACGAAGAACAAACGCCCAAGTTCCTGTCAGAAGATAAAGAGTTAAGGAGTGTATGAAGACCTGGGGGGGAATAACGATGAAGGTACAATTTTTCCAATTTTTGGGTGCTGACGCCATTTTGTGCAGCAAATCATGCAGTTTCTTTGTGTATATTCATTTGTGTGAATAATGCTAAGGGTCCGGTGATATTCAACAGTTGAATATTTTGTGGAAGATGGAAGACCGATGAGAGTCCTGGTATTTGAAGGGGAAATGATGATAGTCCATTCTACTCTGTTATTAAGGAAGAATTATATTTCTCGGGAGTTGGTATTTCTGTTTATTTATTCTTAGTGTGGCATTGTTGGGGTTACATTAATGAACATTTCCATTATTAATGCTGCAGTTTAGTAAAAGTGAGGTGTAAATCTAAAACCAAGTGCAGTGTTTCTGTGAAAATGGATCTAGATAAAAGTCCTGAATTGAGCCGAAGTGCGAAGAAAGGAAAGTACGGCCGAGTGTTTGATGCAGCAAAGAAATTAAGAACACAGATACACGAAATAGGACAGGACTGTAAGTACACCAGATTGAAGTGTTTTGATAGATTGAATGAAGAAAAGAGGAATGATATCATTAAATATTCCAACAGTCTCCCTGATCGAGATGCACAAAGGTTGTATTTAAGTAGTTTGATCAAAATAAATCTTGTACAAAGGAGACGCCCTAAGAAAGGTCAAAGCGAAGCCCTTCTTCATGGCCGCTCATATTCTTACACAGTTACAACTAAAGAAAATGGCGTTGTGATGGAAGTGCCCGTTTGCTATAGAACATTTTTGGCTTTGCATGGAATAACCCCAAGAACATTACAAACCACTCAAGAGCAAATGAAAGAATGTGGTAATGTGATACCAGACGGAAGAGGAAAGCACACAAATAGACCACATGCTCTAAGTGATGAAACCAGGAATGCAATTCATGAACATATTCATTCGCTGCAATGTCGTCAATCGCACTATTCTTTGAACCGAACATCAAAAGTTTATCTTCCAGAAGAACTCAATGCAAAGAAATTACACCAGGTGTACATGGAAAGGTATTCAAATAATCCTGTGTCTTATGACACTTATTTGCAAATATTCAATTCGGAGTACAATATTTCATTTGGATATCCAAGAACGGATACATGTAGTGAATGTGACAGTATGAAAGCCTAAGAGATGCATTTAAAAAATGAATAAGAGATGCATTTAAAAAATGAACTGGCATCTTTGCAACAGAAATCGATTGATCAAGGCTTATTACAGCAATTGACTACAAAACTGAAAGAACTTGAAACCAGGAAAGAGCTTCATTTGAGAAAGGCTGCCGCTTCTTATGAAAGAAAACGTCTCTGCAAGAAATTTTGTGCCAAAAGGAAGGAGGAAGAGGCCATTGCCATGGATTTTCAGAAGAATCTGTCAGTTCCAAATATAGCAAGTAACATGGTATGTTACAAACGTCAGCTGACAGTTCATTTGTTTAATATCCATATTTTAGCTACTGGAGAGTCTGTATTGTATGGTTATGATGAGACTATACTAAAGAGAGGAGCTGTTGATGTAATATCAATGCTTCACCGCTTTATATTTAACATTCTCTCCCCTGATGTGAAACGGCTTCATATATTCCGCGATTCATGTGCTGGCCAAAACAAAAACTTTACTGTATTTCGGTACATTCATTATGTAGTAACAGTTTGCCAGAGGCTGGAAAAAATTACGATGACATTTCCAGAAAGCGGGTACTCATATCTTGAGTGCGACAAAAATATGGGGCTGATATCACACACTGCAGTAACGGGGATACCTAAATATTGGTATGAGGTTATATGCCACAGCAGACTTAAACCAAGCCCATTCCAAGTTGTTAAAAGTCATCAATCAATGTTTTCTTTTCTTCTAATGGGCATTATAAAAAGAAGTCACCTGTGCCCTCAAGACCTTTAAAGGAAATAAAGGTGGAAACTGAACAGCCACGAATTATCTCACAAAAATCTAGAAGCTATAACGTTGCCTGGGGAACTGTCGTCGCTGCAGAGGCGAGAACGAGGACTTTGTCTGGGCTGCAAGAGGGGGAATTCACCCTGCCAGGGCCAGCTTACACCGAGATCCTGCCTATATCACTATCAAAATGGAAAGATATGGTGGTAATTAAACCTTGAGAGTTTTTTTATTAACATCCCTAAGTATTGTTATTTCACTAATTTTCATTAATTTTTCATTTGCAGGAACTGACCAAGTTTCTTACAACAGAACGATCAAAGCAGTTTTATGAGAATTTGCCACATATTCAAAGAAAACGCACGTTAATAAGGGTTTTTAAAATAATGTTCCATTGTTGTATATTGAAGTGTGCAGTTCAGCTTTGGCCACGGTCGAGCGCGGACGTATTGCGTGGAGGGTCCCGGGTGTGGGAGTAGAGAGAGAGAGTGTGGAGTGCTGGAAGGTTGTGTGGAGTTGTAACGACAATGATTGGTGTTGAACAATACAGAGCAACTATAGGAAAATGGCAGGGGAGAAAGAAGAAAGAAGAAGCGAAATCAGGTGGGTGTAAAATGGAAATGGAGATTAAAGGAGAATTATTGCTTGCAGCGGCGGTGGTTATGATGTTGCTATGGATTGAGGGGTCGAGCTGAACCCAGGCCCGACATCTAGTAGAAATGAAGAATGGGCAGACTTTGAAAAATTCAGAAGCCTTGTTAAAGAAGTGGTTGAAGAAGCCTGTCCCTTTGAGCAACTGAAAAATTTGATTCAAGAACAAACCAGGGAGTTCGAGAAAATGAAGGCATGGCTACGGGAAAGGACTGACGATATAACATCTCAAGTGAGGAGTAATGCCGAAGAAGTGGCAACACTGAAAAAGAAAATAGGACGATTAGAAGAGGAGACGCAGAAACTGAAAGCAGAAGTGGAAGCTAGCACTTTAAATCGCAGGAAGAAGTACCTATTTATATATGGTGTGCCGGAGGAGCGGAGAGAACACAGAGTGATTACAATCTATAAAGTAGTGGACTTAATACAGGGGAAAATGAAAGTTAATTTTAGTGAAGTGGACATAGACGATGTGCAGAGAGTGGGAAGAATTAGGGGCAACAGGCCTGTCAAATTTCAACTGTTTTCTACGCTGATGGCTGATGCTGTGATAGCCAATGCGGGTAATGTGCAGAGGGAAAAAAATATGGATTAAGAGAGACGTGGGAAGAGAGGCGATTAGAAATGAAAAAAATACTTAGAAAGCACAGGATTCTAGCTATAAATCAGGGGCTGAGAGCAACTATCAAAGGTCTAAAACTAGTAGTGTCAGGCAGCAACTGGAAGAGAATCTGGACTGTGAATAGTTTGATGGACTTAAAAAGGAAGATAAAACAAGATGAAGAAAAAGAGAGAAGTGCTGCGATCAGTGGGGAAGATAGGCAAAATACCAAAAGTAACAGTGTACTGTGTGATCAGAAACATGGAGAGGTACCAAGTGAAAATGTGACCAGAAACAGTGAAGAGGAAAGGCAGGAAAGTCAAGGCAGTAAAGTAAGGGAAGCGCAGGGGAAAAAGGCAAGGTCAGAGGCAACCTGGGGGAGTCTTGATGTGGGTAGGAGCATAGGGAGGAGCAGAAGCTTAAGGGACCTGAAGGGAGCTGAAGGTGGTGGCAAAGGAAGTCAACAGAGTGAAGATAGCGATGAAACGGCGGCCAAGAGAGCTGGTAAAGAGGCAGGAAGGAATAAAAAATTGACAGACATGTGAGGTACAGGTGGAAATGAAGGGGGTGTGATTACTCGAAGTAAAAAACATTAGAGTATTGAATAGTGATGACAGAAGTTGTAATTGGAAGTATAAAGTGTAGTCGGTGGAGGGTTATTTATAGATGAAATATGTGAGTGTTGAGAGGGAGTAGAGTTAGGATGGTGGAGGTTGAAATGTCGTGATGGAGATGTATAATGCGTAGTTGGTGGATGGTTAGTTGTTGATGAAATGTGTGAATGTGGAGAGGGAGTAGAGTTATGATTGTGGAGGTTGAAATGTGGTGATGGAGAAGTGATGGTATAGGGTTGTAGTATTAGATACTGATGAATATTAGGTATCGATGTATTATTCATTAGAGGATGGACGTGGCATGAAGGCAGTGGGGATGGCTACTGGGCGACCCTGTGGGGGTCATATATCCGGAGTATCCGAGGAACTTCATGGCATGTCCAAGGAGTATGAATATGTATGGGTATTGAATGATGGAGAAACGATATTGTAATTGGATGTATAATGCGTAGTCGGTGGATGGTTATGTATTGATGAAATGCGTGAATGTGGAAAGGGAGCAGAGTTATGATTGTGGAGATTGAAATGTGGTGATGGAGAAAGGATGGTAGAAGGTTGTAGTAATTGGATGTATAATGAGAAGTTGGTGGAGGGTTATTTATTGGAATGTGGTACTGGAGAAGTAATTAAGAAGTGGTGGTGTGTTTATTGTTGTATTAAATTATTAAAGAGTGAAGTTAAAGTATTGGCTGAGAGGTGATGATAGAGGTAAATAATGAAGTGTGTGAGGTATGATGAAATGGGGTGTTAGAGAAGTAGGGTGAGGTGATGGTGTATGTATTGTGTATTATGTAAATTTATTTGTGGTGGAATTGAGGAGATGGAGGGGTGTGTGGTGTATTCATTGCTGTAAGGTGGAGGTGGAGAAAAGATGGTAGAGGTGTGTCTTTTGGCTATATTGTATTTGGGAGAAGTGGTACATAGGGGTCTGTATGTATTTGTGAGAGTTTGGCAAATTGTGGTTTGTGGATGAGATGGCAAATTTAATGTAGAGTACGGCTTGGTATTTGAATTAGATCAAGTATGGTTAAGTAAGGATGAAGCAAGGATGAAGTTGCAACAGGAGAGGAATAAAGTCTGTGTGAGATGTTGAAATGCGGTACTGGAGTAGTATAGAAGAGTGGTGGTGTATTTATTGTTGTAATAAATTATTAAAGAGTGAAGTTAAAGTATAGGCTGAGAGGTGACGGTAGAGGTAAATAATGAAGTGTGTGTGGTATGATGTAATGGGGTGTTTGAGAAGTAGGGTGAGGTGATGGTGTAGGTATTGTGTATTATGTAAATCTATTTGTGGCGGAATTGAGGAGATAGAGGGGTGTGTGGTGTATGTCTTTTAACTATATGGTATTTTAGAGAAGTAGCACATAGATGTCTATATGTATTGTATATATTGTATTTGAGAGAAGTGGTACATAGGGGTCTGTATGTATTTGTGAGAGTTGGCAAATTGTGGTTTTGTGGACGAGATGGCAAATTTAATGTAGAGTATGGCTTGGTATTTGAATTAGATCTAGCATGATTAAGCAAGGATGAAGCAAGGATTAAGTTGCAACAGGAGATGGAGAATGTAAACACAGACACGGCTGGTGAGGTAAGGTTGTCTGGGCTCAGCAATCCGGAGTAGGTCAAGCAGAAGAACAATGGCGGTGATGGAATGTGCCGTGTCGACAAGGACATTGGGTAGAAGGTGTAGTCTTGCTCCGGGATTGCATATGTGGTATGCTATGTTTATATTTAAGTATGTGCTGGCCTTTCTTTGTGTATTTTTTCTTCTTCTTTCTATGGCCAACGGTTCATTGAGGGAAATGACCGTGGGCCATTTGTTTGTTTATATGTAGTTTAGTAAGTATAGAGAAATGATGGTGTAGATGGCAAGGAAAGAGGGGCAAGGGTGCAAGGAAAGAGGAACAAGGGTGAGAAGGTGAGAAGGACTCACCCGTAAGAAGCTGAGGTGGGGAAGGGCCCAAGACAAATATATTTAGGCTGGACATGACATGAAAACACTGAGGATGACTACTGGGTGACCCTATCAGAGGGAGTCACATATCCGGAGTATCCGAAGGACTTCATGGCATGTCCAAGGGGTACGTTTAGAAATGGAATGGTGAGAGGGAAAACATGTAAGGGTGGTCGTAATGGTAAGGGCTGGGTATTTTTGATGCTGGAAGGTGGTGCAGGAGAAGTATAGAGAAATGATGGTGTAGATGGCAAGGAAAGAGGGACAAGGGTGAGGATGACTCACTCGTAAGAAGTCGGGGTGGGGAAGGGCCCAAGACAAATATACTTAGGCGGGACATGACATGAAAACACTGAGGATGACTACTGGGTGACACTATCAGAGGGAGTCACATATCCGGAGTATCCGACGGACTTCATGGCATGTCCAAGGGGTACGTTTAGAAATGGAATGGTGAGAGGGAAAACATTGTCATCTGGTTAGATCTTGGGGCCTTCAGGAGGTCTCCACGGGCAGGGCCGGTCGGGTCATCATCGGGAGGGCGGCCTTCTTCTCACCAGGGGTGATGACTCGGCCGGACAGTAGGTTTTTATGTGGTGTTCTTTTCTTTTTGTCTTTGCCTATAATCTGTGGTGTTCTTTTCTTTCTTTGTATGTATATTAACTATGTCTGTTTTAAAGTTAGTAGAAGTTGTGTGTGTGGCTAAAGTTGAACGCTGTTATTTTTCTCATTCAACGTATGAATTTGGTATCTGTTTACTGTGATCTAGAGAAAAATAATAATAATAAATAATAATAATAATAATAATAATAATAATAATAATAATAATAATAATAATATTGAAGTGTTATTGTGTTTACACTCCAGAAGTTTAGAAGATATAATTTAAGTGTGATGATTAAACCTTGTTCTGCAATAAGAATTGGACACTCAATTATATTCCTGCTTATGTACATGCACTAATAGATAAGTGTTGATTATTCTCCATTGTTGTTTAATTTAGAAACATGAAACATTGTAAGTACATTCTTAGAACGTGGGTGCATTGTTTCACAGCCGATATTGTCTTAATATATGTATTAGTTAGGTAAGAACGCGATTCAAACTTTATATTTCAAATATCTCAGAACAATGAAAATGTGACCATCGTTATTTCCCCCAGGTCTTTGGTTGATATGCGGATAAATACAGTTCTTGAACAAGAGAGAGGCAGGAATACGGAATATGTAGGCGTGGATTAATCCTGGTTTTGCGAGTTGACATGCAGGGAAAAGAAGGATGCAGGTTCAGGAGAACGAAATAAATCGTTAACAGCGTTATATAGGAATCTAAGGTCGGCTACTTTTCTGCGACTAGATAACGGGTGAAGGTTTAACTTATCCAGTATCTGATTACTTCTCAAGTTTCGACGATCACATACTCTGGCTCTAACAATGGCACAGAAGAGTAACTGCACGAGGTCAATGTGATTCAGATTAGTGGGTGAAGAGGTAGACCAAATGGAAGACGCCAATTCAATAATCGGTAGGATGCAAGGGCGCCCATGCCCGGGGGCAGGGGGGAGGGGAACGGTCCCCCCTAGCTCTCAGGGAAAGGAAAACATCTAATGTAGTCAGGTGTTTTTCTTTCAATAAAATGGTTTAAAAGTCGGTATTGCGTAGAAGTGGTAACACCGCCCCCCACCAACAGGCAGGGGATACCGTTGGTGTTATTCTACCGCAGAAGAAAAGTCACCATCCATCTTACAAAATATTAAAAATACTGCATAACTCAGGTCTATCCCCCCATCCCCCTACAAACTGTCATATGGGCGCCCATGTTAGGATGCAAGATACATACCCTACGAGTAGGCTCTGAGGGCGTATTCCCCCACGAAGTTATCTTATTGTCTAACTTGAGCACCTAATAAAATGACGGCAGTGCTAGATATCGAATTATTTTTTCAAATTATTTATCAGTATGACCAACCCTCTAACGTTGATATACCCTGTTTACGTTGTTTCTGACCATTCTGTATAAGCACACACTAATTTTTAAATAGTGTATTTTATTCTGTTCTTTTCCGAACTCGTTCCTTAATGGAGTAGTGACTAGTTGTAAATAATATTTTCTTCGTTACAAATTTAGGATAGAAGTGATGACCACAAATGCCAAGTTTTCATGTTTCAGCTTGGTCACTTAAACCATGACTGATGAGACTGGTTGACTGGTTAACCATAGATCAACCATACATGTATTGGAAGATAGAAACGTCAATTACTACGGCCTTCACAATATTGAGATTCGAATTGTCTCTACATAACTTTGTATAACTTCTATCGTGTCCCCTGCATCAGGTAAAAGAGTGAAGAGAGCTGATATAGTAACGACGTGGCTTTTAATACACTGAGAAATCCGCAGCTTAGTTTAAAAGATAAATATTCTTATTCTGAGAGCAGATATTGACAGTGAAAAACTGCAAACTTTCCAAACTATTCAATCAGTCATCAATGATCAGATGGCAGATTCTCTATCAGTTATATTTTTTACATGTTTTCAAATAACCTACAAATTTTTCGATAATATTCCTTGGTAAATTATTGCAATCCATTTCTCATTCTGTGAAAGTATATTTGTCCCATTATGTCCTCTTGGATTCCATCTCTATCTTCATACGATGATATTTTCCACTTTTAAAATCTCCACTCATGCTTTTTCTTCTACTAATGTGATTCCACGCCATCTCTCTACTGACAGATAGGAACATACCACTTAGTCGAGCAGATCATCTCCTTACTCCCAAGTCTGCCCAGTCTAAAGTTCACAACATTCTAGCAACACTACTGTTTTGTCGGAAATCACCCACAACAAATCGTGCTACTTTCCTTTAGATCTTCTCCAGTTCTCGAATCAAGTAAGTCTGGTGTGTGTCCCATACTTTGGAATTATACTGAATAACCTTTCCTAAACATGAACTACCCTCTATCAAACCAGCTAGTAATTTCCCAAACGTGTCTATTACAATTAGAATGCTTTCGCAGCGCTTACATGCAACACATGTCAAGCTCACTGGCCTGTAATTAGCCGCTTTATGTTTATCACGTTTTCCTTTGTTCACTGGGACTAGTTCATTAGATATCGCTCCTTCAAGCAAACAGATATCAAATAAAAATTTCAGGTATGGCACATTGCCTATCATATACCTCCAGAAATATTATCAATCCCAGATGCTTTTATAGCTTTCAGCTTATGTATGTGTTTGTAAATGTCTTTATTACCATAGATAAATTTCAGTAATTCCCCAGTATTAATCACCTCCTCAATCTGGATATTATCCTTATAATGGTGGTGGTGATTATTGTTTTAGCAGGAAGTACAACTGCGGAACAATCCTCTATTAACACTCATCAGTAGGGAAAAGTGGAAGGGATCCAACACTTCGAAAAATGAAGGTACCGGCCAAGAAAGGACAAGGGCCAAAAGGGCGGGAAAATGAAAGACTTCCTACGCCTAGAAACCACTAATACCGTTGGGGTCGGAAAAGAACAAGATTTGACCAAGGGAGGTCAGATAGGATAGATAAAAGTGAGTAGTGTGGCACAAGTAATTTTAAGCAATACAAGGACTGACTCAGCTAAAGGTTCCGTGGTCTCCAACCCACGCTCCCAAGTTACGAGCCTCTGTGGCCCCTTTTAGTCGCCTCTTACGACAGACAGGGGATACCGTCGGTGGTATTCTACCGCCTCCCATCTAGAGGGGTCCGACGGCACCCCTTGATTTACTTTACAGATTTTATGACATCACAGGCATAACTGTCTTCAGAGCATTCTACGTTACCTGTCTTTCACCGGTTGTCGAATACGCCTCTCCAGTCTTGTTCAAATCTCAGCCACCTTGACCGCGTACAATCCTTCTTCTGTTCAGTCGTCAGAGCCGGGATCCCTATCTGTCACAACTTAAGCGCTAAGTAAGTACTCGGGAAATTAAACCTCAGAACTCTTTCAGCTCGAAGGAAAGCACAAAGCAACCAAAGGTGTACGGTATTTATCTCACCTGAGTTAATTTCCTCTACGTTCCTTCCCATAGTTCCAGAATGAAGACCCTACTCCCCCTTTTCTCTACTCCAAAGGTCCATCTCAGTACGTATTCCAGCAATGTATAATACCTTATCTAGACTTCTTCTTATCGTATTTTTCCTTCTGTCCTCTGTCATGATATTTCTTACATGACTTAGCTTCACTTTCTCCTTCTTGTTCTTCTCTGATCTTCCATTCTCTGTCTCTTTTGTTGTACTAATATTTACGTAAATTTTCCATTTCTTTGTGCCATTATTTTCGTAATTAAGTAAAATATAGTGTTTTAGTAGCGTTCGACTTGTACAGATTTTTTACTTTTATTTCATGTTCTTTGTAAATGCTTGTATATATATCCCATTTTAGATTATTTGTTGTAACTATTGTACAAAAGAGGTTTATTACGGATTTTTGTAATTCGGTGCTATGCAGATTCGGAATAAATAAATAAATAAATAAATAAATAAATAAATAAATAAATAAATAAATAAATAAATAAATAAATAAATAAATAAATAAATAAATAAATTAAGGAAACGAAGAAGGATATGGAAAGGTTAAGCAATTCGGAAGTCCAACTGTTAGAAAGGAATACGTTTAGGAATAAAGTGAAGAAATTGGAAGGGGTTCAAGCCGCAGGAAGAACTAAGAAGACCGGAAGAGCCTGGACAGATGGACAACAGAAGTAGGCCAGCGAACGCATGAAGGAGTATTGGACACAGAGAAAACTCCGCACGAAGAGAAAGAAGTGAAGTTGTAGCGTGGGGCTCAGGCGGCAGCATGCCGGCTTCTCACCGCCGGGTCCGTGGTTCAAATCCCGATCACTTCATGTGAGATTTGCGCTGGACAAAGCGGAGGCGAGACAGGTTTTTCTCCGGTAATCCGGTTTTCCGTGTCACCTTTCATTCCAGAAACACTCTCCAATATCATTTCATATCATCTGTCAATCATTAATCATTGACCCAGAGGAGTGCGATAAGCTTCGGCAACCGACAAAATTCCTGTCCTCACCGCTAGTTGGGGCTTCATTCATCCACTGCTGACCTGGTCGAATGACTGGAAACAGGCTGACCATTTTTAAATCATAACAGATCATAACAGAAATAACAATTTTGTGGAAAGAAAGATATTAACATTAAGTGAGGCCATGTGTAACGTATTAGAATTGTTGGGATTTCGAATAACTTACGCTGTTAAAGTAACTATGGATCATACCGCGTGTTATTTTAATCACATAGAGAAGGTTGTGAATTACGTAGGAAATCGAATAGTTTTTTACGTTACAAGTGAGGTTTTACAAATCAGCTGAGATGTTTTCATCGAGTTGTGAAGGCGGTGATGTAATAAACAAGGCCATGAAGTGTGCGGTAAAGTTACTTTGTCGCACATGTGCGGAAATAGTTATTTATGCAACAGTAACGCAACGTTACGAGCGAGATTGCTGGTCGGCGTAGTTTCGAAACGAGTCACTTTAGTGGCTGCTGTGCAGAGTATTTTATTTCGTATTGAGATGAATTTGCTTATTTTAAGTGAGATTAATTTAATTATAAATAATAGTCGTTCATCACGACGCAAATCGTCCATGATTGATCCAAAGATTGGCGTTTCCTTGCTTTGTTGTTCGTGTCTTGCTATGAAGGACAAGTTGCTTTAAGTCGCACCGAGTGAGATAAGTCTTATGGCTACGATGAGACAGGAAAGAGCTAGGAGTGCGAAGGAAGTGGCCGTGGCCTTAGTTAAGGCCAGCGTTCACCTGGTGTGAAAATGGGAAACCAGGAAAACCATCTTCAGGTCTACCGACAGTGGGGTTCGAATACACTATTTCCCGAATACTTATCCGACCTCTCTCGGTCAACTCTTGTTCTTTTCCGACGCCGGTGAAATTAGGTTGCGAGGCCTTGGGAGTCTTCCACTTTCACGCCCTTCATGGCCCTTGTCCTAATTTGGGCGATACCTTCAATTTTCAAAGTGTCGGATCCCTTCCATTGTTTCTCTCTGGTTAGTGTTATATAGAGGATGGTTGCCTAGTTGTACTTCCTCTTAAAACAATAATCACCACCATCACATTGGCGCTCGTAGTTGTAGAGAAAAAGGCAAACTGCTAATCTAATCGACAGGATAACGATGATTAAGAAAAGGATTGTAATTATTACTTTATTATATTTTATTTACCTAAAATTCGTAGCTCATAACCCTAGGATGTTTTCAGCATTGAGTTGCTTGCCTGAAGGGCTAGAACTGAGTATTTTTAAAAACCAACCCGCGCCATTGAGGTTCTAGATACTGAACAGTGTTATGTATTCTAGGACAAACATGTATCCTAGCCTTCGTTACCTACATTAGTGCTTATATGTTATTTTTTCTTTGCCACATATTTTTATTGTACAATTCCGTTGCCTTTCCCAGAGCCATCTACTCACTGTCCGCTAATTTATTTTAGGATTGTGCGCATTTCTTTCTCTCTTTCTATTTTAACTTAACATTCGCTGTCAAGATATTTGATCGTAAGTGATTCTGAATCCCTCCAGACTCTTAACAGATGGATCTTTTCCATTGTTTCGATTAGAAAAATAAATATTCTTTCATCTTGGTCTAATTACATGAGCGGTGGTTTAACCCAGCTTCTCGCCACAAATTAAGAAAGAGTGTGTACAAGCAAGTCATATTCTTGTCTCTTGGTACCAAAATAAGTGATGCGTCAGTAGTGGATTTCCTAGTGTGGACAAAGCCCTTCCTCGTTTTTCCTAACAATAATATAGTAGACCGTGATGACGTCAGCAGTGCCACACCCACCCTCTGGTGTGGCCAAGTGCTGACACTGTACGGTTAGTAGTGCTAAAGAGATCGAGGAAGTAACTGTATTACAAACTTTCAAGTCCCAAATCATTCTGTTAGAAGTTTGAAATACTTCCTTCCTGGTTGATACACTAAGAACAATCCTTTCTTGTAGCAACTGCTCTTTTATCTCAGAATACGTAGTGAAATATTCGAAGATATATGACTCAGTTCACGTAACTGGAATTTTTTTACGATAAAGGATGTGTTCATCGTTCGTATATATTTGCTGTTTCCAAGGTGTGAGTGTATTTAAACCTGCTAGTGGCGTGTTACATTCTATTGTGCCAGGCGGATATTGTGAATGCTTAGTGGTTTACAAAATCTGTTAAGAAAAATATTGCTAACTTTTATACGCGTCATTTTTCTAAGAGGAACGCGAAATGTTTAGTACACTCCAGACAAACATTTTCTACTTCCAGCGTCGTCTCCTTATAGAATGTTGGCGAGGATCTTGGAGTAATTTTCCTATTTTTCATTTCCCATATCAGCGTTGTCGAAACAGTGTCAAAGGTTCCACGCCCAGAATAATTTCCTCCACCCAGTCCAAGTTTACCTTCTATCTTCCGGTTTGCTATCATATGTATATCGGTTATTTGAGAAAGCGCACATGTCCACTTCTACTAGTTTTGAGAAAAAATGATAAAACTGCCTACACCTTCTAATGTTTGGAACTTGTGTCTGGTTTTTATATCAAATATTTATCACATCTTTTGTAATAATTCTGATTATTTTTTGAAAAAGAATGTTTTAAAAAGTGATATGAGAACTGAAAGTTGCTGGACATGAGTCATTTCTCAAATAAAGACACTTTTGCTAGCGAGAACATGATGTAATGCGGTTATTTAATGTTTACAAACATTGAAGCAAAATACATATGAAACTTTCATTATGTAATTTTCATCCTCAAATTGTCCGGATTCATGGCTAAATGGTTAGCGTACTGGTCTTTGATCAAGGAGGTCCCAAATTCAATTCCCGGCCGGGTCGGAGAATTTAACCTTCATTGGTTAATTCCAATGTGTTGGCTTTGAGTAACGGAATTACATTTTTGTAATGGTCAAATTTGTCAAATGAGTGATACCGTCAAGACGGACAATGTAGGGAAATGTTTTGAATTACATTTTTACATGAGAGAAATGAAGCAAGAATGAGCTACTGGGTGTGTGTATCCTCTTCATCATTAGAGTAGGCCTACATCATAGGTAGGGCCTCATCACAGACGCGCAGGTCGCCTATAAGGTGTCAAATCAAAAGACTTGCACCAAGCCTCTTCGGAGGCCACACGCCATTATTTTATCTTTCAAGTTTCCTTCATACAACAACATTAAAGTCGAAATTCAAAACATTTTCCTACATTGTCCGTCTTGACAGTATCACTCATTCGACAAATTTGACCATTACAAAAATGTAATTCATGTACTCAAGGCCAACAATTTTACGCCTGTTTTGATTGACTGAAGAGAAATGAAGCAAGAATAAGCTACCATAAACAAAATATCGCTCACAATATCTTAAAACATTTGTAATGACTTTACAATAATATGATCATTTGACACCGGATGTTCAGGCATTTATTTTGAAAATAGGCAAGCACCGAGCGAGTTGGCCGTGCGGTTAGGAGCGTGCAGCTGTGAGCTCGCATCCGGGAGATAGTGGGTTCGAACCGCACTGTCAGCAGCCCTGATGATGGTTTTCCGTGGTTTCCCAATTTCACACCAAGCAAATACCGGGGCTGTACCTTAATTAAGGCCACGGCCGCTTCTTTCCCATTCCTAAGCGTTTCTTGACCCATCGTCGCCATAAGACCTATCTGTGTCGGTGCGACGTAAAGCAAATAGCAAATATATATAAAATAGGCAAGCAAATCAGCACTTAAAAATTAGGAAATGGGCAGTACAATAAAGAAAAATAGACATTTAAATGGGCACTAAAATAATGAAGATCGTTTAATTTACACTTATTTAATACATATCTGTATAACTTTTTAGTACCTAATCTTACATAGCAGGTACGAGACCCGGCAACCCTCTTGACCAGTTAGTTTGTGGAGCGAGATTTGTGTAATACAAAAATATAGTTTGTGCAAAATGTTATTCTTTACATATTAAATTAAAAAGAAATTGTTCCCTTCATAATTAATATAATACATTGGAATTATATTTTATTTCCACAAATACATAAATAATAAATTATCCGTAACAACTCAAGAAAGGCAAATAAAGGCATAGCACTTTTAAATAAGGAACGAAAGCTAAAATAGACAAAATAATTACTGGTCCCATCGTTCCCAAATGTACGGAAGCTATCTTTATTTCACACTTTGATATATCCACCCAGATGAAAAAGGCATTTTGCTCAACTTGCGGGATCTACTGAACATTATTAGAACTTAGAGTTGCTATAGATGATGTAGTATCAGAAGGGACATTGAAAGTTAAAGGTGGTGGTGGTGATTATTGTTTTAAGAGGAAGTACAACGAGGTAACAATCCTCTATATAACACTAATAACAGAGAAAAAATGCAAGGGTATCCGACACTTCGAAAAATGAAGGTATCGGCCAAAGAAAGACAAGGGCCACGAAGGGAGTGAAAATGAAGGACACCCTAGGCCTCCATATGTAATACCGGCGGGGTGGGAAAAGAACTAGAGTTGACCAAGAGAGGCCGAATAGGATAAATGAAATTGAGGATCCTGGCACAGGTACGTGGAAGCAATGTCAGTACTCAGATAAGGACCCCGTGGTCACCAACCCACGCTCGAAAGTAAAAGTTAAGAACCCCTGAGCCCTTTTTAGTCGCCTCTTACGACAGGCAGGGGTCACCGTGCGTGTTATTCTACCGCCTCCACGCACAGGGGGGGGGGGGTGTTGGACTGATGGTGAAAATATTTACGTACATCCTGTAGTCAAAATACTCACTACGGGTGACGAGCTGTTGTCGCGTTTCTTTACAGGGTCGGGTATGAAGTGAGATGAATCTCCGTTGCGAGTTTTTACGCTGGGATGCCGTTCCTGACGTCAGCCTCATCAAAGGAGTTATGAGATGAACTAAATGATGTGATATATAATAGTAGGAAAGGAGAAGGTGAAACCCGATGCCGGCACATAGTCTACTAGCACCAAGGCTTAACGTCTCCATTCGTCGGACGAATAAACAGCATCCTATGCCCTCACTCCATATCAACACCGCGAAGAGGCCAGGCTTTCGGCACGCAATCTAGTTAGTAGACATTGTATACCACCACCTCTTCTACACTGCTGGCCAAATTCCCTTCGACTAATGGGACTCGAACTGGCTAACCACGGTGTCAGAACCATATATCCATGTCCACCACATGGGCAGTCAATATCTCTCAAAGGACAGCATAAATGTAGGGTGAAGAAAACCATCCAGACTTAGCACATTTAAAATTTCAGAAATAAAATGATGCATCTCTTTTAAATAAAACAATTATTTTTGATCACTTTTCACTTCTACACCAAATGCGTAAATTTTCACTGCGTTAATTTTTGTCCAAGAAAGTAAGTAACACAAGTTAGGTGCTTCTAGATCGTTTACTTTTCAAGAAATATGTACATAAAAGTGAAATATTCAATGTTACGGTAAATTCAGTCTTAAAGTTACACACATGAAAATATTCCATTGTCTTCACAGTTAGAACAATCCTGTCTCATAATCTGGTTATACAATAACTTTTCCCCCTTGCACCTCTTTTTCCTTTTACCACATTTTACACAGTCTCTGTCTTTACTTACATTTTAAATTGGTGTCTGTATAGTTCAGTTATTTCTCGGAAGCACTTGGTTTATCTTGGAGATCACTTTCGACTCTTGAATACCAATCCGAGATTAAAATACAGAGTGTATGGTAAAAAATCCACAGTTCTAGCCCTTCAGGCAAGCAATTCAATGTTGAAAACATCCTAGGGTTATGAGTTACGAATGCTAGGTGAATAAAAGATAATAAAGTATGACAATATATTCCTTATTTATTCCTCAAAATTACAATCCTTTTCTTAATCACCGTTATCCGGTCGATTAGATTAGCAGTTTGAGTCAATGCATTGTTTCGCTTAAGCACCACTACGAGCGCTAATGTGAGTCAATGCAGAGTTTCACATAAGCCTTTATAACTAGATTCGGTGTGGAAATTTTTCAGAAAATCGACAAACGACTGAGGGTATTGAACTAAGGAACACATTAGAGAAATAATTATGTAAGTACATTAATTTGGCTAGGATCTGAATCAAGAAGAGGAAACGAGCAAAGGAACAAGCGATTTTAGACGGTTTTTCCGGAACTGCATTTAGGTCAGAAGTGATTTTCGAAATTTGCTTTTTTGGTTTGATAGAGCTAACCAGACTCACAATATGAAATCTTTCGGGGCCCTTTAACCGTTCAACGTTCAGCACAATTGAGGAAATTGCTTAATTTTGCGTTTTTTCGTGGAATGAAGACACCTACTTTGTCTGTTAAGAAATGTTTTCAACATGAATAACATTTTCCCACTCGCGAACAATGACTATGTCCCTTGTACCCGCAGCATCTCTGGCGACCAAGGCTACGGTAACGACTAATATGACGTTACTTTCTTCACACATTACATTTCATTACGTTACACAAATTTTCGGATGACCCCCAAACATAAGACACATTCATGGGAAAAGTTTGAAGTGTACAGGAAGCAATATAATGAACCAGAAAATATCACATTACCGACATACAGTTGCCAGTGGTTCGCAACACATTCTTCTTCGTATATATAATCTTCACTTTTCAGGAGACAGGTCATAAGGGCCAAGAAGCCGAATACATGATTTAAACATCGAGGCACTTGGCTTATTTATGTATGACCTGATTTAAAACAAACATGTCTACCTATTCCAAATTCATAATTGAATTCTAATTAATTCGAAATTTTTTCTTAATTAACGTATCAAAAATATCTCCAACAAATTTCATAATAATTAGGTCAACGATGAGCGGTTTATTCTTTGACATAAGGACATTTTACTGTCAGGACGGGAAGTTTTTCCCCCACTTAAGTCCAATAAAATAGAGAGTTTTCCGACTCATCTGGTATTCTCGGAAATAGATAAGTAAAGGGGCATAGTTTTCGCCCTGGGACTCTCACGTACTCAACAACAACAACAACAACAACAACAACAACAACAACCACAAAGAAAGAGACATAAACTACGGGTCTGTGTTTGTAAGTACTACAGGCTATCGATAACCATTGAACTGAATGACCCATACCTATGATCAGAATATAAAATCACATAGCTTGATCTGATTTACACGAATTAAATCACCCAGATTAAACTGGCTGAAAAACAAACATTCCTGGGCCGAGTATTTTAATCATTTGTAATTAATTCCTCTAGCTCGGAGACTGAGTTTAGACACATTTTTAAAAAAGTTGAAAACATTTCTAGCAGACAAAGTAGGGATCCCCAAACTTCGAGAAACGTAAAATTAAACAAATTCCTCAATTGTGCCGAAAATTGAAGGGCTAAAGGACCAGAAAATATTTCAAATTGTGAGTATTGGATAGCTCTATCAAACTACAAAAGCAAATTTCGAAAATCACTTCCGGCTTAATTGCAGTTCCGTTTCTTTACTCGTCTTCTTTTTCGATTCATATCAACTTATTTACATAAGTATTTCTGTAATGTGCTCCTTGGTTCAATACCCTCAGGCCCTTTTATGATTTTTTGAAAAATGTCCACGCTAAATGTAGTTATCAGGGCTTAAGTGAAACTCTGCATTGACTCATATTAGCGCTCGTAGTGGTGAGTAAGTGAAACAATGCATTTACACAAATTGGTATAAAAAGGCAAAATGCTAATCTAATGGACCGTATAACGATGATTAAGAAAATGATTGCAGTTTTTAGGAATAAATAAAGAATTTTTCTCATACTTCATTATATTTTATTTACCTGTAGCTCATATCCCTAAGATATTTCCAACATTGAGTTGCTTGCCTGATTCTTTTTATTTTATTGTATAATTTGCTTTACGTCTCACCGACATACACAGTGACGATGGGATAGGAAAGGGCTAGGAATGGGATGGAAGCGATCGTGGTCTTAATTAAGGTACAGTCCCAACACTTGCCTGGTGTGAAAATGGGAAACCACGGAAGTCCATATTCAGGGCTGCCGACAGTAAGGTTCGAACCCACTATCTCCGGATGCAAACTCTCAGCTGCGCGGCCCTAACAGCACGGCCAATTCGCTCGGTACACACTTCTTCATTTACGCTCTACAATACCAAGCATTCCATCAACGAGCGTACGCCTCTGCAGTAAAAATCTAACCAGCCTTTGGACTGTCGACTCGACATACATAGTCAAATTAGCTTGGTCTCTTTTATAACTCAGCTGGTATTCATTCTTCTGGAAAATTATGGGTGTAAAACTTAAGACTATCTTTTGTACAGTCCTGACAAAAGTGTCTCAGCAAGTTAACGATATGCGTAAATTATTTAGAATTAAGATGTTATTCTGGTTATTAATAAATCCATGCTTCATCACCTAAAACGGTTATGTTCAAAACTTCAAGTACTTGTTGATTGGTGAAGATTCGAGCCACTGACGATATGATCTGCTTCTTTAAATTCGTGGACAACTGTAAATTTACTGCGGAGAGACTTTAGCCACGCATTGTACTAATTTTCTTCTCTTTATTCTACCGCTTTCCCCACATATGTGGGGTCGTGTGTGCGAACTGTTTGATACATTTAGATTTGTCCATGTTTCACGGCTGGATGCTCTTCCTGATGCCAATCCTATGTGGAGGGATATTTTCACTATTGCGTGTTTCAGTTAGTAATGTGGTCTGTTGTCTGAATGTGAAGAGGAGAGTGTTGGGACAAACACAGACAATTAGTACTCGAGCCAGAAGAATGAATCAGTCGCGATTAAAATCCGCGACCTGGGCGAGAATCGAACCCAGGATCCTCTGACCATTCAACCAAGGATTCGGGTGCATTGAACTAATGTCATAATTAAATAATATCTTTTACATGATAACACAAGCGCCACATTTCTAATTTGTAGAAATGCTTCCTATAATTATTTTTACTCTCGGTATAGAATGTCTCACCTCGATAAAGACGTACTTTCATTGAAAGGTTTTTGTGGAAGAAGTTTCTCTTCGCTTGTCTTTGTTATTTCTATTACATCACTCAGAATAGTCTCTTGTAATGTTCCGAGTGCGTGGTTAGATAAAGTGGCTCCTCACCTTGACAGGAGAAATCTATTCCATAGACTACGAATTGCTACATTATCCCGTATTGCCCAAGAGTTAGTGAAATATTAAATGCTGCCGTTAACGGGCAATGTTCTTACAATACACATTCGTCGGAGGAACACAATAGGAGATTGACATATTGGAACATATCGGACGTACGATTGCAAAGAGTTAAGTGTCAGGGAACTAACTGTCCACACTTGCATAGCTTAGCTATGTAATGGTTGCCTAATGCGCCGATGTGCATTAATGATTAAATCCATTGCTACTCTTCTATCTGTCATAACTCCTGAACAACTTACTACCCTTCTGACCCGCATTCAGTGATTGTATTAGTGTAAGCTTCGAGTGTTCGTGGGACTTCTAGCTGTCAACCTTGAGAAACGTGTTCTACATTCAAGTGGAACTTCTCGGTTGTGAAAACATCATCATTTGAGATAAAGTTGTATTTTATAAGCTTTAAATAATGTGAAAGAAGAAAAACGATGACATGAATGCATGTTAGCGATAAGACTAAAATTATGTGGTAATGTAATATTTTTGGACTAACATATAGAGCTCCTATTCTGTAAGGTCTGGCAGTACACACACACTTCTCCTGGTTGGAGAACTACCAACATATTCCACATATTTGTGGGTATGTGGGCTGAGGACTCGTAGAGAGGAGGGGAGAGGAGTGGGCTTATATCACTCACTTTACTTACAAACGGATCGCTTTACAAAGAATACACCAACTGTATTTAGGCCTATGGAATTTTGTTTTTGAACTGAATGAAATTTACTGTTCAGCCAAAAGGGATCAGAACGGAGCTCCATAGCTGCAGTCGCTTAAGTGCGGCCAGTATCAAGTATTCGGGTGATAGTGGGTTCGAACCCTACTGTCGGCAGCCCTGAAGATCGTTGTCCGTGGATTCCCATGTTCCGATCTATCTGTGTCGGTGCGACGGGAAACAATTTGTAGAAAGGGATCGGTTTCTTCTCTAAGATATACTTTACCGGGCGAGTTGGCCGTGCGGTTGGAGGCGCGCGGCTGTGAGCTTGCATCCGGGAGATAGTGGGTTCGAAACCCACTATCAGCAGCCCTGAAGATGGCTTTCCGTGGTTTCCCATTTGTACACCAGGCAAATGCTGGGGCTGTACTTTAATTAAGGCCACGGCCGCTTCCTTCTCACCCCTAGGCCTTTCGTATCCCATCGTCGCCATAAGACCTACCTGTGTCGGTGCGACGTAAAGCCACTAGCAAAAAAAAAAAAAAGACTTTGTTTACAATTGGCTTTATCTGCCTCTGTGTAATTAGCGGCGAACCCCGGAGGCCCGGGTTCGATTCCCGGCTCTGCCACGACATTTGAAAAGTGGTACGAGGACTGGAACGGGGTCCGCTCAGTCTTCGGAAGTCAACTGAGTAGAGGGGTGAAGGTTCGATTCCCCTCCTCAGTCATCCTCGAAGTGGTTTTCCGTGGTTTCCCACTTCTCCTCCAGGCAAATGCCGGGATGGTACCTAATTTAAGACCATGGCCACTTCCTTCCCTCTTCCTTGCTTATCCCTTCTAAACTTCCTATCCCCCGCAAGGCTCCTGTTCAGCATAGCAGGTAAGGCCGCTTGGGCGAGGCACTGGTCCTTCTCGCCAGTTGTATCCCCGGCCCAAAATATCATGCTCCAGAACACTGCCTTTGAGGCAGTAGAGGTGGGATTCCTTGCTGAGTCCAAAGGAGAAACCAACCCTGGAGTGTAAACAGATAAAGAAAGGAAAAAGGGTGAAAGAAAGAAAGAAAGAAAGAAAGAAAGAAAGAAAGAAAGAAAGAAAGGGTTACGTTGGGAAGAAATTTATTTTAAAAATCCTAACATTCTCTTGTGGTTCCCTATGACCCACTGCAGGATAATCTCGTCTCCTTCCCCATCCAATAATATTCAGCTGGAAACAACCCCGCTACCTTGAGAACAGAAGACCAATGACTAACGACCATCTGGCGGAGTGGCTCAGACGGGAGGGCGCTAGCCTTCTGAGTCCTAGTTGGCGGATAAGATCCAGAGCGGTGGAATTTGAAGGCGCTCAAACACTTGTTTCTCGTGTCGGTAGAACTCCTCCGAAACACGTAAAGGTAGTCTGTGAGGATAGGGATCAACCCATGATGAATTCTATTATCGAAGACAGGGCAAACATCCAGTCCCTAAGCCGGAGGAATTAACCAATTAAGGTCATCGAACCCGGTGCCCCTTGGACGGAAGACCAGCACGCTGACCATTTATCCATGAATGCCGGACAATGCTCTATTATAAGGTTGCCACAATGGACAAACAAATGGTATTATATTGGTTTACAATAATGTCTTAAACTATAGGAGTTATAACACGTAGCAATGATTTCTCGGTAATGAAATGGAACCTCATAAAGCTAACAAAGATATAGTTTATAGTTCCGGATCGACTAAACTAAAGTGCTTCCGAAAATTCACAATGAATCGAGGAATAGTCACTCGAGCTCCTATAATTAGTCCTATGACTTTAATATCCTTCAATCCAAATTTATCTTTATAATAATAAATTATGGTCGGTTCATAGATACGATTATTTTCCCTATCAACGTCTTCTGGCTGGTCTGTGGAGATGTCAAAACGAACTGTGGGATATATTATATTTCCCACACCCTCTGGTTACTTGTAGGCTATGATGTCAGTTCTCCTACTGCTACCGTTATCGGCAAGTCCGGATACCTCTTCGGCGACCCTATATTTTTTGTTTCTGAGAGTATTTGCTATAAAGGACCGAATCTTGTTATGTCTGGCTTTCCAAAGCATCTTTCCATGAGGGCAAGATCCCAAAATATGAGGAAGTGTTTCTATCTCTCTTCGCCAATGCCGACAGAGGTTTCATCATCATCATCATCATCATCATCATCATCATCATCATCATCATCATCATCACCACCATCATCATCAATGGAAGGACCATAATTAGAAGTAAAGCATCAGAATAAATTAAAGGTAAAAAAAGTAATGAAGAGAGGGAAGGAGGGGATTTAATCAGAATAAAAGGAATGAGAAATCCACAACTACTGTACATATGGGAACTGAGATTTAAGTGATGGTGGTGATAGTTGTTTTAAGAGGAAGTACAACTAGGCAATCTCCTCTATATAACACCAATCAGAGAGAAAAAATAGAAGGGATCCGACAATTCGAAAAATGAAGCCCTCGGCCAAAGAAAGACAAAGGCCACGAAGAGCGTGAAAAATGAAAGACTCCCTAGGCCTCGGGAACCTAATATCGTTGGGGTCGGAAAAGTACAAGAGTTGACCAAGGGAGGTCGGATAGGATGAGGTGCCTGGCACAAGTAAGTGGAAACAACGTCAGGAGACTCAGCTAAGGGCTACGTGGTTACCAACTCACTCTCCCAAGTTAAGAGCCTTTGGGGCAACTTTTATTCGCCTCTTACGACAGGCAGGGGATACCGTGGGCGTTATTCTACCGCCCACACCCACAGGGGGAAAAATGAGATTCTTTGGAATGAGGAAAACTGTTGAACCCTTGAGATTACGGAGTAATTGTTGAGGCAAACAATTTACTGGCAAACAAATGCAAGGACACAGGTAACATATGGCAGTGCCAGAAGAAGGATAAAGCAAGTTGCTGATGAATCACTGAATGGAGCAGGTGTACCATGTTGGAGCTTATCCAGTGGCACTGCTGACTCACAATCGGCCTAGTCTCTAAATATCTTCTTTTTCCTCGGCCTAGAACACCAATTATTATCAGGGTTAATGTGGTGTATTACTTAACGGTTGGTCTGGTTGGAGTAGTACCATAAAGGAGTACCTACTAAAACATAATTCCTGCAATTGAAACCTATATATCTACAAAATTAAAACTGAATGTCTCTCTGTATGTATTGGTGTTCGGCTATCATCATCACTCAACATTGATCTGCATTCAGGACTGTCGCCTAGGTGGCAGATTCCCTATCAGTTGTTTATATAATAATTTTGTAAATAATTTCAAAGAAGTTGCAAATTTATAGAACATCTTCCTTGGTGGATTATTCCAATCCCTATTTCCTTATCCTATAAAGGAATATTTGCCCCAATTCATACTATTTATTTCCAACTTTATCTTCATAATATATTTCTTACTTTTGAATTAGTCTATTCGAGCTTCTTCGTTTACTAATGTTATTACATGCATCTCTCCAACGATGGCTCGGAACATATCGCTTAGTCAAACAGCTCGTCTCCTTTCTCTCAAGTCTTCCTACCCTCACGTTAGTAACATTTTTGTTTCTTGCCGCAAAACACCCAGAATAAATCGTGTTGCTTTCCTTTGCATCTTTCCCATTTCTCGAACCAAGTAATCCTGGTGAGGGTTTCATATAAAATGTCCTCTCCTTTACATCCTTATTAAGTTATTACAAACCAAAATACCCTCATAATCATATGAAAAGATCTGTAACCTTTATTTACAACCGGACCGGGCGAGTTGGCAATGCGGTTAGGGGCGCGCAGCTGTGAGCTCGCATCCGTGACATAGTGGGTTCGAACCCCACTGTCGGTAGTCCTGAATATGGTTTTCCGTGGTTTTCCATTTTCACACCAGGCAAATGCTGGGGCTGTACCTTAATTAAGGCCACGGCCACTTCCTTCCCATTCCTAGGCCTTTCCTCTCCCATCGTCGCCGTAAGACCTATCTGTGTCTGTGCGAAGTAAAGCAAATGGCAAAGAAAAAAATTACACCCTCGTTAATATGATTACCCCCAATGAAGATCTTTCTTTATATTGACACCTATGTACTTACAGTGGTCTACTTCCACTCCAAGATCACAATTAAAGCTAACATGACCTTTCCTCTTGGTAAACTTACAACCTGACACTTCACTTCCATCTCACAACATTGTCGAGGACCGGGCGAGTTGGCCGTGCGCGTAGAGGCGCGCGGCTGTGAGCTTGCATCCGGGAGATAGTAGGTTCGAATCCCACTATCGGCAGCCCTGAAGATGGTTTTCCGTGGTTTCCCATTTTCACACCTGTACCTTAATTAAGGCCACGGCCGCTTCCTTCCAACTCCTAGGCCTTTCCTATTCCATCGTCGGTGCGATGCAAAGCAACTACCAAAAAAAAAAAAATTAAAAAATCCTGTAACTTATTTCTTATTCTATACAGTAAGTTTTAACATCAACCGCAAGAAACCTCATTATTATGATTCCAGTTCTTTTCTCAAATCGTTTATATACAGGGTGACTCAGCTAAGTTGTCCACCTCAAATACCTTCTGATCCGTTAAAGTTATAGACATTGGGCCGATTGCAGAAACGACTATGTCTACGGTTAAACAATGCCTAAGTCTGGCTGCCGCATTGCCGAGAGGTTATTTATCACTTAAACACTGTCTATGACCGATGTTCAAGTCATCGGTCATGTTTAAACACTGCCGAGAGCACTGTTTAACCTCAAATGAGAGGAGTGAATCACAATCAGAGGTTATGTCCCATGGAATATGGAATTTGTATCATCATGTTGAGACGATTCCGGGAAGAAAGGTTAGTCCGACGGCCTCTCTGTGGGTCGCCCGCTGCTAAATCGCAGCAATCCGTTTGACATGCACGGGGAGGTAGATCTTAAAATAAGGTTTCGCTTTTCAAGAGACCTGTTTCTTTAAACAGTCCCGGTAACTGTCAAACTGAATACAATTCTTGGCAACCGATATATTTTATTATATACATGGGGTAATTTCCATGGAATTATAGGCCGCTTCGACTACATACATGTCAGAATTACTTATCCCACTCGTCAGAGGGCTGTCACATACATCAACCGGGAGGGATTCACTTATATTTACTGCCAAGTAAACACACATAATAGTGAAAACTAAAAAGTAGGTTGTATGTGGTTTATACATAATTGTATAAGCTTTCGTCAACTATCAGACAGGAAAAGGCAAGTGGCGGTGATGGTGGTGATTATTGTTTAAAGAAGAGGACTAACGAAGAAGAGCCGTGGCCATAATAACAGCCCTACTATTTGCCTGGTGTAATAATAGGGAAACTACGGAAAACAATCTTCAGGACTGCTGATGGTGCGTTTTGAACCTACGATCTCCAGAATGCAAGCTACATCTATATGGCCCGCACAACACACTCGGGTACACATCACTGCTGCTTCATCTTCCCTTCGTTGAAGCTGCCGTATTTATGAGTAGATTACACTCACTCTAACAACGCTATAATCCAAGCTCCACTTCCCCGCACGGTGGCGTGTCGCTTTAGTGTCGATAATATTATGAGATTTAATTTCCATCGAAAGCGATACTCTTATCTGTCGGTAAGCATGCTCATGCTTAGCCATATTTATGGAAACGGGTGGAATCCTAGTTCACCATTCAGCCGCTAGGATCGCGTTCTTTCCCCTTGTATTCGCAAGGCCGTATATGTCGATAAGTAATTTATATCCTAAATAAAAAGAACTGAATGTTTTTGCGAATATTGACAGTACTTTATTTATAGAGCGGTGCTGCATTGGCTTGGATATGTCATTGAAGTTTCAAAACTTTCCTTTAGAGGGGCTTCTTATCAAGTTTCAAAACTTTCTCTTCTACTTGAGTGGCTCGAAGCAATGTTGTCTAATAGAGGTCTCAGAAATATTCGTAGTAGAAAAAGATGTGGTTTATCGTCTTTACACTTTCTATACTTAATTTCACTGATGAGCATGTCTTTCGAAAAAAAAACGTACACCTTTTAGTAACTCTCTTCGATGCAAGTACTGCGTAGCGGAGGTAACAAATTCCGTCGTTCACTGCAGAAGTGCCACAGACGACGATTTTCGATATCTGAGGGCTGCTCGATCTTGAAAACGAATAAGACACAATGTTGGACTTTGAGTAGCTGGAAAAGAGATATATTTGTTTATAAGCACTCCAATTATTCCAATTTTTACCACCCATGTGGTCTTGCCCAGGCCCTACCCTAACCAATCCAGACCAGTGGTATTATCCAGGCCCTACCCTAACCAATCCAGACCAGTGGTCTTGCCCAGGACCTACCACGCCCAATCCAGACCAATGGTCTTTTCCAGGCCCTACCTTGACCAATCCAGACCAATGGTCTTGTCCAGGCCCTACCCTAACCAATCCAGACCAGTGGTCTTGTCCAGACCCTACCTTGACCAATCCAGACCAATGGTCTTGTCCAGGCCCTACCTTGACCAATCCAGACCAGTGGTCTTGCCCAGGCCCTACCCCGACCAATCCAGACCAATGGCCTTTTCCAGGCCCTACCTTGACCAATCCAGACCAATGGTCTTGTCCAGGCCCTACCCTAACCAATCCAGACCAATGGTCTTGTCCAGGCCCTACCCTGACCAATCCAGACCAGTGGTTTTGTCCAGGCCCTACCCTAACCAATCCAGGCCAGTAGTCTTATCCAGGCCCTACCTAACCAATCCAGACCAATGGTCTTCTCCACGCCCTAGCCTAACCAGTCCAAACCAATGGGCTTGTCCAGGCCCTACCCTAACCAGTCCAGACCAATGGTCTTGTCCAGGCCCTACTCTAACCAATCCAGACCAATGGTCTTGTCCAGGCCCTGCCCTAACCAGTCCAGACCAATGGTGTTTCCACAGGAAACTGGAGGTCTAAGGGCGCTTCGCGGCTCTAACGTGGGGGCTTAGTTCCTAAGTAGATAGGTTGGCAGCTTTGTGCACCGTCAGACTATGTCCTCCACGAGAAGGCAGCGAGAAGTCAACAAACGACGGTCGTTCCGCGCGTACGTCAATGTATTGAAAGTTGGGTAACCAGGGCTACAGTAATGATGATAAAAGAAGCTCGTTACCACCTAGTGGAATCGAATCGAATCGAACCGTCGAAATTTCCATTCGACCGCTCACATCTAGCGGAACAGAACCGAACAGATTTATATGGGAAACTTAAAGCACATCATGAACGGTCTGGTAGTGCTAGCATTTTTCTGAGGAGGCAGAAAATGAAGGGAGTGAAAAAAAAAAAAAAGAGATCGGAGAATATTCTGGGTGCACGAAATTAACTCTCAGAGGAGCCGACATGAAAGTATTCAAGCTTATCCGAATGGTTATTGCGCGATGAGGTTCAATCTCAGTGAATTCAAATTTCAACAACTATTTCAGATAGTAGAATTTAACAAAACAAGTCAGTTTTATAGAAGAAAATGCTACTTCAGATGGAGTGGGAGTCCGGGATCAGTCTAAAAGTACGGTAGGTTGCGTACTGTGGCAGGATGAAGTCGTTAATCCAGGTAGCTTCCACATTAATTAAAAACTGTGAAGTGTATTTATTTGCCACAGCAGAGCAGTTTCGTATACATTACGGTTTGTTGGGAACACATGACCTACGACAGTGTCAAACGTAGAGAATGCCTCTTACGCAATTGTTCAACTGTAAATATAATAAACACTTTAAGGTACTGTACATCCCAAGTACTGATATACTGCATGTGGACTCGAATATAACATGATTTTGTGATGGAGTCAACAATAAGTATGACATAAATTGCATATAGGCTACAGAAATCTACCACGAAATTTAATATTCAAACCTGTTTTATTCGTCGTTGCCTCAATTATTTCCTCCAAGCTTTGTTCGTAATCTTTGAGAACAGCAGTTCTTGCAAATTTCAAACTTGCAATTTTCATTTCTGTTTGTGCTTAGTAGTGACATACGGTACCGGTATTGTAATTAGGATACGTCTGAAAGTAGTTTAAACTTATTGTAGTGTACTGTACAGTAGTATACGAGTAATATCTTATTAGAATTTAGCGTGCTTACTTTATTATTGTAAAACATTTGTGTAGTACCGGTATAGTAGAGGTATCTGTAGAAACTCTCTTACTAAAATTCTATTGTTGTAATTAGGATAGGCCTAATTGCAGTTTAGATTTGTGTGATTCTTCTGTATTCCTTTCGGTATTCAGTAATTAACAGGTGTTGTAAGATAAAAATAGAGTTCGACTAAGTAGTATTGTAGTGTAGTCGTTTATTAATTATCCTATTGTCGTGTGATCTTTGAGTACTATCCCATACAATATATCCCTCCGTTCATTTTTTACACCTATTTTATTTTTCCTTTTATTTTGACTTTTTTCGTAAGGAATGGCTAAGGAGTGCAAGTGTAGGGACTGTGGGTGTGGCGAGGCATTGAGGGGTATGAGGGAGGAGTTGGAGAGTTTGAGGGAGATAATTAGGATTCTCACAGAAGACAGGAAGGAAGATAGGCCTTCCTCAAACAATGTACAGGTTACAGTAGGTGTACAAGAGGGAGAGGGAGGAAAGGGGGGAGTTGTAGAAGACAGGTGGTCTAATGTTCTAAGGGGAAGGAGATTGCAGGCTAAGGGCTCCATTTAGGATCAGAATTCAATGTCTGTGCAAAATCGGTACGAGCCACTCCAGGTAGAGCAACAGAGGGAAGATGAGGAACAGGGAACTGTTGTTGAGATGTGTGGAAGTAGGAGGAAGGGAAAAGGTAGGAAAGGGAAATGTAGAGTAGAGGATAGGAAAAGACAGGTGGAACAGGGTCGTGGAAGGAGGAGGAAGTAACTTCTGCAGCTATCAGGAAAAATAGGGCTGACTAGGAGTGGAGAGGATCAAATGAAGTGGGTAGGGTTGAGGCTCTGGTCATAGCGGATTCCATCGTTAGACATGTGGGGAAAGTGTGTGGAGGAAAGGGAACCAGGGTAGAGTGTTATCCAGGAATTAGGTTGAGACAGATATTGAGGAAAGTAGAAGAGAAGGAGGTGGTAGTGTTTCACGTTGGTACCAACAACGTAAGGCAAGCTGATATAACTACCAACATAGTTGGGGATGTGTTGGATTTGGTAAATGCAGCACGGGTGAAGTTTTAGGAAGCGGAGATTGTTATCAGTGGAATTCTGTGTAGGAGGGATACTGACTGGAGGGTGATTGGGGATTTAAATGAGACTATGGAGTGGGTATGTGGGAAACTGGGAGTGAAATTTCTATATCCTAATGGGTGGTAGGAGATAGGGATCTGCGCTCAGATGGCCTTCACTTAAACCGCAGTGGTACGTATAAGATAGGAAATTTGTTTGGGAGGGTAATAGGGAGGTACATTCAGGGAAACGGGGTTGTCTAGGGAGCGGTGATAAGGGTACAGAGATCTGGAAGTCAAGTAGGGATGACATAAAAATATTAGTGTTGAACTGTAGAAGTATTAGTAAAGAAAGGAGTAGAATTAAGTAATTTACTAGATATCTATTTACCAGATATTGTAATATGAGTTGAATCATGGCTGAGAAATGATATAATGGATGCAGAAATTTTCTCACGGAACTGGAGAGTGTATCGTAGAGATAGGATAGGAATGGTGGGAGGGGGAGTATTCATTCTGGTGAAAGAAGAATTTGTAAGCTACGAAAAAGTTAAAAATGAGAAACATGAAATTCTCATTTCTCATTTCTAAAGATAATAGGCAACTTGATGTCTTTGGAGTGTACAGACCGGAAAATGGTAGCGCTGACAGGGGTTCAGAATTATTTGATAAGATAATCAGCTATGTGGGGAACGACATGGAAAGGAATGCGATTGTGGCGGGGAATCTGAATTTACCAAATGTCAGTTGGGAAGGAAATGCGAACGACAGGAAGCATGACAAACAAATGGCAAATAAGCTAATATGGAAAGGAGAGCTGATTCAGAAAGTGATGGAACCAACAAGAGGGAAAAAATATCCTGGATGTGGTGCTGGTAAAACCAGATGAGCTCTATAGAGAAACCTAAGTAATAGATGGCATTAGTGATCATGAAGCCGTTTTTGTCGTAGTTAAAAATAAATGTGTTAGAAAGGAAGTCTTAAAAGTAGGACTATTAGGCAGTACCATATGGCTGATAAAGCAGTTTTTAAAAAGTAACTATGATTGGTGGAAAACGGTAAATAAAAATGTAAACAGACTCTGGGATGGGTTTAAAGCAATTGAGGAAAGTGAAAACAGGTTTGTACCTTTAAAGGTGGTAAGAAATGGTAAAGACCCACCTTATTATAACAGGAAAATGAAGAGACTAAGAAGATGGAGTTTGGAAAGAGATAGAGTTAGAAATGGCTGTGGAAGTAAGGAGAAATAGAAGGAACTTACTAGGAAATTGAATCTAGCAAAGAAGTCAGCTAAGGATAACATGGTGGTAAGCATAATTGGCAGTCATACAAATTTTAGTGATAAATGGAAGGGTATGTATAGGTATTTTTAGGCATAAACAGGTTTCAAGAAAGACATTCCAGGAATAATTAATGAACAAGGAGAGTGTGTACGTGAGGTTCTTCAAAAGGCAGAAGTATTCAGTCAGCAGTATGTAAAGATTGTTGGTTACAAGGATAATGTCCAGATAGAGGAAGAGACTAATGCTAAAGTATTAAAATTTACATATGATAACAATGACATTTACAATAAGATACAAAAGTTGAAAACTAGAAAAGCGGCTGAAATTGGGAAGATTTCTCGGGATATACTAAAGACAATGGGTTGGGATATAGTACCATATCTGAAGTACTTATTTGATTATTGATTGCTTGAAGGAGCTATACCAAATGAATGGCGAGTTGCTATAGTAGCCCCTGTGTATAAATAAAAGGGTGATAGACATAAAGCTGAAAATTACAGGCCAGTAAGTTTGACATGCGTTGCATGTAAGCTTTGGGAAGGCATTCATTCTGATTATATTATACATGTTTGTGAATTTCATAACAGGTTCGATAGAAGGCAGTTCGGTTTTAGGAAAGGTTATTCCACTGAAGCTCAACTTGTCGGATTCCAGCTAGTTATAGCAGATATCTTGGATTCAGGAGGTCAAATGGACTGTATTGCGATTGACCTGTCTAAAGCATTTTACAGGGTGGATCATGGGAGACTACTGGCAAAAATGAGTGCAATCGGACTAGACAAAAGAGTGACTGAATGGGTTGCTATATTTCTAGAAAATAGATCTCAGGGAATTAGAGTAGGCGAAGTTTTATTTGACCCTGTAATAATTAAGAGAGGAATTCCTCAGGGCAGTATTATTGGACCCTTATGTTTTCTTATGTATATAAATGATATGAGTAAAGAAGTGGAATCGGAGGTAAGGCTTTTTGCAGATGATGTTATTCTGTATAGAGTAATAAATAAGTTACAAGATTGTGAGCAACTGCAACGTGACCTCGATAATGTTGTGAGATGGACAGCAGGCAATGGTATGATGATAAACGGGGTTAAAAGTCAGGTTGTGAGTTTCAAAAATAGGAAAAGTCCTCTCAGTTTTAATTACTGCGTTGATGGGGTGAAAGTTCCTTTTGGGGATCATTGTAAGTATTTAGGCGTTAACTTTTTTTTTGCTAGGGGCTGTACGTCGCACCGACGCAGATAGGTCTTATGGCGACGATGGGATAGGAAAGGCCTAGGAGTTGGAAGGAAGCGGCCGTGGCCTTAATTAAGGTACAGCCCCAGCATTTGCCTGGTATGAAAATGGGAAACCACGGAAACCATCTTCAGGGCTGCCGACAGTGGGATTCGAACCCCCTATCTCCCGGATGCGAGCTCACAGTCACGCGCCTCTACGCGCACGGCCAACTCGCCCGGTTAGCTGTTAATATAAGGAAAGATCTTCATTGGGGTAATCACATAAATGGGATTGTAAATAAAGGGTTGTAAATATCTCTGCACATGGTTATGAGAGTGTTTAGGGGTTGTAGTGAGGATGTAAAGGAGAGGGCATAAAAGTCTCTGGTAAGACCCCAACTAGAGTATGGTTCCAGTGTATGGGACCCTCACCAGGATTACCTGATTCAAGAACTGGAAAAATCCAAAGAAAAGTAGCTCGATTTGTTCTGGGTGATTTCCTCAAAAGAGTAGCGTTACATAAATGTTGCAAAGTTTGGGCTGGGAAGAATTGGAAGAAATAAGTCGAGCTGCTCGACTAAGTGGTATGTTCTGAGCTATCAGCGGAGAGATGGCATGGAATGACATTAGTAGAAGAATAAGTTTGAGTGGCGTCTTTAAAAGTGGGAAACATCACAATATGAAGGTAAATTTGGAATTCAAGAGGACAAGTTGGGGCAAATATTCATTTTAGGAAGGGAAGGTAGGGATTGGAATAACTTACCAAGGGAGATGTTCAATAAATTTCCAATTTCTTTGAAATCATTTAAGAAAAGGCTAGGAAAACTACATATAGGGAATCTGCTACCTGGGCGACTGCCCTAATGCAGATCAGTATTGATTTATTGATGGTTTGACATTATTTCTTAATGTTGTTGCAATAATATGGTACTCGTGGGTCTTAATAATAATGTTATTTGCTTTACGTCCCACTAACTACTTTTTAAGGTCTTCGGAGACGCCGAGGTGCCGGAATTTAGTCCCGCAGGAGTTCTTTTACGTGCCAGTAAATCTACCGACACGGGGCTGTCGTATTTGAGCACCTTCAAATACCACCGGACTGAGCCAGGATCGAACCTGCCAAGTTGGGGTTAGAAGGCCAGCGCCTTAACCGTCTGAGCCACTCAGCCCGGCACTCATGGGTCTTGTCGTAAAGGAAATTATATTTTTGAACTTAACTAGTAAGTTTTTCGTGTCCGTTCTAAGTAAGTGAATAAACTGTAACGAAACAGAAAGTTTCCAATCGTCTGCAGGAAACAGATGACTTCCCAGCAGAAGCTAATACACATTTGCGCCAAATGGCCGTTCGAAAGATCCCGATCTTCTGCGTAGTTTCACGGATGTTGATAATTCTGTTCGATTCCACTCTGCTAGTCGAAAAGTATTATTGACAGGGAATTCTGTTCCGTTCGGTTCGATTCGACTTGCGGCGATCACCAGCTCTATCTCCCGTTTAAACGCATGTTAAAAACAAATCCGTGTTCAGTTCGATTCCACTAGGTGGAAGAGGGCCTTAAGTAGCGTAAGATATATAAATACGTATATATACACATTTTTATTTGGGAAACGCCATTACAGCATCTCTCAATTATAAATAAATTATGCAAATGTAAAGACCTTCGTTTTTAAAACATTTTTATTTATCATAGTGACATCGAGGAATGACTGACCCGCATCGCGGCTATATATTTTCAGATCCCCCAGACAGATACGCAGACTATTACATCTACATTAATTTGAAAACTGGTCGTTAATGCTGTGCGATGGAATAGTAGTTTCTGGTATTTGCAGCAACTAATAACTTCGTGACTGAGAAGATTATCCTGGCTTCATCGGAATCAACAGCTCTCGTTAACTTAAACCTCATTCTAAGAGGAGTTCCCAGTAATGACAGTGTAAAGAATGGGCCATCCCATTCAGTGTTGCCAACTTATATTTTCAAGATCCGCTAAATACTACTAAAAATCCGCTGAAATTCCGCCAAGAAATCCGATCTCAAATAATGGGCAATAATAATAATAATAATAATAATAATAATAATAATAATAATAATAATAATAATAATAATAATAATAATAATAATCTGTGGAAAATTCTCGGCCCCCGAAAAATAGAAGATGGATATAGACCTAGGTCACGCAAAGTGACAGAAGAGCTTTCCTACATTGCAGCAGACATCCGCAAAAGACGTCTGAAATTTTATGGGCACGTCCGCAGACTGCCGGCAAGTAGACTGACACACAAGATTCTCACCTACATAGAACATCTAACTAATATTCTATGGGTACTGGAAGTGAAGACGGATCTGAAAAAAAAAAAAACCCAGATGAACTCAAGTGACACCGCGGACAGAAACCTTTATAGGAAAAAAAAATGGATGGAAAGTGCAACCAGAGAACGAAGTGAAAAAAGAAGACTGGAGCAAAGTGGACAGAAGAACGAAAAAGGATGCACGGAGAAAGGATGAGAGCTGTTTGGCAACTCAGAAAACAGAATCGTTAGAGCTTTGCTTGATCCATTGGGTCCATACGCACATAATAATAATAATAATAATAATAATAATAATAATAATAATAATAATAATAATAATAATAATAATAATAATCGTAAATGTCTGTACTCACCTGATCTGTGAGTTCCACTGGGATTAACCACCTGCCGGCGAGCTAAACTTTGTAGGCGTTTTACTGCCGGGTGCAAATTAGGTGAATCTCCTACCTCAAGGGCCACACACAGAACAGGCCAGTTCATTAAATGGTCTTCTTTCATAGCATAAATATAAATGCTACTCTCTCACAGTTTCATTATCTGTCGTCATTCGTCAACTAAGAGATAAGTAACCTTTCTCCACGCATTACAAATTTATGATACCACGATCTCATATCAGATCCAAATAACATGTTTTCCTCATGTGACTGCTAGCTCCTGACAAGAAATACGGAATAACTCAGAGACAGACTGGAGTACAATTTTTTTAAAAAGTAAAATGGACAAAACGCTAAATTCCGCTATAATAAATCTAGAATTCCGCCAAAAAATCCGCTGTCGGCTAAATGGTATATTTCTCCACCGACAGTCTTCTAATTCCGCCAAATTTAGCGGAAAATTCGCTAAGTTGGCAACACTGATCCCATTGTGCAAAGGAGAAGGAAACTTCCAGCCGTGTGCTCGGGAACTGTCCTTAAATTCACTGCTCATTAATATCAACTTACCAAATTCTTGATGTTCCACTTACTTGTGCCAGGCTCCTCACTTTCATCTATCCTATCCGACATCTCTTGGTCAACTCTTGTTCATTTCCGACCCCGACGCTATTAGGTTTGCGAGGGCTAGGGAGTCTTTCATTTTCACGCCCTTCGTGGCCCTTGTCTTCCTTTGGCCGATATCTTCATTTTTCGAAGTGTCGGATCCCTTCCACTTTTCCCTCCGATTAGTGTTATATAGAGGATGGTTGCCTATTTGTACTTCCTCTTTAAACAATAATCACCACCACCACCAAATTCTTGATGAATGAAGGTTATGAGTATTTCAAAGAGGTCCACGAGCTGGCTCCAATAGATTTCTTGATATTGTTGTTTCCAAGAAGGATTCTATCAGTCGACCAAGAGAAAAAGAACATTTATGTAGAGTGCATTCCTTTCCAGAGAAAGAAATATTGGAAACGCTACCGAAGCCGTTAGTTCGTTGTTCATGGCCTTCGGTTTGGCGCGCGGGAACTGTGTATCAATCCGTGGCCTAAGTACTTGCAACATTGGGTCTTTCACGTCAAGATCTCAATCAATCAATCAATCAATCAATCAATCAATCAATCAATCAATCAATCAATCAATCAATCAATCAATCAATCAATCAATCAATCAATCAATCAATCAATCAATCAATCAATCAATCAATCAATCAATCAATCAATCAATCAATCAATCAATCAATCAATCAATCAATCAATCAATCAATCAATCAATCAATCAATCAATCACTACTGATCTGCATTAGATTCCCTATCTGTTGTTTTCCTAGCCTTTTCTTAAATGATTGCAAATGAACTCCCCTTCCTATAAACGAATATTTGCCCCAATTTGTCCTCTTGAATTCCAACTTTATCTTCATATTGTGATCTTTCCTACTTTTAAAGACACCATCCAAACTTATTCGTCTACTGATGTCCTCCCACGCCATCTCTCCACAGACAGCTCGGAACATACTACTTAGTCGAGCAGCTCGTCTCCTTTCTACCAAGTCTTCCCAGCCCAAACTTTGCAACATTTTTGTAACGCTACTCTTTTGTCGGAAATCGCCCAGAACAAATCGAGCTGCTTTTCTTTGGATTTTTTTCCAGTTCCTGAATCAAGTAATCCTGGTAAGGGTCCCATACACTGGAACCATACTCAAGCTGAGGTCTCACCAGAGACAAATATGCTCTCTCCTTTACATCCTTACTACAACCCCTAAATACTCTCATAACCATGTGCAGAGATCTGTACCCTTTATTTACAATCACATTTATGTGATTACCCCAATGAAGATCTTTCCTTATATTTATACCTAGGTATTTACAATGATCCCCAAAGGAAACTTTCACCCCATCAACGCAGTAATAAAAACTGATAGGACTTTTCCTATTTGTGAAACTCACAACCTGACTTTTATCCCTGTTTATCATCATACCATTGCCTACTGTCCATCGCACAACATTGTCGAGGTCATTTTGCAGTTGCTGACAATATTGTAACTTATTTATTACTCTGTACAGAATAACATCATCTGCGAAAAGCCTTATCTCTGATTCCACTTCTTTACACATATCATTGATATATATAAGAAAACATAAAGGTCCAATAATACTGCCTTGAGGAATTCCCCTCTTACTTTTTACAGGGACAGATAAAGCTTCACCTACTCTAATTCTCTGAGTTCTATTTTCTAGAAACATAGCCACCCATTCAGTCACTCTTTTGTCAAGTCCAATTGCACTCATTTTTGCCAGTAGTTTCCCATGAGTCCGCCTCTGTGGTATAATGGTTAGCGTGATCAGCTGCCACCCCCGGAGGTCCGAGTTCGATTCCCGGCTCTGCTACGAAAATTTGAAAAGTGGTACGAGGGCTGGAACGGGGTCCACTCAGCCTCGGGAGGTCAACTGAGTAGAGGTGGGTTCGATTCCCACCTCAGCCATCCTCGAAGTGGTTTTCCGTGGTTTCCCACTTCTCCTCCAGGCGAATGCCGGGATGGTACCTAACTTAAGGCCACGGCCGCTTCCTTCCCTCTTCCTTGTCTATCCCTTCCAATCTTCCCATCCCTCCACAAGGCCCCTGTTTAGCATAGCAGGTGAGGCCGCCTGGACGAGGTACTGGTCATTCTCCCCAGTTGTATCCCCAGACCAAGAGTCTGAAGCTTCAGGACACTGCCCTTGAGGCGGTAGAGGTGGGATCCCTCGCTGAGTCCGAGGGAAAAGCCGAACCTGGAGGGTAAACAGATGATGATGATGATGATGATGATGATGAGTTTCCCATGATCAACCCTATCAAATGCCTTAGATAAGTCAATCGCAATACAGTCCGATTGACCTCCTGAATCCAGGATATCTGCTATATCTGGCTGGAATCCTACAAGTTGGGCTTCATTGGAATAACCTTTCCTAAACCCAAACTGCCTTCTGTCAAACCAATTATTAATGTTACGGAGATTTCCGTGGTAGTTAGAGGTGAAAGAAGGTGCGGGCTGGAATAGGTCTCAACTACAAAATTAAAGTTAATTTAAAACTTTAACAAAGGTTATATTTTCTTTTCAAAATCAACAATTAACAGAGTATAACAGGTACCAAGTAGCAGATCAACAAAATTAACAAATTACAGTTCGTTACAAGATTTGGGCTTCAAGCCCCAAGTTTAATTCCTGAGCTTTCAGCTCACAACCACAATTGCTGAAGGGCAGAAAACCCCTAAGTACGAGGAGCACTTGCTCCTAATTACCATGGTAAGAAAAAGAGCAGACCCGCTCTCAATTTTACAAGCCTATCAAAGGCTACAACAAACTTCATTTCTATCTGCCCTTAAGGCACACAAGGAAACAGGGGTAACTAGTACCCAATCTACTGGGCCTTCGCAGGAAGGAAAATAAAACGGGTTAAGTAAATGGCCCAAAATACAAAATGAATGGAGGTGATAACTTGCACTCCTACACCAAGGTTTTGTCTAAAACCTATGATGTGGCGCTAGGCCGATCATACAGGGGCTAATCCCAAGCTAGGGAGGTGGCACGTATGAGAAAATTTTACTACTTTAAAGAACGGTTATGAAAACGTAGTCACCTCCTTTTCAAAAATGAAGGGGAGTTCCAGAGGGTGAAGCACTCTCTATCCCCACTTTACAGTAATTTATAGATTTATAATTTATAGATTTTACATAGACAGAAAAGAAAAAAGTAGGTTACATACTAAAGGTTTCGAACCCTCCCCGAGAGTTAAACTGCTGAGCTAGCAAGAAATGAAGATGTTAACCGGCCATTACCTTGTAGGAGAACTGCTTCTTGAAGAAAGAGGCGCTTCCCGCCCCCTGCTACATATTCACACACTAAGTGGCCCCGAGACAAGGAAATCAGCAGTTTGTATACCCTCGTGGAACATTCGAGACCTTTCAGGAATGAGTAGACACACCCTTTCGTTTTTATTGGATAACAGCAAAAACTAATACACAAGACGAGGAAGAAACCCCTTATTGGTGGAAAATTAATTACGTAAATTCCTGATTGGTTACATTCAAAACGGGCGGAAAGAAAGGATTTATATTGCCAACCCACCAACCACAGAACAAAATGTAGTAAAAACAAAACTTAGGAATGCAATATTTCTTCAAGAAAGTTCATTCCATTGCACCAGAGTGTGTTACCATAGTTTTGGGTAGAGACATCTGTTAGAGATTGTCCACACTTCTTAATCGTTGAAAAACAAAAGGCAAATAAAAAACACTCAGTGACATCTTCTGAATAACAGTGGAATTAGTTCAGTAGTTAAAGTTCCAAGTTTCTCCAGTAGAGAAGTTTCAATTGGCGCAATATTTGAATTAGCGGCGTGGAGGTGTACCGCCCGGTACAATTAATTTTGCAAAAATGTCTTATATAATCAGAAAGAATGCTTTCCCAAAGCTTACATACAATGCATGTCAAACTGACCGGCCTGTAATTTTCAGCCTTATGCCTATCACCCTTTCTTTATATACAGGGGCTACTATAGCAACTCTCCATTCATTTGGTACAGTTCCTTCATGCAAACAAAAAACAAACAAGTACTTCAGATATGGTACTATATCCCAACCCATTGTCTTTAGTATATCCCGAGAAATCTTCCCAATTTCAGCCGCTTTTCTAGTTTTCAACTTTTGTATCTTATTTCAAGTTTATTACAGAGAGCATCGCCGCCGACTCTCTCTCTCTGTCTTTCTTAGCGTTTATCCAGACGCATGGCGTCCCTTGTTTTGCTGTGTCTCCTGAATGTTATTGGTTCACTGGTTTAATGGTCTTCCACGTGGTCGTATTCCACCCGGCTCAAATTGTAGAGCTGTTTTACAACTGAAGAGTCGTGCCTTATTACGTGACCGTACCACCTGAGGCGAGCTTCACTTACTTCGTCCACAATTGGAGCAACACCACATCTTTGTCGAAAGTCTTATTTCTCATACGATCACAACGAGTAAGTCGAAGAGTCCGTCGAGGCATCTTCATCTTCATGCTGTCCGTGTGCTTTCGTGATTGAGCGACGTTCTTCCCCATAAATGGTTGCTGGGCGTATCACGGTGGTGTAAATCATTGTTTTTAGTTGCTAAGGAATCTTTCTTTGTATCACAGAGGACTCCGGTAACTTGTATCCATTTGAGCCAAGCAGAGACATCGTCGTCTGAGGTGACAATTGACCCTACGTTTTTAAAATGCATGGGCATCTGCAGGTCCTGGTCGTTAATTCTGATGGTACCATTGATTTGGGGGCTGCACTCTAGATATTAAATCTTCTGGATCTCAACATCCAGTCTATTTTCAGCCAGTCTATCCGTCCAGGTTTGCGCCTGGTATTGGACTTTAAGGCGTGTTCCTTGAGCAAGTACCACTTCATATGCGTAGAGAAGGGTGTAAGGGTGCGGTGCAAGGCTGTAGTCGATGGTATACGCGGTTATACTCTCTGGTGAATTCCACTCATTAAAATATGACTTCTTATTTTTTGCGTATACCTTCTATTTTGTTTTCTTTTCTATTTAATTTCGCCATTCTGTCAGTGAGTTTCTACTCTCCAGCTACGCTCGTAATCATGAACATCGAAGATTCAGCCTGATGAAAAACATTATCAGCGATCACTTATTTAAGGTCACAAATGTTCGTTGCTTACGTCTCCATTCAAATGCCTCACCAGTTGACCGATTTTAAGCCTGAGAAATTCAAAAGGTTTTTCCAGTGAAAAGTGTGATCGCAAATCAAAAGGGGCACCTTGGACGGATTTTTAATAAATAGCTGGAAATTACTGAATAATCACATTAACATTCCAAAACTAGTGCATTTAAATATGGATTTCTTCTTTGTCATCATAAAATGTCCTCTGTAAGCCTGATTTATGCCAAACTAGTTGATGTACCCGTGCTTCGCTACGGAATTCTACATTGTATACAGAATTCCAGGCTAGGTAGTGTACACGTTGTGAGCAAGATTGTAATAAATTGCATAGCTCTTAACGTTACCCTAGAAACGCGACGGGGAAGTCACCAAACGTCTTTTCTCATATGAAGACTGTGTTAGGGAATTTTCATTGTAATGATAGGCCCGCTTGCCTACCATCAGTCACCACCAGGTTGGGGAGTTTTCATTATAATGGCAGACACTCACTCTCCACCAGCCATTTTACATCTTCAGAAAGACTGTCTTAGTGGTTTTTCCAACTGAAATGAACATAGGTTATTGCAATGACGTCAGTAGGAATGGCGCGATTAAAAGCAATACTTTCATATGAAATACTCCATCAAATGAAACACCACACACTTTCTCACTTTTAACGAACAGTACTATGCTGGAATTCCAGAGTTGGAATGACCAAGTCGCAGACAGTTCTCATCCGTGAACACTCTTCGTCTTTTTTCTGCGGTGCGGAAGGAGTGGGGGGGAGGGGAGGCGAATAGTGTAGAGTTCCAGGGCAGAAACTATGCCTTTTTACTAATCTGTTTCCGAGTAGTACCCGATGAGTCGGAAAATCTCAATTCACTACAATGGCAACGGAAAAACCTATCTGATTTGGAGGCAATTTTTTCCTCCAAGCCAGAGGAGAAGTCCCCTCTTCACTGCTAATTTGGAATTGAATGAATGTAGAATTTAATAAAAAATGAAGAGGAAGAAGCTTTTCTTAAGAAACTTCTCTTTTCAGGGTTGAGTTTTGAGTTATTTAGTGAATTGTGGTGCTATAATTTGAAATAGGCTTAAATAGTAATTCTAGACCAGGTCATACTACTACTACTACTACTACTACTACTACTACTACTAAGTGAGCCTCTGCCGTAAGTGTGCATACAGCTCATTCAAAACAGCGCGTCAGGGTAGGGATCGAATAACTGGAATACTATGATGAACCAGTGTGTTACGTACCTGCAGTATCAGAAAATGTATGAACCAGAGGAAAATGAAAATGAAAACCTACAACCTGTTTTCCAGTCATTGGCCGGGTCAGGGATGTAATAAATGAAGCATATAATAGGCTGTTAGTACGATGGGGTCGCCACTCCCAGTGATACATTAATGACTGATAGATGCTATGAAATGATATTGGAGAGTGTTGCTGGAATGAAAGATGACAGGGAAAACCGGAGTACCCGGAGAAAAACATGTCCCACCTCCGCTTTGTCCAGCACAAATCTCACATGGAATGACCGGGATTTGCATCACGGTTACCATCGGTGAGAGGCCGACGCGCTGCCGTCTGAGCCACGGAGGCTACATGAACCAGAGCAATGGCATGCTAGAGAAGAAAGTTTTCCAACTCCCCAGCTACTTCCCGCCAATGTTCAGTCGGGCTGTTATACTCGGTACGCAGTAGTAATCCCATCTATCGGAGTTGAGCGGGACCATAAGAAACGAAGAACATCACAACAAACAATGGTCAATGTAAAGTTATTGTTGATCAGTAACAAACAATGGGTCAATGTAAGATTATTGTTGATCAGTGTTATGCGCTTTCGATATTGTAGGCCTTGTGAAATACCACTCTTACCATAGTCGGTACAGTAAAACTGAATGAAACATAGATGATCGGAAATCGTATTGTCTATAACTTTTGTTATGTAGTTTTTTCGATAGCACCAGTAACATAGGTACCGGTATTTACAAACAGTACTATACTGGAATTCCAGAGTTGGAATGACCAAGTCGCAGACAGTTCTCATCCGTGAACACTCTTCGTCTTTTTTCTGCGGTGCGGAAGGAGTGGGGGGGGGGGGGGAGGGGAGGCGAATAGTGTAGAGTCCCAGGGCAGAAACTATGTCTTTTTACTAATCTCTTTCCGAGTAGTACCCGATGAGTCGGAAAATCTCAATTCACTACAATGGCAACGGAAAAACCTATCTGATTTGGAGGCAATTTTTTCCTCCAAGCCAGAGGAGAAGCCCCCTCTTCACTGCTAATTTGGAATTGAATGAATGTAGAATTTAATAAAAAATGAAGAGGAAGAAGCTTTTCTTAAGGGGGTTATTTCATTCCCACTCCTCAGATGAGGAACGGGTGGGTCAGCAGCTGGACTAGTAGCTCTTTGGCCGTGTTTAAGGGAAGAGGATCATAGAAGAAATCTAAAAAGTGGGGGTATGTGTTGTACATACCAGAGGAGGAAGCAAGAAATTGAACTGGCGCAAGGACACTGACAACAAGCTGGACCCAGGGAAGACCCGCAAAGCACCCCGCCCAAGCAAACCCCTACAAACACCAGAGGGACAGGGACGAGAAATTTATTTACGTATCTACGTATCTCGGGCGCACAATTCGGAAAAAGATAAATTGTTACATAGAGCTACAGGAGTGTTTACATATATTGAGCTGGTACAATGGGTGGGATCGGTGTGAAGTTGGAGTAAGGAGTAGGGTAGTGTTGGGACATAAGGTAATTGAGGGTTGTGGTAATATTGGTGATGGAGGTGGCGAGTAGGCGAAGAAGGTCCAATATCGGGAGGGGCGGTAGGAAGAAGTTGGGTTGTGGAGCGGGTAGGTAAATGGCTTGCGGTAGTGTGGGTGGCGGGGCAGGTGGGGGCTATGAGAAGGGGTATTTGAAGGGGAGCGGACAATACGGGGTGGGGAGCGAGAGTGCTCCACTCGGTAGGTTCTGCTGCGGAGACGGACGCCAGTGGTGATCAGATGGTCTACGTCGGCGTCAGATGAGAGTTGGAGGCGGATCATGAATGTTGGGCCGCGAGTGTTGAATATACGGAACGCTCGATGAGCTGGGACGCCTGCCAGTTGGAGTTCCTTCAGTATGTCCTGTTCGGTGATTGCAGGGTCAATGCCACGGATGACACAGCTCGGAGATGGATGCTGCTGTTGGGCTGTTTCGGCGGCTGCTTGTCCTTGGAAGGCTGGCTGAGCTGCAGAGGTGGCATCCGTGGAGTTGGCAGGGGGTTGCTGGGGACTGGGTAGAGCGGCAGGTAGGGAGATGGTGGAGGTGGACATGATAGGAGAAGGGTGGCTGGTCGTGGGAGTAAGGGTAGAAGTACACGAGGAAGTCTGGGCAGAAGTGATGAAGGTGTTAATAGTGGTAGTGGTGTTTGTGGACGTAATAGTGGTGGGGGGTGGTGGGGACTGCTGGGGTGTGCGAGGTGGATGGACGTTAACAGTGCGAAGGGGGTTAGGAGAATGGAATGTTTGCTGGATGAGATGCTCGGGAGTAGGGAGCACTTCATGAAGGCGGCCGTTGTTGGCCGCGCCGCTGGTTATGAGAGCTGCCGTTGCTTCTGCATGGAGGAGGTAGGCCAGAACCTGCGGCGATCTTGGAGCATCATCAGTGGGTCCGTCCCGGAGCCGGAGAATATTGTATATGGGGACGCCGGACAGGCTAAGTTCGAGGCGAATGAAGGTCTCTGAGAGAGCGGTGTCCTCGCCCTGGATGAGGCAAGTGTACATGATGGAGCGGGGGAGGCGACAGCCAACTAGGCGTCTGCCTGTTGATTATTCTTAGGCCGACTGAGTCGCAGATGAGAAGAGCGCCACCCAGCTGAAAAAAATTGTGATGGATGTCTATAATGCTTTGGTACTTGGTGGTTAATTCAATAAGTATTGTTTTCTTTCTAAAGCAGATCAATTCGTGCCCCTATTTCTCTTCTGAACTTCTTTCATTTGTCGATCACTGCAATCACGATTCCAAAAGAATAATATCTACTATGGAAATGAGGAAGAAAACGGAATACCGCGCAAGAAATAAAGTAACCACGTAAGAAGTGTGTTCATGATCTCTGATTTTTAGTCACTGCCTCCTTGATTGGTACGGCAGCTGTTTTTGGCGAGGGTTAATGCGGTGTTAGTTAACTCTCTGCCGAAATAGCTTGGTAAAACGCGTGACTAGTAAGAATGAGTTAAAATATTAAACCTAAGTTAACAAACCCAGAGTTAGAGTATATTTAACCCACGTTGAAAAAACCGGGCCTTAGTTGTATTTTTGCACAGGGGTACGCGCCGTTCTAGACTATCAAGGTCAGGGATGACAAATGGGAACGTTACAAGCGAATGCTGGAACCTAACGTCCAATCATACACATTACGTAGCCTATATACAGTATTGTACAAAAAAAACAGGTTCAACTTACCGCACTTGGTAACAACCTTGCTCTTCTATGCATTTCATGTAAGACTGCAGACCCACCAGGTTCTTTATCGATACTCGACAGCAGTTCTGACGTGCTACGTGAAACATGTTAGTTATCAGTTGTTATCTTCTCAAGGAAAGGCGTTGCCAGTTCTAGAGCAATGGTATTCAACCTTCTTTTCTTCGCGTACTCCTAGAGACCCTTTTACATTCGAGCTTGTACACCAGGTCTTTGATCTCACCAACTTAGAAATTGTTTAAGCAGAAAGAAAGAGTAACAACGCAACATCGGACATATATGACATTCGGGTTCATGTATGAGAATATGTGATCGCAAATGTGTGTGCATGCCAGTGCGTGAGTACGTGGATTTTTTTTTTTGGAATATCAGTCGATTTCCTCCGCTGCATGGAGAAGCATGGATATGTTTTCCCTGTCCTAGTATACAGGGTGACCCAAAAGTCTGTTAACATTTGACGAGCAAATAGCCTACTTCACGGAATATTTGAGGTAGAGAGGTAATAATTGACACTCATGATTGGCATGGCACGGGGTTTTATTGACACCGAATTTTTTTTTGCTAGGGGCTTTACGTCGCACCGACACAGATAGGTCTTATGGCGACGATGGGATAGGAAAGGCCTAGGAGTTGGAAGGAAGCGGCCGTGGCCTTAATTAAGGTACAGCCCCAGCATTCGCCTGGTGTGAAAATGGGAAACCACGGAAAACCATCTTCAGGGCTGCCGATAGTGGGATTCGAACCTACTATCTCCCGGATGCAAGCTCACAGCCGCGCGCCTCTACGCGCACGGCCAACTCGCCCGGTGACACCGAAATAAAGTACAAAAAATGACCACGCCAACTCTACATATACCCCCAGCCCAAAATATATCGATGTTAAAATGCATGGAGGATGAGTGGAATAATGTAATACCTGTAGTTGTTAGAGTCATCAGTCCCTAGACTGATGCAGCTGTCCATGCCACCTTATCCTGCGCTAATCGTTTCATTTCCACATAACTACTACATCCTACAACTGCTCTAATCTGCCTGTCATATTCGTACTTTGGTCTACCCCTACCGTTCTTACCACATACACTTCCCTCAAAAACCAACTGAACAAGTCCTGGGTGTTTTAAGATGTATCCTACCATTCTGTTCCTTATTCTCGTCAAATTGAACGTAATCGATCTTCTCTTATCAATTCGATTCTTATCTCTTAATTTGTGATTCCATCGGCCTTTAGCATTCTTCTGTGACTCCACATTTCAAAAGCTTCTATTCTCTTTCTTTCTGAGATTGTTATCATCCATGTTTCTCTTTTATACAATGCGAGGCTTTATGCAAATGTCTTCAAAACATATTTCTAATCCTTATATCAATGTTGGAAGTGAGCAAATTTCTTTTCTTAAGAAAGGCCTTCCTTGCTTGCGCTAGTCTGCTCTTTATGTCCTGTTTACTTCTGTTATCTTTAGTTATTTTACTACCCAAGTAACAATATTCACGTACTTCCTGCATCACCGAACTGCACTCCATACTTTTGTTTTGGACTTATTTATTTTCATCTTGTACTCCTTACCCAAGACTGTCCATACCATTTAGCATTTTCTCCGGATCTTTCGCAGTCACAGAAAAAAATATTTAAATTTTTTTCTTCCATTGGAGCGTTATGTTTGAAATTTGACTGCAGCCTGCGCACAATTTACAGAAAATGGTGGCATTTCTTCCATATTTCTAGACGATTTGGGCTGGAGTCTATCTACTACTTCTTTCTTTCTTAATCCGTTTACCGTTCAGGGTTGGCTTTTCCTTCGGACACAGCGAGGGATCCCACCTCTACCGACTCAAGGGCAGTTTCCTGAAGCTTGAAACATTAGGTCGGGTGATAAAACTGTAGAGGAGGACCAGTACCTCACCCAGGGATAGACAAGGAAGAACGAAGGAAGCGGCCGTGCTCTTAAGTTAGGTACCATCCCGTCATTTGCCTGGAGGATAGCTGAAGTTGGAATCGAACCCACCTCTACTCAGTTGATCTCCCGAGGCTGAGTGCACCCCGTGCCAGCCCTCGTACCACTTTTCAAGTTTCGTGGCAGGGCCGGGAATCTAACCCGGGCCTCCGGCGGTGGCAGCTAATCACGCTAACCACTACACCACAGAGGCGGACACTGCTGAACAAATTTGCATTCTGTCCCTGAAGGTGACGGCGGGCCTCGTATACGATAACGCCGTCTCTCAGGCCAGGGAGTTGTGCGGAGGTGAGGGGGTTGGCGGCCCTGGCCTGTATTAGGAACTGTCCCGACAATCGCCTTAGTGCAGGAGAATTGAAAACCGCGGACAACCATTCTCAGGACAGCCGACGGTGGGGACCAGCCCCTCTCCGTCTCCTGAATACAGAGGCTTGGCCACCTTTCCTCTGCTCGGTTGGTCGGTCGGACTACGGTCCAGCCGTGGCCACTTGTAGGTAGTCTGCGATCTCCACCCCAGTGTTATAAATTTCCCGACATTATTGTAACCGTGGCAACCACTGTGCACTAGGTCAGTAGCGACATCTTCTCACAGTGCGCTTTCTTCCTGTAACTAAGGGCTTGAGAACATCTCGTATCAAGTGAACCCCGTTCTACTCCTCAGTCTAGAATTAACATCCTTGAACTGGCAGGAAAACGAACCCAGAGCCTTGGAGCAAGAGACACGCATGCTACCTCTACACCACAGAGTGGGATAATAATAATAATAATAATAATAAAATAATAATAATAATAATAATAATAATAATAATAATAATAATAATAATAATAATAATAATTGTTACGGGGTTACCCGTGGAGAAGAAAGAGGTTAAAGAAGGTGCTGGCTGGAATGGGTCTAACTACAAAATCAAATTGAATTTAAAACTTAAACTGAAGGTTATATTTTCAGAATTTCAAACTTAACAATTTTTCATCATGAAAATGAAACATCAGGTACAGTGATAATCATAAACAAGTATAGGAAAATACAAGTTTAGTGGTCTTAACAAATCCTGGGCTTCAAGCCCTTGCTTTACATTTCCTGAGCTCCTAGCTCAAACTTACAAAATAGCACAAATTTATACAAGGGCAGAAATCCCCTAATTCAATGAGCACTTGCTCTCAAAATTACAACATCTAGCCTTCAAGAGGCATTCATGAATCGTACAAAACTTTGAAAAAAGAGCGAACAGGCTCTCAGTTTTCCCAGCCTACTCGAGGCAACCTCATCTTACAATTACAGGCCTCTCAAAGCACTATTTACAAATGGAACTTATTTTTATAGGGGTATTAAATTCCCAACCTACTGGGCCTTCGTGGGATAAGAATAACAGGTTAAATTAATGGCCCGAACACAAAATGAATGGAGGTGAATACTTGCACTCCTGGATATGAACACTTAAAACCTAAAGGGCACTAGGCCGATAAAACAGGTTCTATTCCCAAACTACTGAGGTGACTCGTATAAGGATAAATTAATGCATTTTGGAAAGGAAGAAAAACAGTTACAAAACGTAGTCACCTCAAACCAAGATAAAGGGGAGCTCGAGAGGGTACATCACTCTCTGTCTCCGACTTACAGTAAAAAATTTATGAAGTTTTTACATTTGCCGGCAGAAAGTTACATTTTTAGAAAAGAAGGTTACATAGTTAACGATTCGGACCTTTCCTCGGGTTAAACTGCGGAGGTAGCTACAACAAGAAAGATGGAATTATGTGGCCATACCTGGTAGCAGTTCTAGCTGCCAACGAAAAGGTCGCCCGCCTCCTGCTTTGATACACACACTCGGTAAGATGCCGATCAATAGGCCAAGAAACGTGAAAATCCGCAGTTTATAAACCCTCAGGGAAGGTTCGAGGCCATTCAAGATTAAACTAGCCACACCCTCTCAGGTTTATTGGTTAATTTCAAAGTTACACTCAGAATCGAAGAAGAAGCCGGTCATAGGCAGAAAATTAATTACAGGAATTACTAGATTCAAAACTGGCGGAAATAAAAAGGAAATATTGCCAACTCAAAAATAAATGAACATCAATCAGTAAAAGAAACTTCTTCGAATTATAAGTTCTTACACCTCGCACATAGTGCATGATCATAGTTTTTAGTAGTGTCATCTGTGGAAGAATGTCCAAACTTCTTGATGGATAGCAAACAAAACTAGTAGAAATTCAGTCAGTTCAGGAAACTTCACAATAACAAAATTACTCAATATTTAGGTGGTGACATCTTCTGATTAAAGATCCAAGTTGGTGTAGTTTCAGTTTCACAGTTTCACCAATAGAGGAGTTCATTTAGGCGCTTTTTCAAATGCGCGGCATTGAGGTGTACCTCCCGGTTCTATAATAATAATAATAATGATAATAATAATAATAATAATAATTATTATTATTATTATCTTTTATACAAGTTGCTTTACGTTGCACCGATACAGATAGGTCTTATGGCGGCGATGGGACAGGAAAGGATTAGGAGTGGGAAGGAAGCAGGCGTGTCCTTAATTGAGTTACAGCCCGAGCATTTGCCTGGTGTAAAAATGGGAAACTGCGGAAAACCATCTTCAGGGCCGCCGACAGTGGGGTTCGAACTCACTATCCCCCCGAATACTGGATACTGGCCGCACTTAAGCAACTGCAGCTATCGAGCTCGGTATTATCATTATCTTCTCTGTGAGTGGAGTCAAACGAATGCATCTGTACCCCCTACCTGTCGTACGAGGCTACTAAGAGCGGAGCAACCAAAGAGTCTGTATTCGCTCTCTCCTCTTCTAAGCCCAAAATCATATGCAAGATCCTTTGGTTTTCTGTGTAGCGGAGAAAATATACGAGTACGATTTTGTTTAAGGGCTTGAGAGAACCTACAAGTGTTACAGATCACATCACCACAGCTGCGTCCGACTCGCTGGCTGAACGGTCAGCGTACTGGCCTTCGGTTCAGAGGGTCCTGGGTTCGATTCCCGGCAGGGTCGGGGATTTTATCCTTAATTGGTTAATTCCTACGGCACGGGGTCTGGGTGTATGTGTTGTCTTCATCATCATTTCATCCTCATCACGACGCGCAGGTCGCCTACGGGAGTCAAATAGAAAAGACCTGCACCTGGCGAGCCGAACCCGCCCTGGGATATCCCGGAACTAAAACCCATACATTTCATTTTACCACAGCTGCAGTGACGGAGAACAGAGGGGATAGTATAAGGGCTCACTAGCTCTCAAATGTTGAGTTGGAATGGTCTGATATACGAGACTGTTTCATAGCCATAGGACCTCCAGTGATAGGCGGAATTCTGAATCCCAGGAAAGTGACTTTCCGTTCCAATAGTGCACTAGCCGGGATTCAAACCTTAGCCGCCTTGGCGAGTTATGCCACTTGTCTATCACACACTAACACAACTCTTCAATGAAGGTATTTTTCAAAATAAATATTATACTGCAAATTAAGAAATTTTTTATTCTTAGGCATTACGGTGCTCTATTGCTGGTAATCGTTCGCGTAGGCTCGTAGAGAGTTCGCAATTAGCCAAGAACAACTGCGCTTTATGAAAGAAGGTTGTGAAAGAGCCAATGTGTGATTCACAATGGACTATTCGTCGATCGTGAATTCCTTCCGATATAAATAGTGATGGTTGCAGCAGAGATGGACGTTCGTTCGGTCTTGACTCATTTGCTGGCTACGTCACGTCTCTTGTGGTGCTGGATGCGTCCTGACTCATGGCCTACGTCACAGGCACCACACAGAGTCACACCACCTTGCCAAATGATACGTGCAATTCCGAGAAAAAAAGCCGTCTGAAGTCCGAGGATAGCCCAGTACGGGTAAATGGCTGCCTGTGGTTTAATTTCTCGAGCTATAATTCTTTAACGTCATACTCCCACAGTAAGTTTTCGGCGAAGCTGCGATAGGAACCAAGCATCTATCCCACAGTTTCCGTTACAGCCGAATAGGATGCTAGTGGAAAGGGAAAAAGTGCACCTAGTAAAATAAGCGGTTTAGTGTTGATGATAATAACTGTTTTAATTATCTATACTAATATTATAAAGAGGAAAAATGTGTTTTTTGTAACGAATAGACTCAAAAACTACTGAACCGATTTAAAAAATTTCTTCACATAGGAAGCTACATTGCGAGTGAGTAACATGGGCTGTATTTTATTTTCAAAACAATTCGGAGTGGGGAGCACGGGGGGGGGGGGAGAAAAAATAATAGGCTAATATAGGCAAAATATCGAATTTGTCGTATAAGGACGAGACAAAGCTCAATTTAATCCTCTTGACGCAAAGAACAAAACTCGGTAAGCCCCACGGTCCCGAAAATCATGTTTTAAGGCCCTAAAACCAACCGTTACGGAGATATTGGCACCCCTGCTATAGGAATCGGTTAAAGAAACGAACTGCCGTAACCATGGCAACGTCTGCTCCAGGATTCTACAGCAGCGAAATTATCTACAATAAATCACAAAAACTTAACATGTTACAGGCATGAAAACTGATATTTGGAATCCTCTTTAAAAATAAGAGCACAAATATTCGTTTTCAGAAAATCCACTTAAAGGGGGGTGGGGGGTGAAAGAAAGTGAGGAAGGATTTGAATTATGTAGCCTATATGAGGATACATATATCTCAAAAAAGAAGATGTTACAGACTTTAAAATTTGTACCTGGAATCTACTCTTAGAAATGAACACACTCTTTTTGAAAAATCCACTTAAGGGGGTGAAAATAAAAAAGCAGGTGAATTTAAAAAAAATGAGTATCTTCTTCTTCTATCGCTTTACCCACACCTGTGAGGTTGCGGGTGCGAACTGTGTCGCACATGTGGATGAAACCCTGTTTTACGGCTGGATGCCCTTCCTGACTGCAACCGTATGTGTAGGGATGTAATTTATACTTGTATACTAATATTATAAAGAGGAAAAATTTGTATATTTTTTGTAACGGATAGACTCAAACACTACTGAACCGATTTTAAAAATTACTTCACCTGTAGAAAGCTACATTGCCAGTGAGTAATATGGGCTGTAATTTATTTTCAAAACAATTTGAGGGGTGGTGACGAGGGGAGATATAAAACTATTAAAATAATAGGTTAATATAGGCGAAATGGAATTTGTCGTATAAGGACGAGACAAAGCTCATTTTAAGCCCCTTGACGCAAAGAACAAAACTCGGTAAACCTTTCGGGTTGAAAACCATGTTTTAAGGCCCTAAAACCAACCGTTACGGAGATATTGGCACCCCTGCTCTAGGAATCGGATAAAGAAACGAACGGCCGTAACCATGGCAACGTCAGCTCCAGAATTCTACAGCAGCTAGATTATGCATGTACGTTTGGGCATAGTTGCCAACCAAAATTGATACACACATGACTTACTATGTGGAAAAAATAAACTGTTGTGTAAGATGTTCATAGCACTCCTTTGGGCGGGGATGGAAAGGGAGTGAAGTATAAAAATAATAACCCCGGAGATCTCCGTAGTACAGCGATCAGCGGTTGCCGGCGGGCCTCCGTTTTTTACGTACTGGCTTTTTTACGTGCTACCTATAGTTTTAACTATTTTCTATCAAATCATGGAGTAGTAGGAACACTGAAGTTATTATTGCCGATATTTTGGTCCACTTTTACGATCATTGTAACCATGAAAACAACCTATATACTGTACACAATTGTCAAGATGGTGCGCCAATGACTTGGAAATTTTTTTCAACATTTATACTCATATTCATCATATGATGTGCTACATGAGTGACAAACCCTGTGAATTATAATTCTCGATAATTATCGTAGTTTATTTTTTTGCATAGTGTATTTCCTTGATCATGCCATGCTTGCCATGCTACGGTAACCGAGTAGACCGTACAGCTAGGGACTCGACGCCGAGTGTTGGGCGGCGGAAAATAACCTGACTCCCCACAAGAGCCAACGGCTTCGGGCGGATGAGCTCTTGTGGGAGGGTAATGGGCCCTCAGCAGAGGAAATGCTTCTGAAATACCATTGAGCTGCAGAGTCTGTACCCTAGAGGGGCGGCTGCAAAAGGCGTTTGTTCTCCAGGTTAGGGGCGGCCTAATTATATGCTGGCAGCAGCTATAAAATGCCCTCAACGACAGACGAAGCGACCCGTCGGTTGAGGAATCATTTGTCGCATCTATGGCTACGTCTCTTCTAAATTCGGAACATACTAGGGCGTCCCCTCAAAGCGACGCGCGCCACTTACGCCCGAGTGACGTGATAAATGAGCAAGAGTTACCTATTCATGGACGGGGTAGGCTAAAGAAGCTAGTTCAACCCAAACAACTACTGAGATTTACTACTCTCAATATTGGTACGTTGACAGGCCGACATCGTGAACTAGCAGAAATGCTTAAAAACAGACGTGTCAACATTGCCTGCATCCAGGAAACCAAGTGGAAAGGTTCAAAAGCAAAAGAAATCGGAGATGGCTACAAACTCATCTATCATGGTACCAGTACACGAAATGGTGTAGCAATAGTCGTCGACCAGAACTACCGCAACAATGTCACCAGTGTCAACAGGGTGTCAGATAGGCTTATGTCTATCAACATTGACTCAACTTCCATCCCTGCCCACATTGTATCTTGCTATCCACCTCAAACTGGATGCACTGAGGATGAGAAGGATGAATTTTGGAACAGTCTGGATGCCCTCCTTCGAGCAATTCCCCAGGATGAGTCCATTATTCTTGGAGGAGATTTAAATGGACATGTCGAGTCTCACAAAGAAGGATATATGCGATGCCATGGAGGACATGTGTTTGGTGTGCGAAACGATGACGGATGTCGGATACTCGATTGCGCAGAGGCTCATGATCTAATTGTTACCAACACATATTTTAAAAAGAGGCCAACACATCTGGCTACTTATACAAGCGGTGGTCATGCTACTCAGATTGATTATTGGCTAATCCGTCAACAAGAATTTTTTTTTTTTTTGCTATTTGCTTTACGTCGCACCGACACAGATATGTCTTATGGCGACGATGGGATAGGAGAGGCCTAGGAAGTGGAAGGAAGCAGCCGTGGCCTTAATTAAGGTACAGCCCCGGCATTTTCCTGGTGTGAAAATGGGAAACCACGGAAAACCATCTTCAGGGCTGCCGACAGTGGGGTTCGAACCCACTATCTCCCGATTACTGGATACTGGCCGCACTTAAACAACTGCAGCTATCGAGCTCGGTCAACAAGATTTTAAGCTGGTAACGGACACTAAAGTAGTTCCGTATGGCAGCATTGCCCCTCAACACCGATTGCTTGTCCTCGATATTCGTAGCAATGTTACACAACCCAAACCTAAACCTAAGACTGGGCCTGACCGAATTAAGTAGTGGCGGATGAATGCCCAACGAAACGAGTTGATGACAGCCTTGGCAAACTTCTCCGTGAAGTCCGATCAATTGGTTCAAGACATGTGGAAGGATGCTGTGGAACAGATACACCAGGCGGCGACAAAAACGTTGGGAAAAATCATACCCGAACGAAAATATATTGATAAACAAACCTGGTGGTGGACAGACGAAATCAAGCAAGCAATCAAGGATAAAAAGATAGCCTACAAGACTTGGTGGAACTCACGTCTTGATACTGATCTTCAGCAATATCGCGACCTAAAATCTGTAGCAAAAAGAGCTGTAGCTGCAGCAAAGGACCATTATTACCAGTCACTATACGACCAGCTCGACACACCATCAGGAGAAAACAATATATATCGTCTTGCTAAGTCCCGTCACCGTTCAATTCAGGACATTGGACACGTCATGCACATCAAGGGAGCCGACGCCAAACTGCTACGAGATCAACAATCCATTCTCCAGCGTTGAGCAGATTACTTTAATAACATCAGCAACAAAGAATTTACGCATCCACCAATTTCTAGTCCTGATCCTATCGTAGGCCCTGTTCCCTCAATTACATACGAGGAAGTAATGCTTGCCATTAGCAAAATGAAAAATGGAAAATCAACTGGTCCAGATGACTTACCAGTGGAAATCTGGAAAATGCTCGGAAAGCCTGCTTCAGAGTTCCTTGTCTCGCTCTTCAACCAAATCATCGCCGAGAAACAGCTTCCACACTCATGGACAACTAGATGTGAGTGATTGCTCGACCTATCGCTCTATACGACTCCTCTGTCATACTTTCAAGATCTTTGAACGTTTACTAGACAGCAGACTCAGATGTATTGTCTCTGTAACACCAAACCAGTGTGGATTTGTTAAGGGTTGCAGTACCATCGATGCTATCCATAACACACGCCTCTTGATGGAAAAGCACAGAGAGAGACAGAAGAGTGTACACATGGCATTTCTAGACCTAGAAAAGGCTTTTGACCGTATCCCACACGAACTTATTTGGCGAGCTCTTCGCTGTCATGGCGTCCCTGAAGAGTATGTAAGCTGGGTGCAACTTCTGTATCGCAATTCCACTAGTGTCGTCCGGAGTCCTGCTGGAATCTCTCCGCCTTTCGATATCACTGTGGGTGTTCATCAAGGTTCTGCCCTTTCACCATTGCTATTCATCCTCTGCATGGATACGGCAACAGCTGACATACAGACTTCACATCCCTGGACCCTTCTTTATGCCGATGATGTGGTACTTGCACAAGAAACCCGTCCTGAACTCCAGCATCAGGTTCAAACGTGGAAGGACAGACTGGCTGAAAATGGACTGCACCTCAATATCCAGAACACAGAATACCTGGAATGTGGCCCCCAAACCAGAGGTACCATAAGTATCAGTGAAGAAGACCTGCAGAAGACCATGAAATTTAAGTACTTGGGATCCGTCGTCACCTCAACCTGTGACACCACTCTTGATACTCGGATGAGGGTAAATGCAGCTTGGCTCAAGTGGAGACAGGTCACTGGAGTCCTCTGTGATAAAAAGATGCCTCAATATCTAAAGGGAAAAGTTTATAAGAGTGTGGTACGGCCAGCAGCGATCTATGGGACTGAATGTCGCCCCATGACGAAACAACAGGAGCAAATGTTGACAATCATGGAGATGAAGATGCTTCGATGGTCCATGGGGCTGACCCGATGTGACCACATAAGGAACACGGACGTCCGGCAAAGGTTTGGTGTCGCGCCCATCATAGACAAAGTGAGGGAAGCCCGCCTCCGCTGGTACGGCCACGTCATGAGAAAACAGGACGACTCAGTTGCCAAAACAGCGCTCCACATCAACCTAGAGGGAACAAGACCACGAGGAAGACCGGCAAAGAGATGGACTGACAACATCAGGGCAGACATGCACAGTGTTGGCTTAACACCAGAAGATGTCAACGACAGACAGAAGTGGAGGAGATGTAGCAAAGCAGCAGACCCTGCAAGTCGGGATTAATGCTAAGAAAGAGAGAGGTTTCCTTGATCATTTGTAATAGTTACGAAATGTCGGATCAAACAAATTCATTCAATATATTTTATTTGTGGTACTACCTATTGGAAGTATACTTACACTAAACCTGCAGCTTTGTGAAGGGAGCAGGCATATCTAGTTGGGAATGAAGGAAAAACATGGTAGCAAAAGGTCTTAGAGGTCGACGCTAATTAGGAACTAATATTTAGAGGCCCCCATGAAGAAAAGAAGAAGAAGAAGATATACTATAATTCCAAACATGACAAATAATTTCTACGTACTTAAATAGATACACCACTGATATAAATATCTAATGAAGTCAGTCATACCGATAGTATGAGTAACTAAAGCCAGTTTCTGATAACCCGTACGAAGAACGGGTACTTCTGCTAGTCGTATTATATGGTTAGGAGACTCTGTGCATGAATCGAAAAAGAACTAGTCAATAAACTGCTTAAAATAGAACGCAGGCTGCTACGGAATATCTTAGGAAACAGATGGGTTGACGGGCAGGTTCAATTGAAATCTAATAAAGAAGTATACAGCAAGATGGAACCGATAACAATAGCAATTAGAAAGAGAAGAGTACCTCTTCCGTATGAATAATGACCGGCTCACAAAGAAAATTAGGAATTTTCTAAAACCAAAGGCATCTAAGTTGAGATGGTTCCAAGAGTGTGAGAAAGATCTGAGAGAGGTGGGCATTACGGGGGATGAAATCACTGACAGGGTTAGTTTCAGAAGGTCGGTGAAACGCTGTCAGGGTTTTATGGTGGAGACAGAACCCGGAAAACGGAGAGGAGCGGAAGACGGGCTCAAGAGATACTGGGTGCCGATGACCTAGCTGTTAGGCCCCTTTAAATAATAAACATCATCAACAAGAGACACTGGCAGGATGTTAAAGCCGACAGACGAACAAGACATAGATACTGAAAATGAGATTGGTTGTTAACACGCAGTCTACAGAGGCTCAATTCGAAAAAAAGTATTAATGCCATTGTATTACTGTATTAATTTAATTTAATCTAATGATTGTAAAGTAATACAATGTTTTATACGCACATTTCAGTGCGTGGTTTGATGGAAGAGAAGACCTGAATGCCTTAATCATGCCAAGTAAAATAAAACATAACTAACAACTAGGCCACCATCCTTTGTTAACACTAATCAGAGAGAAAAAGTCGAAGGGGTCTGAGAATTCGAGAAATGAAGGTATCGGCCAAAGAAAGACAAGAGCCATGAATGGCGTAACAAGAGACTCCTTACGTAATACCGTCGGGTTCGGAAAAGAACTAGAGTAACCAAGAGAGGTCGGATAGTGTAGATGTAAGTGAAGAGCCTGACACAAGTAACTGCAAACAATGGCAGAACTCTCCGCGATATCACCAACTCACGCTACTCACGCTACCAAGTTACGAGCCCGCGGGGCCCCGTTTAGTCGTCTCTTCCAACAGGAAGGGGATACCGTGGGTGTTAATCTATCGTCCCAACCTAGAGGGGGAAAAAGACAATTACTGAAGGTTGCTGCGAGCGAGGACCGTAGTGTGGAATTTGTTTTGCAAATGGTATTATTTCTTGTTTGTTTACAAGTAGTTTACTGTATTCCTCAGATGACATTTCACACTGGCTACTGTGAAACTGTGTTATTTGAATCATGGAAGGTGACCACATTAGCTCCATGATTGGCATCTTCATTCTGACCACCTTGTATGAAGGACTCAAATATTACAGGTACTTACTCTAAATTGCATATCCAGAGATGGTTTAGATTAATGATGTACATAATTTTATTATCACACGTCATATATAGAATGGAATATCGAAAGGATCACATATTAGAATAGATATATCATCAGGCCAGTGAGCGTCCGACTCGTTGGCTGAATGGTCAGCCTATTGGCCTTCGGTTCTGAGGGTCCCGGGATCGATTCCCAGCCAGGTCGGGGATTTTAACCTTCATTGGTTGATTCCAACGGGTCGGGGGCGTTTATTGAACGTTCTACACAGAATGGACACTTTGAAGCATTCGAATATTGGTTTAATGTCAATTCCGACCCCTCATGACATGACAGTATGTTCGTTAATACCTCTAACTGATACAGTGTAAAACGCATGTTCTTCTGCTCTGGGACTCTTGTCCCAAGCATCTTGTCTAGTAGCTTTCACTAATAGACTATAATTCAGCACGTGCTATTTAGAATAGAGCAAGCTGTCAGCAAACTTAATGTTCGTTAGTCTCAATTCCCACCATCGAACCTAATTGCTTACCTGGTTTAGAATTGCCCTGTTAATTAGGTAGCGATTGAGAGTTTTGATTATTCTGCTGTGAGACGAGGAAATAACTTTAGTTTGTTTCTAACATAACGTTCTCCCGAGCGTAAGGTATTTACGTAACTCATTGGAACATATTGTTCTCTTCAAATTTTCACTATCAGAATGTTACCCGGCAGGGTACGATGATGGTACACAACTTATACTCACTAGATTGCGTGCCAGAAGCCTGGATCAATTCCAGACCTCTCCACAGTGTTCGTGTGGAGTCAGGGCATACGACACTGTTGATGGTGACTCGTTACATTAAGCTTTGAGCAGAACCTTTGATGTTTTTTGACAGGAGCAGGCAGCTGATTCCACGCTCTCCCTAAATTTAACAAATCCTTTGTTTGCACTGCATCACGTATCTTTAACGTCTTTAATCTTCACCGTTTCGCAAGTAACACTAACTGTACCCAACTAAAGCAGTTCTTAACATCTGTCTTTCTGGAGGAGTACGCAAGAGGCTGAGATCAGGCATTCTTGTGTCGAACAATCAGGAATATGTATATTTCGAAGAAAATTGTTTCTCTGCTTTAGCTTTATATTCTTTAAACCCATGTAGTCCAGAATAACAGAAGGGCTTAATGATTTACTTTCTTACTTATTATATAATGTATGTCTTAACCTTACTGGATTTGGTATTTGTATTTTCATTTTTTTAAGTTTCTTGTTTAGTTTAATGGTACTTTAATATTATACAAATGTAGTTACTGTTTTCATAAATCTGCATTGTATTATAAGAAGACGCTACATAAAGGGGCTTTTCAGTCTCAGTGGCATGTAAATCATGATCAATAAATTCAATTCAATTCAAATTCTCTTCCTCCTAGCATATATATATTGTCATACATTTCATCTCCTCTGATGAGGCCGGAACGGCATGCGGTCGTAAAACGTCGCTACGAAGATTCATCCTACTTCATACCCGAGCCCATAACGAAACGGGACAAGAGTTCGACATACACACTGTAACATCTTTCTCTTGTGGTTTCATTTTTCTAAGTTTCTGTGATTCAAAGACTTCCTTGATATTTTCTTCCTTACGTCTTCTGTTCAAAATCTTGGCGGGAAGTAAACTTGTCCGATTTAAATCAACAGCATGCTCTGATAAGAGGTTATTTTAGTATGCATCAAAACAGAAAATAAATGCTTTACAAACATGATTCCTAAAATTAATGTCTTCTAAGAAATGAGCAAGTAAATAGAGCAGCATATTTTCCAGGATATAAGCTCTTTGCCAAGAAACACATGAAGAAAGAGAGGACGTGATTATTGGTTTAAGAGGAAGTACAGCTAGGCAACCATCTTCTTTTAAGAATAATCAGAAAGAAAAACGAAGAGTTCGATACTTCGTAGAATGACAGCATCCTCAAGGGGAGGGATGTGAAAAGAAGCACGCCCTAGCCCTCGTAAGCGTAATACACCTTCTCCGTCCTGTTCTATAAGGCCTTTGTGTTATGGAACTTTAACTAATGTAATGCAAGGTACTTGGATTTTCACCCATTAGATGTCTCTACCATCGGCCTAGGTGCCCCCTATGGTGGGATTATGTACAATTAATTATTAAGGGAACTTCAGTTTCAAAGTTTGTTAACCTTAGTTTTTGAAGATTGTTTTGTTGATGTATCAAAGTTGTCAACAGTCCTACTGCTTTCTTCTTCTTTAGTTATTAAACAATCAGGAATTTTTGGAATATTTCCTCTAGTCAATTAAAGTTGGGGGTGTGTACAGGCATCCAGCCTACCTGTAAAGAGTTCTGGAAGCTTCTCGTCGGAGATGCTATAAAAGCTGAGCTTTTTAAGGTCGTATTGGCATCTTCATCGCTCCAGTTGATCGTGTGTGGTGTGTATTAAGGAGGCAGGGGACGTAGATTGGCGTTAGGAAGGCCCAGCAAGAAAGGTAATGGCAGGATTTTCTTAATATGTGATAGCTCCGGTAGATAGCCTGAGGGGAAGGTTTCAAACTTACTTTATGTAAAGTCCTAATTTATGGTTTTAGTGTAGATTTTCGGCAAGTCTGAGGACTCTTTTCTGTTCCCCACTGGGAAATGTGTAAACTAAGGGAACAAAGAGTGATCACCCTCTGTTGATTCCCATTCAACGTGATATGGGGTGACTAAAATTTTTTAAAGCTCTACATTCTTAACACACTTTTGGGATTTGATAATTTTTATTTTGTCACTCCTCTGTAGAATAGGCTTAGCCTCTGCAACTTCGGGCAATAAGCCCATTTGGGATTTTAGGAGTTTTTCAAAAAAGGAGTGCAAGTGTTTCGCCTCCTAGCCTGTTGTTCATAGCCGATCGTCTGAAACCTTCTCTTGTTTTACATTAAAAGTCATGGGCAATCATTGCCCCTGTTTATTTGTAATGGTTTATAGAGCAGTGTGTTGAGTAGAAGTGAATGCAAGTACATTATTCGAAGTTTGTCAGGCTTGTGCCTCTGAGAGTAACTTTTGGAGCTCAGTCTCCTAGGATGTAAAGTAGTGGAGCAAACATGCTCTTATGAAGGTGTACCGGTGTAGAGCTGTATTGCTCATATCGTGTGGATAATGTTTCTCTTGTTCTTGTACCTGATTTTTGGACTTATAGTCCGTTGTTATCAGAGATACGAGTTCATTTGTTGTTGTTTATTCAGGCTTTCTGTCTATCAAATTTTAAACTAAAAAAAGAGGAAAGAAATCAAATTAGAAAACGATATTCCCGTAACAGTTATTATTGAATATCTTACTCTGTTTGTCGCTATCTTCTACAGTGTGAAATAGGCTTGTATTCGAATTAGTTGAACCAGTTCCCACACATGGTGCGGTTGTAGCAAACTTCCCTGCGGTGTGAGAATAAGATCCTAGGCCACATTCACAGGAGAATGAAACAAGTGTATGGGGACGAAACTATCGATTGCAGTGCAGTAAGTTGTTGGGCCGAGAGTGTATTATTGGGCTACAGTAGGCACTCAAGATTCCCTCGCATTGGTACGTAACAATGTGCAGTGCGATAACAACGAACGTGTAACTGGACCAAGTAGAGCAGCTTCGGCTAACAGTGGACAACAATCGTGGCCTTACAGCTCTGCTGGTCGGCTGCCCATGGTTTTCCATTCTCCTCACTAAGGCGAATGCCGGGGCAGTTCTTTCTATAGGCCCCCGCCGCCCCCGTCTCACCTTCTCCGCACCTCATTTCACTCCAACACACCTCCTGGCCTGAGAGAGGGCATCATGCTCCAAGAGGCCCGCCCTACCCCATCAGGGTACAGATTGAAAACATGTTAGTAGCAGTAGGTCCTACGAAATATTACGCCAACTAGGACTTTCACCAAGAGAAAATGTCCTCTCAGTTTTAATTAATCTTGTTGACTTGACAGTACCTCATGGGGATTACTTTTACTTTTTAAGTACCTAGATGTTAGTATAAGGAGTGATCTTCATTGGAGTAATATCCGTCCGACTCCATGGTTAACTTGCTGTGTTTTGGTCCAAGCGGTCCCGGGTTCGATTCCCGGTCGGGTCTGAGATTTAACCGCAATTGGTTTATTCCGATGGCTCGAGGGCTGGAGGTGTGTGACATCTTCATCATTAGAATCGTCATCGGTAGGGTCCCTTCCTTACAGACGCTCAGGTCGCCTATAAGACCTGCACCAAGCCTCTTCGGAGGCCACACGTCGTAGGGCCCAGATGTTTATGACATGCCACATTTTTCTTTATTTTCTTCTTCTTCCTCTTCTTAATCTGTTTAACCTCCAGGGTTGGCTTTTCCCTCGGACTCAGCGAGGGATCCCACCTCTACCGCCTCAAGGGCAGTGTCCTGGAGTGTGAGACTCTGCTTCGGGGATAAAATGGGGAGAAGGACCAGTACCTCGCCAAGGCGGCCTCACCAGCTATGCTGAACAGGGGCCATGTGCGGGATGGGAAGATTGGGAAGGATAGACAAGGAAGAGGGAGGAAGTGGTCTTAAGTTAGGTACCATCCCGGCATTTGCCTGGAGGAGAAGTAGGAAACCACGGAAAACCACTTCGAGAATGGCTGAGGAGGGAATCGAACCCCCTCTATTCAGTTGACCTCACGAGGTTGAGTGGACCCCGTTCCAGCCCTCGTACCACTTCTCAAATTTCGTGGCAGAGCCGGGAATCGAACCCTGGCCTCTGGGGGTGGCAGCTAATAACACTAACCACTACACCACAGAGGCGGACTCTTTATATTATTTCCATGGAAAATGCAAGTTAAGCATGATTTTATCCACAGTGACTAAAATTATGCAATTTTCACGGGTCATATAAAATCATATTTTGGCTTTTGTAACGTTTTTATCATTTCCTGTTATTTTTCTTATTATGATCATATTTCCTCGTGGATTTTGGTATTTTGTCATATTTTAATCTTTTTATTCCATTTTCGCATACCTGCTTGCAGTCGTCTCAAAAACGGATTTTTCACATCTCCTAATTGTTGACTGTAAATTTATACAATTATCTTTCTTAGAAATATATATGTATGTGAACTAGGAGAGTAAGCTGTATAGGAAGAGACAGATGCGTAGAAAGCGACAGAAAGGTGAGTCTCAATTGAACTGTAATGATTTGAAGTATTTCAGTTATCCCCCAAGAACGTCCTGCGATGTTGAGCGGTCTTTTTCCAGCTACAAGTCAATGTTGCGTGAAAATAGAAGATCGTTCCTATTTGAAAACTTCAAAACGTCTATTGTAATTCTTTCTTATCACCCAACAACATTTATTTCATTCTTTGCAGAGTCGAGAGTTGGATTGACTAATTAAATCAATTCAAAATACCATATACTAATAAAAAAAAATTATTATTTATTGTTTTTGAATGTCCTAAATTTTAAAAGTCTGTTTTCAATATAATGTTAATTTAAAAAGCGGCAAAACTTTAAAGAGTTCGAAAATATTACCAAACATTTTTCAGTCATAAACATCCGGGCCTTAGTTATGAGGGTATTTAGGGTTGAAATAAGATTGTAAAGAAGAGGGCGTATAAGTTTCTGGTAGGCCTAATAATTATCGTATGGCCTCAGCTACCGTGTGCAGACATTTTTATTTGACCGTCTTCTTCTTCTTCTTCTTCTTCTTCTTGAAAGGTGTGGTTGGACTCATGTGTTATCGTCCAGTCACGAAAACATTAATTACTTAACACTGACACATGTATCACTCGTATTGTACTTTAAAAAGTAATTGATAGGAAAAAAAAGGAAAAAAACAAAACAAAACATTCTATAGGAGTCATACAAGAAACGATGATAACATATAGACAGAGGGTAAAGAGATTTATATCCTACCAAAATTATGATAAACATTTTGCAATGGAAGAGAGAGCATAAAGAGACTGTCAGAGGATTATAATATAATATGTGCTTCATCACGAAACTGATTTATGCTGTTCACAAGAGTAGGAGTTAGAGAGGATAATAAACACGAAATACTTGTGGGGAAGGGGATGCCCATGTTAAGCAAAGAGGATAGGAAGCGCTGGCGGGGAACATCAAAAGCAGGACATTGTAACAGAAGATGATTACTGTCAGTATCAGACAAGCCACAAGCACAGGAAGTTGGGGGAGGAAGATGAAAACGATTTTTATATTGGGGAGTAAGGGCATGATTAAAACGTAGACGTATAATAGATGTGATATGGCGTCGAGAGTACGTGCCATAATAAAACCACGGTTTAAGAGGAATAACAGGTTGTAATTGATGAAAAAAACATCCCTTTTCTCGTGACGTTTCATTCCAATCGGACTGCCAATGTTGATATGCTATATCCCGCACTTCGTGAATGAGATCAGAAGGGGGGATCGCAAGAAAAAGAGAGGGGGATTGTTGTGATGCTCGTTTAGCTGCCTGATCAGCATTCTCATTCCCCATGATACCAGAGTGACTGGGAACCCAAACTAGAGTTATATAAACACCAGAACGAGTAAGGATATATAAGAGATACTTAACGCTATATAAGTACCAATTAGGGGAAGAGAGAGGCGAGCATAAGGCATGCAGAACATTTTGTGCATCCGTGAAAATCGTAACCTTATCATAAGCATGTGACCTGATGGTAATGAGGGCTTGTCGAATAGCAAACAATTCGGCGGTAAAAACAGAAAAGGCAGAAGGGAGGGAAAACTCAGAGAGAGTATATGGTTGGGGGATATAAAAGGCTGCTCCAACGCCGTGTGCTGATTTTGATCCGTCAGTAAAAATGCTTACTTCCCTTATGTAGAGGGAAAGTCGAATACGTTTAGTTGTAAGAGGGGAAAGAGGAGTAGAATGTGTTAGACAAGAAAATGATTCAGAAGAAGATATAATTACCTGAGGACAAAAGGACTGACTGTCATAAGGGATAGAGTATAAAGGCAATGTGGGTAAACGGAGGAGCTCATCTTCTCTTGGTATAAGAGAACGAAATGCGGTATATAAAGCAGGGACACGGTTTCCACGGGGAGATTTGGAAGAATAATAAGAATGTAAAAGTCGTAGCTTGGGGATAAGCTGAGACCGGGTGACAGTAAAATGTTTGAGGACATACTTAGCGGCTATAGTCTGTCGCCGAATCTTTAAAGGCTGTTCACCGGCTTCTATTAATAAGGCATTGGTTGGTGTAGTTTTAAGTGCTCCTAAACAGACACGTAGTGCGCGGTATTGTATTGTATTTAAACGTGCAAGGGTAGTAGCAGAAGCGGTGTCGATAAAAAGAGCACAATAATCTAGCAAGGATCGAATAGTTGCTCTGTAAAGGAGAATAGCTGTAACGGGGTCAGCGCCCCAACTTCGACGGGTGATCGTACGTAAAATAGAAATAAAACGATCAGTTTTACGTTGAAGAGAGACCACATAAGGAGACCATGATAATTTGTGGTCCAATATGACTCCAAGGTAGGGATGCTGATTAACAAAGGGGATAGTAAGACGATCAAGAAGGAGAGGAGAACGGTTAGGTGCGCGAGTATGGGTAAATAGGATTGCAGCACATTTGGAAGGCGAGAGTGAGAAACCATGTTCATGTAACCAGAGAGCAACCTCATGAAGGACACATTCTATTTTTCTCCTACACACATCAACACTATCATGTGATACGTATAAAACATAGTCGTCTGCGTAAGCTAAAACTCGTGCGTTCTTTGTAATTATACGTTCTAAATCTCGCATATAAAGCGCAAAGAGGATACCGCTTAGTATATCACCCTGTGGGACTCCATGCGAAACGTGTCTTCCTGGAAACGGGGGGAAGGGGGATTTGAGAATGAGAGTGCGAGAAGTATATAGGCGTTCTAATAGAGAAATAAAAGCAGAGGGAAAGCCAAGCGAATCAAGGCACGACCATAATAGATGTAAAGGAACGGAATCATAAGCTCCTTGAATATCAAGAAAAACAGTAATAGTGCTATGTTTACGATGTCTAGCTAGTAGGAGATCAGTCAACAAAATATTGAGTGGATCTTGTGTGCTACGTCCTTTAAAAAAGGCATACTGATATTTAGGAAGGATCTGATGTTTCTCCATAACCCAGAGAAGACGCCGTAGTAGAATTTTTTGAAAGAGTTTCCTAACACAGGAACTTAAAACAATGCCACGATAACTTAAAGGAGAAGAGGGATCTTTTCCAGGTTTAAGAATTGGGACTAAATGAAAGTTGTTCCACTGTGCCGGTACCTGTAAGGTGAGAAGTATATTATTAAAAAGAGAAAGTAAGACAAGAAGACCGGTATGGGGTAAAAGTCGGAGCATAGTGTAAGTGATACTATCAGGACCAGGAGATGAACTACGAACTACTTGTAAAACGGACTGTAATTCGGACAGTTGGATGGGTTGAAGTAAAACAGAAAATTGGGGGGATATGGGACGGAAAGAAGAAAAGGGAGGCGGAATTGTGAAGTCAGGTGTTATAGTATATAGAAAAGAAAGAAGGACATTAGGCAGAATAATCGAATGCGCAGGGTGTACAGAAGTAACACGGGTAAGTGCGCGAATGGCGTTCCAAAGGGATGTTGCAGATACGCGATGATTAAGAGAGGAGATGAAGGCCTTCCAAGACTCGCGTCTCTTTGCATTAAATATGCGTTTGATACATGCATTATGACGTTTCAATGTTAAATAATTAGCTAGTGTCATATTCTTACGATACAATTTAAATAAAGCTGTTCGCCGCAGTATTAACTTGTGACATTCGTCGTCCCACCAATGTATTTTCTGATAAGGACGGGGGCAGAGGGAGGGGATAAATTTGAATGGATGGAAAGTCTCAACATATGAGGAGAGAATGCGTAGAAGGGTAGGATAGTCTAAGGTATTGGGCGTGTATTGAAGGAAATGGGTGTGAAGGAAACTACAATACGATTGTTTATCAAAATTTCGGAAAGACCGAATATTACTGAGCTGAGAGGGTGGGGATGAGGAAAAGGGTGGTTTACAAACACCAAAAGAAATAATAATAGGGAAATGATCACTCAGATGAGTGTCACTGAGTATATGCCACACGGTATTAGGAGTCATGTGGTCATGGCAGAGCGAAAGATCAACAGAACTAGGGGGTGAACCAGGAGGGGTGAGTCGAGTTGGGGACCCGTCATTTAAAAGGGTAAAGTGATGGGATTGAGTTGCCGTAAGAAAATTTGTCCCTTTAGATGTATCTTTAGAACTACCCCAGGCAGTATGGGAACAATTAAAATCACCAAAGAGAAAAACATTGTCTATGGAATCAAATTGGGTAAGGAAGCGGGACCAGTGAGAGGTAGAGATATAAACATCAGGAGGACAATACACATTGATGAAATATATATTTCGCACGATAATACTTAAAGCAAGAGTATTTGGAATGCAATGCGTCAGAGGAAAGGGGACATATGGAATAGACTTATGAATAAAAATGGCAAGGCCTTCACTTCCATTAGTATCAAGGCGTTCGACTCGAAAATCAGGAAGATGAAAAAGGGTGTTTGCATAAAACCACGTTTCTTGTATTATAATGATGTTAGCACATGTTTCCTGAATTAACAGTTGAAGTTCATGTTTTTTATGAAAAAGACTTCTAGCGTTCCACTGCAAAACGCGTATCATATAGGGTAAGGATATGAGCGATGCGATCTCGTAGTTGATAAATTACCGGTGAAATGGGAGACTCTCCTCCCACATTCTGAAGAAGCAAGAATAAGATTTGTTGGATTTCTTGATGTACTTGGTTTCTTTGTATTAACAGTTGAGAGTCGTGGGATCGGGGCGGGTAACTAGGACCCGAAGTAGAGGGAGGTGATGCTGTGGGAAGAGAAGATGGTGTTGTAGCAGGCGGAGGAGAAGAAAATGGAACCCGGCCCGTAGAACCAGGGTCAGGGCGTACCAAGGCAAGATAACCAGTTCTATCATAACCCGGAGTCAAAGGCGGAGGGGCAGATTTCTGGATTACTTGTGTAAATTTACGTTTTCTAGAAAAATCTTGAACAGGGGAAGAAGAGACTTGTTCTGGTACCAGGGGGGGAAAATCCTGGGGGTGTTGAGACGGATGATAATGAGGGAGGGAAGTCTTGTTCTTAGCATCTTGAAATGAGATATGTTCCGTGCTCATGACCTTCTTTATCTCTTGTTGGTATTTGTGTTCCGGACAAGTTATTGCTCCCGTTGGATGTGGGCCTTTGCAATACACACATTTTGCAATTTGAGATGTACAATGATCGGTGGCGTGCTCCATTGAGCACTTTCCACAGCGTGCTACCTGTGCACGACATTGGGCCTGTGTATGACCATATCGGAGGCATTTTCTGCAAAGAACAGGGGAAAAAATGAAAGGCTCAACATGCAAGTAGACTTGGAAAAGAGACACTTGTGTAGGCAACTTTTGCGCTCGAAAAGTAATTTTAATTGACCCAGTGGGGACATAACCAACACCATCATTGGAAACAATGCGACGATTGAGACGTTGTACTGCTTTAACCGGTACGGTTGAAGTAAGATAAAGTCGAATGTCGTCTTCAGAAAGGTTCTTATCCACATCTCGAATAATCCCCACACGAAAAATATTAGATGACGGGATGTATGCCTTAAGATGTAGAGATGTGAGCAGAGGGTGGCACAGAAAATCGTTGGCTTGGCCCGCATTATTAAAAATTATTTGTAGGCGATTACGACCTTTACGGGAGATAGACTGGACGGGAATATTACGTTCATAAAAATGTCTCCCAAGGGCCATAGGATGGAGTTGCCCTAAATTTTTGTTTTCCAGAGATTCAACGTACACAATATAAGGTCCAAGGTGTGAATGGGAATACTGTTCACGTTCCATAGGCGGCAGTACATTGACACCATTAGAATTAGAATTTTGTGATAATTGTGAGTCTGTCAAAATTGATTGAGTTGCCAGGTTTCCAGAAGATTCGTCTTGCATCCGAACTTCTTCCTCCTGCGCAACAACTAACTTATCTCCTAACAAAAGGCTTTCACTTCCACTGGAGGCAGCCATAATAACACACGGCACTAGCACTTAAACAAGAAAAAAGAATCCTCACAACCAAATACTGAAAACACGTAGCACACGACTAAGCGTATCGTAATGTGTAAGTATTAGGTAGCGACTGGAGGCACAAAGTTCTTCAAAATATACCAGTAAATAAACTTCAAACTATTTGCTGAAGTTCAAACAACACCTCTCACGGTTGCCGTTATTTGACCGTCTGCTCGTCAATTTCGACGTTCCGTTTTACTCTAGGCCTACTAGATGTCAGAGTAACCGAATCTCTCTTGGGCGTCTAGAGCTTAGGTTCCATTAATTTTGTCGGGTGAACACCAAATGTGTCATCAGAGATGTTTTACATGCCGACACCGTACGACATGGAGTGTGGAACGAACATTTTTCCCGCTCTTCAATAATCAGACTACTCTGCCGGGTTTGAACCCTCTATCTCGGGATCCACTGATCCACAGAGGCAGCTGAAGTCTGTGGTAAGACCCCAATTAGAGTATGGCCCCCGTGTATGCGACCCACACCAGCACTATCTGATACGATAACTGGAAAAGATCTGGCTGATTTCCGACAAAGGAGTAATGTTACGAAAATGTTGCATACTTTGGGCTGGGAAGACTTGGGACTGAGGAGATGAGCTACTCGACAAAGTGGTATGTTGCGAGCTGTTAGCGGAGAGAAGGCGTGGAATGACATTAGTATCCTCCGTGAAACTTTCAGTGACACTTCGTTTTGCGGGGGTGAGGAGCAAGGAGGGAGCTCTCCGGTTCCGGTAATACTCCCAGCTGAATGGAAATGAAATCTGAATTGAATTGACAGTGTGATCGATCGATATGGATTTTCTAAACCTTCGTTTCCGTGTAGGAATTTTAGCTTGTTCCTGTGATGTACTTTGATTTTCCTCCCCCATGTTCAGTCTTAACCTATATTTTGACTTTGCTGTGTAAATAAGATCAGTATTTAAATTGATACGCCTTTGCTGGCAGGACCTAGTGTTTACAAGCCACTCTGTCTTCTGGTATAGGCTAGAGCAATTTTATTACTTTCACAGATCTGTCTCTGTCTTATCCTTGGCTTTGCCAATATGAAAGTGACTGAGGTATGAGCGATGCTAGTAATGCCAATCCTTATGCAGCCAGTCCCTGCTGTGAATGGTGTGAAAATGTTGCTCATAGGGTCAGTTGGTGTATGCATTTCAGTGGGCTTAGCAGACTGATATGTAATAGCAACTCTGGCTCGGTGAGGAAAGCAACGGGAAACTACCTCGCTCCTCATTTCCCTAGTACGCCTTTTCAGTGATGCCTAGGCCATCTATGACAGCTGATGGCGGAGCTGTTGAGGATCCCACCAGCGGCATCGCTGACGGACTGAACATACATACATTTAAATTGATGCAATTATACCGCCAGATGTCTCACGGCGATGCATAATCGATTCTTATTTTTTATGTCACAGGTTGCCAACACGAAACTCGAAGACACCGAGGTGTACGGATTCAGCACTAGGGAGCCGAAGTCTCACAAAAGGTTTCGCGGACAGTAGACAAATGAGCTTGATTGGAGCCTTTAGAAGTAGGAATTCAAGTTTATAGGACGAGAAGTAAGGGGTTGGAATAATTTATCAAGAGAAATGTTCGATACATTTCCAAGTGTTTTGAAATGGCATATGGCTTTTAGTCCCGGGAGTGACCGAGGACAAGTGGCGACCTGCACGTCATGATGAGGATGCAATGATGATGAAGACGACATATACACCCAGCCCCCGTGCCAGCGAAATTAACCAATTATGGTTAAAATTCCAGACCCTGCCGGGAATCGAACTCGGGACCCTTGTGACCAAAGGCCAGCATTTAGACATAGAGCCGGACAACGTTTGAGAAAAGGCTAGGTAAACAATTGATAAGGAATCAGCGACCTGGGCGACAGCCCTAAATGCAGATCAGTAGTGATTGCTTGCTTGAATGATTAATTGATTGTGGAAGCAGTGTATGTAGACTAGTCCCTCTGATTGTGCCGTATGTTTTGAAAAGTGATGGACTCGCTGACCCCCTCGTGACGGTGGCATAGACATTCTGGACCAGCAATTTATATGCGCACATTCGAAGGTGGCGCTAGGTAGTTGAAAAATACCAAGATTACGTAGAGCCTAAAGAAAGTAGCAAATAACAAAACTGTAGTCTAAAAAATTGGTTTTGTAAAAAAGAAAGAAAGTGGTGCATTGGCACTTCAACAGTTCTACTTAAAGTACGATAGGAAGATAAATACCATTTAGTTCAAAGCAATATGTGTTTCCTTCATTCCCCTTCTCCCTGAGGTCTTCAGCGTTTAGTACGCAGTTTCTCTACCTTCCCTTCAGCTTTGCACTCAAGTGTACCTTGGTACTAATTTAAGTTCAGAACACGCCACTTGGTGGGGCTGCGCGGGCGTTTTGAAGAAGGATGTTTCTCCGCTGAATCATGATAGTAGGTCACAGGCTACTGTTCAACTATGCTTTGTTCTTTTCGCTAGCTCTGCATACCAGAGCTTCTAACATTGGCTCTGAGGCACTCAGTGCCAGCTGTGTACTTGTCGCTACAATAACAGCACATACTTCTTCTTGTAACTGACACGTCTCTATTGATGCAGGACAGAAAGCACTTAAAATAAAATCATCTTACTCAAATGACTATAGACATGTAGCATCCTAAAATTTGTCAATCAACGGTTGAGTATACGGCGAAACAAACAATACAGATCATCAAGACACGTCATTATAACATACAAGGTGAGGACCGTAACACGTGTCTAACTGCGCCGGTACAGCTCAAATTTAATTTAATTTTTTCCTTGGTAGAGGATTTTCATCCTAATTACAGCAGAATTTTAACATGGATATGTTTTTGGTCTATCTGCAATTAGCATCATCAATTTCCCCCACACCATTGTAATCATGGTAACCTCTGCTTGTCTATGTACAGTATACTGTAGGCCATTCCATGTTAAGGAAACAGAATTGCTCTTATGATAACAGGGTTGCCATATGGAGCGGCTCTGGCCAACAGCATCACGAGAAAACCGTTCCAAATAAAAGAAGGAAGAAATTCTGCTGCATTTTTTTAGAAATCCAGGGTACAGGGGCAGGGAGGGGGCTTATTTCGGTTTTTACAGCAACATGGATAAACATCTGCACATACAAAATCTCAGTATTGAAGTTCGAGGCAAACTTGCAGAAAATAGACAACGAATATTTTTATAGGCTCGTGATGGGGGATGCAGTTAATTACATCTAATAAATTTGCCCAGGCAACGCCGGGTACTACTGTGCCGTCATATCGCCCCACGGAAATAATGGTAACACTTAAATGCGCTTGTGAAAAAGTGCTAAAAGGTGGCAAAAATAGAATGCACTTAGGAAACAAAAGCTAAATAACAAAAGCAAGCACAGATAACAATCATAGCGAATTTCTGTATCAGTACAAGTCATGCCGTGACGTATCTCTGCACACCACTGCATCAAAATCTTCAGTAACAACTGCTGTACAGTGCAGGAATATAGAACACACACAAATATATAGATCACTTCTCTTCAACAGTGATAACCTGCCGGCGATTCACAGCGTAACATGCACCTTGCCAGAGCAAGGCTGTTCCCGCCATCGTGCTTCCTCCCTGCGAATGGAGAATGTTAAGTAATTATTTTAATAACTGACGGGCAAAACGTGCCTCATCCATTTCCTTTCTTTCATAATACAATATAAAGTACATTATAATATTCATTAATCACGAGAAATCATGAGTGTCTAAGAGGGGGTGTGTAGGTCCGTAAGAGCAGTACTGTTTTCTTAACACGGAATGAGTTATAGGTCAGTAGCGCCATCTTCTCACTGTGCGCTTTATTTCAGTAACTAAGAACTTGAAGAAACCCCGTTTAACTCCTCAGTATGTTCAAACCTTGTCCTATTTATGTACGGGGTTGGGTATGAAGCCAGATGAATCTTTATGGCGAGTTTTACGACTGGATGCTCTTCCTGCCTCAAACTTATCAGAGGTAAAATGAATTGCGTGATATGATAGTAGGAAGGAAGATGTTGAACCCGTTGCCGGCACATAGCCTACTCCTGGCGAATAGCACTAAGGAGTCTGTTAAAGGCTTTACGGGCCGATGACCTTCGATGTTAGGCCCCTTTAACAACAAGCAAAGGCTTTACGTTCCCCAAGCGTCATGTGCCTTCATTCCATATGAGTACTGCGGAGAAGTTTAGAACTGAATCCAGGCTTTTGACATGCAATCTAGTGATTAGAAATTGTATACACCGACCAACATTCTGATGGTCATCATTTTTTCGACCAGCGGGACTCGAATCGGGTAACCACTGTGTCAGACGATATAGACTTTACGTCTTAACGATTATAGCCACCAGCCGGTTTGTGTTCATGTCTAATTATAAATTAAATTATTAATGATACATATTCGCCTCTGTGGTATAGTGGTGTGCCCGTTCGCACGTCCACGACAGATTACAAAATGGCGCCGACCGAAGGTATGGGCCTTGTAATCTAAAACAAGCAAGGAATAGTCACCTGCTATGATGTCTCAGAGGGCCATATACTTCTCGGGATGGTCATATATTTGAGTAAAACGGACAGAGGACGGTCTACAGTATTGTTTTCAAAAAAATAGAAAAAACATTATTATTAAATAATCTTCATCTTGAATTTTCACGACATCGAGAGCGGACGCAATTACCGTCATCGGATATTTCTTTTGGAGAAGCAAAGGATTGCATTAGAGAAAAGAAAGAATACAACGATTGAATAAGAATAAAATATAAGTCTTCGCCTGAATTCAAAATCAGTTGTGACGAAAATAAATGTACTGAAGTCGTTACGTAAGAAATTGCGGATACGGCGAAGAGTTGTGAAGAAAAATAAAAATAAATTAAATTAAGGATAAACGACGTCAGAAAAGAATATTAAAATGGCAGTATATGCATTATTATCTTCAACATTGAGACTGTCAAGAAGATGATCAAGATGATGTGCTAAATTCAAATGATGGACCGACCTGGGAACAATTCATCTTACCATACGACCTGGAAATGACGAGGAAGGCGACGGGTAACCATCCGACCGAGCCAATGACGTAGGAAGGCGACGGCTAGCCAGATTGTACTACCAGAACGAAGGAGCGGATGACGTTCCAGATGTCTAACCCGTGACCGAACCGAAGACCCATCTACATCCAATGGGAATGGAACAGCTGGACCAGGGACACCCATGAGCGAGCTAAGTCATTCATAACATTTCATTACATAATTTTTGGTTTGCTTACACATGTACCTTAGGTATGTGCTGATGGCAATTGTAGACCGATAATATAGCAATGCAAGTGATGATTACCAACAAAGTGTAAGATAATTAAGTTCGAAGTTACGATTTAATAATATAGCAATAGTTTATGCTATATCGACCTGAACATTTGAAAGAAGCGTGAGGTTTGTAGAGAAATATGAAACAGCTGATTGAAATGACATACTGGGAGATTATAGAGATTTCATTGAAGTAATGCATGAAGTTGACGTCACGTATGGTTGTGCGCGGTGTAGAAAGAAACATGGAATTACGCATTTGTTTGGTTCATAGAAAGGGCATTGAACTTCATATGTAAGTTATGAGAATCTGCGACTTGTAAATTTTATTAAGAATCTGTGTGGTATTTTATCGTAGTCGTCAAGTTGGGAAACACGATATATTTTTATGGAGGAAACGGTGTTTATATAAGATTGATGTTGTTATGAGAATATGAATATGGTAATTAGATGAAAGTTTCGAGTTATGTATTGTGATTTGAGAAGGTTTTACGCGATGCAGGACCTTCGTGTACCTGCAAGTTAAGTTATACCACACTACAAGTGAATTATATGATTTATTTGCGTAAGAGTGCCCACACCGCGGGAGCTACATATGCCAAGGTACGAACTGGATTTATTAGTATAAATGTATGCTCGTGACGTAATTCTATTTCAGAGTAGATGACTTGTTATGAACATTAGAATTATACGACTTTGAATAGCTGTAGTTTACCAGAAGCATTACGATACCAATATATATGAGATTATGTTTTCCAAACCTCGCAACTTAGCGCTTCCATGTTAATTGCAAGAAAGTAAAGTAGCTTGCATTGTGGTTGAATGTTATTGAAAGATAACTAATAAAAGGGACATTGAACCTATTAGGGCATGTGTGAGAAAGCCAAAGATTAAGCTAAAGTTAGATAGATAGCTAGATTGGTTAATATTCTCCGTTTTGAACATACATTTCTTTAACGAACTTTAGCTAGGGAAAGGCTAGATTAGGAGCCGTATTTAACTGGCACTAGGAAAGAATGCCTTAGTTCGTAAGGAGTTTCAATGCACAACGAGATCGTTGCAACAGAATCATGTCTTCGGATTTTATTAAAACCTAACTTAATATATTCAGTTCTATTTTAGATTTCCTATAATTCACTCAGAACTACTTAAACGTATTCCAATTAATTCACACTTAATTTATTAATCTATTTGTGATGCATTGCGGCTGGATATTGTATCCAAGTGAGACTGTTTATATAAGACTAAAGAAAGTGAACTTTCGGAACGAGTTAATTGTGTCGATGTTATACTTACATTTCAAGTACGAGGTGGACCTCAGATGTGTCCAGTGATCTGTTGTAAATGAGCAAATAGTGAACTTCAACTTCACAAAGGAACTGATCGTTTTAAATAATTTAAATACCGGATATTATTTCATTTTATTATACGAGCCAGCGCTGACTCATTTTCATTACGTATTTTCAGTTAATTTGAATAATGCGTTGCATAATTTGGAAATTAGTAATTTAATATTCTATTAATAAATATTTTGTTATTTTTCTAATTGCTGGTGTCATGAGTTCTTTAATTACTGTCTAGATTGTAAGTTAACTACTAGCTAAGTAAGGTACCGTACAATGAAGTGTTTATTTAACCATGGCTAGTTTCTCTCGAGGTCAAACTCTGATAAGGTTGCCGGCGATGATTATCATTATGTCGGGAGTAACAATAGGTATCACCCGTGAATTCAAATTCTCTTGGACTCACGTAAAGCGAATTCTACAGTAGGATTACATGTCCTACTTGCCATAAATAAACCCTGAGGTATCCGCTGAGCGACTCCATTCGTCAAACTAGGCTGCCCAACGACGAGTTAGAAAATGGAGGTATCGGGCAAAGAATGTTTAACCCGGAGCGGTTGCAGTGGGTAGTGTGATTAGCTGCCATCCCCGCAGCACTGGATTCAATTCCCGTCTCTGTTGCGAAATTTGAAACGTTGTACGAGGGCTGGAACGGGGTCTACTCAGCCTCGAGAGTAGAGGGGTTTCGATTCCGACCTCAGCTACTCTCCAAGTGGTTTTCCGTGTTTTCCCACTTCTCCAGGAAAATACAGGGATGGTATCTAACTTAAGACCACGGCCGCTTCCTTCCCTCCCCCTTGTCTATCCCTTTCAATCTCCCCATCCCCCACAGCACAGCAGGTGGGGCCGCCTGGGCGAGGTGCTGGTCCTCTCTCCCATTTGTATCCCCCGAGCAAATATCTCATGCTCCAGGACACTGCCCTTGAGGCGGTGGAGGTGGGATCCGTCGATGAGTCTGGGGGGAAAACCAACCCTGTAGGGTAAATGGATTAAATAAACAAATAATGATACATTTTGTACTTAAATCTATGCAAAGGACAATATTTCATGCTTCGCCTTGATACCTATATAACCAGAGCAAAATAAATTATAGCACTGAAATACAGACAAAAACTGTAAAACTAATATAAATGAACAAACTTCCATTTAATTGTTTTTTTCCAATAACACAACCTAATACGTACTGTAATAGAAATATCTCCTTCTTCGATATCGCAAGCAGTCTGATTTTAGTGCTTTATCAGCAATCTCGCCACAGTGCTATGTCCGCCCCTATGCACAAACACTACTGTTCAGCGACTGACGCTGTACCAGAAACAGAAGTATTATTATTATTATTTGCTTTACGTCGCACCGACACAGAGAGGTGTATGGCGACGATAGGATAGAAAAGGGCTACGTGTGGGAAGGAAGCAGCCGTGGTCTTAATTAAGGTACATCCCCAGCATTTGCCCGGTGTGAAAACGAGAAACCACGGAAAACCATCTTCAGGGCTGCGGACAGTGGCGTTCGAACCCAGTATCTTCCGGATGCAAGTCACAGCTGCGCGCCTCTAACCGCAAGGCCAACTCGCCCGGTCAACAGAAATAGGCTACAGGCCACTTCTGTAGCTTTCCACAGACTCCTATCATTAACTAAACTTCTCTCCGAATGCATTCTCTACTCCTATGTGTGCAGTGAAATTTCACACGACACCTACCGAAGAAACAGCCGGAATTCGTTCTTTCATCGTGTGCCAAAGAATAACGAACTCGGACGCCAACTATCGTGTTGGAGTTCATCGTACGGGAAGAATTATTGCTGACAGGATAATTGGCATTCAATTGTAGCTATTCTTAGGAACTCTCTTTAGAACATTTGGTTATTTTAATCGAACACAAACCCCTTCCAACTTTCCAATAGCTCACTCAGCTGATTTTGATGAGTAGGCCTACGTTCTGTTTGGTATCGCACCGACTCAAACAGGCTGGGATAGAACAGGGATAGAACTAGGAAGGAAGCACCGTGACTTAGGTTAAGGTACAGCCCCAGCATTTGTTTGGTGTGGAAATGGGAAACCATCTTCAGGGCTGCCGACAGTGGAGTACGAACGTATCATTTCTCAAATCCAACAGATGAGAATGCACTCTTATATTGAGAGGAGGAGCTGCCCATATGAGATGATTTCTTCGTTCTCCCGGAAGGATGTTGATTGTTTGCTGTCCATAATTTATAGAACATTTTATTCTTCAGCCTTCTATAGTTAGTGTACGTGAAGTTTTTCTTTTGTTTTTATAATTCGCTTTCCGTCGCACCGATACAGATATGTCTTATGGCGACCATGGGACAGGAAAGGCCTAGGAGTGAGAAGGAAGCGACTCTTGTCTTAAAGCCCTAGCATTTGCTAGTATGAACATAGGAAAGCCGGGCTGAGTGGCTCAGACGGTTAAGGCGCTGGCCTTCTGACCCTAACGTGGCAGGTTCGATCCTGGCTCAGTCCGGTGGTATTTGAAGGTGGTCAAATACGTCAGCCTCGTGTCGGTAGATTTACTGGCACGTAAAAGAACTCCCGCGGGACTAAATTCCGGCACCTCGGCGTCTCCGAAGACCAAAGAGTAGTTAGTGGGACGTAAAACAAATAACATTATTATTATTGTACCGGGCGGTACACCTCCACACCGCTAATTTAAAATGTGCGCCTGTTGAAACTCCTCTGCTGGAGGAAGTCTGAACTTTATGGACAGTATTAATTTTCAAGTTTCTCAGAAGATGTCTCTACCTGGAAATTTTGGAGTTTTTGAACTGTGTCATTTTCGACGTATTTTTGTTTTGCTTGTAGTAAGAAGTGTGAACTTTCTCTTCTAGAGGACACTCCTGAAGATCAACAATAGTGCACCCTAGTGCGGAGTGAAAGAACTATTTTTTTTGGAGAAGTTCTTATTTCAAAAGTTTGTTTCTTGTTAAATTTCTTTCTGTTATTGTTTAAGTTGGCTGTATACCCCTCTTTTTCCCCTTGTTTTAGATTTATCCAATCCCGAATTTCTTTGAGTAATTTCCGACCAATCCGATGTATCTTCCCCCAACTTGGATATGTTTCTGTACCCTAGCCAATAAAGTGATTGTGGGCGGGTGTTCTCTTCCCTAAAACGCCTAGAACCTTCCGCGAGAGTATTTAAACTGCTGATTTTTGGGTCTCCGGGCCACTTCTGTTCCATCTTTCAGTGTGTAAAGTACATAGCAGGGGGCGGGAAGCGCCTCTTTCTTCTCCGGCTGTTCAACACCAGGTAATGGCCTCTTAATAACTTCTTTCTTGCTAGGTTGGCAGTTTAACTCTCGGAGCGGGTTCGAAGCGTTTCCACCGTGTAACCTTTTCCTAAAATGTAACCAATCTTTTCATCTATTCTCTTTTAAAGCTGCATATTGGGATAGAGAGTGCTAACCCTCTCGAGCTCCCACTCACATTGTTTTGAGGTGAACTTATTTTCTCAACCTATTCTTCGTTAATGTAAAACAAATTGCTTTTTTCTAAAGTCACCTCTGTAGTATGGGATTAGCCCTTGCATTAGTGGCCTAGAGCCAGATTAGGTTTTAAAAACAAGTGTATTAGGAGTGCAGATCGCCTCCTCTCAAATTGTTATTTTAGAGGTCATGTAATTGCCCCTTTTCATTTAATAGACCTCAGTAGGTTGGGTATTTTACCCCTGTGTCTATGTCCAGTGAGGACAACTCGAAGGTGGAGTTTGGTGTGGCCTTTGAGAGGCTTAAAGTGAGAGCGTGTGGCTCTTTTGAAAATTGAGTGTTGTATGCCTCGTGGAGGCTTTTCAGTGTAATTTGGAGCAAGGACTCCTAGGCATGAATGGGGTTTTCTGCCCCTCTGTTGAAACTTGTGTTTGGGGTAAAACTGAGCTGATTGCCCAAGCATTGTGAAGTCAGGGCGCGAAGCCCAAATCCTGTAAATATTGTAACTACCCTTTGGACTTGTTACTTTGTACCTGCCATGCTTGTTATTTCTTTGTTTTTGAAAAGAAAATATAACCTTGTTAAATTTTACATTAACTTTGATTCCGTAGTTTGAGACCCGTTCACACCCGCACCTTCTTTCACCTCTACCTACTACTAAAACACGGTAACAAGTGGTAGCAGAGCGTGGTTGAATGGGTCTCAATTTAGCCCTTTTTGACGGTTAAACATTGTTTTATTCCGAACTCTAACAATTTTCTCAGTTGCTGGAATTTTTTTTGAGTTTTTCAAAATTGTTCTGTCATCATGCCCGGACCTCGCGATGTTCTCCATCTTAACTATTTGCGCAAAGAGGAGTTGATATATGAGTTAACTATTAGAAATGTGCAATCTGGAGGCACGGTTGCAGTAGACACAAACAAGCTTAGAGAGTCCCTTGAATTGCCTATTTCAATCCCCACCTTGGGAGAGAAAGAAGTTGACGACTCTCTTTCCACGATCGTCGAAAATATTACTGGGCTAGCATCTGTAGTTAGTTTTTTTGATGAAAATGATCCTTCTCCTAATCAAATTAAGCGTGTGCAAGCCAGGCTATATCACTTTTCAAATAGAGTTAATGATCTGTTGTCTCTGAAGTTGAATGACGTTCAGAGGAAAGAAGCTAGTACGCTGCTTGAAAACATTTCTGAATTATCTAGCAAGGTCACTCAATTGTTAACTGGGGAGGTTCCTCCCAAAACTGATCAACCCGTCACGGTGAATGTAGGTAGCGAGGAAGAGCCTCATAAGGGAGAAGTCAATAGGAAAACCATTGCTGCTCAAACAACCTCTGCCCCATTGGACGAGTCTGAACGCCGTAACTCATTAAATAATGTACGTTCTGAATTAACTACCTTGCCATTGAAACCTTTACCTACTATGTCACCCGGGTTTAGTAGCTTGCCTCATCCATTGGCAATGTTGATCAGAGGTATCTCTAAGTTTTCCGTTAATACCACCAGTGACGTAATTTAATTTTTAAGATTTCTAGTTGAATTTCAGGATCATGCCCTTGTTTTTTCTCTTTCTCCATGTCAAATTTTGCAAATTATCTATCCGTATGCTATTGGTATTCTCTCTGATAAAATCGTAAGAGCCATTGCCGGGCAATCATCTATTGAGGATTTCCATGCCCACTAGCTAGCTAACTTCATCCCTGCTAGGGCCAGGTCCTCCCTTATTCAGAAGTACTATTATCGGGTACAGCGCTTGGATGAAAACTTGGCAGACTTCATCCAGGATATTAAGTTTTATACTAGGGTGTTTGCTCTTCATTTCCCTGAGGATCAGATTGTACAAGCTATTGTGGAAGGGATTTCACCACCCTACAGGTCATATTTGTGTTTCGCGGCGTGCCCGCAAACTTTCTCGGAACTTGAAGCATTGGCCGTCTCAGCGGAAAGAGTGAGATACGCTGATTCCTTGCGTGTCGCGAAAGAACCCCCGCCTTCTTTTAGTAATACTCGGCCTTCACCTTGCCGATCAGTCACACCTCGTAAATGTTATGCTTGTGGGTCGCCTGACCACCTGCGCAATAAGTGTCCACTGATCAAGTCGAGTGGGACAAGTAATGGGGCTGGTTCATCACAAGGCTGTTTTAAATGTGGGGCTTTCTCACATATCGCCAAGAATTGCCCAAATTCGAATAGCACCCCCTCCTGCTCAACTTCTGGTGCAAATTCCACCTATGCCAATAATAAAAAGTGACTAGTGGCTTCGGCTGAGTCGACTAATCCATCTTCCCGAGACTCAGCCCCTAGTAAATAGGTTGTAAATTCAGGGAACGAGCCATTTTCAAATGCATCTTTTGAATGTCCCAAAGAGTGTCTTAGGATTGCGGCGGATTCCCCCGCACCCATTCCTTTTCTTAAGATTGAGTTAAACAATGAGCCTATAACCGCTTTATTAGATTCAGGCAGTGTCTGTTCGATTATTTTGGCTGAATGGTATTCTAAATTGAAATCTGTTTGTAAACTACCTGACTATGTCTCATCTCCTGTTCTATATGTTTCGGCTAATTCATCTCCATTAGAAATTCTAGGTTCCTTACTGGTCAAAATTCGTATTTTTAAATTTACATGGAAAACCAAACTGTTTGTGGCTAAGCACTTGTCTTGCCCCATCATACTGGGAGCGGACTTCATTTCTCACACTGGTCTTGTGCTCGATCTTCAGAGTAAGTCGTGCACATTCAAATTTGCGTCCAATTGTAACATTCCCTTGTTAAAGTGTAACTCTGTATCATGTTCATCTATTTCGCCTACCCAGGATGAGATGTTGTTAGACCTTAGACATCTACCTGAGGAGCAGGCTGATAGTATTCGCAAATTGTGTCAGTCCTTTCCGGAGGTGTTCTCTGATACTCTTGGTGTTACTGACCTTATTGAATACAAAATTGAGGTCACGGATTCGATTCCTGTCCGTTTTCCACCTTATAGGCTATCTCCACCTAAAATGAAGGCTCTGAAAGAAATTATCGATCAGATGTTGAAGGATGGTATTATTAGGCCCTCTAAGTCAGCGTATTCTTCGCCTATTTTTCTAGTCCCGAAACCCCAAGGGGGCTTCAGGCCTGTCATTGATTACAGGGCTCTCAATCGGAAGGTGGTGTTACAATCTGTGCCCCTTCCCGACCTTCATTCTTGTTTTTCATGGTTTCGTAAGGCCAAGTTCTTTACTATCTTGGACTTGAATCAGGCCTATAATCAAATTCCCCTTGCCGAAGAGTCTAAACACCTTACAGCGTTTGCCACGGACTGGAATTTATATGAATACAACCGCGTGCCTTTCGGGCAACCCACGGGAGCAGCTGTACTCACTAGGCTGCTAGATAGGGTCTTCTCCGGCATCAAATTTGAATACTTGTACCACTACTTGGATGATGTCGTCGTAATTTCGGAAACCTCCGAAGAACATCTAGATCATCTGCGAGAAGTTCTCAATCGCCTTCGTAAGGCTGGGTTAACTGTCAAGTTGTCCAAGGTTGCCTTTGCTAAGCCCTCTATGTCATTCCTAGGGCATATTGTGTCACCTGATGGTGTTGCAGTCGATCATTCGAGAACACAGGCCATCCGTGATTTTAAACCTCCCAAGGACATTAAAGGCATCGCCAGGTTTATTGGTATGGTGAATTTCTTCAGAAAGTTCATTCCTAACTTTGCTAATAGAGCGGCGCCCTTAAACCTTCTTCGTAGGAAAGGCATCAAATTCGAGTGGGGACCTTCTCAACAAGCCGCTTTTGAAGATCTTAAATTGGCTCTCTGTAATGCCCCTGTACTTGCTATGCCTGATTTCTCGAAGAAATTCATCGTCCAAACTGACGCGTCGTCGTCAGCAGTAGCTGCAGTCCTTCTTCAAGAGACTGAACTAGGGAGGCGACCCATCGCCTATGCATCTAGGACCTTGTCGGCTCAAGAAGCCAAGTATTCCATCTATGAGCTCGAAGGTTTGGCAGTCTTATTCGCCCTAGAAAAGTTCCGTCTCTATCTGGAACACGTCAAATTCGACCTGGAGACAGATAATCAAGCCTTAAGCTGGGTCTTAGGTAGGCCGCGTCGTACTGGTCGTATAGCCCGTTGGGCCATCCGTATTTCTGCCTTCCAATTCGATGTCAGGCATATCAGAGGTACCGAAAATGTTGTTGCTGATGGACTCAGTCGTATGTTTTCTAACGACGTCGAGACCCATGAACCGGTCGACAGTTCATCACCTCCCGAGTCCATACTATCTGGTGTTAATGCCATCTTAACAGATGCTCCCATGCTTTTTAGGGATATTGAGAAATACCAACGTGAAGATCCGACGCTGGCTCCGATAATGGAAACCCTTTCTTCTGGGGAACATGTTGTCCCTAATGTTCTGAGGAATGGTGTTCTATGTTGCCCATCGAGGCATGATAAGATGATGAAAGTTGTCGTTCCAGCTGTTCTTGTACCTATGATCTTCAAGTATTATCATGAGACCCCATTAGGAGGGCATCTGGGTATCTTTAAAACTCGTGAAAAGATTCGTGAAATGTTCATCTGGAAAGGTATGGACGGTGAAATCCGTGAACTTGTAAAAGCTTGTAAATCTTGTTTGCTCAGTAAACCCACCATGTCCACCAAGGTAGGCCTTTTGTCTTCGCATCAAGCGTCGCGCCCCATGGAACGCCTGTATATTGATTATGTAGGACCCTTCCCCCAGTCAAAGGGAAATGCTAACAAGTTCATCTTTGTATGCGTAGATGGCTTTACTAGATTTTCCTGGTTATTTCCGACTAAGCTGGCTACCGCTCAGTCTACCATTACTTGCTTAAATTCTATTTTTGCTTCTTTTGGTCCGTGCCAATATATTGTATCTGATAATGCTAAGGCTTTTACCTCTAATTTATTTCGTAAATTCTGTTTTGACTTGTCCATCTCTCATGTAACTACTTCTGCTTATTACCCTCAACCATCTCTGGCTGAACGAGTTAACCGTAATCTCAGGTCCGCACTTATTGCCTATCATCATGAAGATCATTCCAGGTGGGACACGTCCCTGCATTGGTTAGCTTTTGCTTTGAATTCGGCGGTTCATGAATCACATAAATTTACTCCAGCCTCGTTGATGTTCAAGTTTGTTCCCAACACGCCGCTCTCTAACCTCTGGTCTCTGAGTGACATTCTACCCGAGACAATAGATCCGGACAACATTAAAGATCTTTGGAAGAAGGCTAAAGCCAATCTTAAAGTGTCTCATGAAAAGGTTAGGGAAAGGTATGATCGTGGACGGAGACCCACCCCTTTGAAGGTAGGTGACCAAGTTATGGTCAAGAACTTTGTTCCCGCGGGCAAGCTTGCCCCCAGATTTCATGGGCCTTGTATCATTCTCGATTTTCTTACGCCGGTTACATTGTTAGTAAGCAATCCAGCCACCGAGAGGATATTTAGGGCTCACCTGTCCCAGGTGAAACCGGTGTAAATTTTGTGTCAACTTGCTTCATATAATTTGATAGGAATATGAAGGTTATATTTTTTTTGAGTTTCCACTCTTAAGGCATTCTGCTCCTTCTATTTTGTTTTATATGTAAGCATTTTTTGTAAAACCTTCCCCGATCCGTTAAACTGCCATTCTGTCCTTACCATGGCCATTACCACGCTCCCGTCTCCTGCTATACACACTGTGGCTTGCTTAGATTAAATGCCATGGATATTTGCACGCCGCTGGCCCCTCTACCTCTCCAACAAGCCTGTGCCCTCAAAAAAAAAAATGATGATGGTCCAACAAAATTCTGCCGCCTAGCATAAATGTTTCAGTGCCCCCGCAGCCGCGCGGCGCCGTGCCGCGACTGGGTTTGAGGATGGGCCCCCTCGGCCCCAGCGAGGACGACTGGTGCACGGCGAGCCGGAGCTCTCCTCCCGGCCTAGGCTGATGTGCGGCGCACGACCTGCTACCTGCCCGCAGCCTGTATATATTCACCGCGGGCGCGGCGGGTTTCAACACCTCTGCTCCCCTCATAGTGCGGGCGAGCGGTATCTCAGGGTACTTGAGGGGTCCGAGCGGCCTCCTTTGGACGCAAGCTGCAACGGCCGGTCTGGCCATCCAACTTCATCAACATCAACTACATGAACAGTTACTATAAGCAATGACTACACTTGGGAATTCAACAGCAATATTTGGTGGACATTGCAAAATTTTTCATCACTTTTAAGTATTAAAAGTTTATCTTCAGAATTCAACTTCTACAAACATAAAGACTGTACTTCACCTGCAACAACAAAATTTTGAAACTGAATCAAACCAAATTAAGAAAATCTTATAAATTTTTTTTTTGGCAATTAATCTCCATATCTACATCAAAACTTGGACCTTGTTTTCAAACAATTTCATGTGTCACCCCTGGAGGAACTTTGGGGGGGGGGGGAGGTCTGTACCGGGCGGTACACCTCCACACCGCTAATTTAAAATGTGCGCCTGTTGAAACTCCTCTGCTGGAGGAAGTCTGAACTTTATGGACAGTATTAATTTTCAAGTTTCTCAGAAGATGTCTCTACCTGGAAATTTTGGAGTTTTTGAACTGTGTCATTTTCGACGTATTTTTGTTTTGCTTGTAGTAAGAAGTGTGAACTTTCTCTTCTAGAGGACACTATTGAAGATCAACAATAGTGCACCCTAGTGCGGAGTGAAAGAACTATTTTTTTTGGAGAAGTTCTTATTTCAAAAGTTTGTTTCTTGTTAAATTTCTTTCTGTTATTGTTTAAGTTGGCTGTATACCCCTCTTTTTCCCCTTGTTTTAGATTTATCCAATCCCGAATTTCTTTGAGTAATTTCCGACCAATCCGATGTATCTTCCCCCAACTTGGATATGTTTCTGTACCCTAGCCAATAAAGTGATTGTGGGCGGGTGTTCTCTTCCCTAAAACGCCTAGAACCTTCCGCGAGAGTATTTAAACTGCTGATTTTTGGGTCTCCGGGCCACTTCTGTTCCATCTTTCAGTGTGTAAAGTACATAGCAGGGGGCGGGAAGCGCCTCTTTCTTCTCCGGCTGTTCAACACCAGGTAATGGCCTCTTAATAACTTCTTTCTTGCTAGGTTGGCAGTTTAACTCTCGGAGCGGGTTCGAAGCGTTTCCACCATGTAACCTTTTCCTAAAATGTAACCAATCTTTTCATCTATTCTCTTTTAAAGCTGCATATTGGGATAGAGCAGGGATGGCGAACCTATGCCACGCGTGTCACCTAGTGACACGCGAACACGATTTCGGTGGCACACCACATGCACATATTACCGTAATATTTTTATGCACGCTTGTACTAGAGACTATATGTATCTCGTGCATCGTATCGTCATAGTGTTTCAGAATTAATCAATAAATACTGAAAATATAAATTCTACTTCCATTCGGACGTGTATTATGGCAACACTGCAACATTAATAGGTCCGAAAGCCAAGTGAAATAAACGTCAGACTCGGCGAACGAGCCATTCGCTGATCTACATAGGTCGATTAGTGAAGTGTGGCATGTGTGTGGTTGCCAGCATCGCGTAATTATTCTTCGTGAGTAACTGTTTATTGTTTTCAATTTAGTAAGACTAATAGTTGCCAAGAGATTATCCCAATTTCGAGATTTGGAGAAACTGTCGCACTTTATTTCAAAACCTCATATTGCACAAATGAGTGATATTAGGTCTAATGCCAGTTTTTTTGAGTGGTTAGATATTGACAATTTAGAAATGGAGTTAACTGAATTTCAAGAAAGCAGTGCATGGGTAAACCAATTCGTACACCTTGGTGAAGCAATGGTAAAAATCGAGTGTGCTGTTGATGGTGAATATTCTCTGAGAAACCGGAGAATATAATACTTGAACAGTGGAACAGCCTGCCACAAATGTTTTGGGCCATGAAGAAACTTGCTAGTTATTTTGTTTGGGCCAGCATACGCCTGCGAGCAGCTGTTTCCTACAATGAATGTTGTGAAGTCAACAGTTAGAAACCGTTTTGCCTCAGATCTAGGTGCTTCTCGTATGATACTGAAAATAAGAAGTGAACTTAACATAAATGATATGGCTACTAGTGTAAGTATTTTTGCGGTACTGGCAAAATACGACCACGAAACATGCAATAAAATGTATTATTTTACAATGTATACATGTAGGCACAAGTAATAACATGAAACACAATTTTGTATTAGGGATGGAAGTCGATGGTGATGGTGGAGGTGGTGGTGGTGGTGGTGGTGGGGGGGGAAGGTGGTCATCACAAACGAAAATAACAAGTGGCACAGCAGACAGTTGAGAATAATAAACCCGTCTTCAAATGGCACACTAGTTGGAAAAGGTTCGCCATCCCTGGGATAGAGAGTGCTAACCCTCTCGAGCTCCCACTCACATCGTTTTGAGGTGAACTTATTTTCTCAACCTATTCTTCGTTAATGTAAAACAAATTGCTCTTTTCTAAAGTCACCTCTGTAGTATGGGATTAGCCCTTGCATTAGTGGCCTAGAGCCAGATTAGGTTTTAAAAACAAGTGTATTAGGAGTGCAGATCGCCTCCTCTCAAATTGTTATTTTAGAGGTCATGTAATTGCCCCTTTTCATTTAATAGACCTCAGTAGGTTGGGTATTTTACCCCTGTGTCTATGTCCAGTGAGGACAACTCGAAGGTGGAGTTTGGTGTGGCCTTTGAGAGGCTTAAAGTGAGAGCGTGTGGCTCTTTTGAAAATTGAGTGTTGTATGCCTCGTGGAGGCTTTTCAGTGTAATTTGGAGCAAGGACTCCTAGGCATGAATGGGGTTTTCTGCCCCTCTGTTGAAACTTGTGTTTGGGGTAAAACTGAGCTGATTGCCCAAGCATTGTGAAGTCAGGGCGCGAAGCCCAAATCCTGTAAATATTGTAACTACCCTTTGGACTTGTTACTTTGTACCTGCCATGCTTGTTATTTCTTTGTTTTTGAAAAGAAAATATAACCTTGTTAAATTTTACATTAACTTTGATTCCGTAGTTTGAGACCTGTTCACACCCGCACCTTCTTTCACCTCTACCTACTACTAAAACACGGTAACAATTATTAACATAGGAAAGCGGGAAACCATCCTCAAGGCCGCTGATAGACGTGACGGAACACACTATCTCCCGAATGGGAAGTTTTTTGACTTATAACCCAGGTTGTCGGTAACTTGTCTGTACCTTTATTTATAAATTAACTGGGGTTAGAACTGGGGACGTCATTTTTGCAGTACTGTGCTGCTGCAGGTGGATCTTACGAGAACTACTTAGAGGCATCTTCATCAACAGCTCACCATAAGCTGGAACATGTGTGACGTTTGCATGCATTTATTCAATTATTTTACAGTGCTGTCTTCAGATGATTATTTTTTAATGTCACAACGTTCCGACAGAATGATGTGCTTGTTCTTGGCTGCATTAATAGATACTGTAATAAAGAGCTTTCATTCACGACCTAACGAAATGGATTTGTAAAGACGGTGGATCTTAGCTTTAAATCGCAGGAAGTGATTCAGGATTTGTACATTTATTTAATACACAAAAACTCTTCACGCAATGTAAAGCTTAACAATATTACAAACACATTATTATTAGCAACGTTAAGTTTCAAAGTAGGCCATCTTTTTAAAGCACATACATCATACTGTAACAGATATATTGTACTCTATTAACATAGTCTTAATGATAGCAATAATAATAATAATAATAATAATAATAATAATAATAATAATAATAATAATGGTCCCAGGAATTAGCCTGGGAGGAGTCCTTGTGGCTCCGGGCAAATGGGAGTGAAATGCGTCGTTGCGGGGTATCTGCAACATAAAATATTGGATTCAGCAAGATAATCCAACTAGCCTCTTTCACTCCAACTCTAGCACGTAAACCTACAAGAGGTGTCCCTGTTAAGCTGAGCAACCCAGTGGAATGTTGGGTAACCAATCTCAGCGGGAAACTGGGTCAGTGAACCGATCAGTGCTGGGGGCTTCAAGGCTTACAACCTTGATAGTCAACAACTCGTCACTTTCGGGTGACCAACTATATACACACTTGTGTGATAGACTGTATCAAACATGAAGTACAAAAACAATCATGATAAATCCCCAGGTGGTAACCAATCCACCCCCGTTCATGACGGGGCATATAGGTCGTCGGATTCTGGGGGAAGTATGCCTTCATGTGACCCAGTCAGAAGTAAAAGAAAAAGGAACATCACATACCTAGCTACGATCAATATTAACTCCCTGATCAAGACCGGGAAACTTAAACATATCCTTGAAATCCTGAAAGACAAGAACATCAGCATTGCAGCCTTACAAGAGACAAGGTTCCCAGATGAAGATGCCATGGAGTCTCAACAATATAGAATATATAAGGGAAAGCCTGGTAAGAGAGTCATGATGAATGTACCCCTCCTGGGGACAGGGTTCGCAGTACACCACAAACTAGTTGCTAGCATACTTGGCTTCTCTTCGCCCAATGATAGAACTTCAGTAATATCCTTCAGGTTTAGCAATAGGGAATACTCTTTGGTTAACTTCCATGCTCCTACCAATGACTCTAACAAGAAAAACCCAGAGATTACAGATAAGTATTGGGACACCCTTCAGGAAACCCTACACCACATCCCACATCATCGTACGACAATAATGCTGGGAGATTTCAACGCTCAGATTGGGAGAGAACAGAAATACCGGAAGATTGTAGAAGATACCCCGCCCATAAGGAAAAAAACAAGAATGGGGAACGGCTAATCAGTCTGAGCACCAAGTATGGATTACTCTTGAAGTCTACGGCTTTTAAACGCCTACCTAGGAAGGCCATGTCGTGGCGCAGCCCAAACAGCATGATGGGCGAGTTCCAAATTGACCACGTAGCAATAGATAAGAAGCACCACTGCGACATTATGAACGTGAAGGTTTTACGAGTAGCTAACATAGACTCCGATCATTACCTGTCCATGGTTAAGATGAATCTGAAACCACTGTATAAGACCAAGGCTATGCTTATGAAGAAAAAGAAGATTCCTAGGTTTGATATCACCAAACTTAAAGAAGACAATGCAAGTTACCAAGAGAGTCTGAACCAACACATCAATAGGATTAACACCACTACAAATTGGGACCCACTTCGGGATGCTATAACAGACGCGGCTCAGAAGACGATCCCCAACAGACCTAAAGGAAGCAAGCACCCATGGTGGTTAAACGAATGCGATGAGGCTATAGAAGCCAGGCGACTAGCATGGCTCAAACGGAACCATCATAAAAACGAAACCAACCTACAAGCCTTTATTACACAAAGAAAGAACACCTCCAACATCATAAGAGGGGCGAAAAGAAAATACAACAAAGAACTGATTAAGCAAGCCGAGGAGGATTTTGGAAGGAACAACTCCAGAGACTTATACAAAGGTCTAAAACAACAGACGACCCAGTTCACACCCCAAATTTTACACTTCCAGAGAATAGACGGATCACTGTGCCTCAGTGATGATGACTGCATCAAGACCCTAGCTGATTATTTCCAAGGACTTTTGAATGCTGAAGGATCTGCGCAGCGCCTCCCAGTTAGCTAACCCGGACACCAAAGACATCCCTCCTCCCACCTATGAAGAAGTAAGAGAGACCATTCAAATTCTCAAGAACAACAAAGCTCCTGGAGAAGACGGAATAGTGGCAGAAATGTTGAAACAAGCTGGTGAGCAAACATTCAGGCACATACACAAACTAATCCTGGATATATGGGCTAAGGACAGGCTCCCAGATGATTGGACAGCAGCTGTTATCCATCCAATCCACAAGAAGGGAAGCAAAACAGATCCCAGCAACTATAGAGGAATATCACTCCTTTCAGTATCAGCACATAACAAGACAACTGGATAAAGAATTAGGAGAATATCAATCAAGGTTCAGAACTGCAAGGTCTTGTGCTGAACAGATACAAAATCTGAAGACCATCCTTCAATATAGCAAGAAAAGATGCAGACAGTGGGTAGCTATCTTTGTCGACTTCCAGAAGGCATACGACTCTGTGGATAGGATCACACTCTTCAACACCTTAAGAGAACTGGGACTAAACGAAAATATTAATAGGTTGGTGCAAGCCACCCTGCACAACACCACTTCCAAAGTTAAGTTTAGAGGTCAATTATCAGAGAGCTTCACAATCAAAACAGGGGTGAAGCAAGGAGATGGTATCTCATACGTATTATTTAACTGTGTCCTGGAAAAGATCATAAGAGAATGGACCAGGTCATTACCTGAGAACACCGGATTAAGGATGGGGTTTAAATCAGACAACCTGAGGATTCCATGCTTGGCCTTTGCTGATTACCTTACTTTATTAGCAAACGACATGCATGAGGCCATTATGCAGCTTCAAACACTGCACTCTATAGCAGCTAAAGCGGGCCACATGATCAACATTGGAAAGACCGAGTTTATGACCAACATCAAAGATGCCCCTATAACAATGGGAGTCAGTGATACAAAACACATCAAGAGAGCTAAAAATGTCAAGTACCTCGGAGAGTGGATATCGGAGGACCTAAGTGAAACGATGGCTCTTGAACAAAGGAGAATCAAATTAGACAAGGCCTACCATGCCTGCAGAAAACTGTATGCCTCAAAGCATTTATCAAAGAATGTAAAACTTAGACACTATAATGCAGTAGTCAGACCATCAGTCCTCTACGCAGCAGAATGCCTATCCCTAACTAAAACGACCCCACTGAGAGCTCTGGAAGTGCAAGAACGGAAATTCCTGAGAAGAATAATAGGGCCAAGGATCCTACCAGATGGAAGGCGATGGTACAAACCCAACAATGAGCTCTACCAGCATCAAGAAAACCTCATAGATGCCATCAGGAGAAAACGTCTGACTTTCTATGGACACCTATACAGAATGGATCCTAATAGATTATCCCATAAGATCTTCAAGGTTGCTAACAAAGGCAAAGCTACTGGATTCCCCTGGACCAAACAAGTGGACAATGATCTTGCAGAGCTTAATATTAATCAAGCCGCCATTACTGACAGAAATGCATACCGTTTAATGGTCAAAACTAAACCTTTCCTTACATCCCTTACATCAGCTAGCCACAAAGGAGCCGGGAATTGGTCAGAGGAGCGCAGGAAAGAATTCAGCAATAAAATGAAGGAATACTGGGCCAACAGGAAGGCTGAAGAGGCCACTAAGAACACAATCCAGTACGCTAAAATGGGCAACGACGACAAAAACACGGCTAGAACACAAGCACCGTGGTCCACAGATGGCCTAAACGCAAAGAAAATAATAATATTAATAATAATAATAATAATAATAATAATAATAATAATAATAATAATAATAATAATAATAATAATACTGAAGTAGTTGTATGTCAACACCAACCTTTAAAAGACCATGCAGAAGACGGTGGTCATTGCCACGACTGGAAGTGTACCGAAATTTATGGGTTCAAGTTCTACCTAAAACTGTAGTGTAAATTAAGGTTTATTCTGCTTTGATTTTCTAAAATCTGTACAATTGCTTGAATATCATTACCACAAAATTGTGAAAAATAAATAAATAAATAAATAATAATAATAATAATAATAATAATAATAATAATAATAATAATAATAATAATAATAATTGTACCGGTTGGTACACCTGTACGCCGCACATTTGAATTTTCCGCCTTAAAGTACTCCTCTACAGCTGAAACTCTGAACTTTAAAACGGAATTAATTCAACCGTTTATCAGAAGATGTCACTGTGTTAATTTCGAATTGTTTTTGTTTACTAATTATCAAGAAATGTGGACTTTCTCTCACAGATGTCTCTACCAAAAACTATGATCATGCACCCTGGTGCGAAGTGATGGAACTTTTCTTGAAGGTATTTTATACTCATAAGTTTTCCTATAACTAAATATCGTTCTTTCATTTGTGGGTTGGCAATATAAATCTTTTCTTTCCGCCAGTTTTGAAATTAGCCAATCAATAATTTCTGTCATTAATTTTCAGCCAATTGTGTCTTTCTTCCCCAATTTTTGATGTGTAAATTTCAGTTAGCCAATAAACGCCTGTAGGTGTGTCTTAATTATTCATGAAAGGCCTCGAATCTTCCCCGAGGGTATAAAAGCTGCTGATTTTCTTGTCTCTCGGCCACTTCAACAACATCTAGCTTAGTGTATGGAAGTATAGCAGGGGGCGGGTAGCGCCTCTTGCTTCGAGCAGCAGCTCTTCAGCAAAGGAAATGGCCTTTTAACATCTTTATTTCTTGCTAGCTCAGCAGTTTAACCCTCGGGGAAGGTTCGAAACCTTTTCAATGTAACCTACCTGTTTAAAAATGTAACTTAGTGCCGGCCTATGCGAATATTTTCTTATTACTTTAACTGTAAATCGGGGACAGAGAGTGTTTTACCCTCTCGAGCTCCCCTTCAATTTTGAATTGAGGTGACTACGTTTTCATAACCGTTTTTCTTCTCTTCATTAATATGTTAAATTATTTTTCTTATACGAGTCACCTCCCTAGCTTGGGAATAGCCCCTGTGTCATCGGCCTAGTGCCTCTTAGGTTTTAAAAGGTATATTTAGGAGTGCTAATTCACGCCTCCTTTACCTTTTTTGCATTTTTGGGCCATTTAAATTAACCTATTATTTTCCTTTAAGGCCCTGTAGGCTGGGTACGAGATACCCCTGTTTAGTTCTTGTAAGTTGTGCCTTTATGACAAGTGATTGTAACTTAAGGTATTGCCTGGAATAGTCTTGAAAGATTGAGAGCGGGTCAGCTCTTTCTGGTATTTTTGATAGGTGCCTCTAGGAGGTTTGACATTACTAGGTGGCAGCAAGTGCTCCATGTAATTAGGGGTTTTCTGCCCTTTGGTAATTTGTGATTGTGAGCTGAGAGCTCAGGAATTGTAAAAGGTGGGGCTCGAAGCCCAGATCGTTAAAATATCTCTATATCTTGAATTACCTGTTCTTGTACCTGACTTGTTAACTTGTTGTTATTTGTTGTATGTTCAAAGTCTATGTCAAATCTGTTAAGTTTGGCTGTTTTAAAAATATAACCTTTATTGAACTTTTAATTCATCTTTCGGACTTGTAGTTAGAACATTCCAGCCCGCAACTTCTTTCACCTCTGCCTTCCACGGATAACTCCGTAATAAGTGGTAGCAGAGCCTGGTTGAATGGGTCTCAATTTTGCCCCTTTTAACGGCTAAACATTGCTTTTGTTTTGAACTCTAACAATTTTCTCCGTCGCTGGAATTTTCTTTCTTATTTTCTAAATTTGTCAATCTTTTGTTATGTCCGGCCCTCGCGATGGCCTCCATCCCGGCTATTTGCGCAAGGAGGAATTAGTTTATGAAATAGCTATTAGATGTTCAATCTGGAGGCACGGTTGCGGCCGATACCACTAAGCTTAAAGATTCTCTTGATTTGCCGATTAGTATCCCAACCTTGGCGGAGAAACACATTGACGACGCTCTCTCCACGATCACTGGTAATACTACTGAGCTAACATTTGTAGTTACTTTTTTGAAGGGGGTGATCCATCTTCGAATAACTTAAACGTGTGCAAGCTAGATTGTACCATTTTTATAATAGGGTGAGTGATCTATTGTCTCTTAAATGAAGTGACATTCATGGGAAGGAGGCTAGTGCTCTTGTTGAACACCTGTCTAAAATGTCCAATAGGGTTAATCAATTGTTAACTGGGGCAGCGGCTCCCAAAACCGACCAGCCCACTGTGGTAAACATCGCTAGCGAGGAGGATTCTCCCACGGGTGAAGGAGGTAGAAAATCCGTGGCAACACAACAAACATCTGCCCCATTGGAAACCGAGTCAGGTCGTCGTACATCCATCACTCCATTTGTGTTGAGTAATGCACCCTATGAAACAGATTCTCCACCCCATTGGCCGTTACCTACTATGTTACCCGGGTTCAGTAGTTTGCCTCATCCATTAGCAATGTTGTTCAGGGGTATTTCTAAGTTTGCTGTTAACTCCACCAGTGATGTTATTTCATTCCTAAGGTTTTTAGTTGAGTTCCAAGATCACGCTCTTGTATTTTCTCTTTCTCCGTGTCAAATTTTGCAGATTATTTATCCCTATTCCATTGGTGTCCTCTCTGACAAAATAGTAAGGGCCATAGCTGATCAATCCGCCATCGAAGACTTCCACGCCCATTTGTTGGCTAATTTCATTCCGGCTAGGGCAAGGTCCTCTCTCATACAGAAGTACTATTACCGTGTACAGCGTCTGGATGAAAATCTTCCCGACTTCATCCAAGACATTAAATTTTACACTAGGGTATTTGCTCTACATTTCCCTGAAGATCGAATTGTACAGGCCATTGTGGAAGGAATTTCACCGTCCTATAGGTCATACTTGTGTTTTGCGTCGCGTCCGCAAACTTTTCCCGAATTAGAAGCTATGGCTGTCTCAGCCGAGGGAGTTAGATATGCTGACACACTACATGTGGCGAGGGAGCCCCCTCCTTCTTTAAGTAATCTTCGGCCTCCACCTCACCGAACCAACGCAACCCGCAAATGTTATGCTTGTGGGTCCGCAGACCATCTCCAGAACAAGTGCCCTTTGATAACATCCAACGGGGAAAGAATGGAGCAGGGTCATCTCGAGGCTGTTTTAAATGCGGTGCTTTTTCCCATATTGCTAAGAATTGTCCTAATACTAATAGCACCCCCTCCTGCTCAACTTCTGGTGCACCTTCCAACAATCTAAAGTGACTAGCGGCATCGGCTGAGTCGGCTCAGCCCCTGTTAAATCCGACGAAAACTCAGGGAAAATTCAGTTTTCTAATTTATCATTTGAAGGTCCCAAAGAATGTCTTAGGATTACGGCGGATTCCCCCGCTCCTGTACCATTTCTCAAAATTGAATTGAATAATAAACCTGTAACAGCTCTATTAGACTCAGGCAGTGTTTGTTCCATTATTTCGGTTCAATGTGTTTCGGTTAACTCATCTCCATTGGAAATTTTAGGTTCCCTGTATGCCAAAATTCGAATTTTGAAATTCACTTGGAAAATTAAACTGTTTGTGGCTAAGCACTTGTCTTTCCCCATTATATTGGGAGCGGATTTCATGTCTCACACCGGTCTAGTGTTCGACATTCAGAGCAAGTCGTGCACTTTCAAATTTGCTAGTAATTTCAAAATCCCCTTACTTAAATGTAGTTCTGTGTCATGTTCATCTGTTTCGCCTACCCAGGATGAGATGTTGTTAGACCTTAGACATCTACCTGAGAAGCAGGCTGATAGTATTCGTAAGTTGTGTCAGTCGTTTCTAGAGGTTTCCTCCGATACTATTGGTGTTACTGACCTTATCGAATACAAGACTGAGGTTACGGATTCGATTCCTGACCGATTTCCTCCTTATAGGTTAACTCCACCGAAAAAGGAGCTCTGAAAGATATCATAGTTCAGATGTTAAAAAATGGTATTATTCGACCCTCTAAGTCGGCGTATTCATCAACAATTTTTCTAGTTCCGAAACCGCAGGGTGACTTCAGGCCCGTGATTGACTATAGGGCTTTAAATCGGAAGGTGATGTTACAATCTGTGCCCCTTCCCGACCTTCACTCTTGTTTTTCATGGTTTCGAAAAGCTAAGTTCTTCACCATCTTAGACCTCAATCAGGCGTGTAATCAGATCCCTCTAGCTGAAGAATCTAAACATATGACAGCTTTTGCCACGGATTTGAACTTGTATGAGTACAACCGTGTGTCTTTTAGGCTCTCCACTGGAGCAGCTGAGCTTACGAGACTGCTAGACAGGGTCTTCTCCGACATCAAATTTGAGTACTTATACCATTATCTTGATGATGTCGTATTTTCTGAGACCTTTGAAGAACATCTAGATCATCTGAAAGAGCTCCTTAGTCGGCTTCGTAAGGCAGGGTTAACGGTGAAGTTGTCAAATGTTGCTTTCGCTAAGCCTTCCATGTCATTTCTAGGGCATATTGTGTCGCCCGATGGTGTCGCTGTAGATCATTCTAGAACACAGGCCATCCGTGATATCAAATCTCCCACGGACATCAAAGGAATTGCCAGATTCATTGGTATGGTGAATTTCTTCAGGAAATTTATTCCTAACTTCGCTAATAGAGCGACGCCCTTGAACTTACTCCGTAGGAAAGGCGTCAAATTTGAGTGGGGACCTTCTCAACAAGCCGCTTTCGAAGACCTCAAATTAGCGCTGTGTAATGCCCCTGTTCTTTCCATGCCTGATTTCTTGAAGAAATTCATCGTCCAAACCGACGCGTCGTCGTCGGCGGTGGCTGCAGTCCTTCTTCAAGAGACTGAACTAGGGAGGCGACCCATCGCCTATGCATCTAGGACTTTATCTGCTCAAGAATCCAAGTATTCCATTTATGAACTTGAAGGTTTGGCAGTCTTGTTTGCACTAGAAAAGTTCCGCCTCTATCTGGAACATGTCAAGTTCGACTTGGAGACAGATAACCGAGCCTTAAGTTGGGTCTTAGCTAGGCCGCGTCGTACTGGTCGTATAGCCCGGTGGGCCATCCGAATTTCTGCCTTCCAGTTTGATGTTAGGCACATAAGATGTACTGAAAATGTTGTGGCGGACGGACTAAGCCGTATGTTTCCCAATGATGTAGATCCCCTTGAACAAGAACACAGTTCTTCACTTCCCGAGTCCATATCTCCTGGTGTAAATGCCATACTAACGGATGCTCCCATGTTGTTTAGGGATCTTGAAAAATATCAACGTGAAGATCCAGTGCTGGCTCCTATTATGGAAACCCTTTCTTCTGGGGAACATGTCGTCCCTTATGTATTGAGGAATGGTGTTTTATGTTGCCCGTCGAGGCATGATAAGAATATGAATGTTGTGGTTCCAGCTGTCCTTGTATCTATGATCTTCAAGTACTACCATGAGACCCCGTTAGGGGGGCATTTAGGCGTTTTTAAAACCCGAGAAAAGATCCGAGAAATGTTCATTTGGAAAGGTTTGGACGGTGAAATTCCTGAATTGGTAAAAGTTTGTAAAACTTGTTGGCTTAGTAAACCTACCATGTCCACTAAGCAAGGGCTATTGTCTTCTCATCAAGCGTCGCGCCCCATGGAACACCTCTATATCGACTACGTAAGACCCTTCCCCAATCAAAGGGGAACTTCAACAAATTCATTCTTGTGTGTGTGGATAGTTTCACAAGATTTTCCTGGTTATTTCCGACTAAGCTGGCTACCGCTCAGTCTATGATTTCGTGTTTAAATTCCATCCTTGCTTCTTTTGGTCCATGTCAGTATTTAGTGTCTGATAATGCTAAAGCCTTTACCTCCTACCTCTTCCGTAAATTCCGTTTTGATCTATCCATCTCACATGTAACAACTTCTGCGTACTATCCTCAACCATCTCTAGCTGAACGGGTCGGCTCTAATTGCCTATCATCATGATGATCATTCTAGGTGGCACACGTCCTTGAATTGGTTAGCTTTCGCTTTGAATTCGGCGGTTCATGAATACCATAAGTTTACTCCGGCTTCCCTGATGTTTAAATTTGTACCCAACATGCCGCTCTCTAACCTGTGGTCTCTTAGTGATATTCTACCCGAGACAATAGATCCAGATTATATTAGAGATCTTTGAAAGAAGGCTAAGGCCAATCTTCAAGTTTCTCATGAAAAGGTTAGGGAAAGATATGATCGTGGACGGAGGCCCACCAATTTAAAAATAGTAGATCAGGTAATGGTCAAAAACTTTGTTCCCGCGGGCAAGCTTGCCTCCAGATTTCATGGGCCGTGCATCATTTTAGATTTCCTAACTCCGGTTACATTGTTTGTGAGCAATCCAGCCACCGAGAGGAACTTTAGGGTTCTCCTGTCTCAGGTGACACCTGTGTAGTATAATTGTTAACTTGCCATCTGTGTCTTGCAACGGTTTAAAAGTTATATTTTCTATAAATGTTAGGCCTTCTGCCCTTTGTTTTCGCATCTGCTCTGTATAAATATGTACGACCTTCCTCTCCGGTTGCTCTGCTGTCCTTTCCCTTACGGCCATTACCAAGCTCCCGTCTCCTGCCAAACCATACTAGTGGCTTAAAAAAAAAGTCCACGCCCATGGCCCCTCCGCCTCACCAACAAGATCGTACCCTAAAGCACAAGTTACCAACAACAATTCTGCCGCCGAGATTTTATTGTTTCAGTGTCCCGCAGCCCTTCGTCGCCTTACCGCCACCGTGGTGGGGTATGGGCCCACTCCACTCCCGTGATGTCCTCCGGTGTACGGCGCGCCAGATTCTATCTCCCGGCCAAGGCTGATATGCGGCGCACCATCCGCCAGCTTATCTCGGGACTGTAAACACACTTCGCCTCTACGGCGTCCTTCAGCACGACTACCCCTCTCATAGTAGCGGGAGAGGTGTGTCTCAGGGTATTTGATGGGTCCGGGCGACCCCGACTGGACATTGGCAACGGCGACTTGTCTGGCCGTCAAAATTAACAACAGGTATTTGGCAGTATACGACGAGAAAAACACTCTAAGTCTGGAATTTATCTAGTCATCCACAAAAAAAGACTTCAGAAAATTGTTTTCTTTCCTCAAAATTCTTCTTCTATTCAACGTTAAGAGACTTTTTCATCTATTAATGTTTCTTCCATGTACTTCAACTAATCTATTTGCAAGGAAGCAAAAAACATTTCTTCAAGTGATGATTAATGTTGGGTTAAACAAAACTTGGACTTTTGTTTTGGAAAATAATTTTCTTCAACATTCTTCTGTGTCAACCCTTGGATGGACTTTTGAGGGGGGGGGGCGCCTGTACCGGTTGGTACGCCTATACGCCGCACATTTGAATTTTCCGAATTAAAGTAATCCTCTACAGCTGAAACTCTGAACTTTAAAACTGAATTAATTCAACCGTTTATCAGAAGATGTCACTGTGTAAATTTCGAATTGTTTTTGTTTACTAATTATCAAGAAATGTGGACATTCTCTCACAGATGTCTCTACCAAAAACTATGATCATGCACCCTGGTGCGAAGTGATGGAACTTTTCTTGAAGGTATTTTATACTCATAAGTTTTCCTATAACTAAATATCGTTCTTTCATTTGTGGGTTGGCAATATAAATCTTTTCTTTCCGCCAGTTTTGAAATTAGCCAATCAATAATTTCTGTCATTAATTTTCAGCCAATTGTGTCTTTCTTCCCCAATTTTTGATGTGTAAATTTTAGTTAGCCAATAAACGCCTGTAAGTGTGTCTTAATTATTCATGAAAGGTCCAGAATTTTCCCCGAGAGTATAAAAACTGCTGATTTTCTTGTCTCTCGGCCACTTCAACAACATCTAGCTTAGTGTATGGAAGTATAGCAGGGGGCGGGTAGCGCCTCTTCCTTCGAGCAGCAGCTCTTAAGCAAAGGTGATGGCCTTTTAACATCTTTATTTCTTGCTAGCTCAGCAGTTTAACCCTCGGGGAAGGTTCGAAACCTTTTCAATGTAACCTACCTGTTTAAAAATGTAACTTAGTGACGGCTTATGTGAATATTTTCTTATTACTTTAACTATAAATCGGGGATAGAGAGTGCTTTACCCTCTCGAGCTCCCCTTCAATTTTGAATTGAGGTGACTACGTTTTCATAATCGTTTTTCTTCTCTTCATTAATATGTTAAATTATTTTTCTTATACGAGTCACCTCCCTAGCTTGGGAATAGCCTTTGTGTCATCGGCCTAGTGCCTCTTAGGTTTTAAAAGGTATATTTAGGAGTGCTAATTCACGCCTCCTTTCCCTTTTTTGCATTTTTGGGCCATTTAAATTAACCTATTATTTTCCTTTAAGGCCCTGTAGGCTGGGTACGAGATACCCCTGTTTAGTTCTTGTAAGTTGTGCCTTTATGGCAAGTGATTGTAACTTAAGGTATTGCCTTGAATAGGCTTGAAAGATTGAGAGCGGGTCAGTTCTTTCTGGTATTTTTGATAGGTGCCTCTAGGAGGTTTGACATTACTAGGTGGGAGCAAGTGCTCCATGTAATTAGGAGTTTTCTGCCCTTTGGTAATTTGTGGTTGTGAGCTGAGAGCTCAGGAATTGTAAAAGGTGGGGCTCGAAGCCCAGATCGTTAAAATATCTCTATATCTTGAATTACCTGTTATTGTACCTGACTTGTTAACTTGTTGTTATTTGTTGTATGTTCAAAGTCTATATCAAATTTGTTAAGTTTGGCTGTTTTAAAAATATAACCTTTATAGAAATTTTAATTCATCTTTCTGACTTGTAGTTAGACCCATTCCAGCCCGCACCTTGTTTCACCTCTGCCTTCCATGGATAACTCCGTAACAACAACAACAACAACAACTACTACAATAATAATAATAATAATAATAATAATAATAATAATAATAATAATAATAATAATATTAGCATACCGTACTGTACTGTACTACATACCACAATGTGAAATTTTATAGTATTCTGTTACAATCTCACGAAATGGATTTAAAAAGGCAGTAGACAAATATAGGCTAATTATAGAAATAGGCCTCCATTACACAATATCAATAGCTCACAGAAATATCGCATTTTACATACGTAAAGGTCTGTCCTCGCCCTGATGTGGTGCAACTCTTTTCAAGCACCCCCTAATGAACATGAGCTGCATGTACCCTCACGTCAATCTTATATTTCTGTCTGTATCGGGAATCAAGCCCGTGCCCCCGACGAAGGAAACCTGTAGCACTAACCGTATTATAAACATTATTATAAATACAGGCACAATAATTTATTGGGAACGTTAAGATATTCTGATATTTTCAATTGGTCCAACATCAAACCTGTGCCTTTTTTTTATCGGAAAAAGTTCCTCTAAGCTCTTCTCCTCGTTGTTACAGCTGTACTAAAATGCGATTCATGCTGGAACGGAAGATGCGAGGTGGAATGGCTACGCACATTTTTATCCTGTCTATCGATTATGTTCTATTAAAGACATCATGTTGATATTATCTTCCCAGGTATCGATTCTATTTTGGCTATGACATCATGTTGGTATTATCTTCCCTGGTATCGATTCTATTTTGTCTATGTCATCATGTTGGTATTATCTTCTCTGGTATCGATTCTATTTTGTCTATGTCATCATGTTGGTATTATCTTCCTTGGTATCGATTCTATTTTGTCTGTCATCATGTTGGTATTATCTTCCCTGGTATCGATTCTATTTCGTCTATGCCATCATGTTGGTATTATCTTCCCTGGTATCGATTCTATTTTTTCTTTGTCGTCATGTTGGTATTATCTTCCCTGGTATCGATTCTATTTTTTCTATGTAATCATATTGATATTATCTTCCCTGGTATCGATTCTATTTCTTCTATGTCATCATGTTGGTATTATCTGCTCTAACATCGACTTTATCCAGACCCGTCTACGGCTACAAGGAGTCATGGACTTTGGCAACGTGCAGCGGAGGCCACGTTGAAGGCGCTGGAACAATCTGTGATGTTCGTTGATGTTTAGTGAACTTCGTTTTGTGTTTAGTTTTATTTTCCATGGATATTTTCTACTATATGTAACAAGGGAAGTGATTGAATAAGCCTACATAGAACGTATTATCGAAAAATGTGAAGGCGCAGACTGAATTTAGGTTGTATATTTAAAAAAAATATATTTCGTACACTTGCAGGTGCCTAGAAAATATTGTGTTCCACTGTGTCATTTAGGTTTCCTTCACATGAGGAATTAAAAAAGAAAGATCCGTTACGTTAAACGGGATAATTGGGACCCTGAGAAGGATTCAGTCGTGCACGTAAAACATTTCACAGAGGAAAGGTTTTCAACAAGAGAGATATTTTATTAAATTATTTTGGTAGAGAGTGAAATGTTTAAATTCGGACATAGCACTACGGTCGCCCTGCTGAACTTTGGCTCTACTTGTTGAACCTGTTGTTACGTCTTCTGACCTGAACTTGCGCGCTTGCACTGTAGAATTCTGGTGGTATTTGCACTTGTCATAACTGCTGTAAATAAACAAAGCATATATTGTTCCTACCTCTCGCATACTCTTCTTAAAATAAAACCCTTCAAGAAGATATCTTGATGAAACTTGAAATTGAAGATATTAATCTGACGGAAAGTCCATTGCGCACTGTTTTATGATCACTTTACTGACGCGCGAGAACATAAAACATCAACTTACCTGCTTCGTTTACAATGATCGATGGTTTTTATTAAGAAGTTTAATTAGGCTTACGTATGGGTTGATTAAAAAATATGTCCGCATGAAGTAAGATTTCCACATTTAGTAAATACCCCAAAGAAAGATGTAACAGGAGTTGAATAAAATATCTAAATAAAAGCCAAACCCCATGGTGCTGCTGTCTTGATGGGATTTGACCGACCGAGAGACTGCTATTGAGCTTTAAGGCCGGTAGATCATGGCACAAAGCGTATTCAGGGTAACGAGCCCATTTGGCTGTTATTAATGGCTTTCTGACTTCCACATCTATCTCACTGTCAGTTAACTCTTCAGTTATTCCCTCCTATTAGCCTAATTTTCCTTGACACAGATACGCAGACTTTTATTAATAAAATAGTAATAATTTTTTTACGTCCCACTAATTACTTTCTGATGGTTTTCGGAGACGCCGAGATGCCGAAATTTTGTCCCACAAGAGTTCTGTTATATACCAGTTAATCTACCGACACGAGGCTGACGTATTTGAGCATCTTCAAACATCACCGGACTGACCCAGGATTGAACCTGCCAGGTTGGGGTCAGAAGGCCGGGGCCTTAACAGTCTGAGCTACTCACCCCGGCGATATAATGGATGAATTAGCTTTGAGATACAGTGTATATCCAACCCTTATCCCGTTTCTCTACGTGGTCAGGCATGAAGTGAGATGGATCTTCGTAGCGAGCTATCACGACCGAATGCCTTACCTGACGTCAACTCATCAGAGGAGTTAATGGGACGAAATCAATGCCATGATATATAATAGGAGGTAGGTAGAGGGTGAACCCGGTGCTGGCACATAGACTGCTCCTGTTAAATAGCATTAAGGGGTCTGCTCAGCGCTTAACGTCACCATCCGACGGACGAATCACTATCACTAGCGTCATATGAGCACTGCGGGAGGTTTGGAATTGAATCCAGGCTTTTAGCATGCAATGTAGTGATTCTGATGGTGAACATTTTTTCGACCAACGGAACACGAACCTGCTAAGCACGCTGTTAGGCCATTTAGACTTGACGCTTTAGACATCGTGGCCACCAGGCGAGCATTATTTGGGATACAATAAAACCTCGTTAATGCTCTTCCGATCATTACACTCTTTTTGCACGGTCGGTGAACAATTTTTTAGTGAAATTATGCATAAGAATACCCTTTTATAACGCTTCCAAATCCCGCTTATAACGATCTACTTCGGATCGGAAATAGGAAAGAAATTCCGCATAAATTGTGAAACTTGTAATGCTCAAAAAAGGATGGTGAATAAATAGTGGCTGTGTCTGTAATCTCGGTTTTCTCTAGTGCATGAAGTAAATTCTACCCTCTACACAAATAAACCCTCTGGCCAGCGCCGTTCGGGAGAGGGTGAACTTAACGGGACTTTCCTTTCCATGTGTAGAATTTAATACTCTGAAGAATCCCTGATAGACAGAAGTTGGAAGACGGAATTTTATGTAGGTTGGCAATGATCTAGTGACGACAGAAACCCGCGATATCAGTGGAATGATTGCGTGTCATGCTGTCGCTACTGCCCAAGATGAAGACGACGAGGAAATGGAATCTGCTGTGGAGAATGTCCCCACACGAAACGAAGCCCTCGGAGCATTAAATCTGCTTCGAAAATACGTTAGTGTTGCTCCTAGAGGTGTATCAAGAGAAGCCAATAATTACTTGAACCACATAGAAAATATAATACTGTGATTCTTCTTATTCTTTCTTCTTCTTTCTTTTTCTTTGTCCTTTGGGCCTATTGAGGAACACGGGGTCCATATCTTGGGCCTTCCGTTTTCTCCTCTGCAAGTACTCCTTCATTTTCTGACTGTTCTTCCAACTAGTAAGTGAGCCAGGCTGAGTGGTTCAGACGGTTAAGGCGCTGGCCTTCTGACCCCAACTTGGCAGGTTCCATTCTGGCTCAGTCCGGTGGTATTTGAAGGTGCTCAAATACGTCAGCCTCGTGTCGATAGATTTACTGGCACGTAAAAGAACTCCTGCGGGACTAAATTCCGGCACCTCGGCGTCTCCGAAAACCGTAAAAGAATAGTTAGTGGGACGTAAAGCAAATACCGTTATCATTATTATTATTATTATTATTATTATTATTATTATTATTATTATTAGTTAGTGACGACGCCTCGTATGGTGCAGGTTTTCTATTTGACGCCCATGGGTGGTCTGCGCGTCCGCGTGTAAGATGATGATGATGATGATGAGGTAGACCCGGATTTTTAAGCAGTAATATGTTAGAATGCAAACTAATTTAGTTATTAAGAGGTTGCGTCTAAGCCCCTCTTCCGTAATGTAGCGAAAGTAGCATAAATTCTAGGCGTTCAGTTGGGCTGAACTCCTGATGTTTATGCAAAACTCACAGCATTACCGTTGTACTTGTTACTCACTTCAGTAAATTTGCATGAGGTAAGTAGAGGATGAAATCCAGTGTCAACACATAACCAACTCTTGCTGAATAACACCAAGAGTCGGACAGGTTTGGAATTGAATCCAGGCTTTTGTCAGGCAATCTAGTAATTATAAATTGTATAACAAGACCTCTCGTACCCTGTCGGCCAACATTCTGATGGTGAAATGCTTTTCCACCAGTGACACTCGATCCAGTTAGCTGCAGTTTCAGATCGTATAAACTTCACGCGTCACGATCTTGGCCACCAGGCGGGCTAGAACTGGCACTGAGAACTCGTCTCAGAAGGTAGGACGAGTGTTTGGCGGCTTAAGTTCTACTTGAACTTCGGCCACGATTTTTATGACTGTTGCATTGTGCTGTGCAGGAATAATTTCGTTTAGGATAACACCATCAACCCCACGAGTCTGTAAACTTGTCCTTTGTCTCTGTTTTTCTTCCTCACCTGCTTTTTATTCTGTCATCTCCTCACAGAAATTTGTTCTCCATCATGGAGTAATTCTTCATCATCATCATCATCGTCGTCGTCATCATCATCATTTTCGTTTCCCCTTGTCCAGCTCCTGCGAGGTGTTGATGGTACTTCTCCACCGTCACCTATCCTTCCACCACTCCTCTTCAGTAATTGTATTCAATTGCAGTCTTCTTTTTCTTATACTGTTCTTGGCAGGATCTATCCATTACCCTCTTTCCCTCTATCTTAGCCTGTTTTGGTATCCTCCCATCCTCCATCCTCATAACACGTCCAAACTATCTAAATTTAATTTTCTCCATTCTATCCTTGTTATTCTGGTACTGAGAACTCGTTTCAGAAGATATGATGAGGGTTGCACACGTTAAGTTTTAGGCTATGATTCTTACGACTGTTGCCTTGTGCTGATCTTTTCTGACCTCAACATTTCTTACTCTGTCTCTCCTTGTCTTCCCTGCCATAGTCCTCAGGAACTTCATCTCACTGGCCTGAGTTTAACTCTCATTTCTTGCTGTCAGTGTCCAAGTCTCTGATGCATTCGTTAATATAGGAGGTATAGTACATCTCGTACATTATTTCTTTACATTTCATAGGAACTTCTCTGTTCCACATAAAGTTCTTCACATTCTGGTAAAACGTATTTCCCACTTTTACCGTTCTTCCGATCTCCTTATCCAGCCTTGCAACTTGCATTATTTCAGTTCCCACATATTTGAAGTATTCCAGAACCTCTAGGTTTAGACCTCTGACACTAATTCCTTTTCGTTCTCTTTCTCATCTTGTCGTTATTGTTTTTCTCTTCTCCGCAGTGATTTTCATACCATATTTCTCAATATTGTCATTTAAAGCCTCCTGTTGTATTTCCACTGCATTCATGCAGTAATTATTAATCCTTTTTGTACGCTTCTTGCAACAAGTTTGCCATATCATAGTCCTCGAACCATTGTTTGAGGTTCCTCTCTAATTGCGTCCACATTTCCTTTCTGTCTGTCCTTCTACGACATCCCCCTGTAGGTTTGGAGAGTAGAGTGCATCAATGGAGAATACTGAGGGGTTCTTGTCTTGGTAGCAAGGGTTAGCGACAACGGGTTCTCTAGCTGAGTATGTTATTGTTTCCACTTACTTGTGTCAGGTTCTTTGGTTTCATATTTCCTATCCAACCTCCCTTGGTCAACTATTTTTCTTTTCCACTACTCTGACGGTATTAGGTTGCGAGGGTCTAGGGAGGTTTTCATTTTCACGCCCTTCGTGGTTTTTGCCGACACTTTCATGCTTCAAAGCGTCGGACCTCGTTCAGTTGGTTAGTGCTAATAGAGAATGGTTTGGCCATTTGCACTTCTTTTTAAAGCAATAATAGCCATCACCTCGCCTTTCCCTTCACACCTTATAATGGTGCTCATAAAGTATTTTTTTTCACTCTGTATAATCCCATAGTAAAATCATACTTCTATGTACGTATACATGAGTGCTTTTGTGAGCCGGATTATACTTCAAAGTGACTCATCAAGGGGTCGGTGTGGCCAACACATCGTAAGGAGTTCGCGCTGTCACTAGATAAGAGAAAACACTATCGAAAACCAGATGCATCGACACAATTCCGTGCTGTTGGCTGTACTACCAGGTGTACTAACTGCAACGAGTGCGCATTCTTGTTTCAGAATAATAGAAAAGGGAAACTTATTTTCTTACTTCCTAGCGTAAATGAGGAGTAGTAAATATCCTGCGTCTTAAAGAGAAGGCTGTTGTTTCTGCGAGCAGCTTTTACACGCTGCGCCTCTTCAGTGAAAATAAACTTCCACGACATGTTTTACGATGAAGTCGGCCATATCCCAGCAGGTGTGGAAACATAACTGTGCTCATAAAATAATTGATTTCACTCTGTGTAAACCCATATTTAAACTATAGTTCCATGTTCATGTTACTTGCTTCCGTTAAGGATCTATTGACTGTCTAAAACCAATTTTCATCCAAGGGCATTCGCTGTTATCTCAGCATAGATGATGATTTTTGTATACAGTTGTTAAGTATTCTCCCCCCCCCCCCCCCCCCGTCCTTTTTCACTCCTCACCTATAGCTCACCTTTGTTGATAGCACAGTGTTTGTGTGCCGGAATTTAGTTTAAATCAATAAGAGAATGGCCAGCCACTAACATCATGGTCACATTCATAAATTAATAAATCAGACACTTAACACTTCCTTCAGCTTATCCCAACGATATATGGGATCAGTGGAGCCACCCTGCCTCATGTTGATTTTGACCAAGGATTTAAGACATTAAATACATAGGCTAAATTAAATAATTATTTTTGATTTGTCTTATTTAATTCGTTTACCCTCCAGGGTTGGTTTTTGCTCCGGACTCAGCGAGGGATCTCACCTCTACCGCCTCAAGGGCAGTGTCCTGAAGCGTGAGACACTTGGTCGGGGATATACGTGGGGAGGAGGACCAGTACCTCGCCTAGGAGGCCTCACCTGTTATGCTCAACAGGAACCTTGTAGGGGATGGGAAGATTAGAACGGATAGACAAGAAAGAGGGAAGGAAGCGGCCGTGGCCTTAAGTTAGATACCATCCCGACATTTGCCTGGAGGAGAAGTGGGAAACTACGGAAAACCACTTCCAGTATAGCTGAGGTGGGAATCGAATCCCCTCTTTTCAGTTGACCTCGTTAGGTTGAGAGGACTCCGTACCAGTCCTCGTACCACTTTTAAAATTTCATGGCAGAGCCGGGATTGGACCTCGGGGCTCTGAGTGGTGGGGGTGGGAGCATCTATTCACACTAACCACTACACGACAGAGGCGGTCAATGAAATAATTAACAAACCAAAATAGTTTTTGTGAACACGTGCCTGTGTTGGCCTGCTATTACAGAATATACAGAAATTTGAACAATTAGAGCCAACGTGAAATTTTCTGTTAAACGTGGCAAATCGGTTACACAGACATTGAACATGTCCTGTTGAGTTTTGTCTCAGTGTCGTATTCATAGATCCGATCTCGTTACTGGTGATGATGATCCTGGACGAGGGAGATGCTCAAAGAGATCTTGGCATATTGCGATGCGATGGTTCCTTTGTCAGGGGTCATCAATCGGGGCACAATCTTAGAAACGACACGTCGCACGTTCAATTCCGACTCTAGAATTGTCTGCACTGATCCGTATGCCACACCAACTATGCCGTTGACCGTTCTCTGTCCATCCCCGGGCACAAATTCACGAAATAGCTCCACACTTTCGGTGGTGATGCTTGTCCTCCAGATCGCTCCTCGTCTTCAGGAGGCGTTCTTCAACCTCTGAAGTACCTTTGCCACTTGAACATCGCGTACGAGTCGTTGTCTCTTCACAGTATGCATGTCGGAGAATATTCAATGCCTTTGTGGCCGATTTGTCCAGTTTAACGCAAAATTTCACGTTGGCTCCTTGTTCCATCTTTCTATCCACGATGTAATCGCAGTTTTTTCACACAACTCTCGACTTAACACAGTGATGTCTCCTGGTGCACAGCCTTAACGAAGTTGAAGGTCACTATAGCTGTCAGCGCAACTCTGTGCGAAGTTGTGACACTTGCACGGAGATGGAATGTGTTGACACTTGCACGGAAAGCCAAAAATTCCCGGAAATTAATAAGCATGGCTATTTCAAACAGTGACACTTGCACGGAGGTCCAAGGAGGGTTGGAGAACCAGAAACAGGGGAGGGGAAGGCCCATCCGGTAAGTGGAATTCATTGCTACAGTTGATACCTGTGTGACAACTAGTGTTCCGTGTGGAACTGGTGATAATTGCTCTGCAGCTATGGAGTTCACTGAGACCGCCTTTGTTGATTTACGACGGACATCAGTATATTGTGGACTATACCAATAAAGATCAAATGACTTATTGGCGGTGCGTATATTTCAAGAATAGTAAGTGTAAAGGAAGAATAACAACGAAAGATAATACAGTTTTAGGCGAGACAAGTCATGTTTGCATTCCGGACGACGCGGCGATGAAATAAAAAAGTGTAGTAAATGCAAAAACAGGAAAAAAAGGGAAACAGACAGTATGATTTCAACTGTTTACACCGAAGAAGTAGGCCAGCTCTTCAATAGAGGCTATGACCTTGTGACATCGCTGCCATCACACAGAAGTGCCAAACAATCATTACATCGTATCCGACGTAAAAGAATGGGACCTACAAAAGACCCGATCGAATCTGGAGGTGTAATAATACAGGAGAGACAAATAGCAATGAACGATGGTGGAAAATTCTACTTAAGACAACAGGGGGCTTAAAAACAGGATGTTAGTGTTTGCCAGCGAGAAAGGAAAATCTGCTTTATCAAGTTGCTCTTCCTTCTTTGTCGACGGGACCTTCAGAAGTTAGAGCAAGCAGTTTGGGCAGTTACTTAACATCCACGCCGATCTTGGAAGTTCTTGGGAAGAAGCCAACACGATACCAGCTGTCTACGCGCTGTTACCAAACAAGAAACGGGAAACAATATGCTCGTTTGTTCGAAGCTGTTAAAAACAACGTACTAGGTTGGAGCCCTGTGACACGTATTATGGACTTCGAAATCGCCATCGTCCATTCAGCTAAAACGCTATTTCCTCAAGCTGAGATTTATGGTTGCAACTATTTTAATCAATGTCTATGGAGGAAAGTACAAGATTGTGGCCTTATTACTGCGTACAGGGAAAATGAAATTAGACTTCATATTCGAATGAAATGATTGATGATGGTTGGCTATGTATTTAGGAGAGCTCGCCTGAAAATCAGAATCTACAGGCGTTTTACGACTATGTCGTCGATCAATGGCTGGATAACGAGCGCATGCCAAGGAATATGTGGAACTGTTGTGGAAGGCGGCATCGGACCAATAATCTTTCTGAAGGCTGGAACCAAAGAATAAACAGTTTAATTTCGAGAGCGCACCCGAATGTATATTCGCTGATGAAGACTCTTCGAGATGACGCAGAGTACTACGGTCACCAATTTGACATGATAGTTTTGAATATCGATGGGAAGAGAAGGAAGAAATCAGCAGTGAAGATCGATGAGAGTATTTCAAAGGTCTTAAAAATACTTGAAGTTGATGCAAAACTAAGATCATTCCTAGTTTGTGTTGCTTACGCTCAGAAACTGCAGTGAAACTACCCTGGAATATTACAGGATTTGTAAATCATGTAAATATTTAAATATATAAATATTCTGAATCATAATTAATAAAGAGAAAACGTGACAATGGAATATCACTCCATATCCATGCAAATATCTTGAATCAGCACTTAAAAAATAAAAAACTTGACGAACTTGCATAAAGTAATATATATATATATATCTATGAGGAACGCAAAGAGACTACCTCCCCGTGGTGTTCCCTGGAAACGGCACTAAGTCGGCTAAATGTCTCTTATAATGTATAAAATTAACCAGAAAAACAAACCCCATGGCGCAACAGCCCTTGATGGGCCTTGGTCTACCAAGTGACCGCTGCTCAGCCTGAAGGCCTGCAGATTACGAGGTGACGTGTGGTCAGCACGACGAATCCTCACGGTAGTTATCCTTGGCTCTATACACCAGCGCCGCTATCTCGCCATCAGATAGCTCCTCAGTTCTAATCTAATCACGTCGAACCAGCCCTCAGATTCAAGTAAAAATTCCTGAACTGGCCGGGAATCGAATTCGGGGCTTCCGGGTAAGAGGTAGGCACACTACTCCTACACCATGGAGCCGGCATTTATAAAATTAACAGTTACTTATAAATTGCATCTAAATTCACTACCGTGATTACCAGAGCTAGGATTTTTGATGACATGTCATCTTTCAGTTGGTTCTAAATAGACATTGCTAACTTGTATAGAAATCATCATAGTTCCCACATTGTAGCAATGCTAATTACCGAGCAAGTGGCCGTGCGGTCAGGGTCGCGCAGCTGTGAGCTTGCATTCGGGAGATAGTGGGTTCGAACCCCACTGTCGGCAGCCCTGAAGATGGTTTTCCGTGGTTTCCCCATTTTCACACCAGGCAAATGCTGGGGTTGTACCTTAATGAAGGCCACGGCCGCTACCTTCCCAATCTCCCACCCTTCCTTCGCCGAAAACCTTCGATGTCTTAGTGTGACGTTAAACAAATAGCAAAAAAATGCTAATTTATTAGGTCATTTATGTCATTTTGTATTATTAGGTCATTTTATAAAGTTGTAAGTCATTATGCGGTCATTTTATGGAATTTATTGTCCGGCTGCATGGCTAAATGGTTAGCGTGCTGGCCTCTGGTCACAGGGGTCCCGGGTTCGATTCCCGGCAGGGTCGGGAAGTTTAACCATAATGGGTTCTGGGTTCGTTCCGCTGGCACGGGGGCTGGGTGTACGACCCACAGATCGAATAAAAAACTGCACATGGCGAGCCGAAGACTATTTTATACTTTTTGAGTCATTTTCTTATATGTTGAAGCATTTACGCGTGTGGTATTGGATTTCCAGGAGGGGACAGTATTTATGTGCATCTTCGTCAAAGTACCTATCAAATTAGATTAGGTATCCAAAATTTATGTTAGTATGACCATCCTAGTTCTGACTCATCAAGTAGAGTGAAAGGCTCCGTGCAAGTGTCCCAACCCCACTCTGTGCTGCCATCTGTTGTTTACTGTGTGGCTAGTCTGGGAACTTTTTAATTCAACCTTGCATGTTGAGTTTCCGCCCTAGGTATCATTCCAGAGGCATGCGAGAGAAATAGGGAGCATCCTGTTGCTTTCTCCGCTGATCCATTAGGTGCTATTACATATTAGTCTGTGTTTCGACAGGCACCATATTTTGAAGTGGAGTAGGTGGCAACTCTGCTTCTTGCTTTGTTCTGTTAGTTTAAAGTGAAAACTTCTACGTGTTTGACCTCTCAAAATACGTGATACTCCATTATTTGGATACATATGTGTATATTTATTCAGTCTTCAGCCCGAAGGCTGGTTAGATCCTCAACATCTTCACCATTAGCTGTTGTAGATTGCCTAGGCATCACTGAAGAGGCGTACTAAGGAAATTAAGAGTGAGGAAGTTTCCCGTTGTTTTCCTCACTGGGCCAGAAGTTGCTATTACATATCAGTCTGCCAAGCCCACTGAAATGCATGCAGCAACCGATCCTATGAGCAACAGTTTCACACTATTCATAACAACTACTGGCTGCATAAGGAATGACATTACTAGCATCTCTCATACCTCAGTCACTTTCATATTGCCATGCCAAGGATAAGACAGAGACAGATCAATGAAAGTAACAGAATTGTTCTAGCCCATTCCAGAAGACATAGTGCACTGTAAACACTAGGTCCCGCCAGGAAAGGAATATTCGTGTGAAATATTATGTATTGACGGTGCAGCGGTCCCTCACTACTTATTCATGTAAAAATAGCGTATATTTCTTTGTATTGTGGCCAAAGTAAAATGATCGACTTGGACCTTCGAACGCCCCGGTCTCTTTCTTGACCTGGATATTATATTTCTCCTTTGAAGCGGCTCCTACTCTATTCACTGACGACAGTGATAATCCAAGACAATCTGCCACTTTCTGGTACACGGGGGGAATCTGTATCCCCTACTTTCCCCCCTCACTTTGAACGAAACAAATGACACTCAAAACCATTGCAAGTTCGCCCTCTGACAACGGTGGTCTCGGACACATCTTGAAGTGATGTGGCTAACATGCAGAACACACGTAGACTGAAAAAAAACATACAGACAAACCGAGGTTAGGTCATTCCATTTCCCAACTACTCGGGACGAGGGAGAGTACGCGGAAACCCTGTACCCGATTTCACCACCCCGTCTGCTGTTAATCGCACGGTCCAGAGCACAAACAACTTCCCATCAATATTACTCTTCATAAATTCAGTATCACACTGTACGGTTACAATGGTTGTAGTATCTGATAGCCACGAACGAGTGCTTCAAAACAAGCCCAAGTTTCCTGTTGTACGTTTGTCCTGAGCTGAGAAAATATTGCTTTAGAAAAATGGTAGGAACTCCTTTTGTGGTGGTTGAAAAAATACACTGACTGACAGAGCAAATGCAACACCAAGGAGGAGTGGTTCGAAAGGGATGAAAGTTGGGGAACAAACAGAGACGGCACGGACGAATAATTGATGTTTATTTCAAACCGATATGCAGGTTACACAATGCGCACGGCATCGACTCAGTAGGAAGTAGGACCACCGCGAGCGGCGATGCACGCAGAAACACGTCGAGGTACAGAGTCAATAAGAGTGCGGATGGTGTCCTGAGGGATGGTTCTCCATTCTCTGTCAACCATTTGCCACAGTTGGTCGTCCGTACGGGGCTGGGGCAGAGTTTGCAAACGGCGTCCAATGAGATCCCACACGTGTTCGATTGGTGAGAGATCCGGAGAGTACGCTGGCCACGGAAGCATCTGTACACCTCGTAGAGCCTGTTGGGAGATGCGAGCAGTGTGTGGGCGGGCATTATCCTGCTGAAACAGAGCAATGGGCAGCCCCTGAAGGTACGGGAGTGCCACCGGCCGCAGCACATGCTGCACGTAGCGGTGGGCATTTAACGTGCCTTGAATACGCACTAGAGGTGACGTGGAATCATACGCAATAGCGCCCCAAACCATGATGCCGCGTTGTCTAGCGGTAGGGCGCTCCACAGTTACGGCCGGATTTGACCTTTCTCCACGCCGACGCCACACGCGTCTGCGGTGACTATCACTGACAGAACAGAAGCGTGACTCATCGGAGAACACGACGTTCCGCCATTCCCTCATGCAAGTCGCTGTAGCCCGGCACCATGCCAGGCGTGCACGTCTATGCTGTGGAGTCAATGGTAGTCTTCTGAGCGGACGCCGGGAGTGCAGGCCTCCTTCAACCAATCGACGGGAAATTGTTCTGGTCGATATTGGAACAGCCAGGGTGTCTTGCACATGCTGAAGAATGGCGGTTGACGTGGCGTGCGGGGCTGCCACCGCTTGGCGGCGGATGCGCCGATCCTCGCGTGCTGACGTCACTCGGGCTGCGCCTGGACCCCTCGCACGTGCCACATGTCCCTGCGCCAACCATCTTCGCCACAGGCGCTGCACCGTGGACACATCCCTATGGGTATCGGTTGCGATTTGACGAAGCGACCAACCTGCCCTTCTCAGCCCGATCACCATACCCCTCGTAAAGTCGTCTGTCTGCTGGAAATGCCTCCGTTGACGGCGGCCTGGCATTCTTAGCTATACACGTGTCCTGTGGCACACGACAACACGTTCTACAATGACTGTCGGCTGAGAAATCACGGTACGAAATGGGCCATTCGCCAACGCCGTGTCCCATTTATCGTTCGCTACGTGCGCAGCACAGCGGCGCATTTCACATCATGAGCATACCTCAGTGACGTCAGTCTACCCTGCAATTGGCATAAAGTTCTGACCACTCCTTCTTGGTGTTGCATTTGCTCTGTCAGTCAGTGTATAACTCAAGCATTACACTACGAATACATGTGACTATCACATATAAAAATTTCATTACCATCATCAGACAAGTAGTTTTCCATGTATATATTTTAAAGTGAGTGGTTCCTAGAGAAGAAGACAAAAACTCGGACAATATTTATTACAGCCACAAATAAAAAAATAATGAATGCACTCCAAAACAATTTGTCTTATACTTTTTAATGCAGAATCAAATAAAGAAAATATTGGTATAACCCATTTTGAAATAGGCCTATTGGTTCGTTCTTAATTAACGCCTAAACTCGGGTGTCCATAATAAAAAAAAACCGACAGTAAGTGGTGACTATGAAGGGAGACGGTAGTTTTATGTCCACCTTGCCTGGTTATAGTGCATAATATACGATAAAGACAAACGTAGCCAAGAGTTAAAACCACGTATCTTCCAACTGACGTAGTTTCACTGACTGATGTTCTCTACGAGCAGTGCCGAGCTATTAGCTGACATGTCTAGGCCAAACACGTTCGGTACAACTTGTGAATTGATGTCAGGCGGTGAGTTGTTTCTTTATAAGTTTAAGGTCCACTTTAAAACGGTCGCCTTCATGCCGAGCATCGGGAGGCTGCTGAAGGTATGAAAAGAATGAAGAAACCGAGCTTTTATTATTGAAAAGAAAACCCTAGAGTAGGAACGTGTGATTTCTTTAGTCTTCTTATAACATGCTGGTAATAATACTAATTATTATTATTATATTAAACCACAGTCGAAAGCATACAAATTTACAGTTAATGTACAAGTAGATTTAATAATAATAATAATAATAATAATAATAATAATAATAATAATAATAATATTGTTACGGCTATTTTCCGTGGTTCACAGAGGAATAGGAAGCACCTGGGTTGAATGGCTGGACAGGGGATGACTTAGATCAACTTTTACTGTAATAAATTTCATAATTTTATCTCTTTCCTTCCTTAAAATTCAGAGAGAAAAAATTAATAGTGTAACAAAGAACAGTTGAAAATAATAACAACGAGCTCGTCAGCTCCAACAATGCCTTGGACTTAGAAGTTCTAAATCAGGTACAAAACAAATTGGGAGAAACTCCCAGTCGTTAAATTACGTATGAAAGTGTATGATTGCTCCTGGCAGGTACATTATTATGAAAGAGCACAGTTGCTCCGAACAGGTACACTTTATATGAGTCTCAGCTCGAAGACAAAATAGTCTAGCCTCACACAGACAATCAATTGCTTTTTACACTATTAATTACACTCGGCAACCACTAGTTTGACTCCACTTCAAAGTGTTCATACACGGTTCTCCAATGGCAGGCTTATCAATTATCAAGGTCCACAATTATTTTAAGTACTGTTCCCAAAGGGAACCAAAATGTAGACACAGTTAAGGCAAGAAACATCAAGAATAAACAGAGCCATAATTACCCATACTACGAGGCCTTAAGGAAAAAAGAAAAGGTTACACACGATAGACCATTAACAAAAGGCAAGGAGGCGAAACACCAGCTCTCCTTAAAGAACATTCTGAAAGAGACAAGAACCTTGGTGGAAATAAGGCCCAGTGACACAGAGGCTAATCCCATACTAAAAAGGGGTTACTAAACGGGGAAATTTAAAGGCCAAGACAAGATTTCCAAAATTTAGAGGTTGAAAACTTTAGTCACCCAGCTCCAAAGTTGGAGGGGAGAAACTGAGGGTCACCACTCGTGCTCCCAGTAGTGAACAGAAATAGAGTCCGAAGACTGCGCAGAAGGTCCTACATTTCAACCAAAAAAGAAAATATCACATGTTAGATATTAAGAAAACTTCTGAAAACTTCCCCTCCAAATACCCGCAGGCACGATCACATGTTTAGGCAAATTCTTCCATTAACTTGCAGCACTGGACCTTCTTCAAGCCGGCCGCGCCTTGCCCCGTAGCGCTCTCTGGCCTCCCCCAAGTCGCACTCTCAAGAACTGGAACAAGTCAGACAAGACGGCCCTAAAGTGCTCTCCTTAAATAACTTAAATAAATTAAAATACAAAGCACTTATAGGCTTAATTTTCATACACACCCCCGGGTTTGATTGGCTAGAGAACATAGTTACAAGCACGTCATAGGTAGATTAAAACAGAGGAGGGACCAGCTGAAGTGTTGACAACTTCGGTACATAAAAAGAACAAGCCTCAGGAAAAAGGTTTACCAATAACAAAAACAACATTTCTTCAACAATTAGTTTGTGTCCAGCCATTAGATATCGCTAGCAAATAGATGCCAGAGCCATCTAACCGTCGAAGAAGAAAGTTTTTGAAATTAGTTAAAGGTTCATGTCCACTGGCATAGATGGCCGTAAAGAAGGCACGCAGTTTAAGTAGTCGGTGAAGGTGTACCCCTGGTACAACAACAACAACAATAATAATGGTGATGTCATTGATTGTACGTCCCACTAACTATTTTTACGGTTTTCGAAAACGCCGAGGGTCGGAATTTAGTCCCACAGGAGTTCCTTTACGTCCATGTGAATCTAGCGACACGAGGCTGACGTATTAGAGCACCTTCAGATATCACTGGACTGAGCCGGGACCGAACCTGCCAAGTTGGGGTCAGAAGGTCAGTGCCTCAACCGCCTGCGCCACTCAGCCTGGAAAGTCAGTTTGAAATTACAAAACATTACATGTGAGATCATATTACACATGCCCAGTGCAGTCGGAGTGGCTTGTAGGTGACCATCCTCTGTGCAAGATGTGCACTGAACCATGTGGCTCGTGGTTTGTTTTTGTCCATATTCACATCGTGTATCACTTGTACTGAACCATCATTTCTTCAGGTTATCCCTAGGTCTGTTCAAGGACTTCCACACCAGCCAGCTTTCATTGTGTCCAGGTGGCAACTCCTCAGCTGATGGCATCCATCCGCGAAGATGACGGGTCCTCTTCTTCCGCAGCCAGGGAGTTAAGAATACAGGGAGATGCTTTGGAGCTCTGAGAGAGAAGGCCAATGACAGTGGTCTACACAGGGGGCGTGGTCGTAAATAGGCGCGAGAACGCATGCTCTTTTTTGATAGTCAAATTTGTCACAGCTCAATGAAGTGAATACGGTAAACGCAAATTGTAATTGCGGGAATTTTCAGACGCAAACACTGTACGACACGCTAAAACGTAAAAGAGATACTAATATTTATTTGATGTTGTAGCTCTTACAATGTCGTGTTGTGCAAACGGTTGCACGAATCGGAAATCCAAAAATATTCCTGGAATAACATTTCACAGGTAAGATTCTAAGTATGGCTTGTAATATGTAGTCCAGTACTGTATATTATATTACCTCCATTGTTATTGTGCTAGTATTTTGGAGTCTCAGAAGCACCGTCCACTTTTCGTAAGAATTTTTAGGTTAGACTTGTTTATCGTCAAGTTTTCCTGAGGTTTCCTTTTCACGAAGAAAGGAGAGCAGAGTGGATTAAGGCCATTAGAAGGGAAAATTGGATACCTTCTCCTTACACCAGAATATGTTCAGCAAATTTCAAACCGGAATTGTTTGTTCGATACATGAAGACATTTGTTTTGAAGGAGAATGCAGTACCTACTATTTTTGAAGCATTCCCTTCTTACCTACAGAATTAGAGCACTGGAGGCATAGGGAGTTTTTTTTATTTTATTTGCTGCCCACTTCTCTACGTACACAGGAGGGCGCTACTCCAGCCAGGTAATAATAATAATAATAATAATAATAATAATAATAATAATAATAATAATAATAATAATAATAATAATAAAATTCAGATCTATGCCGACGATGTGATACATCTCCAGAAATCATCCAGCACATAACCTCAGGTTGTCGCTTAGTGGCAAATACAGACTACAAGTACAGACATGAACAAATTGAAAAAATCATTCACCAGATATTAGCCCGACAAAATAGCCTAATCCATTGTACTATAGCATATTGAAAGTACAAACCTCAATCAGTTTCGGAAAGTGAATTTACAAACTTTACTAGTATAGAAGTATCATCACTGATAACACAATTACCTACAATAGACCAGATATAACTTTGGTAGATAAAAGCAAGAAAATCTGCCTAATAATTGACATAGCCTGCCCTAATACTCACAACTTCCAATCAACACATACAGAGAAGATTTCCAAGTACACAGAAATAAAAACCATGTAGAAATTCAAGAATGTTATCAACAATGCGGTAGTGATTGGATGTAATGATATTATACCGAAGACTACACAGGAGCACTGAAGCTCCACCCTCTCACTTACAGAGAATTACAAAAGGCACCAGTCCTGCCCACTTGCCATATAAGTAGTAAGGAAGTTTATTGGCATATACAGACCATATGCAGAGGACTAATGAAATCGTCCACTAAAATATTTGACTATGTATAGTAAATATCTTATAAATATCTGTAAAATTTATTTGTCAACAATGTATGTACTTATGAAGCATATATGCGTATGTACTAAATGCTACTTCCTCCATGTGTATTGTACATAAGCTCATAAACCCAATTGTGAAATTGTGAATTGTGCATAATAATAATAATAATAATAATAATAATAATAATAATAATAATAATAATAATAATAATAATAACCCCGAAAGAATAAAGATATTTGGATGTAAAGAAGAAATGAAGGCCTCTACCGCAATGCAGAGAGGAAATTACAGACACAATTAAAAGACGAAGACTACAATTTTATGGTTACCTTCACAGAATAAAAAACGACAGGCTAACTAAGAAGAATTTTGACTACATCTCCAATTTAAAACACAGCACTGGTTGGCTGGAAGAGATGCGATGTGATCTACAAAGACTGAAGATCACAAGTGACATAATAAATAACAGGGTGGATTTCCGGTGACAGATCACTTCTGTGGATTTTACGCTTTCGCAAATTTGACGTCAACCTTGGAGAGTGTTATCGAAGGAACAGAGGTAGGCCATCAGCCGGCGTATGAAGGAGTTCTCGGAGTAAAATAAAACAAAATCTTTAATAAGTACTACTTTCTTTCTTTCTTAATCTGTATATCCCCCAGGGTTGTTTTTTTCCTCGGACTCAGCGAGGGATCCCTCCTCTACAGCCTCCAGGGCAGTGTGCTGGAGCGTGAGACTTTGGGTCTGGGGATACAACTGGAGAGGAAGATCAGTGCCTCGCCTGGGCGGCCTCACCACTTATGCGCAACAGGGCCCTTGTGTGAGGAATGGGAAGATTGTAAGGGATAAAGGGAAGGAGGAGGAGAATTGGGAAACCACGGAAAACAAGTTAAATGATGGCTGAGCTGGGAATCGAACCCCCTTGTACTCAGTTGACTTCCCGAGGCTGAGTGGACCCCCTTCCAGTCCTCGTACCACTTTTTCACATTTCGTGGCAGAGCGGGGAATCGAACACGAGCCTCCGCGGGTGACAGCTATTCACACCAACCACTACGCCACAGAGGCGGACACTTCTATTACTACTACTACCTTTTTTTTTTTGCCAGTGACTTTACGTCGCACCGACACAGATAGGTCTTATGGCGACGATGGGATAGGAAAGAACTAGGAGTTGGAAGGAAGCGGCCGTGGCATTAATTAAGGTACAGCCCCAGCATTTGCCTGGTGTGAAAATGGGAAACCACGGAATACAATCTTCAGGGCTGCCGACAGTGGGATTCAAACCCACTATCTGCTCACAGCCGCGCGCCCCCCTAACCGCACGGCCAACTCGCCCGGTACTACTACTACTACTACTATACCAATTATTAATATTATTTCATGTTGTTCCTGTTAGCCTGGTTCAACCTTTGTAAGGCAGACCCTTCAGCGAGGGTGGGTAGCATCTTTCGTGTATGGTCATGTAGTTGGGGGTAGAATACATACATGATCTCCCTCTGCTTGTCATAAGAGGTGTCTATAAAGGGGTCCAGGGGATTTCAACTTGGGAGCGTGGGTTAGCGACCACGAATTTCGTAGCTGAGTCCGGCAATGCTTCCGCTTATATCTGTCAGTCTTTTCCTTTTACAATGGCTTTACGTCGCACCGAGACAGATAAGTCTTATGGCTACAATGGGATAGGAAAGGGCTAGGAGTGAGGGTTGTAGCCTCAATTAAGGAACAGCCTAAGAATTTACCTGGTGTGAAAATGGGAAACTACGTAAAACCATCTTCAGGGCTGCCGGCAGTGGGATGCGAACTCACACTCTCCCGAATGCAAGCTCACAGCTACGCGCCCCTAACCACACGGTCAACTCGATCGGTATCTGCCAGTCTCCTCGCGTTCATCTTTCCTAACTGTCCTCTCTTGGTTGTTCAATCTTGTCCTTCACCGAGATCGATAGCTGCTGTCGCTTAAGTGCGGCCAGTGTCCAGTATTCGGGAGTTAGTGGGTTGGAACCCCACTGTCGGCAGCCCTGAAGATGGTTTTCCGTGGTTTCCCATTTACAAATTAAGGTCACGGTAACTTTCTTTCCATTCCTAGCTCTTTCCTGCCCCATCGTTACCATAAGAGCTATGTCGCTGCGACGTAAAGCAAATTTTAAAAATAAATAAATAAATAAATAAATAAATAAATAAATAAATAAATAAATAAATAAATAAATAAATAAATAAAGAAATAAATAAATAAATAAATAAATAAATAAATAAATAAATAAATAAATTAAATAAATAAATAAATAAATATTTCCTATGGACCACGCTTAGCTTATGCTTTTACTTCCTGGCTTCCTGTCTCCTCTGCTCCCAAAACCTCTTCACATTTTGACTTCTAGCCTCCCTCTGTCGGTGTGTCAAATTTTGTTGTTGCTTCTCTGGTTTCTGAAATTCCCAGTGTCTTTCAACTATTTTCCGGAATTTGTTTCTGTCCAACATGCTTTCGGTGTTTAGACCTAGTTCAGCAAGATCTCTGATAACTTCTTTCGTCCAGATATTGGTGCTCTTGCATTCCTAGTGTACTCCCATGTCATCTTCGCCAATCTGTCGTTACTCATCCGATGAATGTGTCCAGCAAACTTCAGTAGTCTCTTTCTCATTTCATCAGTCAGTTCATTAATATGTTTGTACAGTTCTTCATTCCTTTTCTCTTCCAGATGTCACCTGGCTTCCTAGGTCCTAATATCTTACGTAAAATTTTCCTTTCTATCTTCATCATCTCCTCACCTTACATTTTCTGTTGTGAGTTAGATATTCCGATGCATACAGTGCTTCTGGCCTTATTACTGTATTGCAGCGTCTTAATTTTGTTCTTATGGACAATGATTTTTTTATTGTATACGTTTTGTGTAAGTTTGTAAGCTAATTCCATTTTCCTGATCCTACTCTTATTTGCTTCATTATCAACACCATTAAACTGTACCCACTTACCGAGATACTTGAATTCGGACACTTTTTTTATCTTACCGTGTTCAATTTCCCAGTCTGTCAGCGTGTTCATTACTCGAGTCTTATCATATGATATTTTCAGTCTTGCCTTTCTTGCAATTTCTTCGAGCTTGTGTAACAACTTCTTACCTTGATCTTCGCTTAAATAAACAAACAAATAAATAAATAAATAAATAAATAAATAAATAAATAAATAAATAAATAAATAAATAAATAAATAAATAAATAAATAAATAAATAAATAAATAATATTCTTCTTTTCCGTATTAGGTTTGCGAGACCTAAGGAGTACTTCATCTTCATGTCTTTCGTGGCCCTTATTTTTCTTTTACCGCTATCTTTATTTTTCGAAGTGTCTGACCTTTTCAATTTTCACTCTGGTTAGTGTTAATAGAGGATGGTTACCCAGTTGTACTTCCTCTTAAAACAATAATAACTATCAGTACATCTGCCTTGTATGGAAAGGTGCGTGTTATTGTAGTGGAGAATAGTGTTGTGTGTGAATTGCACGAGTGTCCAGAATAGATAAAGCACCCACTCCCCGAGGTAAGATAATTACCCATTTGAGATTAAAATCTCTCACCCGGGCAGCAATCGAACCCGGCGCCCTCGGAACGCTGGCCATTCAGCCAAAAATTTGGACAAGTTGTTGATATTTCCTGCTGAGTCTATTTTGAAGTTAGAATTATTCAAATCTACAGATATTATAATTCTTAGACGTTAGAGGGTTGGCTTTCTGAGTCCAAGTTTGCAGATATTTGAAGGTGCCTCGTGTCGGTAGATTTACTGTCACGTGCAAAAAAAAAAAAGAAAAAAAAAATGCCGGCACTTCGGTGTGTTCAGAAATTGTGAGAAGTATTTAGTATTTTATTTTTATTTTCCTGTCTCCATCTGCCTCTAGTGTCAGCTGTGACGGATAAATGTGATTCGTGCCAGAAGCGCCATTTAATTGGAGGCTGACAATAAGGACGGCCAGTTTGCAACCTGGCGACTTCTCAAGAGCGTGTCCTAATACAAGCCAACACGCAAGGTTTTGTAATTACAAGTTTCGTTGCAGCAGAGATGCCAGACATTCAGATGCACTTGATGTAGAAATGTTTTGGCTACCATTTATGAAGGTGAGGTAATTTCTTCTATGTTGAGTGAAAATGTCGGCAAAGCATTACTCCTTGTAAATATACGGGAGAGGGGAGCCGGTACACCTTTATAGGTAGAAATTTTATAATGGTGCTTTCACGGCCCGTACTTATGGACAAGATACAGACCCTTTTGGGCTTGTGCCGTGTCCAGAAAATTCCTTACGTTTCGCAGAGAACTTTGCTTCGTGTCTTCAGAAGAAAATCTCGACTGTTCACAAGGAAGACTTCTGGAGATTTTCTTCTGAAGACGCAGAGGAACTTTCTCTGCGAAACGTAAGGAATTTCACCTTATTTTCTTGACACGGCATAAGTCCAAAATGTCTATATCATGTCAATAATACATTTTGTAGTTTATGGACGTGATGTCATCTCAGTGAGTGGTGATAATGATCATTGTTTTAAGAGGAAGTACTACTAGGCAACCATCCTCTATTAACGCTAATCAGAGAGAAAAAGTGGAAGGAATCCAACACTTCGAAAAATGAAGGTATCGGCCAAAGAAAGACAAGGACCAGGAAGGATGTAAAAATGAAAGACACCCTAGCCCTCGGAACCTAATAGCGTCGGGGTCGAAAAGGAACAACTGTTGACCAAGCGAGGTCGGATAGGATAAATGAAAGTGAGGAGCCTGGCACAAGTAAGTGCAAGCAATGCCAGGACTCGGCTAAGGGCCCCAAGGTTGCCAACCCATGCTCCCAAGTTAAGAACCCCTGGATCCTCGTTTAGTCGCCACCTACACGGGGCTGATGTCATTTCACTCCACTGACCTGCATAGACGGATTCATTTGTTTATCATCTGACTTTTGGTGTCGGGAATGTCCGAGAACGTGTTCGGCTCGGCTGCTGTATTTCTGTTTGATGCCAATGAGTTACATCCGCTTCGGGGTGTGAGATGATGCCACTGAGGTAGGGAGAGGATAAAATCCTGTGTCGGCACGTAGCCTACTCCTCTCGAATAGCACCAAGGAGACTGCTGAAAGCTTTACGTCTCCATCCGACGGACGGTCATATGCCCTCACTCCATATGAGCTGTACGCAGAGGTTTGGAATTTAATCTAGGCTTTTGGCACACAATCTAGTGATTAGATTGTATACCACCACCTCCCGTACTCTGCCGACCAACGTTCTGATGCTGAATATTTTCGCCCAACGGGACTGGAGCCAGATGACCACGGTGTCAGACCATACAGACTTGACACCTTAATGATTATGCTCAGCAGGTGGTCTGTATGGACGGAAATCAGCCTGTTTATTACAGATTGTTTCTGGCAAAATGTAAGTTATACATTCGATATTGACATATATCTAGATAACTGAAGACCGTAGCTAAATGGCACAATGCTCCATTTAGCGCAATGATACAACTTCTCCCTGCGGGGGCCTCGTACTTTGAACGTTCCACTACTCGCACTCTGGAGCGCCGTGCCGTAGCGAGTGAAATATTTTCTTTTTTAGCTATTTGCTTTACGTCGCACCGACACAGATAGGTCTTTACGGCGACGACGGGACAGGAAAAGTCCAGGAGTGGGAAGATAGCGGCCGTGGCCTTAATTAAGCTACAACCCCAGCGTTTGCCTGGTGTGAAAATGAGAAACCACGGAAAACCATCTTCAGAGTTGCCGACAATGGGGTTCGAACCCACTATCTCCTGGATGCAAGCTCACAGCTGCGCGTCTCTAACGGCACGGTCAACTCGCCCGGTAGCAAGTGAAAGCGTCGACCTATTAAAAATATTCTGGTTTCACTTTGTTCACAAATAGATAGGATAACAAATATACGTGACATTATAGCAAGTACAAGTTCCCCAACTGTGTGTTAGGAAAAGGGAACTAAGGGGCTGGATATACACAGGGTGGCGAGATTGGTACTCGCCAAGGGCGCTGGCGCAGAGGGGGCGCAAAAATGACCGTACAAACAAGAAAGAAAAGATGTTTAAGAGTTAGATTGGTACGACCTGTTGTGTAAATAAAACATAACAAGTAAACTCTTGTCCTCATTCCGAGGTAATGCCGCTCTTTTCAGACACACCCCCAATGGAGGTGAGCTGCATGTACCAGCCCTCCTACCATTCATACATTTCTGACAGTACCGGGGATCGAACTGGCGCTCCGAGGATAACAGCTAATAATAATACCGTTACGCTACTGAGTCTGATAATAAAAATTAAAATAAAAAAATAAAAAAAGGCCGATGACCTTCGATGTTAGGCCCTTTAAAACAACAAGCATCATCATCAAAAATTAAAAAATCAATAGTAAACCTTCGGTGGCTGATTAAAAGTAATGCGGGGGTTGTTTGTTAGTTGTTAAGGTCGAGTATGGGTGAAAACAGACTATCAAATTTAGCTATCTTGTTGTGAGAAGAAGGCGGCCATGGCCTTAATTAAGGTACAGCTTGGTGTGAAAATGGGAAACCACGGAAAACTGTCTTCAGGGCTGCAGAGGGGTTTGAACCCACTGTCTCCCTAATGCAAGTTCAGAACTGCGTGACCCTAACCGCACGACTAACTCGCTCGGTGTACTAAGATGAGATGACGTGGTCACTTTAATCAATCAATCAATCAATCAATCAATCAATCAATCAATCAATCAATCAATCAATCAATCAATCAATCAATCAATCAATCAATCAATCAATCAATCAATCAATCAATCAATCAATCAATCAATCAACCAACCAATCAATCAATCAATCAATCAATCAATCAATCAATCAATCAATCAATCAATCAATCAATGCTGATCTGCATTTAAAGCTGTAGCTCAGGTGGCAGATTCTCTGTCAGTTGTTTTCCTGGTATTTTCTTAAATGTTTTTAAAGAAGTAGGAAATTTATTAAACATCTCCCTTGATAAATTATTCCAATCCCTAACTCTTCTTCCTATAAATGAATATTTACGCAAATTCCCTCTCTTGATTTCCAGCTTTATCTTTGTACTTTCATCTTTGGTGCTTTTATAAAAGGTATTCGTCAGCTAATGTAATACCATGTCATCACTCCACTGACAGCTCGGAACGTACCGGTTAGTCGATCAGCGAGTCTCCTTACTCCCAAGTCTTCTCAGCCTAAACTTTGCAACATTTTCGTAACACTACTCTTTTGTCGGATATCATCCAGGACAAATCATGCTCCTTTTTCTTTAGATCTTCTCCAGGTCTCGAATCAAGTAATCATGGTGGGGATCCCATACACTAGAACTGGAGGGTCTCACGTCCTCTGCTTTACATACTACAAGCTCTTAAATACCCTCATAACCATACGAAGGGATCTGCCCCCTATGGGTGGGGGCGCTAAAATAACACCCGCGGTAACCCCTGCATGTCATAAGAGGCCACTTAAAGGGGTTCGGGGACTGTCAACTTGAAAGTGTGGCATTGCTTCCACTTACTTGTGCTAGTCTCCTTACTTTTTTTTATCTATCCTATCCGACCTCCTTTGGTCAGCTCTTGCTTTTTTCCGACCCCGACGGTATTAAAGCATTCGAGGCATGGGGAGTCTTTCATTTTCACGCCTTTCGGAGTAGCTCTCGTCTATCGTTTGCCGATACCTTCATTTTTCCAAGTATCGAATCTCTTCCATTTTCCCCTCTGATTACTGTTATATAGAGGATGGCTGCCCAGTTGAACTTCCTCTTGAAACAGTAATCACCACCACCTTTATTTATGACTTCGCTAGTGTAGCTTGCATGAGGTGTTATCAACCCCATCCCCTTGGTGAAACTTACAACCTAGGTTTTCACACCGTTTGCCGTCATACCATTGTCTGCTGTCCATCTCACAACCTTGTCGCGGTCTTTTGACAGTCTCTCACAATTCTGTAACTTGCTTATTACTCTACACAGTAATACAACATAATCCACAAGAAAGCCTCATCCTCACTCAGATAATTTATATCATCATTAGTGCTAGGAATTTTAGGTGCAAAATTTTGGTTAGAAAGGTGAAAAAAACCCGGTTCTTTGATATAGTCGAAAGAGGTGCATAAAAGGTGCAATTTTTAAATGTAAATATTCATACAAACATCACCAAAAGCAATTTCACATCATATAAAATGACAAAATATTCACTCATGTTATCATATATTAAAAATATGCCTAAAGAAAATCCCAGAACACAATGTTATTAAAATCATGTCCAGAAAACCGTCAAAACAGATAACATTTAACATTTCAATGTTATCTTCAGTGATTTCGCATCTCCAGTCTCTAAGTAAATACTTATGCATATAAAATGAATGTTCAATGTTCAAGTCGTGGGTATTTTGTTTGCAGTCGATATTAAATGCCTGTTTGGTGCAGGGTTTTGTTCTTAGCTGTCTTCTACTATCAACTTTGCATTACCACCCTGTGCTTTCTTCACATCCATCACAACAGTCCATTTAAGAAATTTCATACAGCCTTCTTATTGTTCACTGTTTTTCCCTAGCAATATACTGCATAACATGAATACGTTGGTGTTTTGTTTATATCAGCTGTTATTGATATATCACAAACAATGCACCTGAGAACTGTATACCATCAGCATTAGCACTGTCACCTATTTTCTAGGCGTTCATTTTCTCTTTCAGCATACTGATATTACACTAATAACGAATAGCGTAATATTAAGCTATTTGCTACTAGGACAGTGGCATACACCACACACAGTCAAAGCATATTCTGAACCGTCACCTACGTAATATTAAAAAGTCCGGCCGATAAGCAGCTGATGAAGGGCGGCAAGCTAATAGTTCCACAATCACCATGTTCGTACTTAGTGCAGTATAAGGAGCTTACGATTCTAGCGATGAACATTGACGAACTACATAGAACAGACGAAATGTTCGGATTTTCTTGTTTAATTTTTTTAGGAATAAAATGCGGCAATGGAGTCAAAAAAGTATTAAACAAGTGAAAAAATATGCTGAAATTAAGAAAAGGTGCAAAAAGGTGCTAGCATTGATGAGGTACAAAAAGTTGCAACTAAACCACAGCTAGGGGTGTTTATTTTATGTTTTCTCTGTAAGACAAGCTAATGAGTGTAATCGGAGGGCTAACATCAGCAATGGTCTTAGATCGCACCATTCGCTTTGAAAGAGACTCAAACCAACTTCGAGATGTGGACCTAGAAAAGCAAGCTATTTATGCTCCGGTCTTGCCTTACCTGTCAGCAAAATACAAAATACCTATCGGTCGGTGGATTGTGAGAGGCCTGCTATTCGGCGCAAAAAGCACCCTCCCTAATCAGACATCGATCGATCTTACTACAAAATTTGAAAGTTCCATTCTGCGAAATAGAAATACTGATACTGAGCGACTGTCCACAAATCATTCATTTCCATCTGTACCTGAGAACGTGATTAACATTCCTCGTCCAGTAACCCTGGAAAAAAGAAGATAATAACAGCATTAACAATTAAATTACTACTTTCTGATGTTTTTAAACTCCATTGAATTGTAACCTTGAGAGTATTCCCTCACTGGAGGACGGACGATTTATTTCTTTAACAAATCACTCTCTCTCTCTCTCTCACTTTAAGAGCGAAAAAAGAATTAATGTGCGGCACCTAAAATTCCTAGCTCTAATCATCACCATCATCATCATCATCAGCAACGACATCAGAGCGTAGGCTACTTGGGGATCAGTCCGTGTGACTAGATATCTCCTTGACGTACATTCGTGTGTCCTCGGAGGTAATGCCCTAGCTGAGTGTGTCACTTCCTCAGCAAGGAACCCCCAAGGAAGCCCGTTCCGGCTCGTTTGGCGCGCAGGCTGCGGGGGCGCGGACGGCCGGTGACTCAGTGGAGCGAGTCGCTACGGCGCTAAATTTGGCTCTGTGACCAGTCATAGCAGATTGGGTTACCGGTGCATTTCTGTACGGTCCTCTTAACTCTTCTGTCGGAGCGTCATCAACAAAAATTACCAGCGCGCGATACACTCTGTGAGAAAAGTCAGTGCTTCGGCTCTCGTCTATTCAAATTGATGATGCATAACACAAGCTTTATTCTCCTTGGCGTTTATTCTAATCCCTTGACTCGGTGTGGTATTATTTACGGAAAATTACGTAAAATAATAATTTGCAGTGACAAAAGGGATCAAGAAAATCAACTATAGAACGGTAACGTCAAAATTCGTCCCCATCTAACATTTTTCTGTGCATTTATACAGAGTGAACCGAAAGTCGCACACTCGGGCATCGCAGCGCGACTCCTCACATGCCGGCAATAAAAAAAAAGTCTCTCACAAAAGTTCGTCCTGCGAGTATATCCGGCAGAAAAAGGACGTTGAAGAGTGGCAATCTGGCAACACTGTAACCACATATAAGGTAACTACCTCTATCAGCACACATTAATCGTACTGTACAGTTGGTGCAGTGGGTAGAGTTTGATGCAGGAGATCGAGGGGTCGATCCTGGGTTGATGCGCATGTTTTTATTTCGTACATGTAGTCCATGTGATGTGGTAAATGGCATCTTAATCGTCAACAGCGAATACATTCACGCCCACGACGTGGAAACGGCCTTTCAAGCTGACCAATGAAAACGATTGTTCGTCCATTTCTAGGATCGTAGTATGTAAGTGCAAATGGTTTCTAAAGGACCCGCTGCAATCGCTGTTGACGATTATGGTGCCAGATACCATACAACCTGGACTACATTTCTTCTTAATCTGCTTACTTTCCAGGGTTGGTTTTTCCCTCGGATTCAGCGAGGGATCCCACCTCTACCGCCTCAAGGGCAGTGTCCTGGAGCGTGAGACATTGGGTGGGAGATACAACTGGGTAGGATGATCAGTACCTCGCCCAGGCGGCCTCACCTGCTATGCTGAACAGGGGCCTTGGTGGGGGATGGGAAAATTGGATGGGATAGACAAGGGAGAGGGAAGGAAGCGGCCGTGGTTTTAAGTTAGGTACCATTCCGGCATTTGCCTGGATGAGAAGTGGGAAACCACGGGAAACCATTTCAGGATGGCTGAGATGGGAATCGAACCCACCTCTACTTAATTGACCTCCCGAGGCTGAGTGGACCCCGTTCCAGCCCTCGTACCACTTTTCAAATTTCGTGGCAGAGCCGGGAATCGTACCCGGGCCTCCGGGGGTAGCAGCTAATCACACTAATCACTACACCGCAGAGGTGGACTGGACTAGATTTACGAAATTAAAAACATATGCCTTAACTCAGTATCGACCCCTCGACCTCCTGCATGCTAACCCAAAACTCTACCCATTGCACCAACTGTAAGTTACTGCTATTTTTTTGATATATGCTTTACGTCGCACCGATACAGATATGTCTTATGGCGACGAAGGGATGGGAAAGGCCTAGGAGTGGGAAGGAAGCGGCCGTGGCCTTAATTAAGGTACAACCCCAGCAATGTAAGTTACAGCATAGCTAATATGTGGAGGTAGTTACCATACATGTGGTTACAGTGTTGCCAGATTGCCACTCTTCAACGTCCTTTTTCTGCCGGATATACTCGCAGGACGAACTTTTGCGAGAGACTTTCTTTATTGCCGGCATGTGAGGAGTCGCGCTGCGATATCCGAGTACGCAAATTTCGGTTCACCCTATATTATTAAGTGTATTTACAGTACATTATACAACATCACATAATTCTCCTTCTTGTAGTGCTGTCTCCTTTACTGGAGGATAGCCACAATCACAGTGAAGTCTGCACGATGTTCGGCTGTCGTGCTCACTCTACTAGAATCTAGTCCTGTAACTTCGTCAGCCAAAAGTGTTTCGTTTGACCGCAACCTCTATTGTATGATCAATGGAAAGACAACATGAAACTGAATTGGGAGGAGAACAATTTGGCTTCAGAAGAAATGTAGGAACACGTGAAACAATCCTGACTTTACGTCTGATCTTATAGGATCGGATTAAGAGGGACAAGGCCACGTACATGGCGTTCCTAGATCTAGAAAAGGTATTCGAAAATGTTGATTGGACAAAGCTATTTGAGATTCTGAAAGTGGTCGGGATCAGCTACTGAGAAAGAAATCTGTATCAAAATCAGTCTGCAGTGATAACAATCGAGGGGTTGAAAAGAAGCAGCAATTCAGAAAGGAGGGGGCAAGGCTGAAGTTTGTCCCACCCTCTTTTTCAATGTGAATATAGAACAAGCGGTAAAGGAAATCAAAGGGGAACTTGGAAAGGGCATACAATCCAAGGAGGGGAAATTAAAATCCTGAGATTTGCCGGTGATTTTGTAATTTTATCTGAGACTGCAGAAGATCTGGAGAAATTGCTAAATGGTATGGACAGAGTCTTGGTTAAGGCGTACAAAACGAAAGTAATTAAGTGCAACCGAACGAAGTCAGTTGATGGAGGAAATATTAGATTAGGAAATATTGGTGAATATTGTTACTTGGCTAGAAAAATAACTAATGATGTCAGCAGTAAGGAGGACATAACATACAGACTAGCACAAGCAAGGAAGGCCATTCTTAAGAAGATAAATTTGCTTACTTCGAACATTGATGTTTATGAAGACTTTCATCTGGAGCGTGGCGTTTTATGGAAGTGAAACATGGCCGATAGCTAGCTCAGAAAGTAAGAGATTAAAGACTTTTGAAATGTGGTGTTACAGAAGAATGCTAAAGATGAGATTGACAGATCGAATCACGACTGAAGAGATACTGAATCGAATTGCTGAGAGGAGGTAGATTTGCCTAAATTTGACGAGACGAAGAGATAGAATGATAGAACACATCTTAAGTCACCCAGGACTTGTGCAGTTGGTTTTTGAGGGAAGTGTAGTGGGTAAGAATGGTATTCCAATGGTAGACCAAGGTATTGATATGAAAAGCAGATTAGAGAAGATGTAGGATGTAGCAGTTACGTAAAAATGAAACGTTTAGAACGGGATAGAGTGCCATGGAGAGCTGCATCAAAGCTGTCTATGGACTGATGACTCAAACAATAACAACAACAACAACAAGTAGTATAATTGGATGGTTCTGCCGCCACCTCCTCCTCCGGCTCTCGGGAGAGGCCTCCACCTCCCGAGGGAAATTTGAATTTTGGCGGGAGATTTGAATTTTGGCGCGAGATTTGAATTTGTAAACAAAGCAACGTGCTTTTTGACAGCTGTCATCGACAACAACGCATCGCTAACCTCACTGCTACCATCTTGACGGGCCTAAACCTCAGTGGTACAAAATTAACCTAACTAGCGCGAGATTTGAATCGGTAAACAAATCCACGTGTTTTTTGACAGCCACGTGCTTTTTGACAGACAACAACGCATCGCTAACCTCACTGCTGCCATCTTGATGGGCCTAAACCTCAGTAGTACCAACTTAACCTAACTAGCGCGAGATTTGAATAGGTAAACAAATCCACGGGTTTTTTGACAGCCACGTGCTTTTTGACAGACAACAACGTATCGCAAACCTCAGTGCAGCCATCTTGACGGACATAAACCTTAGTGGTACCAACTTAACCTCACTAGCGCGAGATTTGAATTGGTAAACAAATCCACGTGGTTTTTTGACAGCTGTCATCCGCCATCTTGAAACTACAGAGCACCGTGATGCCCTCTTTATCGCAGTAGCTGCAAATTCGTCACCTGTCATCCGCAGTGCTGCCATCTTAACGGGCCTAAACCTTAGTGCTACCAACTTAACCTCACTAGCATGAGATTTTAATCGGTAAACAAAGCCACGTGAATTTTTTGACAGCTGTCATCCGCCATCTTTAACCAACAGAGCACCATGCTGCTATCATGCGGGCAATTTCGTTAGCTGTCATCCGCCATCTTTAATGAACAGAGCACCGTGCTGCCCTCATGCGGGCAATTTCGTTAGCTGTCATCCGCCATCTTTAATGAACAGAGCACCGTGCTGCCATCTTTGTGGTGGTGGCGAATTCCACGTGCGCACTCTTTGTGGTGGTAGCAAATTCCACATCCGCCATCTTTAATCTACAGAGCACCGTGACGCACTCTTTGTTGTGGCGGACAAGTTGAAAGAACATGTCAGGAAATACCTTTGTTCTGAAAGAAAAAGTAATAAGACTACAGTTATGAACAGCTTGTGTAAGATAGCGATTGTTATAACCTCCTTTTTCCATGCTCTGTCAAGGCATAGCTTTATCGAGCATACAACGCGATCTTATGTATAAGACAACACACATATCGCATACCCGCAGTGTTGCATGTTTAGACTTGAACACACATGCTACTGTTCAAAACTTATTACAACTTGAACTGCATACTAGAGTTCGATGTTGTTGAACACTGCATTGTATGACTAGAAACAAACACTGTTTAGAAAGAAAAAAATATCTTCTCAACATACTTACCGAACTAGACAATAACATACTTACGAATCTGCTCAACACCTTTTTCTTGCTTTTCTTCTTTGAGTAATAAACAAAACTCTATCTTGCAAATAAGGAGCGGGAAGAAGGTAATACCTAATCTAAAATAAAAGAATATGCCAATTCTACATTATTTATTTACATCTTGTATGTACAAGTTTTATCTCGAATCATTTTACCGTAGTGATGTTTGCGTACTTCTCCTATCCTCGACGCAATTCTTCAATGTACAAGTTTAAACTTGCCGTACTACGCTCTCAGCGTACCTCTCCCTATCTTTATACAATATGTACAGTGAATTGTGATGTAAGACAACTTAACGTATATATTACAAAGTACACACCTCTAGCATAATGTTTCACACACACACACACACACACACACACACACACACACACACACACACACACACACACACACACACACACACACACACACACATGCATCTGCTTTATGTAAAGTAGTACCTATCAATACTACTATGCCCCCAGGCTAGAGTGTTGGTAGAATTTGGAATGACAAACCGTTTGCAATCATCATTATTAAGGGCTACCTTACTAATTAAATGAGTGTACAACTGGTGCTTCTTGTTTCTAATGACAGGCATTTGCTTATGTAAAATAGGTGGATTACTTTTAATACAATTGTTATAGTTTTCAAAACTTAGCTGATTCTGAACTACATTCTTCTTAACCCCATTCAATCTCTTTATTTGCAGATCATTTAAGAGATTTATGCAATATGACTTGGATTTAGTACCTACAAATGTATATTCCCAGCACATTCATCTTTCATTTTACCTAGAACCTTTTTGTTCACTAGCGGTAGATGATATTGATTATTTGCAGGATAGTTACTAGTATCAAACCTACCCAAGTCAGGCTTTATATCATTGTAATAGTCATCAGTTATGATTTGATAAATAAACGAATCGGTATCTGTGTAGAGCAATTGCACATTATGCGCGTACTTCTTCATCATATAATCGTAATGGAATTCATACATGAGTGTTTTAGCCAATTCAAGTACTGCAAAGCCGACGTAGGTAGGTTTACGTACTTAACCCTAACACGATTCATCTGCATAATAACTAAATTCTCATGTATGATGGTACAGCTGTGGAAATTTGGTTTACTTATTAAATAGCACCACATCTTTTCTTAATATTTTCCCAGTTTGTAATAAATTTTACATCAACGCGTTTGTCAACATTTTCCATGGTTTTACCAAACACACTGTTATTCATGAGCTTGTAGAAATCTTTCTCAAACTCGTTAACTGCATTTGTTCTTAAGTTATTATTCAGATCGATATATGGCTTTAGCCACGGTGACTGATTAAATTCTAGTACGCGATGAATTTTGGGTAACTTCAAACCATGCTGCAAACACTGTTTTAAATTTCGGTAATGAATGATATACTTAGATTTATCACACAAATTAGCAATTAGCATTTTCGTCGTTGATGCGATGTACGGGGACCTCATATTTTCAGGGCAGAACGGTAAGTCATTATGAGAAGTGTGTAACTCTTTAGGATACTGTAAGTCAACTTCGAGGAAATAGCCTTTATCAGCTTCATCGCCTAGGGCGTGCAGCTGTAAAGCATCAATTTCGCACTGAGTTAGCCAGCGGAAACCACTCACCGGGAGATGCTGACTCATCGCCCACCCATACTGATTATTAGCATCGAGATAAACAGTATACTGAGATTCCTGACTAGAATCGAAACTCGGCATGTACTTATTATTTGCCTTAGAATACCGCCCACTGCACTGACTTAGACCGCCTCGAATAGACGATTTTAGAAAGTGCACCATATCAATATCGGTTAGCAGTTCCAAATTCACCTGCGTGTATTTCAACATGGCATCCCAACTTAACCCAGGCGCTGTAAAATACTGACATGGGTCAAGGCTGTAGGTTTTCTTGCAAACACAGCGAAAATTTTCAAAAAACATCAGCTAACAAAAGTACATCCGTCTTTAAATATAAGTCTGAGTATTCACCCAGCGTTTGAATGTGGAACTGCTCCCAGATATGTTGTGCATGTAAATAGTCATCATCACTAATATCTGCTGAATTCAGCGAGCTGTAAAAGGATTGTTTCGATGGTAAGGCACGTTCTTCGAGGCGTTCTAAGCAGTCAAGGTATTCATAACAAAAAACACCCTTACGCCGAAGTAAATTAAACTGCGCTTCATCAGGAAAAATGCGTCGAATTTCCGTAAATTGTTCTGGCTGTAAATGACTAGAAAGTTTATCGAGGCTACTCGCCATAAAGCGAAACGAGTCAAGGAATCTCAGTTTTATAGAATGCTCCGCATCTACTTTTACAGACTTTGTAAACGCAATGTACCATTCTTTATTCTGAGGGATTATATCTACTTTTTCATCTAAAGCTCCAAATTGTGAAATGATGAAATGTGAATCGTAACCAGATAAGTTATGAAAAATTACAGGGATAAATTTTGGAACTCTGTACCTAAGATTACAGCTATAATGAGCGGCACATCTGTAGAAACCAGTTGAAAGATCATGATCAAAAACTTTAGGGTCATTTTCGGAAAATTCCCCATCAGAAATGCTACACTTTGTAGCACGTTCATGATCATTTGACTGAATTTCGGTGAGTGGCTTCATAGGAATATTACTATTTAGAATACGACCAAGACGTACTGCATCACTTTCAAGTCTTTCTAAAAATACTTTAGCTGCATCAGGTCCTCGATACAGCTCTAACTTGTTAAGCGTACTATCATAACTACACTTGATGTAATACGCGAAGCTATACGAGACATGCGTGTGTGTAGTATTAGTGAAAGAGTTGTCAGGATTAGGTGAGCATGTGCTGCATGGCTTGAGGATGGCTTCAAAGTCTGCATAAATAACGAAAGTTGCCCTCATCTGCTTGTGAAAATTTGTAAATTTTTAAACATCATTGCCCGTAGTAGGTATCTCTGTACGTACATGATTGCAGTCATTCTTGGAATGCTTCGTTAACTGATCTTCAGTTCTAAAATACTGCAAGCATCCATCACATAGCCACTTTTTGTTACACCTGTTTGACAACTGACTACCAACAAGTCTACTCTGATTTTTAATCCAGCAAAGGTAGCTATTCTCACTGTTTTCGATATAGAGTAAGTTAACATGAGTACTCTTCTTATTACATGTATAATACAGAGGACCTACTACAGACTTTTTCTCTACACTATACACATTAATGCTAATGTTATTTAGTTCCTCAAAGCGCTTAATATCCTTTAAATGCACAAGGAAATTCTATAATATCGAAATTTAGTTGCGTTGAATAGTGTGGATACGATGATGTTCTATTCGCTACATTCGATTTAGCAGGATTTAAAGCCGACATCACCGCCCATGCAAAACATGCTTCGTCATTGTTTTGGATGTTTACAACAGCTTTTCTTTGCTGAATCCATGTCGGCAGCTCGATGTGCGAAGATCCTCGCATGGGATTGTACTTATTGACGTTAACTTCTAGATACATTATTTCAACTAAAGCCCACCTTGATTCCTTTTCCTGAAATTCCTCGCTCTTAGTTGAAATAATGTTCGAGACATCCCTAAGTACATCACCAAAGTTAGTTGACTGACTTATGACGAAATTTTTCGTATTAAATGACTTATTGTCCGTTATTTCCGATTCATCCGTGCTTTTAATGTACAAGGCGAAAAGTTCAAAATTAACTTTAAATAAATTTTGATTGGACAAAGTTTTAGCGAGAAGCTGTTGTACATCCGGTTGAACATAATTTAAAAAGTTTGAAGTGCTCTGAAACTTTTGACTGGTGCGAATTCTACAACTAAAATCCTGCTTTTAAATGCAGTATTAATTTCCTCGATGTTTGCATTACAGTCACTTCTACTAGCATTATGTTTATGCTCATTACTGCGTAAGTGCCCCTGAAAATGTGAAGATGGTACATCAGTGTTACAGTGCTCGCAGTGAATAGTTTGAAGTTCTTGATTTTTCTAGGTTTTTTTACTACTAGTACTTTCTACAGCTACATCCGTTTTTTACGCTTTTCTCCTATTACCTGAGGGTTATAGTTGCAAGTAGATACCTGATGCGCTTCTACTAAGTGAGCCTCGTATCGCTCTACGTTAGCGAAATACACACCACAAACTTTACATAAAGCAGATGTTATGCTAGGGTGTTTTGATTTCATATGGCGCATGAAGTTATCTCGCCTTGTAAACGTTACATTGCATTCCTCACGGCAGGGGAACATCTGAAAAGAGAACAACCAATAGAGATTAGGCGAAAGTTGCTATGTTCGAAAGAAACCAAGTTTCAACCTATAGAAATCAGACATTGCTGAAAGTTTGAAATTATAAGATTAACCTCTTCTACAGCATGTGGATTAAAGAGAACAACTATTTATGATTAGACTAAAGTTACGATGTTCGGAAGACACCATGTTTCAACGTATAGAGGTCGGACATGGCTGTAAGTTTGAAATTATAAGATTAACCTCTTCTATAGCATGAGGATTGAAGAGAACAACTATTTATCAATAGAGATTAGCTTAAATTTACAATGTTCGTAGGAAACCAAGTTTCAACTTAGAGGGCAGACATGGCTGTAAGTTTGAAATTATGAGATTAACCTCTTCTACAGCATGTGGATTGAACAGAATAACTTTTTATGATTAGACTAAAGTTACGATGTTCGGAAGAAACCAAGTTTCAACGTATAGAGGTCGGACATGGCTGTAAGTTTGAAATTATAAGATTAACCTCTTCTATAGCATGAGGATTGAAGAGAACAACTATTTATCAATAGAGATTAGCTTAAAGTTACAATGTTCGGAGGAAACCAAGTTTCAACCTATAGAGGTCAGACATGGCTGTGAGTTTGAAATTATAAGATTAACCTCTTCTATAGCATGAGGATTGAAGAGAACAACTATTTATCAATAGACTAAAGTTACGATGTTCGGAAGAAACCAAGTTTCAACCTATAGAGGTCAGACATGGCTGTGAGTTTGAAATTATAAGATTAACCTTTTCTACAGCATGTGGATTGAAGAGAATAACTATTTATCAATAGACTAAAGTTACGATGTTCGGAAGAAACCAAGTTTCAACGTATAGAGGTCGGACATGACTGTGAGTTTGAAATTATAAGATTAACCTCTTCTATAGCATGAGGATTGAAGAGAACAACTATTTATCAATAGACTAAAGTTGCTATGTTCGGAAGAAACCAAGTTTCAACCTATAGAGGTTAGACATTGCTGTAAGTTTGAAATTATAAGATTAACCTCTTCTATGGCATGCAGATTAAAGAAAATAACTATTTATCAATAGACTAATGTTATGATGTTCGGAAGAAACCAAGTTTGAACCTGTACAGGTCAGACATTGCTGTGAGTTTGAAATTATAAGATTAACCTCTTCTATAGCATGTGGATTAAAGCAAACAACTATTCATCATTAGACTAAAGTTACGATGTTCGGAAGAAACCAAGTTTCAACCTATGGAGGTCAGACATTGCTGTAAGTTTGAAATTATAAGATTAACCTCTTCTACAGCATGTGGATTGAAGAGAATAACTATTTATCAATAGACTAAAGATATGATGTTCGGAAGAAACCAAGTTTCAACGTAGAGAGGTCGAACATTGCTGTGAGTTTAAAATTATAAGATTAACCTCTTCTATAGCATGAGGATTGAAGAGAACAACTATTTATCAATAGAGATTAGCTTAAAGTTACAATGTTCGGAAGAAACCAAGTTTCAACCTATAGAGGTCAGACATACCTTAAAATTTTCGCGCTGCAAACTGTTACTCGGATGAATAAAATGCGTGCGTTCAAGCCTGAAACTCGAATGATAATATTCTGGTCATACCTAAAAAGAACAAACATATATGAATGTAGTGTAGGGTACGTCAGCTAGCCTAGCTATCTTTACAACTCAAAGTTCGAAACATACCTTAAAAATGCACGTGCTGCAGACTGTTACTCGGATGAATAAAATGCGTGCGTTCAAGCCTGAATCTCGAATGATAATATTCTGGTCGTACCTAAAAAGAACAAACATATATGAATGTAGTGTACGAATATATATAAAAGGGTACATCAGCTAGTCTAGTTATCTTTACAATTCAAAGTTCGAAACATACCTTAAAATGTTCGCGCTGCAGACTGTTACTCGTATGAATAAAATGCGTACTTTCAAGCCTGTAACTCGAATGATAATATTCTAGTTGTACCTAAAAAGAAAAGAAAATATATGAATGTAGATGTTTATTACCTAGCGTAGAAGTTGCTTTGCAAACAGTAACTAACAGTTCAGGCTTACCTTAAGTTGAAGGCGGAAGTACAATATTCACAGCAGACAGTACTTAGACGGCGGATGTGCACGTAATAAACACACACAAAGAACTGTGAGCGCTTCACGCAGACTGCAGCGAGTAAATATGCTGCTTGTTACCAATAGGATGTGAAAGTCGCTGACAACTGCAGTACAGTTGGAACTAAATGTTTATGCAACAAGAGCTCTCCTGAGGGTCTTACGCTGAGTTCTGCAGGCTGACGTATTTAAGCCGGGATCGAACCTGCTGTTGATGCCGAGGTGTCAGAATTTAAGTGTTCTGCAGTGGATCGAGCCTTGGAAAGTTAGCGCGCGATTCTCGACCTCTGGACTTAAACGGGAGGGTACTAAGCTAAGCAAGAAGCCGACATTCGCGGTATTCCTTACCTGTAGGCACTTAAAGGTATTGAGCTAAGACCGCATCCGGCTAGATCATGTAATTACACGTTATGACGATCGCGCAGGTCCCTCGCCTAGCATTTGCTTTTTTACGGCTTCCGACAGTAGGGGTTCGAACCCGCTATCTCCCGAAGTAGCGAGAATGATTGCGGGTACAAGAGTGTTGAGGGTGATTCATCCGTCGGATGAAGGCGATCCTACTCTTGCATAGCAGCACTGCGGATGACAGGTGACGAATTTGCATCTACTGCGATAAAGAGGGCAGCGCGGTGCTCTGTAGTTTAAAGATGGCGGATGACAGCTGTCAAAACGCACGTGAATTTGCCCAAATTCAAATCTCGCGCTAGTGAGGTTAAGTTGGTACCACTAAGGTTTAGGTCCGTCAAGATGGCTGCTCTGAGGTTTGCGATACGTTGTTGTCTGTCAAAAAGCACGTGGCTGTCAAAAAACACGTGGATTTGTTTACCTATTCAAATCTCGCGCTAGTTAGGTTAAGTTGGTACTACTGAGGTTTAGGCCCGTCAAGATGGCAGCAGTGAGGTTAGCGATGCGTTGTTGTCTGTCGAAAAGCACGTGGCTGTCAAAAATACGTGGATTTGTTTACCGATTCAAATCTCGCGCTAGTTAGGTTAAGTTGGTACCACTGAGGTTTAGGCCCGTCAAGATGGCAGCAGTGAGGTTAGCGATGCGTTGTTGTCGATGCCAGCTGTCAAAAAGCACGTGGCTTTGTTTACAAATTCAAATCTCGCGCCAAAATTCAAATTTCCCGCCAAAATTCAAATTTCCCTCAAAAATATATATTTCCCGCGGGAGGTGGAGGTCTCTCCCGAGAGCCGGAGGTGGAGGTGGCGGCAGAACCATCCAATTATACTACTACAACAACAACACTACCAGTTTTAGTATGTTGTAATTTACATTCCTTATAATATGCCCAAGGTAGGCTGTCTTTCTTTTTTTGATTGTACACAGCAACATTGGTTCCGTCCTCATGTACTTGAGTACGACAGCACTGGAGACGTGGTCAGTCCATGAGATCCGTGACATCAAACAAAAATATTGAAATATAAGTTAAATTTGTTGACCTATGCTCACCACAACAATAATTTTAAAATAATTTAGTATTTTGTGAAACCAATATACTCAGAAGGTATCCCTGAAGAACCTCCGAAAGATTGTCGGTGGAGTTGGGCTTCATCCTGTATATGACCACCACTAGTTTTTTTTTTTTTTTGGCTATTTGCTTTACGTCGCACCGACGCCGATATGTCTTATGGCGACGATGGGATAGGAAAGGTCTAGAAACTGGAAGGAAGCGGCCGTGGCCTTAATTAAGGTACAGCCCCGGCATTTGCCTGGTGTGAAAATGGGAAACCACGGAAAACCATATTCAGGGCTGCCGACAGTGGGGCTCGAACCCACTATCTCCCGATTACTGGATACTGGCCGCACTTAAACGACTGCAGCTATCGAGCTCGGTCTAGTTGCAATGGTGTCGGGGAAATTGTTGATGCTAATTCCAGATAGACCCCAGCCCAAAACATATCAATTAAAAAAAAATTATTGATACATTACAGTAATTCAATTGTTCTTTGAGTTCACTACAATGTTGTCTGGTTTCGACTTAGTGTTGTAGTTCTGCCTCATCAGTATTGCTGACAGGAACTGGAAAATGTAGGTCTTATCCTCTTAAATTCGAATGCCCATTATTTTCGGTTCCATATCCGAGATATCACCTTCATTACAGAATGTTTCTTCATTCTTAGAAAGCAGTTCTGATAAATATCCCCTTCTCTAAGCCCAGACGCCATTCATTGTGTAGGATTAATCTAAAATAAATAAATATACAGATATGAATTATGGACTGTATTCATTAACATAGAATGTATACGGAGATATAAACAACAATATTGTACCCGCTCAAAGCCTGAGTCCCAACCAGCATTTATCTCAGGGAGTGTTACGGTCCGAATCCATCGCAACTAATACTCAAATAAAAAATATTTTGAGATATAAGATCTCAAACTAAACGTAAGAGCGCCATCCAATCAGTACTACAGGGTTGAACGGGACACTCTAATCTTTATCTTTAAGGCTCATCATAAAACACACAAATTATATACATTCAGATCAAAGGGAAATTATGAAGGCTCCATCCTAGGGAAGGGGACGGATATTTAAACGGTCACCAAGGGTTTACTATTCTACAAGAACAAGAACCTGGAACTGTTTCCTTGCAAATGCTAAAGGAGCATTTTATTTAAGTAAACAAATGAAATTTTACACACAATCAAAATCTGTTGACCCTTGATTTGCCGGTAATTTGGCAAATTATTCCTGAAAATGATTACATAATATTTGTCACTTTTGACCACCCTTCCATTTTGGTGGTAGAACCGTTGATATCTGAAGGTATCAGATTTACCTTCGTTAACACCATGACCATATTTGATCATGGACCAAATACCTGTTGGCTAAGTAGGCGCGATCACATGGACCATGTTATCGCCTCCACTTTGATTGAGATGAGACCAACCCGGGAAACTACAAACTCTCCCCGGGTTCCTAACAAAGATATGCTAATCGTTAGTTGAAGGAATACGACAAAGGGACTCTAACCTAATGGTCCAGATGTAGGGATTTGCCTTCATTTTACACATATTAACTTAACTTATTATTTACAACCAATAGACATTATTACGTTAATTCGCCAGCTGACTTCCCTAGTATCATCCATCATCAGCATCCGAAATAATAAGAAAAATTAATTTAAAAAATATTTTATTAAATATTATTATTATTATTATTATTATTATTATTATTATTATTATTTGTGGAGATCATGATTATCGTAACCCGTAATCATCCTCGGAATAATATTTCAACTTTTCGCGATTTTTATTTTCATCTGAAATAAATAAAAGTAGCTTCTTTGATTATTCTTCTTCTCCTTCTTCAAATATTCTCATCATTATTATTATTATTATTATTATTATTATTAGTTAAAAATCTCAAATTTTTTATTTCAACTCCCAACATAATTATTATGTCCAAAGTTAAAAAAAGTAAATTCTTCTTCAAAAAAGTAGTTATTATTATTATTATTATTATTATTAATTAAAAAAAATTAATTTCGCCTGTTACACGGTAGTCCACTCTTAATATGTTTAACGCATAACCCCTTTTACCATTCCGATTTATTTTGGCACTAATCAATCCAGATATGATTTACTTGGAATATTATTATTATTATTATTATTATTATTATTATTATTAATAATAATATTATTTCGAGAATCTTTATTTTTATTCCTCATCTTTATAATTTAGTCACATACGTTCTCTCCCAAACAGAAATCACCAAGATCCGAATTCACATCGGTCGGGACATACTAGTGTTCGAATCCGCAACCTTATTTTCGTACTGCCGTTAATTCATGGAGACCATATGCTCCTAAGACAAATCTCAAATCACATAACACCCCGCAGTTGGGCAAATACCTCCAATCTCTGCAAGTGTTAAATTATTCCTTCCTTTTCCATTTTGAAGTCCATTTATCCATTGGGACTCTTCAAAACATTTTCACAAATTAACCCTCGGTGTGTGGACTCTATTCTGCCACTCAATACACCGGTATATAAATACACCCTCTATGTGGGCCTTAAGATCCATCTATTTCTTCATCAACATCAGTACAATTCACTTTCATTTCGGGCCGGATTTCTGTCCCACAAAACTCCAAATCTCAACTTTTGGCTCAAATCCTTCTGGATCTCAAACATAGCGTGACCATATTATAAAAGTGCCTATCTCGTTTCTACCAAAATTATTTATGATTATTATGGAGTCCAAAAACGTTAAATCAACAATTAGTGTTAAAACCGGATTCACTGCACAAATTATACTTATTCACGGCACATGTGATCTCCACATTTAAATTACTTTAATTTGCAATCATACTATCCAACTGGGCCCGTGCCTTTATTCTCAAAGATTATTATTAAACACGCCTTTACACATTACCAAATTCTAATGTACTACTTCGACACTTGTACAGATTATTATTATTTTGTCCACTGGCGAACTTCGCGATATTTACAAACAAATCAATGGACTTCATTCCGTCCCATAACAATTTAAATCACTTGGCAATCCTACCTCTGGATTATCTTAACAACATGCTTTAATATCTATAAAAGTTCCGATAACGGAAAAACACTTTGGAAGCACTTCTAAATGAATATTAACATTATCTTTACGTGAAACGTGCTCCATATCATAGCAAACAACTCAAGCACTTGAATGAACAACTCAACCCTACTATACTCTATTTAATAATCAAAATTATGATGAGTGCTCGATCTAATGTACATATTAATTTGTCCCTTTGTCTATCTATCTTTGAATTTATACGAGCCGAAAACGGCTCGTTTCACAATCAAGTTACCATGATAAATTAATATGATTTCCTCCCCCTAACGATAGCAATCTACAGATATGTTAAAAGGTACTCAACTCTGCCATTGTAGTCTGCTAAAACCGGACGAGAAGCCATAGCCCCTCCGGTTTTTAGCAATGCATTCCACTGGTATTCATGCCAGCTTGAAGAATTAATCCTTGACCCTTTTCAACTTTACACATTTTGAATAAAAACAAATAAATTAACTGTTGCACTTTGGAATAATTTCCACCCTAAATTCTATTCACAAATTTTACACTCTCGGCCTTGTATCTAGCCCACTTAATGTAGATATACATTCTTCATTCCTTTCCCGGACACTAGGAACATGGGATACCTCGGGTTTCCCTTTACAACGGCCCGTGCGCGCACTTGAATTTCCCGTCTCACGTTCGTGTAGCTGACCAGGTATCAGTTTAGAATCGACTGTTTACTAGGTGACATAAACACTCGTGACCGTTCTCATGTAACGCACTTCCTAATCGGTTGGTAGAATCTCACACTCCGTAAGTTAAGCTTTACTGAGTCCTGTCTATTTGAAACACTTCAAACTAGTAGACTGCTCAAGACTGTAATATGAGCTACATCACGTCATGAATCACTGTACTATGTAACAATATAATACTTCGAACCCTACTCCACGAGTAAGTACACACTCGCACCCCTGGCGTAGTCACGGCTCGAACGCTTTGTCAAAAGTAGTTACGCACCACTGGCGTGGTGACCGCCCGAACACACTGTCAAAGGTAGTTACGCACCACGGGCGTGGTATCCGCCCGAACACTGTGTCAGAAGTACTTGCCAGTCCTTGTCTACGACCTCATATTTATACTTGTATCCCCTCTCTTCCGAGTTCAACGGAGGTCATCTTGGGACGCGTAGTCCCGATATCTTCATACGACAGTTTGCGGTTTGGCCCGTGGCTTTAATATATGATCCAATGATGTAATTATGTTCTCAAATGCTCTATACCAATTCTCAACTATTATCGTTCGCTGGTAATGGATATATTCGCGAATTTAGCTGCCGTATCCCGGCTCGGGGTTTCGCGCTCTTTTGTGGCTTCCTTTGCCTTCAGCCAATCAGCGAATAGCGTCCATGAATTCTCAGAATTACACCATGCAATCTCCCGCAATTATTAACTTTATATGAGTTTTATGGTATAGTAAGGCTCCTAAATTCCACTTTATTCTGAATCGATACTTCACTTCTTTCTATCAGTTTAATCCACGGAGTTAGCCTCGCTAGTGCTTCTTACAATACCAAGTTGTCGCCTTGCTTTGGTCAAGTGAATTTTTCCATTGGTCCACCTTAACCACGTGACCGGGAAGGCTCATATTTTTTTCTTCCAGTGCCAACCCCGCGTTCAACTCTCGCTAGTTACATGGAGATACCCCTACGTCATTTCTCAGAAATTTGCACTCGGCTCTCTGCGCTGTTGCTACTACCAAGACTGCCCGGGGCTATGAAAACTTTGGCAACAAGTTATCCTCTCTCTTTCCTCGTTGTCACAATTTCTGAGAACCCTAATTCTGTCACTCATTGTGTTTGTTAATCTCAATGGAGACAACAGTCTGTGGTATGGTGAAACCTGCCATCTCGGCCTGGCCTGTTCTTACTGTATGTACAGTAAGATACTACTTATTCTGAAAATGAAATATATATTCCTCAATAATTCATCATAATTACAATTGCATGACGCTTATCACACCCCCACCAGGGTGCAATATAGTATTTTACTGGAAACACAGATTATTAACTGAAAGAAGTCATAAATCGAGTAACGCATCCGGTGAAAATGGATATTCTTACTTCAAGATTGGCCGTTGGTTTTGAAAATAGGACTTTTCTAACAGAGGAACACTACAGGATAAATTTACGTTGTAGTGACTGTAAAGGATAGCAACAAAGAGAGTGGAGGCTGAGGTGTTCCTCAACCCACCTTACTATTCAAGGGTTAAAATTAGGATAGAAAACCAATCAATAATTTTCATCCAGGTCACCTGTGGGAAAGTAAGGTAAAGCAATTTTAAAATGTAGTCTTGCATGACCTCCTTTCTTTTATTTTCTACAATTAGTTTTATGTCGCACCGACATAGAGAGGTCTTTTGGCGACAATGGTATAGAAAAGGGTTAGGAGTGGGAAGGAAGCGGCCGTGGACTTAACTAAGGTGCAGCCTCAGCATTTGCCTGGAGAGAAAATGGGAAATCACGGAAAGTCATTTTTAGGGCCGCCGACAGTAGGGCTCGAACCCACTATCTCCCCGATGCAAGCTCACAGCTGCGCACCCCTAACCGCACGGCCAACTCGCCCGTTGCATGACCGCTAAAGGACATAGTGGTATGTTGATGATGTTAGGTCGTGATATAATTATTACAAGCTGACCTTGTAAACAAGATAGTCTTCAGACCAATGACAATGAAACCTGTCGCTGGCAGTTGTCACTTCGTTATAGACAGGGACAGGCTCTACACATCTACATTCGGGAGACCGAGAGGGACTGGTTGCCACTGTCGGCTGTCCTGAGAATGTTGGTTTTTCAATTGCCTTTACGTCACACCGCCACAGATAGATCTTATAACGACCATGAGACAGAGAAGGGCTAGAAGCGGGAAGGAAGAGCCCAATGCCAATGGTGTAAAACTGGAAAACCACGGAAATCCATCTTCAGGACTGCCGACAGTGGAGCTCGAACCCACTATCTCCCGAATGAAAGCTCTCAGCACATCGCTCGTTGAGAATGCACTTAAGCGAATGCCGGGACAGTTCCACGGCCGCATACACCTTACCCATCTCCAAATCACAAATCTCCTGGCCTCAGAGAGGGCATCATCCTCTAAGGGGCCCGTCTCCCCTTCAGGGGAGGATTGAAAACTTTGAGCAGTAGTAGTTGTAAACCGGCTCAGCCCTGTTAGAAATGTAGTTCATTCAAGGGCCTCCAGAGTCAAGAAGGAAGGTGTTGAAGACCTGACTACGGTAGGAAGCGATGATTTATTCAGTAAGCAGCATTCGTAAGGCGATACAAGTTGCTTAACTCCCTTGCAAAGTTGAAGAATGTCTACTGAGTAAGTCACTCCATAGCTAAGTCTTCAACATCTTTCTGATTGACAATGGAGGCCCTGGAATAAACTACACTTTGACAGCGTCATTCTGTCTTTTGTCTGTTTACTATGGAGTAACAGTTGCCAGTGATAGGTTCATTGTTACTGCTTTGAAGACGATCTTGGTTGAAACACTAAAACACCTCAGCTTGTAATAATTATAGCGTGCCCTAATATCGCCAACACACCATTACGTAAGCTGCGTTATAGTCCCAGAAATTTCACGGGATATACTCTTAAGTCAGGGCATGACAAATTTTGGATGCCAGACCACCCTGGTGTTCAAAAATTAGTGGGTCACCCCCCACCAAACCCCATGGCGCAACAGCTCCGAAGGGCCATGGCCCACCAAGCGACCGCTGCTCAGTCCGAAGGCCTACAGATTACGAGGTGTCGTGTGGTCAGCACGACGGATTCTCTTGGCCGTTATTCTTGGCTTTCTAGACCGGGGCCGATATTTCAGCGTCTGATAGTTCCTCATTTTTAATCACGTAGGCTGAGTGGACCTTGAACCAGCCCTCAGATGCAGGTAAAAATCCCTGCCCTGGCCGGGCAAGAGGCAGGTACGCTACCCCTACACCGCGGGACCGGCCGTTAATGGGTTACACCTAGTTATAATAAACGTCCCTCAATTTGGCATAAATCAGACATTTTATTATGACAATCCGGCTCCATGGCTAAATGGTTAGCGTGCTGGCCTTTGGCCACAGGAGTCCCGGGTTCGATTCCAGGCAGAGTCGGGAATTTTAACCATAATTGGTTAATTTCGCTGGCACGGGGACTTGGTATGTGTCGTCTTCACCATCATTTCATCCTCATTTTGACGCGCAGGTCGCCTACAGGTGTCAAATCTAAAGACTTGCATCTGGCGAGCCGAACTTGTCCTCGGACACTCCCGGCACTAAAAGCCATACGCCATTTCATTTTTTATTATGACAGAAGAAATCCACATTTTAATGTACTTAATTCGAAAATCTTAATTTTCTCACACAGTAGTTTTCTACTGGACCCACTTACAGCTTTTTATTAAAACAAAATCCAAGGTGCCTCTTTTTGATTTGCGATCTCACTTTCAATGGAATTTGTGTATCTTACAGTACAATGGTTTTGTAGCCACGTCTTCATATATTTCTCAGGCTTAAGTCGGTCAACTGGTAAGGTATTTGAATGTATGAACATAAGGCTGGAGACGTAAGCAACGAACAGTGATGACTTTAAATCAGTGATGGCTGATGATGTTGTCAATCAAGCTGAATTTTATTGTTCACCAATTACGAGCGTCCGACTCTTTAGCTGAATGGTTAGCGTACTGGCCTTCGGTTCAGAGGGTCCCGGGTTCGATTCCCGGCCGGGTCGAGTATTTTAACCTTCATTGGTTAATTCCAGTGGCTCAGGGGCTGGATGTTTGTGCTGTCCCCCCACATCCTTGAAACTCACACACTACACATAACACTATCCTCCAGCACAATAACACGCAGTTACCTACACATGGTACATGCCGCCCACCCTCACCGGAGGGTCTGCCTTACAAGGGCTGCACCCGGCTAGAAATAGCCACATGAAATTATTACTATTACGAGCGTAACTCGTGAGTTGGAATTCACTGGTAGAATGACGAAATTAAAAGATAATAAACCAAAGTAGACTGTATACGCTTGAAACCCTAATGAGTGGAGTTAAGCAGACGGCATACGACGTATGGCGGTGTATACCCTCGACTTCAGCACTGTATGTAAGGTAATGTATTTTTATCAAGTGGGAGGCTCCACGGTCGTTATAATTGGTCTCAGTTCGACTTTTACTTTCGGACGATGGTGTGAGTGATGGGAGTATTATTTTCATGCAAATGCGAAAATTCGGCATTCGGTTTTTTCAGATCTTCACGTTTCATGATCTCTAGACACCAAAAAAGTGGGTTTCTCAACATAACCATCATTTAAAATAGCTTGATGTTCTTTTATAATCCAAAACGACGTCTCTCTGGGATAAGTTCGTTTTAAAGTAGCATAATGAGCAACGTAATTTAAAGAGAACTTCAGGTGAATAACAGGTTATAAATGTCTCAAACTCGTGGACAACCATAAAACTAGGACAGTATAACTTCGAAATGTAAACAATTTTACAATCCGCTGTCACTGCCCGTGTGAATGATGAACATTCCCCAGGACTTTGCCCTCATATTTTAACGAGCATTTTGCGAAATATTCGTGAATACACTCTTAGGAAAAAATTTATAAACATTCTGAAAGCCATTTTGTAGTAGTTTGATACGAAAGAGACGGAGCCAAATAATATTGCTACTCCACTGGTTGCCAAGAAACTTTACGACTTCTTTTACGAGTCCTGTAATACTTGGAATAGCTCTGATATAGTTATTTTTGGATAACTATCAGATGTTACAGTTTTTTTATTGATAGTTATATTCCATTACTCGTCTATGCTACTTGCATACGCCCCGAGTTTTGTAAATTTCCTTTAGGATATTATTGTTATGATCAAAATTATGTTAAATGCACATGGGGCATACAGTACTTAAATTCTGTAAGTGTCTTTCACTAATAGTTAATAAAGTTATATCACGTTCTGGACACATACAACCTTATCTTAATTTTCCATTTTAGCCTAGGAACTGAAGCTGGGAACGGAGATTTAATTCCTCAGTTTTGGCGTACTAAATTCCGGTCAATGAACTAATTGACGATTTGGTCAATGCCGATGTAATATGATGTATTTCGACGAACATGAACCATATATAAATGAGACGATCTTCACTTCTTGTCGGTCGTATTATAGCTTTTAGTTAGCTGAAGGTAGAGAAGAATCTTTTTGCTGTACAGGTGGACGTAGGAATCGTGAGTACTCATTGTACACATCTATTCAATTCACAACGAAGTTCCCTGATAGGAGCACTGCTCTTAATTTTAAAAAGAATACAGCTTCGTTAATTTGGAAATTTCCTGTATGGTAAGGTACAGAAATATACCGTATCCTTGTCAAAATCCGACTGGTAGAAATCTTCAATATTATATTCTGTCTCCCAGAACTAACATTTTCCATTTGCTCCATAATATGCTTAAGAGTGTGGATGATAAATGAGGCACCTGGAAGCCAAAGAAGATGAGTGCACTTTTTGTTAGACGGAGTTAAATTCTAATCTGTACAGCTTAGAATGACGTACTGTATATTTGGAGGACAGGGAAGATATGCTATACAACCAATAAGTGCTGATATCCGTCGGTGGATGCACAGTGGGTCTCGGCCCACAAGTGGCCACGGCTGGTCTGTGGTCCAACAACTCTGCACTCCGACCGGCCAACCGAGCTCTACCGTGGGTCTAAGCCTCTACATTCGGGAGACGAGACAGGGCTGGACCTCACGGCTTGCCCCAACCGTTGGCTGTCCTGAGGATGGTTTTCGATTCTCCTGCACTAAGGCGAATGCCGGGACTGTATAGGTCAAGGCCGCCAACCCCCTCACCATCTCCTTCACCGTAAAAGATCTCCCGGTCTGAGAGACGGCGTTACCGTCTAAGAGGCCCGCTTCCCCCTTCAGGGGAGGAATGAAAACGTTTTAGTAGTAGTAGTGCTGACATCTAGTGGTGAAAAGAAGTACCGGATAAGAAATCAGCATATTTGTTTGGTTACTAAGGGAGACAACTGCCATTTACCTCTATTGGGCTCCAATCAAAGCACATTTATTTATCTTGTTCGCTATTTGGTAAGTTTTAAAGAGAAATTGATGTTTCAGTTGACGATTCTGACTTCGAAATACTTATTTTGACGATAAGATGAAATATTCACAAATATTATACTATAGTTTTACAATTTGGGAGCCTCCGTGGCTCAGACGGCAGCGCATCGGCCTCTCACCGCTGGATACCGTGGTTCAAATCCCGGTCATTCCATGTGTGATTTGTGCTGGATAAAGCGGAGGCAGGACAGGTTTTCCTCTGGGTACTCCGGTTTTCCCTGTCGTCTTTCATTCCAGCAACACTCTCCATTCTCACTTCGTAGCATCTATCATTCATTAATATATCACTTTGGGAGTGGCGACCCCATCGTAATAATAGCCTATATACGATTCATTCATTACATCCCTGACCCGGTCAATGACTGGAAAACAGGTTGTAGGTTTTTCAGTTTTACGATTTATTTGTATGACTTTTCTTATTATTGATGAATGACGAATATTCGAGGTTAAGTTGATCATAATATTATTTTCTGTCCAAGTTTTTATTACGATTGTGTGTCTGATTTTGTTCTAAGAGATCCTTTTCATTATATTCCATCATACATATTTTTATTTTTTTATAAAAGGTCTTTGTTCGGGGCGTCGACCCATGTGGATCTTTTGCCCCTGTCATTAATATTTACTATAATTTATCAATTTGTAAAAAAATATAAACAAAGAGAGCTGATAGGAATCAAAATCTCTTTTATATTGAACATTTATTGAACATAACAGGCGATTTCGCCCCTATACATGTTCACATACATAGAAAAGGAAAAATAAACAATAGAGAATACAAATTTACTAACTACTGCAATAATAATAATAATAATAATAATAATAATAATAATAATAATAATAATAATAATAATAAACCACTCGGATCACCAAAAAAAGAAATAGAAGAGAAAATTATCGTATCCCCTGGGCATGTCATAAGGCTCGTTTGGACACTCCGTAAACGTGAAACCCTTAAAGTAGAGCCACCACAGCAGTCATCCTCAGAGCCTCGTGCCATGCCCCTCATTCCGTAGAATTAACACCCCAGAATCAAGAGAGTAAAACTAAAAGAAAGAGAATCATAGTAATAGTAATAATGAAAGTAATAATAATAGTAATAATAATAATCTATGTATAAGAGTATTATTCGTAACAGTCGTTTGTTGTAGCAGTCCCTTATTCAATATTCAAGCATGCTCATCAAGTGTCCTTATTTCGTTCTGCGCTTTCGTCACTTTATTGTTACTGACCTACATCTAATCAATACTGCAAACAACACCACTCAGCATTTCAACACTTGCATTCCCACCAACTCTAACACAAACAGAAAGACCTTGCCTTCATGTAATCCTATATCATTACCCAACTCCCCATACTCAACTAAGTACACCACTCCTATCTTCCCTGGCTCATTTGAATCTTATCATACTATCCCCTTCCCTTTTATACCCACTCTTCCCATATACATACAAAACTATTCCACCCCCCTACTCCCTTGTCCAACCTCTAACTCAGCCTCCTTCATTTTACTCTCGCAGGCCTTTTTTGCCGTGCATAAATATCTGTTCAATTCACCCCCTTTTTCCCACTGCTTAATAATCCATCTCAAGATTGCTTTCTCATCCCCCCTTCCCAATATTTTCCGATGCTCTTCACTCAATAATCCATGTCTTATCTCCCTCGTTTCCTCGCAATCTCTTAGCAAATGAAATTCATCATTCCCTGCTCCACAAAGTATACATCTTGTCTTATCCCTCCCCTGCATCCAGCCTGTATTCCTTGGCAAACCTAACAACCATCACATCATTCCATATCGTTTTGACCTATCAACGTATCTAATATTCAACCCTACTATCTCCTCTATTTTCGTCAAAACCTTTAACGAATTTCTCAGTCTGCTTTCCCCTAATAATTTCTGCCTATGTATATCTCTAATCCTCCTTTCCAATATCTTCATCCCTCTAACTTCTGTCTTCGACCATACCTCCCCCCACAGGTGTCCTAATCCTATCCTCTCCACATATCCCTTTATTTTTTCTAGCCAGCCCCCTCTATACATGCTCTTACATTGCTGTTCGTTCGCTGCCTGGACTATCTTCCCACCTTCCTGTCTTTTTAAATTCATCCAGTATCTCACTATTCTTTTTACCCCTCTGATTCCAAATCCTCCCCACACATTAGTTCCGCCCCTGCATTTGCTGTGCACCTCGGTAAGCCCATTACTAACTTAGCAAAACTACTAACAATCCTTCTTAGTTCCTCTCTTTTCTCATCCAGCCCCCAAACTTCTGCACCGTACAATACCCTCCCATAAATTACCGACCTTAACACTAGCCTCAGGGTTTTATAACTGATACCCGGATATTTGGTTAGCATGTTTCTGACTGAGGCTAGGGCTGCCAATCCCCTGTTTTTCGCCCTTCTGATCTGGTCATTCCACGTTCCTTTGTCATTAAAAATAACTCCTAGATATTCCAACTTCCTTACCTGTTCCAAACTTTCTCCCTGTATTACCCAATTACCTTCTATCTTTCTTCCTTTGTCTACCTGGACTACTAATAATTTAGACTTATTTCCATTAATTCTCAATCCCCATTTACTCGCAAATACCGTCACTGCATTTAACGCTCTATTCATCCCCCCTGAAGTTAGCGTCATCAATAATACATCATCCGCAAATATCAGTCTTGGTACCTCTAAACCATTAATTACCGGCACAGCCCAATTTTCAGCCCCACATCCCTCTAAAATATCGTTGATAAATAAAATAAACAGTATTGGCGATAATTTACACCCTTGCTTTAAACCCACCCTGGACTCTAAGGGTCTACTCAGTCTCTCTTCTCCCAATTTAACACAAAACCTAACCACCCTATATATTCCTTCCACTGCCCTCAACATCTTTTCTGAAATCCCTAACCTGCCTAATTTCTCTAATAGGGCCTCTCTATTCACCTTGTCAAAAGCTTTCTCAAAATCTATTGCTGCTACATAAACCGTACTTCTAGCCATACTTTTATACTTTTCTAGAATAGTCTTTACTATCATAATGTTGTCCACCGTTCTTTTCTTTTTCCTAAATCCTCCTTGATAATCTGTCAATATTTCATTTTCTTCCGCCCACCTACTTATCCTGTTCGCTAGCACTCCAGTGTATATTTTACTTAAGGAATCCAGCAGAGATATGCCCCTGTAATTGTTCACACTACTCCTACTACCCTTCCCTTTGTATATTGGGCATATAATTCCTGTTTCCCATTCCTTCGGGAACTTCCCTCCTTCAAATATCTTATTGAATAGTTTAACTATGCCCTCTATCATTATCTCATTTTTGCCAATTTCTTTCCAAAACTTGTTATTTATACTATTACATCCCCCTGCCGACTTGGCTCTAACTCTGCTTATCACTCCCTGGATTTTCTCCCTTGAGATTTCTTTATCCAGATCATATATTGCCACTCTCCTATTCCTCCAAATTACCTCTTTCCCTGTCCCTCTCCATCCTTCTTCCCCCTTTTCCCCTAGTAATTCATCAAAGTGCCTCATCCATTGCTCTTCCTCAATACTCGTTTTCTCTTTATTCCTTCCACCCTTAATAATTTTATTAATCTTGTCCCAAACTCTCTCAAAATTATTTGTCTTGCAATCCTTATTTATGGCTTCAATTTGTTCCTCTAGCCACGCCTTTCTTGTCTCGCCAATTTTCTTTTTATACTCTTTCCTCAATTTACAAAAAAATCTCCCTTTCTTGGTCCCCACCTTTCCTTCTATAATCTTCTAACGCAATCATCACCTTCCTCCGCATTCCTTCACACTCTCTATTAAACCATTCTTCTCTCTCCTTCTTATTTCTCTTACTAGATCTCGTCTTCTGCGCTATTATCTTTATTGGATGTAGCAGCAACTCTAAGGCTTTATTAGTATTATTCTCTTCTAAGGCCCCTTCCCACCCATATTTCAGGAATTGTAACTCCTCTTTTACTACTCTATTCCAATATCGGCCCACTTTCTCTGACCATTTATACTTATTATATCCACTCCCCCGTTTATCACTCGTCCCATCCAGCTTCCTTGTGCACTTCTCTCCCCCCCCCCTTTTCAACATAACCCCCACCGGGAAATGGTGTGATTCAATCCAGTCTCCTATTTCCATTCTTACAATATCCTCAATCATCCCCTCCGAGCTCAAAACCATATCTATCACACTACCACCCTTCTCAGTAACATATGTCAATTTCCCCATCCTGTCTCCCTCTATCCACCCATTCAGAATATATAAATTTCCCACCGCACACATCTCCAGGAGCTTCTCTCCATAACTATTTATAATTTTGTCCTCACTCCTTCTACTTTTCCGCATATACATTCCATCCTCCCTACTATATACTGGGCTCTGTTCCCCTATTCTCGCGTTCCAATCCCCGAATAACAACATGTCTTCTTCCCCTGGAAACATTCCTCTTATCCTACCAATATCTACCAGTAACTCTTCAAAAAAATATTTATTTGCATATGCTGAATTACTAGGATGGCAGTAAACAAAGGCTAGATTTATTTTTCTCCTCCTTCCCTCAACCCCTCCCATATTCAATCTCATCCATATGGTTTCTTTCATATCGGTCTCTATATCCTCCACCATTTCACTAATTTCTTCCCTAATTAGAACTATCATCCCTCCTGGTGCGCGGCCTCTAGTCCTCTCTTTTCTTCTATATTTATATTTTATCACAAACCCCTTCCATGTAATCTCCTTCCCTATTTCCAGCCACGTCTCCAGTAGTGCCACCACATCGAAACTTTCAATTTCTTCCCGCACTTTCTTATTTCCTAATTTGTTCATTAATCCCTCTATATTTACACATCCTACTTTCCAATATAGTTATAACTTTCCCTCACTCCCTTCTGTATCTCCCCCTCTGTTCTTGCTCCTAGTCATTATCGACCTATCAGTCGTTATCTCCCTCTCATCTCTTGTCTCCCTCCCATCTCTTTTAACCGATCTATTCCCTTCCCCCTCCTCCCTATCCTCCTTGCCATTCCGACCTTTTCCCCATATATCCTTCAGACTGATACTTCTTTTCTTACTCAAAATTGCTTTACCTTCCTGTTGATTCGTCTTCCCTTGTCCTTTCTCGCTCACTAAAACACTACACTCTGCTCTCACGGTTTCTTGCTGTTCTCTCTCGCTGACCACTTCACTATCTTGATCTTCTGTATCCGGAATGCACTGCCCGTTCTCTTCTGAGATGATCTCCTCCCTTTCCACGTCTCTCCTCCTCCCCTTTTCTTCCTTCTTCTTCTTCTCATCTTGCCTTGTCAACTCGCCGCCCTCAGCGCTCTCTTTTGCTTCCATCTCCTTTAGCTTCGCCACTGAATGCACTCTAACCCATCGCCCGTTTGTCACCTCCAACCTCAGTCCTCTTATTCGGGCCTTTAGCCCCTGGTTCCTCGCTCTCCATAAGTGCCTATTCAAGATCCTCATATTTTCACTTCCTTCTCTTCCCATGTCTCCTTTCACCCCTATTTTCAGTCCTTGTAAATTCTTGCTGTTACCTAACACAATTTCTGCCATTAAGGTTGAGCACAATTTAACCCTAATTGGCCTCCGACCTTTGGTTTTACCAACTCTCTCTACATCATCTATGTCTATCTCACTAAAGTTTATCTTCATTGTATCACGTATAACTTCCACCACCTTAGATATCAGTTCAATCTTGCTCTCTCTCGCCCCTTCCTCAACTCCATATATAAATATGGCTTTCTTCAATCTCTCCTGCCTGTACCCCTCCGCTTCTTTCTTCATCTTCATCACCTCCTCTTTCAGATGTTTCACTTCCCCTCTCAATAACTCGATTTCTTTCTCATTATTGTCCACCCTCCTGCTCGATTCCTCAGTCTTCGTTTCAAGCCATTTCTTCATGTTCCCTATCTCCTTTCTCTGCTCCTCCATCATGTCCTTAATTTCCTGCACCTTCTCCCATTGACACTTTTCCTGCATAACTTCACTTACAACCACCCTGAGTGCGGCCAAATCCTCCGTACTATATTTTCCACTGGTATTTGGGCCTGGGTTTACTTCCACCCCTCCAATAACCAGTAGCACCGCTATCACTGTCACTACCAGCACCGCTTCACTCATTTTTAATCCATCCGTACTTATCACCAATCCATTCCTGGTCTTCTCCTTCTGCCTTGCCTGCCATTTCCCAATAGCGGCCCGGTACTGTTCAATACCGACCATGTTTACAGCACGCACTTCACTACGCAACCCCTCTCCTCGACCGCTCGAGCTAGGAAATCTCTTTTATATTTAACTCTAATCAAGAGAAGGCGAACCGTAATGACGGAATTGGGTCTCCAGGAGAAGAACATGACGATAAGATGCAGAATATTCACATCCTGCATAAAAGTAGGCCTACTTTATATAAAAGAACACCAATCCTGTCCAGCTGAATACTGCTGAACCAGCTGATGACAATCCTGCTGAGACGGCTCAAACAGAAACACCTGAGAATGAAACCAGGACGTGTTAAAGAGTGGAAGAAAGCGATAGCTAAATAATTTAGCTTATGGTCTTCAAGACACTCACTCCATGCAGTATTATTTACAGAAAAATCTCGCACTTTTCTTTGGAAAACTCGCAAAAGTATTTATTTATTGTATGGCTTAGTGCCAGAAGTGTCCGAGGACATGTTCGGCTCGCCAGGTGCAGGTCTTTCTATTTGATTCCCGTAGGCGACCTGCGCGTGTGGATGTAGGATGATGATGACGACAATGAGGTAGGGAGAGGGTGAAACTCGCTGTCGGCACGTAGCCAACTCCTGCTGAATAACAGAAAGTTCAAAGCTTTACGGACGAATCACCATCAACAGTGTCATATGAACATTATGAGGAGGTTTGGAACTGGCACGCAACCTAGTGATTAGAAATTGTGTACCACCTCCCCCTTACTTTGTCGGCCAACATTCTGATGAGGAAATGTTTTTTCCACCAACGGGATTTGAACCGGCTAACCACGGTGTCAGTCATGTGAATTTCAACGTCTTAACGGTCATGACCTCCAGGCCGAAATGCTGCCTTGTTTTTACTCCTAATGATAGTTCAAGAAGCTTATAACTGAGTAACAGTACACGGAAACTTAACATTGAAACAACACGATTGCTGCATTGCCGCTAAACACACGGCTCATTTATTAATACGTAGCCGTAATCACTAAGATCACAAAACAATACACGCACCAACCACAGTCCCTGAGGATAGGGTCAAACTAAAATACAGCGCCATATCCCATGTCCCAACGCCGACAATGAAGGATTGTCAATAACAGTGCATAATCTAAGTAAACTTGACGCCAACGCTAACCTTCATTGTCATTGTCAGAACCCGAGTATCCGATTTATTCTGATTAATTCATTAGAAATAGCAATGCTTTCTTCAAAGGAGTTTTTTTTTTTACCATTTTGCATTATGTCGCACCGACACAGATAGTTTTCATGGCAGCGATGGGGTAGGAAAATGCTAGGATTGGGAAGGAAACGACAGTGGGCTTAATGAAAGTAAAGCCCCACAATTTGCCTGGTGTGAAAATGGGGAACCACGGTAAACCGTATTCAGGACTGCCGACAGTGGGGTTCGAACCTACTATCTCCCGAATGCAAGTTCACAGCTACGTAACCAAAACTGCACAGCCACTCGTTCGGTAAGCAGCGCTCTTAACAATTTTCAAACATTATACATGTTTTGCGGAAGGGGGGGGGGGTGATAGATTTCAATATCCCCTGGTTTCGTGGCTACGCCCATGACGACGGGTACACTACACTGGATCTCCTACTTATATCACCATATCTTGACGGTGCTGAGAAATATCTCCACGAACGTGTGTTATTTATAGCTTTCTCCTTGGTACTAAAGGGCGGACGGAGGACATTGACCTGGGAGACAAGGACCACATTGTCTGCACGGCGAGACAGTTCGATTCGAGTGTTATTCTCGTCTTTAGTTTGCATTGAATGTATCGGCCTCTGCCAAGTTCCTTCGGGAGGGGGTGAACACTCAGCTGACCACGTGTGTTTATCTGTTGAGCTGATTATCTCCAGCAATATGACGAGAATTCTAGATTGTATGTAGAGAAAATGTGGAGTTTGAGGTGTATTATTGTGTCTATTAAGCGAATAATGACAAAATTAAATAAATAATTGTAATAAAAGTAAGACAAATTAAATACATACATAACCTATGTTCGGCTCCTTGGCTGAATGGTCAGCATTGAGGCCTTCGGTTGAGAGGGTTCCGGGTTCGATTCCCGCCCGGGTCGGGGATTTTAATCGTGTCTGAGTAACTCTAAGCGACTGCAACTATCGAACTCGGTCGTAAAAGAAAGGGAAAGTGTTCAAGTAATAGTGAGGAAAAATAAAAACTAAAATGACGATTACAAAATGGGGAAGAAACGTCAGCTTCGCCAAGTAATTGGGTGTAACACATTCAAGGAAGGACCGAGGGAACATCTCAAGACCGTGTGTGATTGTTGCTACTTCTTCCCTCCCTTAAACATTAGAAGGAAAATTCCTCTCAGCCCCACTTTACAGATACTGTATTCCAAATACAGCACTTATTTCACTTATGTTTCTATTACATAACCATGCAAGTGTGCGGCCTAAAGCTTATAGATACCATGAAAGTATAACGGTGTGTCAGTGCGCAGTGACGTCACGCTGGTAGCAAAGCAAGGAAGGCGGTAACATTTACCGCTGTGAAGAGAGCGTATCGTTCAAAATGTATTCGTTTACAATCGAAACACCAGTAATATGTTATTACAGTCATTTTATTATTATATCATTAATATCGTAAGTATTTTACGCTTACATTTATGCAATGAATGCCTTACGCATAAGCGTTATACGGCAGCTCTAGCAGTTTGTAATGTTCGACATTTTCTTGGACGTTTATAAAATTTTCTCCCTGTTTAACTGTTTCAAGCGAATACAAGATATTTTGCACCCTAAAGTTAAACTCACTTCTCGAGGAATTTTCACCGTTGGCGGTAATTGCTTCATGGTTCTCTGTTAGTTTGTCAAATATGTAGGGTTCCCCGTAAAGGTAGTTACCGTGACGGTCATTAAATTACTTCTCCAGTATATTTGTAACTTTCAGTAACTCGTAACTGGGTCTCATTACATTTCCTCTTGGAGTCTGTCGAACAGTTGTACCTTTCTTTCTTAATCTGTTTACCCTCCAGGGTTGGTTTTTCCCTCGGAGTCAGCGAGGGATCCAACCTCTACCGCTTCAAGGGTAGTGTCCTGGAGCGTGAGACATTGGGTCGGAGATACAACTGGGGAGGATGGCCAGTACCTCGCCCAGGTGGCCTCACCTGCTATGCTGAACAGGGGCCTTGTGGGAGATGGAAAGATTGGAAGGGATACACAGGGGAGACAGAAGGATGCGGCCGGGGCCTTAAGTTAGTACCATCCTGGCATTTGCCTGGAGGAGAAGTGGGAAACCACGGAAAACCACTTCCAGGATGGCTGAGGTGGGAGTCGAACGCACCTCTACTCAGTTGACCTCCCGAGGCTGAGTGGTCCTGTTTCCAGCCCTCATACCACTTTTCAAATTTCGTGGCAGAGCCGGGAATCGAACCCGGACCTCCGGGGGGGGGGAGTTAATCACACGAACCACTACACCAAAGAGGCGGACTTGATTTTATTTTCACGGTTCATTAAAAATTGTATTTGCCCTGGAGAAAAAATATGTCCGAACATTGAAGTAATTATCTCAGAAATGCCATTTGCCTTTTTTTTAGTTGTTGTAGTAATTCCCATTCATTCTTCAATAGCTGTTCATATTTTTCCCTAAGTCATTATTTTCTCTTTCCAACAGTAGGATCTTTCTTCTCAAATCACCCAACTCTTTAGTTCCATTTTATCCGTTATAGTCCACCATTTCTTCAGTTTCATCTTCCCTAAAATTAACACAGACAAGTTATTTATTCTTTCAGTTGAAAAAAATGGAATGTTATGTAACATTTAAACATGTATTTATTGTGTTTCTTCACTCACCTGTTAAATCAGCAGCCGGCGATCTTAGAAGTTCAGCTACATCCTTATGTCGATTTTTCTGTTTTTCCCTCTCAACCCTCCTGCCACTATTAGGCGTTAATATATTTCCTCATAGTGGCATAGACTCATACATCCGGTTTTAATTCAAGGCTCCTTTTATTCCGATTATTTAGAAGTTGTTGTCTTAAAGGGATTTCAAAGCACGTCACAGCGAAATAAAGCGAGCAAACTCGACCTAAAGTAATAACGTAATAACAAACTTTGTATTAACTTAACACAGCATGTATCGAATAAAGACAATAATAATGTATCGTCAACTATAAATACGTACCGTGTTTCACACTAAATTTATCATTGCGCCGACAAGCGTTTTCCCACAGTCTTCATTTTTTCGGGAATGAAAAATACTTTGTGTATGATCCTTTGGTTTTCCTGTAGTAGTTTAAACAGCCTGCTACTGCACAGCCCGGATTTTTTAAAAGTGTGATCCATGCATATTAATGAAACGAATAAAAGAGCTTCAAGTTATGTACGGCACATATTTAATACATAACGCGTGTTTAACACATTAAAAATACAATAGCTACAAGCCATGTAGCCGCAGAGCCAGTTTATCGCAGTGCTCCCCGCGTGACGTCACCTGCGCAGAAGCAACGCGTTTTCGTCTCTCTTACTGACACACCATTGTATTCACATCACGATAGATACGACATTTTAGCAACAATACACCGGCTCGTGCGGCTATCGCCTATAACGACTGTTAATTAACGGTTCCTTCAGAGTCGTTAAAACCGGTTTAGACAGTATCCAGAATAAAGGAACTTAGAGAACACTTTCATCTGGACTCTGCAGTAATCAAAAAACTGGCTGTATTTAAATACACAGTGATCAATATTATTTACAGTGAAGGCACATAAATCACCAAACACAACGATGTAAATTAGACAAAGTGTAGTGAGCATGCGGCTGCGTGGCCATCAACTTGCATTCAGGATATAGTGGGTTCGAACACCCACTGTCGGCAACCCTCAAAATTATCTTCCGTATTTTCCCATTTTCACACCCGGCAAATTCCTGGGCTGTAACTTTTTAAGGCCATGGCCGCTTCCTTCCCACTCCTAGTCTTTTCCGGGCCCATCGTCGCCGTACGACCTATCTGTGTCAGTGCGACGTAAAGCAACTTGTAAAAAAAGTCTCGTCTCGGGATAATAATCGTATCGTATCGCGCCAGTGTGCTGAGATCTCGATCCTGTATCAGGGGGTGTTGAGGCTGCAGCGAGGATGTGGATATACTTAGCTCAGGCTGCACACGATAAATATAAGTCAGGCTGTGAGCTTGGCAGTGAGGCGGCCAGCATTCAGGCAGGATATCGTCCGCCATAAATAATAACAATAATACAACCAAACAAATGAATCCCGTGATGCTCCATTGCTGATGCACCTTCCGTTACCAAACAACAGCTGATGATCTCGAAGGCCCGCTGATTACGAGGTGACACTTGGTCAGAATGACGTATCACTGAGCTTTCTAGGCCGCTGTCAGGCAGCTCCTGTCTTTTTCACACGTAGGCTGAGTGGAGCGCGAACCAGACCTGAAATCCAGGTAAAAGGACCTCAGCTGGCCGGGAAATGAACCCAAGTTCTCTCGGTAAGAGATAATGACGTTACTTCTACACAGCGTGCGGCATTAATAATTAGGGAAAGAATTTTAAGGTGGAAGGCATGGTCAGAAAAGGGGCAAAACTTGTTCTAAAAATACATACAAAATGGTGCAAAACAGGTGTTAATGCAATCATTTTATTAAGGTTTAAACCAGTTACATGAACTTTATTTATCACATTTACTGGGTTCTAATAATTAATCAACATGTTATATTGGAATACACTCAATATTTCAACTCCACTCGACATCTACAGGAACCAATGGAGCATATCTTATCAGCCCTCGTAAAAGGAGTCCAGTCGAAGTTACAAAGGTTTCCACATCTGGATAGTTCATTAAATTTAATTCGAATTTGTCTTTAGCAAATCTAACGGGTTTTTCCGTAACTTCTTCCACTGTTCCTCCTCCATTCCTCCTTCTTAACCTTCGACATGATTTTGTGTTATGAAAAATACGCTCTGGTTCGGACTGGTAAAACACTAACACGTTCAACAAGAGTGTACACAGTAGATCGGTGGAATCGTTAAATTCATGCCAGTACTAACTTAGTTTAAACTGTTGCAACATCATTGTTTAAATTATCACAGCTCCAGATTGGCTATTCTGGCTGAGGTTAGTCATTGTTGCTGGGATATGAATTACCGGTGGTTTCCATAAATTAATTTTGATATTTATTTATTGACCAGTGTTGACCAGTGTAAAAAAATCAGTTCAAGAAAGGAAATAAAGTTAAAAAACGCAGATAAATATGCGGTGAAAAGGTGCTAAAAATAAGTAGAATGGAAAAGGTCGCAAAATGTAGTATCCTTACAAACATGTGCAAAAGGTTTTCTGTTCATTTCGCTTCTTTGAATGTCCCCACATACATATATTGACTTATCTGTATGAAAGAAGCTATATTTTTTAAAAGGTGCTGCACCTTAAATTCCTTTCAATAATAATAATAATAATAATAATAATAATAATAATAAATTAATATGAAGAAACTAAATATATTGAGCATAGACACAATGAAGAAAAGTATCTAAGAACTCAAAATGGACATATTCAAAGAATTAATAAATATCTGGGAGAATGGATCCAGCCAAAAGGACTCGATAACACAACCTGCACAAGAAGTTGGACATGGCTTATAAACTCAATCAACGCCGTTACAACAAACGATAGATTTCGTTTCAAGCAAAAACCAGGCACTACGCAATTGTATCAAAAGCCTAAAGAGCTTAAATGTTTTTAACATTTGCAATCGATGAAATTAAATTATGGTTTCTTTCTAGGAACCTTATTGATATAAAGACCAAAGGCAGGTATTTATACAAGTGGAGGCGCATGTTTCCACTAGTGCACCGTCACTGCATTGTCCTACGTAAGAGGCTTGCAGTGAAGTCAATCCCCACCACTTTTCACCCTACTCCCACAACCCACCAAACTCGACAAATCTCCTGGCCAAAGAGAAGGCGTCACCTTCTGAGTGGCCCGCCCCTCCCCCTATCGAGGAGGGGAATGAAAACCTCTCAATTGGAAATGGAACGGGTGTCTCAACGGCGTACTAGCTGCCAGTTTCTTGGAAAAATGTAGCAATCCAAGTGATGAGCCCCCTGCACACTGGGGCGAAACGCTGGTAATTTCACGATTGAGAAAGCCTAAGGAGCGTAAATGTTTTTTACACAGATGTAATTAAGCCGGAGGTATTATATGGATCAGAATGTTTAAAGTTGAACAAAAGAGGTGAACAAGAGGAACTGAAAAATAGAAAATTAATCAAAATACGAAATTTTTTGGGCACTACAATAATAAAGATATTTGTTTGAAGAGAAGAAATGAAGACCTGCACCGTGATATAGAGGAAATTACATATACAATTAAAAGACGAACACTGCAATTTTATGGTCACGTTCACAGAATGAGCAACGACACGCTAAGATTATTTTTGATTACATCTTCAAATTAAAACACACCACCGGTCGGCTGAAAGAGGTACGATGTTGTACAACGTTGCCAAAAGAAAAGAGGGTCATTTTTAGAAAATCAGCATACACAGAATTTAGATTTTTTTAAAAAAGAAACCAGTTTTCCCATTGCGAAAATCAAATGATTGTAAATATTTCTCTCGGTCATGGCCATCCATCAACGAATGTTAATTTCAGAAGACACAGCCTGCACGGTTGCTGTGGTTACGTTGTCTGACCAACCACCCATACCTTACATCGCTGCCTGCACGGTTGCTAGGGTTATAACTGCGTCACACATTCTGTAACAGTAATTTCGTAACGCAAATATTCAGATGAACCCCAGCCATAAGACACATTTACTGAATGTTCACAGGAAGAAGAAACTCCATGTAGATTTCTGTGTAGAATGAACAGGGTTTTACACCTGAGAATGTAAATAGCGCTCGCTGGATTATTGATCTAACTATTTTTGCGAGAGTTTATGTTGTAAAGTATGTCATGGTGAGGTTGTGTTTGTTGAAGGTGCTAGTGTCTTTAGCATAAACTGCAAACATTGTGAAAGCAAAGAGTTTAGAAGCAGCAAATCAACCGCACAGAATAGAGTTACGGAGATAAAGAGAAGAACTGTGTATGCAATGAGAACAAACAGAGCTGTTAGATTTTTTCCACTTCTCTAATCTAGTAATCCTGGTGAGCTTTCCCTACACTGAAACTATACTGTAATTGGGTATTACCAGTGCCTTATAGGCCTATAACAACCTTACTAAAAACCGATAACTGCCCTCATAACCATGCAAAGAGCTCCGTAATCTTTATTTGCAAACTCGTTGATGTGATTGCGCCAATGAAGTTCTTTCCTTAGGTATTTACAGTGATTCCCATGAGGAATCCTAATTCCAATTAAATGTAATTTCGTGTGGCTATTTCTAGCCGAGTGCAGCCTTTGTAAGGCAGAGACTCCTATGAGAGTGGGCGGCATCTGCCATGTGTAGGTAACTGCGTGTTATTGTGGAGGAGGATAGTGTTCTGTGTGGTGTGTGAGTTGCAGGGATATTGTGGACAGCACAAACACCCAGCCTCCGGACCACTGGAATTAACCAATCAAGGTTAAAATCCCCGACACGGCCGGGAATCGAACCGGGGACCCTCTGAACCGAAGGACAGTACGTTGACCATTCATCCAACGAGTCGGACATAATTCCAATTACCACGATGTAGAGTGCTTGAATGTGAGAGTCCGACGGTATCCCCTGCCTGTTGTAAGAGGTGACTAAAAGAGGCCCAAGCGAGGGTTGGTAACCACGGAACCCTTAGCTGAGTTCTGGCATTGTTTTAACTTGCTTGTGCCAGGCTCCTCACTTTCTTCTATCCTACCCGACCTCCCTTGGCCAACTCTTGTTCTTTCCCGAACCCGAGGTTATTAGGCTCGCGAGGCCTAGGGAGTCTTTATTATCGTGTCTCTTGTGGCCCTTATCTTTCTTTGACCGATATCTTCATTTTTTAAGTGTTGGTCCCCTTCCACTTTTCTCCTCTGATTAGTGTCAATAGAGGATGGTTGCCTAATTGTACTTGCTCTTAAAACAATAATCACCTCCACCCCCAACTCACTTCATTTTCGGAAAAACGTAAGGGTGATAGGGCGATGAGAAGACATCTATCAATGGAGACTCATACAATTTTTTGTTGCATCAAATGTTAAAAGTAAATCGACTGCATTTGGTTTTACGATAAACATTCTCCTAACGAAAGTTCATCAGCCGAATTATTGTTCGCATGCCATGCAATTACGTACAGCCATCTACCAACTGTAGTATTCAGTTAGCAAGTGGAATTTTCGAAGATTCGAAGTTAATTCGAAAACTGCATTGTGGGCGTACGAAATTATTATTGCAAGACTAGATGTTGATAACTTTAATGCTTTCAGGGATTTCAAATATAGCATTTGTACGCATAGTTTATTTCAAGTGTGAAGATAGACTAATTAGGAAATATATGCTTTATATTTTTCAAGTAAAGAAAGGATATCTTGTGTTTCAAGAGTCGCGACTTCTAAGGTACTGCGAGGAGAAGAAGTAGCTGAGTATACGGCTGGCTATAATGTAGCAGTAATCTACAAGACTCAGCTTATCCTAGAGAAATGATCATCACATTGCGGTGAGTAATGTCATTACTCTTGTCAGAACATTACTTTGTAACTCGTTTCCATTATTTATATGCCTATTTCTTGGGTCTTGAGGCTATTTTAGTCTCATTTGTAGGTGGTGATGGCCGTAATACGATTCTAGTTGCATCATAACTGTACTAATCTATATTCCACGATCAGAGGAATGTAGATTAATGTTCATGTTTTCAGCTGTAGGCTACATCCATCATAAAGTTGCTCATCACACGTTACAGAGCTTCCAGAAGATCATTTCTCTACTTAACGTAGGGGAAGGAACTTCCTGTAAGTTAATAATATCGTGATCTTCGTTACCTGTACTTTTCAAAGTGCATTTTGCTAGGATACCTAAGGTCTGACTCCGTGGCTCAATGGTCAGCGTACTTTTCCCACCGGGCTGAGTGGCTCAGAGGGTTAAGGCGTTGGTCTTCTGACCCCAACTTGGCAGGTTCGATCTTGACTCAGTCCGATGGTATTTAAAGGTGCTCAAATACGTTAGCATCGTGTCGGTAGATTTACGGGTATGTAAAAGAACTCCAGCGGGACAACATTCCGGTATATCGGCGTCTCCCAACACTGTCAAAAGTAGTTAGAGGGAAAAGAAAACAATAACATGATTACATATTATCGTAATTTCTTACGTTCAGATAGCACTGGGTTCGACTTTCGCCCACGATGATTATTTTAGCTCATTATGGTTAGTTAATACGGACCGGGCGAGTTGGCCGTGCGCGTAGAGGCGCGCGGCTGTGAGCTTGCATCCGGGAGATAGTAGGTTCGAATCCCACTATCGGCAGCCCTGAAGATGGTTTTCCCTGGTTTCCCATTTTCACACCAGGCAAATGCTGGGGCTGTACCTTAATTAAGGCCACGGCCGCTTCCTTCCAACTCCTAGGCCTTTACTATCCCATCGTCGCCATAAGACCTATCTGTGTCGGTGCGACGTAAAGCCCCTAGCAAAAAAAGGTTAATACGGCTCGGGGACTGAGATTTTGTATTCATTTGAATATACTCCTCTTTATATACGCACTACAGATCACACCACCAACCACCACAGAAACACGCAATAGTGAATATATCCCTCCACATGGGGATGTCGTGAGGAAGGACCTCTGGCGGTAAAACCTGGCCAAATCCATACAAGTGCTGACCCCACTAAACCGGGATTGAGGGCAGGAAGAAGTTTCCGGAATACCTAAGATGCCCAAATTCTCTTTGAGTTAGCCGCCTGAATGAAAGGTTAACTTGCTGTGGAAGGATAATAATCAGAGAGAGAAGTGTGCCATATTTTGTAGAAAGTACCGGGCGAGTCGGGCGTACGGGTAGGCACGCGCAACTGTGAGGTTGCATTTCGGAGATCGTGGGTTCGAGTCCCACCGTTGGTGTTCCTGAAGATGGTTTTCCGTGGTTTCCGATTTTCACAACAGGCAAATGCTGGGGCTGTACCTTAATAAAGGCCTCGACCACTTCCTTACAAATTCTACTCCTTCGCCAACATTGCGAGAAGCCACAATTTGTTAGTGCTACGTTCACCAACTAGCAAAAATTAAAACAAGGAAATAAACATTCTTCGAAGGATCAGACTTTTCCTTCTTCCCTTCAAACTTGTGTTAAGGAGCCTGCTTTTGCTCCTCATTAAAACGATAATCTCCGCAACCATCTCATACTAACACAGTAACAACATCATGCCTCCTTGGAAACTCTTCGTCTTCACAGTTCTCCTTATAGAGATTTGACTTTTTATTTCTCGTGCTCTGCTGTCATTTTCATTCTATTCTTCAAAGAAAGACTTTTGCAGATACGCTTGAAAGACGAAACGGCACAAATAAAAATACAGAATGAAATCACACAACAACTGCAACTTCTAGATAAATTAGTATACGACTGAGCGACGCGACCGTTTCTGATTCAAAAATCAGTTATTGTGGAAACAGAAATTATCGCTTGTTGTTGACACAAATTTAAAAGTACTGTTATGTTAGACAATACAAGATAAGTTTTTTTCACATTGGCGCTGTCTTCGATTAGAAGTCTCTGGTAAGACCGCTACTAGAGTATGGTTCCAATGAATGGGCCCTTCGACAGGATTACTTGATTCAAGAACTGGAAAAATCCAAAGAAAAGCAGCTCGATTTGTTCTGGGCGATTTCCGACAAAAGAGTAATGTTACAAAAATGCTGCAAAGTTTGGGCGGGAAAGACTTGGGAGAAAGAAGACGAGCTGCTCGACTGAGTGGCATGTTCCGAGCTGTCAGCGGAGAGATGGCGTGGAATAACATTAGTAGACGAATAAGTTTGAGTGGTGTTTTTAAAAGTAGGAAAGATCACAATATTGTGACAGTTTCGATAGGCCGGATGGCTCGAATATATGAACCGAGTGGTATATCTTGGAGTTAGTGCTCTTTGCATTCACATTGATTTCACCTGTGGACTTAGTACTCTTCTAATTAGTTGATCTGAGGCATATGACTTCACACTGGTGTCGGCGGTTAGGAATGAACCCGTTAGTGAAAGAAAGAAAGAAAGAAAGAAAGAAAGAAAGAAAGAAAGAAAGAAAGAAAGAGAAACGCGCCTCGCGAGCGTACGATAAACCTATAGGCTCTCTCCGGCTGTATCCAACTTAGCAAACGACTAGTGATACTATTTGTTCCGAGGTATCTGTGGAACAGCAGAGGTGAAAGAAGGTGCTGGGTGGAATAGGTCTCAACTTACGAAATTAAAGTTAATTTAAAACTTTAACAAAGTTTATATTTTCTTTTCAAGATAAATAAATAACAGAATATAACAGGTACCAAGTAGCAGATCAACAAATTATGAAAGTACAATTTTAGTTCATTACAAAATTTGGGCTTCGAGCCCGACACTCACGAACCTTGAGCTATTAGCCCAACTTTATCTATATAACAAGTTCAAACAAAGGGGCAGAAAACCCCAATCATGCCAAGGAGCACTGGCTCCTGATTACCATATTAAGCCTCCTCGAGGCACACAGAAACCAAATTTAAGAAAGAGCAAACCCGCTCTCAAGGTTCAAGCCCATCAAAGGCCACAATAAACTATACTTCAAACTGCCCTCAAGGCATACCGAGAACAGGGGTAATAAATACCCAACCTACTGGGCCTATTCAGTAAAGAAGCATTTTAATTACATGGCCCAAAATACCAACTTGACTGGAGGCGTAACTTGCACTCCTAATACAAAACAATAGGAGTGGGAGCTCGAGAGGGTTTAGCACTCTCTATCCCAATTTATAGTTAAAGAGACGAAGTTTTACCACGTGTCTATTACATTTTAAAGATAGGTTACATGCAAAAAGATTCGAACCTGCCCCGAGGGTTAAACTGCTGAGCTAGCGAGAAATGAAGTTATTAAATGGCCATTACCTTATGGATGAACTGCTGCCCGAAGAAAGAGGCGCTTCCCGCCCCCTGCTACATAATTACACTAGGAGAGATGTTACTGAAGTGGCCCGGAGACCAGAAAATCAGCAGTTTATAAACCCTCGTGGAACATTCGAGACCTTTCATGAATGATAAGACACACCCACAGCAGTTTAATTGGTTACAGAACACAGTTACAGAGCAGGTTGGGGAAGAAAGGCCCGATTGGCCGAAAATTAATTTAAGAAATTCGGGATTGGCTAATTTCAAAACTGGCGGAGGGAAAGGATTAACATTGCCAACACTCAAACCACAGAACAAAATTTAGCAAAAACAAAACTTATGAATGTTAAATTTCTTCAGGACAGTTCATTCCTTAACACCAGAGTGCGTTATTATAGTTTTGTAGAGACATCTGTTAGAGAACGTCCAAATTTCTTGATCCGGAGGAAACAAACACAAGTCGAAATAGACACCGTTCAGACACTGCAAAATTACCAAATTTACTGTGGTGACATCTTCCAAGAAACCATTGGATTAATATAGTTTGTTAAAGTTCAGGCGTTCTCCTGTAGAGGAGTTTCGACTGGCGCAATATTTGAATTTGCATTGTGAAGGTACACTATTAAACAGCGTGCTGGAAAGGCAATGTGTTCTCCAATAATAGTAATTATAATAATGATAATAATGATAACATTTCTGAATATTATCTTGCGAGTAAAACAAATGTGGGTAATTATTACAGTTATGAATTTGACGAGGTTTTCGGTCTGAGCACGCGTGCACAAGGCTTCAAGGACTCCAGCTCGCCAGTTGAATATTAGAAACCTTAAGGTACACTTAGCTATGCTAGGATTATTCGATGGTATTCGGACGCTATCATCATCTTCCGTGTAGCAAAATGTGTAGATATTGTAATATATTTTTGTAGATTTTAGTGTAATTTAGTATTATAATCATGGTTATGGGAGTTTGAGTTCACCTTTTATCTTATTGTCTCAGATGTTGTTATACTATGTGGGCAGTGTTACTTTGTTTGATATTCGCATCCAGGATTTGTGACATGGCGTTTCAGGAGTTAGGTTTTGTTAGGCAGACCATTTGAAATGACTATCATGATATTTCCAGACTTTAGTTTGTTTATTTAATTTCCCTAATCCAGTAAGCGACTGGTAACTGAACTGATAATTATTTCGTTGAGTCGATTAAGTTTAAAGATAAATTATAGCATCAAATTATGTCATAGTAAAATTTAAACTTTGAGTAAATAATTGAAAACTTGATATGATTATCGTACAAAATTTAATTTTATTTTTCTTCTTTCTAATATTTCAGAGTGGATCATCAAAACCCAGAGCTTTCAGTTAATTAAATGAAATCTGTTTACCTGAACAAAATTATCGAAATTAATATGTAACTGTGATTTGTTAGGGCAAGATAGGGCGAAAAATCATGTACCACTCCATTTGATTTATTTTGTTTGTACGTCAAGAGCTGCATTTTTAATTTTATTAGCGATCATTTTCACAATCATAGTTATTGAAGGATGAAAATCTGAGAATTTTTGTTGTTGTTAATAAACCATGCCACTTGTGAATTTTACTCTGTATTTTCTTTATTATATGCCACAATTTCAGTTAATTTTCCTATGCATGCCACATCCTTGGATATTTTACTTAGGCGTCCTATTTTCAAATTGAGCACCCCTGAGGTGTCTCAATATTCTCCGGCTGTTGACTTGTATTAACGGGTACAATATGAAGATAAAGTTGGAATTCAAGAGGACAAATTGGGGCAAATATTAATTTACAGGAAGGGGAGTTAGGGATTGGGATAACTTACCAAGGGAGATGTTCAGTAAATTTTTCAATTTCTTTGAAATCATTTGAGAAAAGGCTAGGAAAACAACAGATAGGGAATCCGTCATCTGCACGACTGCCCTAAATGCAGATCAGTAGTGATTGATTGAAGGCGGCTGTAGACACAAAGCAAAATATAAAGTTGTAATATCATTACGTAATTGTGTATTTAACTGAGGAGTAAATCAATTACAGACATCAATAATGAGTAGCAGAATATAGAACGCATGTTGTACAGTGATTCATTTTCATCAATTTAGTTTTTGATAAACTGTTATAAAATCAGATTCATACTAAATTTCCGTCGAATAAATAAAGTGAAATCTCGTAGTTCTTTAAAACTCGTTACGTTTTCGCGTTGCGTTCGTTTGCGGCTTATACAAGGCATTTTCACATAAAAATCTCTCCGTTCTGATTATATTTTTTCCTTGTTCGCAGGTTTCCTGTTTTATAGGATACATCACGTACTGGTTTTTACTGTGTTTATTTGCAACTCGTGGTTCGGTGCGGAAAACAGCAATGAATTTCATTATTTCTCATGGCTCTTCAGTGAAGCTCAGGTTCTGTGTGTCAACTGATGATGGAACTATGGGGGATGCGATCAGTCATCAAATGAGGACTCGTCACTTACATTGATTTACTGAAAGTTTTCGCAAATAAACAAGGTCTACAGTGTAGGGAAAGTATTAGAAAAAGAGAAATAGAAAATAGGATAAAGATGAATAGACTAATATGAAATCTCGTTTGGATACCAATAATACTGTACCCTATAGGGCATAAACAACACTGCGTGGTCGATCTTACCTTCTTACCTGTTATTTGATGAATGCGCCAGCCCAACTGCAGTCGGCAGGAAAAGGTCGTTTACAGGGTTCTTGCGAACGAGAGTAGGGAGATAAAAAAAAAATAGTTGTTCTATACGTATGCTTACGAAATGAGGAACACAAACGCATTTACTAACATTTTGAGCCAAAGTTGTGTATTCTTAAACCAACATTTTCTTTTCTTTTATATTACAATTGATTGCACTAATAGTGCTAAAATGGATGCCCCAAAGGCTCACATCATAAATCCAAAGATAAACATCAAAAAAATATACACTAGCTGGTTGATGTCGTGCGGGAGACGATAAGTGAACCAAAGAAACAAATGTGTCCTTACACGGAACAGCATCGCTGTACCTACAAATAGAGTATATGATGCCAGGGTGAGAAATTGTCCTGCAGAAATAAAGCTACAAAAAAGGTCCCCACTCATATTTGGGAAAATGCACACAACAAAATAGTAAGTTTGAACCTACAACTACAGGCATATCATTTCTAATCTCGCATGAAATATATATTTTATTGATATGAACCAAGGTCAATTAAAACAAACGTTATATTTACAAAATGTACTGATTACGCTAGTTTCCTTAGTGCCCAGTTACTACCTAACACACACAACTAACAAACAAAATAAAGAAAGTTAGAGAGAAAGAAAGAAAGAATGAATGAATGAAACCGCCGTCGCATGCCTGTCTCGCCTGCGAGACAGAATTCCTCACACCACCGTCCATTTAAAAATGGCGGCGAGGCTCCCTGCTGTGCAGGCAGGGGAAACGACCTCCAAGACTTGGCCGTGAAACGCACCCTCACAACAAACAGAAATAAAAACATAGCCTAGTTTCCAAGCATGCAGAGCTCTGCTCTTGCTTCAACCTTTTTTCTACACATGATGAAGATCGCCACATAATGAGTGAGGAATCACATACATTTCTTTAACTGTCCAACACCCGTGACAGACCACCCTGGGTCTCGATTATACCATATGGAGTATTACACTCTGTTATACACATCAACCTCGCCGTCAACCCAATGCGACGTGTTCCTATTAACCCTCAAGTCTAGGGTTCAAACCTTTACTAGGCAGAGTATGAGGGGTCGCAGATATTCGTGACATAGCCAACGGTGTAGTTTCATCCCACACACAGTTGATCAAACACAATACGAACATGAAGTAAAACATTTCAATCCGGGCAGCATGCATGCTCTACGTTATGCAGACAGATTCCCTTCCCAATATAGAGAATTGGTACACTATCATAAATAACCCATGATTACAAGCAGCTATCGTCTGATGCTAGGCACTAAGAAACATTGATCTAAGTTCGTAATTAACCTTCTCTACGACTATGTATACCGCAATACTATCACATAAGCTACCTTAATCCATGTCTTCTATAAAATAAATGTATATGCCTTACCCTAGGATATATAAAGAAAACATCTCAATAAATGGCCTAATGGGCCGTAATCATATCCCTTACTCTTTACAAATTAATCACCATATTTCTGCATAACAACCCCCCAACCCTACACATATATATTAATTATTGTTCACTTATCTTGTAGACCTCTCCCTCACCGTCCGGGTTGACTGCGAATGCTTAAGCAGTCATGGCGGCAGCGTTGTCCCAGATCGATCCCTTAGGTCCAGTCTTCCAGTGTACCATGTTCGTGATGTCTTCTTCCGCCTGGGTGGCCCGTTGGTCGTCTTGTTGGGGTCGTGGACGGCAGTTCGTAACACCAGTCTCCTGCACACCTCACCGCTCTTCACTAAAATGAAATACTCAGTTTATTCACAGCACACCACCTCCCGATCTATTTATTCCCTTTGACATGGGAATCAGGCCTGGATATCTGGAATCTCGAAACAGACTTTACTATTCCTGATTCACTAATCTAGTCTTCTACATCTGACCGGAATAAAACCAACTATCCTAGCTTATTGTTATTCGTATTTTATTTATTTATTTAATTATTTTTTCTCGCCCGTCGCCACTCCTCTCTCATCGCCTCATAATGAAAGTCTACACAGGTAGCACTCTTTGCGTCACATACTTAAACACTCGCGGTCTCTCCGCACACGTCTACATATTGTCATTTACTTAAATTGCTACCGGGAATTTTACAAATCTCGAAGCTACTGAATCAAATTATCGCCACAACACTTATTAGTCACAATCTTTGTCTTAGACAAAGGTTTCTGGCGCGAATATCAGCAGAGACGCGACGCGCACGGACAGCGATCTTATCATGGACTGAATACCTCCTTCCACCTTTCTCTGCTCTTATAGAATCCAGGAACCCACGCGACGCGCTGGAAGTCCCGGGAAACAACTTGAGATTGGCATGTGGCCTCGAAATATTTTCTCACGGCAGTCGGCCTCTCACGTAGTTATTTATTCGACTATGTATTAATAGACTTTGATGTACCTATGGCTTCGTAAAATTCTGGCACTGATTTCCATCCTTTCACTTTCCTGTGAAACCTTCAAATATAGGAATTACGACTCAATTTCCGCAATGTGGTGAGCCTGATGTTCCCGCTGAAAATCTCTGTTAAGATGGCAGGTCTCTCCCCCAGACAAAATCCCATCTCTCTTTCTTTCTTCCTCACATATTCTTTCTTCGTCACACATGACCACGCCTTGCCTCGGGAATCCCCTTCAGTTCCCGCGCTTGGTATAGCATCACGCCTTTGCAGTTAGCGTCCTGCTGCGCATTATTTTATCAGCGTTAAATATCCATTATTATAATTAACAGAATGGTACAATACGCCCCTGAACAATACTGAAATTCGTACTGTTCTACAAAACATTGTGTAAATTAATTAATGCATCATGCCATTATCAGGTCAAACATCTATGCGCTGAGATCTGATCCTTGGTGTAACCTCACTTCCACCTGGATTATTTCTGTCGCTCCTGCATTACTCTTTAACTGGACCGGTGCCCTTACATACATTTTCTTTTACAATCCTCACATAATGAGAATTCTATTACGATTTAAAAAGAAAGTTCTGGTCTATGTTCTATCACTTCACCGATATCTCATAACATCCTTCTTCTTGCATTACCAGTTCTTCCTCTACCCCTTCCAAATCAGACTAAGCAAGACTCAAACCTGCCAACTTGAGCTCCCAAAGCCAGGACTTTATTATCTGAAGCACTCAACTTGGTAGGTCATCTTCATCATT